>NC_068343.1:29380368-30082735 GCF_014633365.1 Diospyros lotus | reverse complement strand
AAACAAAACACATGTGGGACAGAAGGGAAGACACGGCTCATCGCATTCGCAATGCTTTGGTGACAATTGGATACGATGACCAAATCATCCCGCACACCGATAGCCTCTCTCAATTTCCTCAAATACCAAATCCATGACCTGTTAGACTTACTATCTTTGAATCTAAAAGCGATGGGATAAATCATCTCCTCCCCATCTTTGCAAGTGGCAACGAAAATCACCCCTTTGTATTCACCTTTTAAATGGGTGGCATCAACGGCAACAACCGGTCTTATGTAAGACCGAAAACCCTGAAGGGAAGCTCCGAGCACAAAAAATGAATATAAGAAATTATTATTTTCATCTATCTCTATTACAGTGATACTGCCAGGATTTGTTTCTTTTAACATGTGAAAATAGGAGGGTAGCTGCTGAAATGACTCAGTTGCATTGTCATAAGTGAGTCTCTTTGCATGTTGTAACGATCTCCAAGCTTTAGTGTACATGATCTGCACACCATGCTGCTCCAACAACTCCCCCATTAGCATTCCAGGTGTATATTCACCACTCACCACTCTTTCTGAGAACAAACTTCCGATAACAATAGCCTTCATACTCCGAAAATGTGAATCATACACGTCTGGAGTACATGTGTGACCCGGTATAAACTTCACCACATGCCAAAACAAACAACTAGGTTTGCATCTTGCACGAAGCAAAAACTTGCAGTTCATATCCTTGTAACCAGCCTCAAATCGAACCGTGCATGAACGTCTGATTCGATAGTCTATCTTCACATCAACACAATAGTGTCCAAAGGCCAAAATCAATTCTTGTTTACTTTTAAATAGTGTGCCCTGATAAAAAATATCACCCCGGCAGGGAGTCGGCACTTCAGGTCGCGTTACCTCAATTGCATAGTTTTCTACACCAGGAACTATCCAATTCCCTTGTAAAGGGTTGTCCTCAAATTGTGAACCTGAAAATCTTACTTTCGGGTACTCCACACTAGCTCCTTCTTCATCATGAAAACCACTATCATCACCATTATCATTTGTTTCATTATCACCATCATCTGTGTGATTATCATCTGTGTGTGCAGCATCATTTGACAAACCAGTCATACCATATATACTAAAATCATCTTTCCACAATGAACTATGTGCGGATGTAAATGGAATGGCAACACCTGCATCCTGATTACCACAACTGTATGAAGGCAATTGGTTTTGTGGCTTACTATGTAGGTTAGAAACTCCAGCATTTTTGCAAATCATATTAACATATATCACTTTATATCTACTTTCATCGAACATAATAAACTTGACACCATGGTCGTCCTTGATAAGGAACTTACTAACTGGAAGACTGGTTGAGGGTTCCGTTATAAAATGAATGTTGATGTTATACCTTGTTTTATCAATTCCTATCACTGTGTAAACAATCTCAATCAATTTAGTAAAAGTCACATTCTTGTAGGCCCCCATACACATCTTATTACCCCCTACATACGTATTATCATTCCATTCTCCATTCCACATGATGACTAACGACGCTACATCCATTGCTGCAATATTCAAAGGAAGAAATTAGTCTCACCATTGGTGCCATGGGACACACACACACATACGCAAGTCGGTCCTAACCATTGGTAAGCTTTATTTGTTTTTTGAAATGTGTATTTTATTTTCTTTTTCTTGAGAGACGAGTTATAAAATTCAAATTCATTACTTTTGACTTATAAAACAACAATCTTATTATTAATATAATCTTCTAATTTTAACTAAATATGTAGTTTATGAAAAAAAAAAATTCAAAATCACACTCAGAATTTTTAAAGATTTTATGAAAAACTTTGGAGGAGGCATATGCCTTTTAAGTGTTCAGTTTTAAATTTAATTTTTTAAAAAGTCATTTTTTTTTTAAGTAACATGATAACATCAAATTTATTGTGAAACCCGATCGGGCTTGGTGGGGCGGGTTTCGGGGGCCCACTAAACCCGATCGAGTTTTGTGGGGGCGGGTTTCGTGGTCCCACTAAACCCGATCGAGTTTTGTGGGGCTGTGCCGATCGGTCCCCTTTTGCCCCACCAAATCCAATTAGAAACATAGATCGGGTTTTGTGGGTCTACGAAACTCGATCAGGTTTCCTGGCTCCACGAAACCCGATTACAATGTGTAGTTTCCAAATTTTTTTTGTTTCATGCAAATCGGTCAGATTTGGAATGATATCTAAGCAATTATGTGTTCTACTCACAATCACAATCATTCTACACAGCTTAATAAGTAATGTGTTATAAAAATAAGAATAATGAAAAACAAAAAAATCAAAATCGATACCTTCAATCTGACTGAGAATGCTTGTTGGAGAGAAAGAAACTTAGTGAATGCAACTTCTTCAATGAGGTCCTAGTTCAACTGATGAACAAGTTTGTGATCAACCAACAAGCAAATAGGAAGAATGATTAAGTTTGGGATGTTTCGGCAATGGAGAAAGTCAGAGTGTGAATGTTGGTAGGAAGGAAATGAAGAATGATAATGTGAGAGAGATAAGGGTATTTTCGTAAATTAGGTTAAGGGCAATACATGCTCTACATTTTTAAATCTCATTAAGGGTATTTGAGGTATCTCACATAAAAGTGGCTATAGAGTGCAATTAGTTTGTTTACTAATATAAAAATGTTTTTTTATTATAGAAGGGTTAAAAACAATTTTATACATTTAATCTGAGTTAATTATGAATTCCTCTCTTTTGTCGGCTTCTTCAAGCTGTAAATTCCTCTGGCCTACCCCCGTAATGGGTAGGAGGGAAGTTAAAGGTGCCTTAAGGAGACCCCAGCCAAAGGGATAAAGAAGGTAAAAGCTAAGCTGGCTCTCCACTCAGTCGGCATTATTGTTCATTTTGTAAACCAGGGAGCAATTGAGCTAATTAATATGAAAGTCTTGATTTGGCAAGTTATGTGTTTATGAAATATATTATTATTTATGTTTAAAATTTCATCAATGGTAGATCGATATTGGATACTATGAATTTCTACCTACTTAGAGAATAGCTATTAATATGTGTTATCAACATTTACTAGTATTTATATTCAAGCTTAGAAGTAATTGATTTGAAAGTGAGATTGGTCTGGTAATGTGTCTTTCAACTTGGTAATATTTTCATATGGCTTATTTAATAGTCAAGGTATTTTGAGCAGCTACATGTACTCCTAGCTATGTAACCATCATGTATGGCAAGAATACTATGAATATATGAGGTCTTTTGGACCGCATGGGGTATACATAAAGCCTTTGGGGCGTATATCTTGTGTTCTTAGCCCTTTGGGGGCATGCTCTGCGCTAGCTTATGACCATGTTATCATGTATAATTTCTCCTGAGTGATTGGTGTTGGAGGTATCTTACTCTTCTCTCAACAATCTCACCCACTCCAATCACGTTGTGTGTGATTGTAGTATAAAACTGAAGAAGACTTAAAAGAGATGTGTATTTCGGTGATTGAAAAGAAACTGAGATACAAAGCCTATTTATAGGCAGGATTCAAGAAACAAACATAATGACACTATTTAAAAGATTATTAATATCACACCATTAAAACACTATTAAATTTAAGAAACGTTTTAGCCTATTATGCTTCTGACGTTTGCTCTTTCATCCTCTGTCTTTTGATCCTTCGTTTGCCACAAGTTTATTCAACATTTCCCCCCCTTAAACTTGTACTGTTCAGCATCCCTAGCTTGTCTCGAAGATATTGGAAATCTTTAGACTTGAGTGGCTTAGTGAATATATCTGCAATTTGTTCCCCTGTCTTGACATAAATCAGCTCTATCTCCTTGCTCTTGATTTGTTCTTGGATGAAATGAAATCGAGTATCTATATGCTTTGATCTCTCATGATGAACTGGATTTTTGGCTAAAGCAATAGCTGACTTATTATCAACATAAACTTTGGTCGGACTATTCTGTTCCAACTGCAACTCTCGAAGCAATCTTCTTAACCATACTGCATGACATGCACATGAGGCAGCTGCGACATACTCAGCTTCACATGTCGACAAAGCAACTATAGACTGTTTTTTCGAAGACCATGTGAAAGCAGTACCCCCGAAGTGGAACACATAACCTGTAGTGCTTCTCCGATCATCTAGGCTACCAGCCCAATCACTATCACTGTACCTAACAAGCTCCAAGTTCTCTGATGAATAAAACATGCCATAATCAATTGTACCTCTGATGTAGCGTAGAATCCTCCTAGCCGCCATCAAATGAGAACTCCTTGGTGTTTCCATGTATCGACTCACCAAGCCTACACCAAATACAATGTTAGGTCTTGTGCATGTTAGATACCTCAAACTTCCAATCAGACTCTTGTAATAGGTAGGGTTCACCTCCTTGCCTTCTCCTTCCTTTGTGAATCTAGTACCACAGTCAACAGGAATATCAACCGGGTGACAATCTTCCATCGAAAACTTCTTCAAAATCTCTTGGGCATATTTGGCTTGTGAGATATATATCCCATCTCTACCTTGCTTAACTTCTATTCCCAAGAAATAAGCCATAAGTCCCAAGTAAGTCATTTCAAACTCTTTCTCCATTGACATCTTGAATTCTTCAATCATCGAGGAGTTACTACCAGTAAAAATCAAGTCATCAACATAAAGGCAGACAAAAACCATATCACCTTGAGAGTTCCTTTTCACATATAAAGCATGCTCATATGGACATCGTACAAAACCAGTCTGACTGAAGTAGGTATCAATTCTAGCATTCCAGGCCCGTGGCGCTTGTTTCAACCCATATAACGCTTTCTTTAATCGGCACACTTTATCCTCTTGCCCTTTTTGACTGAACCCGGGAGGCTGCTTTATGTAGACTTCTTCCTTCAAATACCCATTCAGAAATGCTGATTTTACGTCCATCTAAAATATCCTCCACTTTCTCTGGGCTGCTATAGAAATTATCAGTCTGACAGTATCAAGGCGAGTGACAGGAGCAAATACCTCATCATAGTCTACTCCATACTTTTGTTTGTAGCCTTTGACCACCAATCTTCAACTGGAGTAGCATTTTGCCTTTCCCCTTGACTAGCCTTTGTGACAAATCACCAAACGTGATAGTGCCACTAAATTCTTCATCGAGCTCCGCAAAGAACTCCTTTCTACCACACATGTGGTTGGATGCTCCCGTGTCCAAATACCATGTACTTGAACTCCCGGTGTCCACACCACTATAAGCCATTAGTAGTACCCCATCATCTTGTTTTTCTTCATTGTCAGCATAATTGACTTTCTCCTCATTTTTCTTATGGTAACACTCAGAGGCATAATGACCAAACTTATTACAGTTATAGCATTGAATGCTAGATTTATCATACCTCCAGTTTGACTAGCGTCCACGACCTCGTCCTCGGCCACGATTGCGACCACGTCCTCTTTGACTGGTTGTGCCTTCACCATCACCACCATTGTCATCTTCCTTAGGATGGAATCTACCACCTCTACCTCTTTGGCCATAACTTCTTCCTTTTCCTCGTTGATAGTTTCCTCGACTTGACTCACCACGTTTCCCTTGAAGTGATAACTTGGTTTGCAATGCTTGTTCAAGGGGTTTTTCATCTCCCTTGAGTCTCTCCTCGTATGCTTGAAGTGAGCCCATCAATTGTTCCACATTCATCTCCTCCATATTTTTTGATTCTTCAATGACCATCGTCACAAAACTAAATTTTGAATCAAGTGACCTCAAAATTTTTTCCATGACTCGAGCATCATCTATTTTCTCTCCATTTCTTCTTAGTTGGTGGACAATAGAAATCACTCGAGAAAAATAATCAGAAATTGACTCTAATTTTTCTTGACGCAATGTTTCAAATTGTGCTCGAAGAGTTTGGAGACGAATTTTCTTTACCTTTTCCACACCACCAAATGCCTTTTGGAGAAGTTCCCAAGCCTCCTTGGATGTAGTGGCTGAGGAAATTAGCTCAAACATGCTTTCATCAACTCCCTGATAGATTGTATAAAGTGCTTTTTTGTCTTTTTTCCTTTGCTCCTTCAATTCTTTCTTAGCCCCAGCAGTTAGTGCGGCTTCATCTGTCACGTTCTTTGGCTCATCATAGCCATCTTCAACAATCTCCCATATGTCGAGTGAGCCCAAAAAAACTTTCATTTGTATACACCAAATATCATAGTTTTGTTTTGTGAGCTTTGGAGGAAGAATCGAATTTGTAGCCATTTTGTAAGTTTCAAAATAACTTTGAAGTCTTTTAACTTTCAAGCAAAGTTTACGTGAGCTACTAAATTAAAACCCACTAATTAAAACAGTGAGCCACCAGCCACCAAAAATCAATGTAAAGCTCACCAATTTTGACTTTTTCTTTGTTGGAAATCCAAAGCTGCAAAGCCACGTGACTTACTCCACCAAATTATATTTTCTTTTGTCTTTTCTCTTCAGTTCCAATACTCCTTCACCACGTGCAATCTGCAAATGCTGGGCTCTTTATGTTTTGCTGGTTCGTCTTTTCCTTGGTGCACAGCTTCCTTCTCCAGACGATTTTTCCAAACAACCTTTTGTAATCAAACTTGGATGATGGCGATAGTCTGGAGATGCCGCCTCCTTCGCAAATCTGATTCCTCAGGCTCTGATACCACTATGTTGGAGGTATCTTACTCTTCTCTCAACAAACTCACCCACTCCAATCACGTTGTGTGTGATTGTAGTATAAAACTGAAGAAGACTTAAAAGAGATGTGTATTTCGGTGATTGAAAAGAAACTGAGATACAAAGCCTATTTATAGGCAAGATTCAAGAAACAAACATAATGACACTATTTAAAAGATTATTAATATCACACCATTAAAACACTATTAAATTTAAGAAACGTTTTAGCCTATTATGCTTCTGAAGTTTGCTCTTTCATCTTCTGTCTTTTGATCCTTCATTTGCCACAAGTTTATTCAACAATTGGCAGTAGCCATGATTACCCTACATAGGCTCCCAGGCTTGGTGATGCCATGTTTAATATGATTTGCTCCCGAGAGAGGACGCTCCTCGGTGATGCCATGTTTACAGCTTATAAAATGAAATGGTATGCGGGCTTCCGAATGTATAGTGGCTGCACGCTTTATAGATAACAAGTGAATTTTCCTCTCTTTCGAGTTATGGATTCTACTCATAGTTTGAATAACAATTTCAAATAGACTACTTATGTTAAGATTTGAAATTACCACGGGTTCTTCATTGGATTATATATATATAATTTTGGAAAGATACTATGTCTCTTAAAAGTTGTGATTTTGGAAATCTGGTTGCTTTAGCAACTGTTAAGCTAGGTCTTGCGCACAAGTAAGGCAGCATGACTAGTTTGATCCTCCTGCAAAAATCACGTTGCACTTTTTTTTTTTTTTTAAGATTGATTTCTAACAATATATATGTCATCTTTCTCTCTTGGGTTTATCCATCCATCTTGCTAAGATAATTGCCCCCAGCTACCTTGCTCCCTCTGTTAAGAAAGATGTCAGTCCCTCCAGACTCACCGTGGAGGGGGGCTGCAGCAGTCTATGCACAGCCTTTAGACCCAAGTGAGTTTCTTGGAGTTGAAGCTTTGGTGGGACAAGTTTACTACATTAATTGCCATTTAGCAAATCCACGTTTGGATGATATCATATACAGAAGCAGCGAAGAAGACCAAGATATCAGGCAGCACGTGTACCGTTGGGACTTGAGTCCTTATCGAGAGGTCTTTACTAATGGATTCCAAGCAAGGCGTGAAACTAACACTCCCAGCACCACTTACTTCAATTTGAATCACTATGTCCATAATGCTGGTAGGCCTCTTGAGTCAACTAGGCCTGCAACTCATGCCCTCATTAGCACAACTCTTGATAGTAGATGGCGTCCTAGGCCTACCTTCCAACCTGGACAGGAGATGCGAGTCTATCGTTACGAGATCAACGCTCCCGGTGGTATTTGGGTTTCTCAGACCCTCGGTAATCTATACCAATGCCCTGCTCAAGACGAGGTTTGCTTTATTGGTGCCATTGCATGTCAATACATTCGCTCTGCTCAATTATTCCAGGTCACACGTGAATTTGGATCAAGGTTAATTTTAAATTTATAAACATTTTTTGAATACATTTTTTATTATTTGAAAGTTAAAATAAATTAATGGTCCCAGGCCCAAATAATAAATAACGAGTAATACATTATACATATTTATTTCCTTTAGCTTTTGTTGTGCAGGTATCCAACATGGAGGAGAGCTGATGACACACTACTACTAAATGCCTATTTTAATCCACAGTCGCATCCGTATAGGGAGCTCCGACTCCGGTTGCCTGTAGTTGATTACAAAGATAAAAATACTGGACGTAAGGGTTTGAAAAAACTAAAAATTTATCCAGTAGAATCGGATGTTGCGAGAAAGAAAAGACAAGCCTCGGATGATCCAGCAGAATCGGATGCCATCTATGATTGGTATGCAAATCGTGTAGAAGATATACAGAGCTATATAAATGCTGCATTCCGTGCACGTAGTACAGATGAAGCCTATTTATTCATGGAAAATGAGTATGTGCTGGTGAATTATGCTCCAGGATCAACAAACGACTGGATTGTGAATGGTCCGCTTTTTATTTGTGATGGGTATCCATCGCTTATTGGTACAGCATTTGGAGAATATGGAATAGACTCTGCGTTTGACACTGATAGCACGGAAGCATTCATCTTCTCTGGGAAACTTTGTGCCTATATAGACTATGCTCCAGGATCCAAAAATGACAAAATACTCCAAGGTCCTATGACAATCACTGCCATGTTTTCCTTCTTCAAGGATACAGTGTTTGAGAATGGCATAGATGCTGCATTTAGGTCAACTACGAGAGACGAAGCTTACTTATTCAAAGGCAACCAGTATGCTCTTATAGACTATAATTCCAAGAGTAAAATCGCCATCCGTTACATTAATAAAGGTTTTTATAGTTTGATAGGCACCATCTTTGAAAGTGGAATTGAAGCAGCTTTCGCATCTCACAGGAGTAATGAAGCTTACATTTTTAAAGGAGACCAGTATGCATTTATCAATTTTGCCCCAGGTTCAACCGATGACTATATAATTGGTGGTGTGAAGAAAATCCCTGACAATTGGCCCTCTCTTGGGGAAATATTGCCCCGCAAGAATCGTGGGCTTGACGAGCATGATCATCACGATCAAGCACAAGGCGACCGAGACCAAGATCTTTAAGAAGAACATATTCATATGATGGTATGATTGGAATAAAGACTACTGTTGCTGATCTTTGTTTTCTACTTCTTAATGTAATATGTATTATGTGTCTTTAAGAATAATATTCCGATTTATATACGATGGTATATATGATCGGAATAAAGATTTCTGTTGTTAATGTTTGTTTTTTACTTCTTAATGTAATATATTACGTGCCTTTAAGAATAAAAGTGAATTGTGTGGTTGAGATCCCAGAGTTGAAAAACAGTACATAATAAATAACCTAAATTGAAAAGCTTTTTCTTTGCATGACGTAATATCTATAAGCCTGCAAACTGGTTTATGGGCACATACTCTATCTCGTGCACTCCGTTTCTAGAGTTCTGTTTCAGCCCATTTGAAGGTTGAAAGTAGCCGGAGGTGCCACGTTTGGGTGAGAAGGCGACCGAAGATGTCTAAAGGAAGAAGTGGGGTAAAAGAACTCATACGTGTTTATTAGCACTATATCTGAAACAGCCAGTCAGAGCAAATAGAACACCCTACTTTTCAATGTATTATCATCATCAGTATTATAAGGAAACAACCAAAGGCAGGAGTATTAATTTCTCTTTATTCTAATATTTTCCAATGAAAAATAAAATTACAGATTTGAATAACCAAAGTCCTAATTATTAACTATTTTAGTATATATATATATATTGTGTAACATATCTTGCGTAACGTAAACCAAGACAACTTTCAAATCTAAATCAAGTCACTGCTTACAACTATAATATAATGAGACCAATTTAAATGCTTACTAACCATGAGTCATATTCTACTTATAAAACTAAGCAAACTATCTAATGTAATTAAAATTAAAACATTGGATCCTTACACAAGTTTACCGGATTTATATCATTCGCTGAATCTAGAATTTTCCAATTATTTAGAGACATATTTTCCGTCTCTAATTATAAACTAAAAATTTATTAATTAGTCTCTCAATTAGAGATATAGAATTATAGATCCTTTTTCCAATAGGCAGTTGGAGCAGTGGAAATGGACTGCGTCTCCAGGCAAATTTTACAAGCTAGGTTAGGGGTTTGAATCCTGGAGACGCCACTGTTGGGAGGGTTGAATACCACCTTAGGGAGGAAGGGATTAGTCTTCCACCTAATAGAGGGATACCCTTGGTTCACACCAAAAAAGAGAGAAATCCTTTTTGTCCCTACAATAATATTTTTAATTTTCTTATAATTTTTTAATTTTAAAGATCGAATATGTAACACCCTATTTTTTTAAGGCGCAACATTAACATGAGATTTTGAGAATATATATATATTTTTTTTATGTATACACTCAATCCAATAGGCATAAATCAATCCCCAATAATCTTGTTTCATCTTCTCAACCTATCAAATTTAATAATCAATAAACTAAGACAGGTAACATCATCATAAATGAGGAAACAAAATCGAAACCTGATATGATACATAACCAAATTCACTTTGATTAAAACATACGAAATTATACCATTTGTTCAACATGACATTTTCCCAGAAATATACATAGCGTTTCATTTCTCAGTGATAACAAATAAATACCTTCAACATACTCAAAAGATACCTCCAAATGACATTAAACCATAACAATACTACATGATCGTTTCTCAAATATCATTCATAATACATAACATTCTTTTTATTTTACGAGATTATTCACCAACGGAACATAAGTTTCTCAACATGATTAAAATATATCTGAATCTTCATTAAGAAGCAAAATACCAAAAGAACTTGCCAAACCTATCAAATACGTCATCTCGTGCCATTACATCTCAACCACTTCATTATCTTTACTGCAAGTTCCAACTGGAACGTTAGAATGCTTCAAGAGCATAACCCAAATTAGATGTTGAATCATTTAAGTGAGAGTTCAAAACAATTACATAAATGCATGATGTACGAAACATGAACAAACAGACGCCCTAATGTAACTTCCTTAGCAATCCAGCCCGGCACAGAACCCTAATCATCATATTTATTCAAAGAAATATCAACATCTATTTTTTTATAATTTTCTCATAATTGTCTTCTATTTTCTTCCTATTTTCCCTTAATAATTCCATAATAAATACCTCCTTATGATTTTTCCCAAATTTCCACCACCATAATTCATAAAATAATTTTTCAAAAATAATAGAATTAATTTCGAAAATACCTCAAACCTCACGCGCATTATTTTCTCTAGCAACCACTTCACCGTTGGCAATCTCTGGCTTGCTTTAATGCTCGATTTCTTCATTCCTTCTTGGCCTATGGACTATTCTGAACCCCATGGAACCAACCTTGGCTTGAAAGAACCGGTTAGGATGGCCGAAATCCGTAGTTTACAATCCGCCTTCAGTGAAACTTGCTGTAACACCCCGTATTTTTGGTAAGGTTGCCACGTATTTTAAGTGCGTTTAAAATACCAAAAAATGGCTCGGTAGCAAAATAAATCGCCGAATCGACTGTCGGGAGTGCCCTGGAGGGTGAATGTCTTCAAAAAATGGCATGGTCTCGATGAGCGTTGCGAGATAGGATTTATGGAATTAAAAGAAATTAGAATCGAGACGGCTTTCGATACAGCTAAAATACAGTTGCGATTTGAGGTCGAAATACTGAATTGTCATAGGGGACTTCCGAGAAGTCAACGGAAGGCTGAGGGGGTTTTGATTTTTCATAACGATAAACCCTTCAGTGGTTTCGGGATGAATCAAGGGCCCGGTGGGGACCCAGCGGCGAAATTAATTTTATCGAGTAAACCTGAGGTTATTAATTTTGGTTTTAATGCATTGTAATGCAATTTAATTGGCAATTAAAGGGTGTATTTGTAATTAAGAAATTCCCAAGTGTATTAAAGGTAAGTTATGGGGATTAAATATATATTTTATATAATTATATAAGTGTAATAATAATATAATATATAATAATTATATGTATATATATAGGTATTGTGTGTGCATGCGCAGCAGGCGTGGGAGCTTTCTGAAGCTCGATTAAGTGGGTTCTTCATTAGAGGCTTGAGCAGAGAGATTGAGGAGAATGTCGTGGCTGGCAGGCAAGGTTGTCGGGGGCTTCACACATGTATATGGAGATAGAGAGTGAGAGCATGCGAGAGAGAGAGAGAGAGAGATTAAAAGAGAGAGATCGAGGGAGTTGCAGCCATGGCCTAATCGGCCATGGCAAGCTTTGTCAAAGCTGGCCGAGACAATGAGAGCAGGGAGGAAGCTCGGCTGGGCGTGAGATCAAGAGAGAAGCCGAGATCAAGAGGGGGCTTGGCCGATAGCTCATGGCCGAGAGGGAGTGGAAGAGCTCGAAGCTCGGCCATGGCTGCTCGTTGAAGCGAGCAGGGCCGCGGCCAGCAGCTTCGTTGCTGCGCACGATGAAGGCTGCGGTTATGGCCGAACCAAGCGAAGAAGGGAGGCTAAGGCGACGAGATCAGCTGGAGGCCAAAGCAAGAAGCGGCCGCGTGCTGAGGCGGTTGCAAGCCGCCATGCCCGACGCGAAGCGAAGCTGCGTGCAGGAGGCAGCTAGCAGCCGCGATGGCTGCGATGTAGGTGGGTAGCGGCAGTGCGTGCGGGTGCGAAGCAGGGAGCAACGGAGGCTGGGACAACCAGCTGGTTCGCGCGGCCATGGAAGCCTTGCGCGTTGCAGCCGCGGAGAAGAAACGGTGAAGAAGAAGAAGAAGAAGAAGAAGAAGAAGAAGAAGAAAGAGAGAGGAAGAAGAAAGAAAGAAGAAAGAAAGAAAGAAGAAGAAGAAGAGGGAGATGAAGTTGCAGAGGCGTGAAGGAGAATAAGACGAACAGTGAAGAGAAGAAAAAGAAGTAGAAAAGAAAAAGGAAATAAAAAGAAAAGAAAAGGGAAGAAAAGAAAGAAAATGGGAAAAATTATGAAATAATCCCGAAAAATGGGAAATGGTGTTGTATTAATATTTTGGAGATTTTGGCAAGAAAAATAGTTTGGGCACGCGTTTTGAGGCGGTGCACGAAAATCGAGACTGTACACGAAAATCAAGGCGTTGCACGAAAATTGAGGTTGCGCATGAAAATTGTGGCACTGCTCGAGAATCGAGGTCGTTTGCGAGAATCAAGGTGGCGTGTGGAAATCGGTGTTCGAAAATCGAGGATTAGCACGCATTTCGAGGTCAATGCACGCGCATCAATGAGGCTTTGAAAGTTAAGCCGAGGTAAGCTCTAGAATTTCTAATATTCTTAGAAATATATTTGATGAATTTCCATGGATAAGTATATGGTGAAATATTTAAGTAGATATTTATTTTAAATTATTACTGAGGAAAATGGGAGAAAAATATATAATAATGCAAGGAAATTATAGGAAAATAGGTTTTGAGGTTTATTGGAATAAAATGATGAATGGCGTGCTTTGATGATTTAGGTGAAGTGATTTGCACGTGAATAGAGGCCATGAACGCAAATCGAGCTCAGGCACGCAAATCGAGGCATCTTGGAAATTGTCAAAGGCAAGCATTCCACCCTCTCTTATCCTTATTTCCAATAGTTATCCTTATTAATTCTCTAATGCCAGATGATAGCATGTGATAGATGCTTCTATTCTCAGATTTGGTTCATTTTCCTTATTGTCGGTTGGTTATTTCCTTGTTGTTACCTCCTTATTTCGATGTTGACCGGCTGGGTGTTGAATTGGAGGTTTAATTTAGGGATTACAGGCTTGACATTTGGTAGTGTTCTCCATGTTGGTTGGATTTGTCTGAGATGGTGAGCCTATGCTTGAGAATGGTTTATTTTCCTTAATATGGTGTTGATTTGGAGGTCGTAGTTGCAGTTTCTAGATGAGCTTGATTTATGAGGGATTATTGAGGATATTCTCACGGTAAGCTTGTTGATTGAGGATTTGTGTGAGGACTTACCCATTGTGAGAGTCTAGATGATATTATTTGAGGATTTAGTTATCTCCTTAATATGATATTGAATTACTAAAGGTTTCCCTTGGTTGTTTTCTTTCGGTTATTTCCTTGATGTTATTCCCGTACTGTGGGTCGATTGAGAGGTTACAGTTGGAGTTTTTAGGTAAGCTTGTTTATGAGGATTTATTAAGGAACACTGTAAGGTTGTTATTGAGGACGTATGTGAGGTTGTACTCACTGTGAGTCATTGATGGTTTTTATTATAAGCTGTCTATTGCTAGTTTCTTAGTTTTCTTTTCTAAGAGAGTTAGATGTGTATATTTCGAGGACTTTAGGTTCGTTATTCGAGGATTATAGACGTGACCTATTGTTTGTGATTTATCAGTGGTTATAAGTCGGATTTCCCACATACTTTTGTTATTTGAGGATTTACTCTGTGGAGTTGGAGATGCTTTTATTTGAGGATTATTAGGCTTGTTTCTGGTTAGTTCTCCATCTGGGTTTGATCCTTGCCAAATGGTGGGTCTTTCCTTGTGAGCTTTGAAGGGTTCGTTTCTCTCTTCTGTTTCCTTGTTGGAATGAAGCTAGGAACCTGTGGGTAGGTTCTTGTTAGAGGTTGTTGTGGCCGAGCGTATTTGCATGTGTCTTTTATTACCAGTATCTTGTCAGTCCATATGCATGCATGGGGTTGGGATATGCATATGGGGGTTTCATGTGACTGTGTGCTTGGCCATGGGGCATATTGTTGTATATTTATCTTTCCTTCGGGGTGAGCAGGGCATGATGCATGGCTTATGGGGGTTATGTATCATCATTTGTGCTCACTATGCCTCTGCATTACATGAGCACTGCATTGTATGTGATTTCCTATATGGGCGAGCAGGGCTTGATGCTGGGCTTATGGGGGCTTTGTATCATCGTTTGTGCTCATTATGCCACTGCATTATATTTGTGCATTGCATGGTTACTGGCGCCGGGTGTGTGTGTTGTGATGGGTTTCCAGACACGGTTATGTGGCGGGCATACCAGATAGAGGACGCGGGTTGCACTGCGTACTGGATATATGGCAGGCATACCGGATATAGGACGCGGGCTGCACTATCAGAATTGTACGGGTTCCGGTCGCGCCGGCCCAACAGAGAGCTACGGCCCAATATGTTACTTATACATTGCCTTTCAGGGCAGTGACAGGTTTGTATTAGGGACTTGGGTGCCGTGTGTCTTATGTGGGCCCCAAGGATCAGTATGTGCATATTTTTATTATGCGGTATTTGGTTTATCTGTCATGTGATTCATGAGCATATGATGCATGGGGTATAGCACGTGAGGTGCGAATTTATCTTTAGCTTCCATACTCTTATCAGCCTTTCATTTCTTATATGCTTACTGAGTCTCGTGACTCACTCTTGCTTCTCTTCATTCCAGGTAGGGGCAAAGTTGAGTATGGGGGCAATGTTAGCAGTTCTTAAGGTATCCCGATAGGTGGTGTACAGGGCAGTCCTAGTAGATCTTGGTGTGTATCTTGTGATTTGTGCCATAGATGTTTAGCACTTGAGTGCTTGGCATAGTATTGTATATGTATATACCATGTAGCCCCGTGACCGATTACTTTCATATGTATGCCTAGGATATGAGTATTGCTTTCGCTGTTATTTCTTCTGGATGAGTTTAGGTGATCCTAGTTGAGCATGCATGGCAGGTCCGGGTGGTTTTGTTTTTCATTTTCTCTTCCTTCGTGCAGGCCCTTGCTCGGGTTCTTCGGCATGGCCGGGGCATCCGGGAAGGGGGTCCCACACTTGCGTTTTTCGACTAAGCTTCATATCCCACCCGAACATTGATGAAACTTGCTCAAATACTCCATAAACGACCCTCTAGAGATAGGGAACAAAAGCCCCTTAACCAATCCTTCCAAAACACTTTCATATGCAAGAAATCTAATGCCTAAAACCTTTGAAACTCTTTAGCCTATTTAAAGGTAAAACACGACCTCATTTCGGCCAATTAACGGCCAGAATTTGGTCCCCCAAGCTTCCTAGGCCACTAAGGACCTACCCCAGGCACAACCTCAGTCGCCCATCATAAAAAAAGCTGATCCTCAATAGTGGTAGTACAGCGGCCGGCCATTGTAGGTTTCACACCTACAAGTTTGGAAAATTACACTTCTACCCCCTAGCTTCTTCCAAATGCTATTTCGGCCCTTTCCTTGGAGTCGTCGAGTTTTCCAACAATGCTATTAATACCTCCATAAGTTCTAAACTCTTCATTTAACCCCAAAGATTAAGAAAAAATATTTTTTTCGACCTTCCTTGGGCAAGATTAATTATATGTACTTAGGCCCAAATGTATGTTTTGACCGTGAATCCTTTTGTTTCATCCTAAAACCACTCCAGGACTATTTTACTTACAAAATCAAAGTCTTTTCAGTTTTTCATTGATCTTTCGGAAGTTCCCTATAACCATTCGATTTTTCAGTCCGAATCATAGCTGTATCGATAACCGTCTTTATTCTAATCGCTTTCAGTGTCATAAATCTCGTTTCTAAATGCTCGTCAACGACATACTGTTTTCCTTAGATATATACATTCCTAAGAATTCCTTATAGTTGATTCAGTTACCCACAACTCTACGAAATTACACTTTAACTTTAAAACTTCTAAAAACTTCACTTACACCGCAAGATAAATTACACTTGAGACCTCAAGAAATTCTCGAGTGTTATAGAATAAGTTCGTCTTTAACATTTTTATTTTTTCAAATTTAAAAAGTATTTTTTATGATTTAGGGACAGAAATATTCCGTCTCTAATGTTTTTCTAAATTAAAAAGTAAATTTATCATTTAGAGGTGAAAGTTTTTCATCTCTAACATTTTTTTAAATTAAAAAAAATAACATTTATAATTTAGAGACATAAACTTTTCATCTCTAAATATTTTTGATTTAAAAAAATAATTAATTGACTAAATTGAAATGGAATTAGAGACGATTTACTTCGGATGAATTTATATCTAATTCCAGCTCTAATAAGTAAAAGTAACTTCTCATGTCTAACACAAGTGATTCGTCTCAGTTTTCATCTCAATTCGAGATGGAATTTGAGATATGGAATTAGTTCTATCTCTAAATCTGATTTCTCTAGTAGGAGAGGGTAAAAGAAAAAATCATGAGTGTATCTCACAAAACCTAAACCAATCTATACTTTTTTCCCTAAGATTGACTAGCTGTACCCACAGTTTTTGTTATGTCACTATAATCTCTAGTGACAGATACTAAATCGTTACTAAAACACCTATATATTTACCCACGATTTTCATCATGTCACTATACGTTTTAGTGATAGTATAGTCACTAAAACGCCTTTACATTTACAAATGGTTTGCATCTCGTCATTATAAGCTGTAGTTATTGTTTTGAAATAAATGTAAAAATTAGTGGATAAAACCTATATGGATGTACATGTAGTGTTATTAAACTCAGACTGGCCAAGCCAGTTCGACCAATGGACCGACTTGGTAATTGGTCAGAGTTACTTCTCGGATCAGGCATGACCGGTTTGACTCAATCAATTTTAGCAAAAACTGGTGACTCGGCTGAGTTTAATTGACTCGATGAAGTAATGTTTTTTTAAAAAATAAAAGATAAAGAAAAAACTTCAGATGCAAACGAACAGACCAGTGAGGCCACTCAGGACAAACAGACGTTGGTGATGAAGAGGCGGGACTGGCAGGTGAGGAGGAGGAGGAGGCAGAGGAAAGCGTAGATGAAAGGGACAAGATGCAAGGGTTTGGCCACAAAATAGAGAACTTGAAGAACTTGTTGGGTTGTTGTTGCCAGAGGTGACAAAGCCAAGATTCTTGCGTTTGAGGGGGATGCCTGAGCAGGCTCAATCAATTTGAGGGCTTAGGCTTTTGGTGTTGTGTCTTGAGTGTTAATTTTTTTTATAAAAAAATAAGAAATATATTTTTTATAAAATATTTTTATCATTTTATTAAATTAAAAAAATTAAAATTTAATCAACTACAAAATATGATAATCTCTTAACGATAATAAATTTTTAATTAAAATATAAAGTTTGAGAGATCAAAAGAAACAAAACAATTTATTACAATAAACAAAAAAAAATATTTTTTTCTTAAAACTCAAGGATCCATGCAAATAGAGCAAAAAACTAATTCCCACTTGAAATCTCTTCTGATGTATCATTATCTTCACAGAATATATTTTTACTATAAAAAGTTAATAAAACAACCACCAATAAACATAAAGAAAATAAAAAATAAAACTATCAATTAATAATTTCTATCGTATTTTAAATAGTAATAATTTTTACACTAAAAAGATATTTAAAAATCAAATGAAAATAAAACTTCTTTGACCTCCATTCATATTAAAAGTAAACAGTGAGTGTGTCAGGGCCCGCTTCCGGATATACCTGCTAGCATAGGACATCCGAAAGAAGGTCCTTTCAAAATGGAATACAGAAGCAAACATAACCAAAACTTCTTATAATAAACAAGCTCACTTCTAACATGAGCGTTAACCATTCTTACAACATTTCTCTAGGCTTACAAGCCATACAATTCATAAAATAAACAAAGGCGCCAATAACATACAAAAAAGTAAATAGCTTCTAACACCGGCCCTCCACACAAATCCCAAAATCTCTAGGTCGAGGGAGATCTCTGTACACGACGAAAATCCATTTCAAGCCCCACTAGACTCCCCTTCTGCTATAGATTTTCCCTTACCTGGAATGACAACAAGCAAACAAGTGAGCCACAAGGGTCAGCAAGCATAATATAGAAAAAGAGATGATGATACGATCACTACCTGAAGGTATGCATAAGATAGGAATCAATGGAAGACCACTACCCAACATTTAGAACAAAATGTTTAATCATGCCTTCTACATCATTAATACTTCAATAATTGGTATCTCTTTACTTAGCAACAAGGCACACATGCAACTCATAGAGTGACATTAGCTCAATTTGAATAATGGCATAAAAACCCATTTCTTTCCATATGTGACTCATAGCACAAAAAGTCACCAACTCATGCTCATGCAATTTGGTATAATGATAGAAAAATACATGCCCACATTGGCCCTCTAGGCCTCCACATCCATGACAAGAATGAATACATATATATCAAATTCATCAGCCAACTCAGTGGCAAGAGCATCGCCTGCCAGGTTTATGGCCACCTCACCCACGCTAGGCGCTCAATGGGATATCCCCTCTCACACTTGTGGAACTTAATCGCCATGCAAAAATAATAATAAGAGGCACTAAGATAATGATAGAAATGCATCACACAAGATAAGGGATTTCCGCGGACATGCCAACCAAAAACATAATGTAACAACGTCCCAAATAATGCTCTTTATGGGTAATATAGGATTAGGAAAGTATTAAACCACTCAAAACATAACCAAAATATATCATATTATATATCAAATTAAATCCCTTGAAGTCTAGTTTACGAAGATTCAAACGGATTGCAATTCCGAGTTCTACGTCAAAAGTTATGGCTGAAAAGGTGAAGCATGCGCAGAGTTGACAAAACCGTGGCCGAGTCGACTTGATGGCAAATCCGAGTTGACTTGGCCCAAGTCGACTCACCCAAAACCGAGTCGACTGGACCTCCCGGTCGAGTCGACTTGGCCGAAAACACCCAAAAAGGCCCCAAAAACACAAGCTTCGGCCGAGTCGACTTAACCCCCAACCAAGTCAACTCGGTGCAACTTGAAATGCACAAAAAGCATACAAAAACACCTACAACACCCATGGAAAACCTCCTAACCCCCAAGTTGCCATTCCATGAATGAAAAATGGGGAAGAACAAGCCCCAAAGAGACCAAGAACAAGACTCAATGAAGCCATTAAAAGAAACCCATATTTCTTTTGGAAAAAGGGGGAAACAACCCACACAACTCAAGCTTCAAAACACCATTGAAGATATGAACATAGCGACTTGACTAAACATAAAGATATAATTTTTGCATCAAAAGATAGGAGAGTGTAGAGGATGCTTGCAACAAAAATAGAAGAAATAGAGATGGATGCTTGCCTTTTCTTGATGAAGAAAACCAAGAGAATGATGAAGACCCTCCACTTGAGCTTGCTTCTCAACCAACAATGGAAGAAGATGAAGGAATGAAGAAGATGAAGAAAAAGAAGCAAGGGCTGCCGAGAGAAAGAGAGAGAGAAAGAGAGAGAGAGAGAGAGAGAGAGGA
This sequence comes from Diospyros lotus, assembly GCF_014633365.1. NCBI lineage: Eukaryota > Viridiplantae > Streptophyta > Magnoliopsida > Ericales > Ebenaceae > Diospyros > Diospyros lotus. The sequence goes on along the minus strand of NC_068343.1, from coordinate 30,062,393 downwards.
AGATTGGGGAAGAAAACAAGAAAGCATGGCTTGCATTCTCGCAGCCACCAAAACTCACCAAATCCTACTTTTCTTCCCTCTTTTGCCCTCTTACACCACACACACGCTTCACTTTATGAAGCCCATTTTAAACTTTTAGCCTTTATTTCCATTTTCCTTATTCATTTTCTTTTAACCACCAATTTACACACACACATATATATATGCAAAGGCCCACTTATAAATGGCCCAAGCTCACTCAAGAGCCCATCCATTCTAGGCCCATAAAATCTTTCATCCCATCACTTTCTTTGGGCTACAAACCCTTGGTCCAAGCCCACTTTAAAACCACCATTATATGCCTTAATTATCACACATACAATAATTCATTTTCAAGCAAAAAAAATTAAACCACAAATATCACTTTATTTTTATAAATTGCATATAACAATTAAAGCCCACATGAAATGCTCAACACTCAAAAATGCAAATATCATCTAAGACCCATTTAAACGGGTCGTTACAGTTTCTCCCCCCCTCCTTAAAAGAATTTGGTCCTCCAAATTCGTAACTGGTCAAGCAAATAGCTAGGGAAAAAGACGCCGCATCTCATCCTCATGCTCCCAAGTAGCCTCGTCTATGGAATGACGCTGCCACTGCACCTTCACAAAAGGAATTGACTGGTTTCTTAATACTTTCTCTTTTCGCTCCAAAATGCTAACTGGCATCTCCTCATATGCCACATCCTCCCCAATCTCAATGGTCTGATAGTCGATGATGTGCTGGGGATCCGGCACGTACTTCCTCAACATAGATACATGGAAGACGTTATGAACGCCGGCTAACTGTGATAGCAAGGCCAACCTGTATGCCAACGATCCAGCTCGCTCCAGAATCTCAAAAGGCCCAACATACCTGGGACTGAGTTTCCCCAAAATCCCAAATCTGTGCATGCCTTTCATGGGCATCACTCTCAGCCATACATGATCTCCTACAGAAAACTCCAAGTCACGCTTTCTCTTATCTGCGTAACTCTTTTGCCGATCCTGGGTCACTTTCATTCGTGCCCTAATAGTCTTAATTTTCTTTGAAGTTTTCTCAATTATCTCCTGCCCCAATAATGCTCTATCCCCAAACTCTTCCCAACAAATAAGCGACCTACACAGCCAGCCATACAGTGCCTCATAGGGCGGCATACCAATACTGGAGTGATAGCTATTGTTATAGGCAAACTCTACCAATGGTAAGTGGTTATCCCAACTGCCATAAAAATCCAATGTACACGCCCTTAACATATCCTCCATTGTTTGGATTGTCCTTTCCGTCTAATCGTCAGTCTGCGGATGAAATACAATACTAAACTTTAATTTTGTTCCCAAGGCTTCATGCAACACCTCCCAAAAATGAGATGTAAATCGAGGATCCCTATTTGACACAATGCTTGTTGGAATCCCATGTAACCTTACAATTTCTTCGATGTACATCTTTGCCAATTTACTTAAGGGATGTGTCTTTTTAATTGGTAAAAAGTGGGCTGATTTTGTTAGCCTGTCCACTATTACCCAAATGGCATCATGTTCCTTTTTCATTCTAGGCAAACCCGTCATGAAGTCCATATAAATGTTGTCCCACTTCCACTCTGGAATGGGCAATGATTGCAATAGACCTGCTGGTTTCTGATGTTCAGCCTTAACTTGCTGACATACCAAGCAACAAGATACAAATTTTACTACATCTTTTTTCATTCCATCCCACCAAAACTGTCGACGTAAGTCTTGATACATTTTTGTCACACCGGGGTGGATGGTATAATTGGTCTTATGGGCTTCGGACAAAATCTCTCTCCTTATTCCTTCATCGTCAAGCACACAAACACGACCTCGGAATGTCAATAAACCATCACCTCTCAAACTGAATCCCACGGAAGAAAATCTCTCCACGTCGGATAGAATCTGAGCCAGCTTCTCATCCTTAGGCTGTTGCGACCGAATATGCTCAATCAAATCTAACTGCACCTTCATATATGCACAATATACCACAGGGCTCTCTTTAGAGGAAGAGATAGACATCTCACCCATCTGTCTTAATAAAATCCACTCCTGGACCATCAAAGCTGCCATAGATGCTCCACGACGGGTTAGAGCATCGGCCACTACATTAGCTTTCCCTGGGTGGTATAAAATCTCACAGTCAAAATCCTTAAATAACTCAATCCACCGTCTCTACCTCATATTCAACTCTTTCTGGGAAAGGAGGTACTTTAAACTCTTATGATCTGTATAAATTTTCACCTTCTCCCCATCTAGATAATGCCTCCAAATCTTAAGTGCAAACACTACCGCTGCCAACTCCAAGTCGTGTGTGGGGTAATTCATTTCATGCTTCTTTAGTTGTCTCGAAGCATAGGCATTAACTCGCCCATCCTGCATTAACATGCACCCCAAACCTGAATGCGAAGCATCACTATAAATAATAAACTTCTCCCCACTTCTTGGAATTGCTAACACTGGAGTCGTTGTCAACCTCTTCTTCAACTCTTGGAAGCACTCCTCACAAGCTTCATTCCAATCAAACTTGACTCCTTTCTGAGTCAATCCAGTCATGGGCAATGATAGGCGAGCAAAACCTTCAATGAATTTTCGGTAGTAACCCGCCAATCCTAAGAAACTCCTAATGCCAGTCACTGATGTTGGCCTTGGCCAATCCACTATTGCCTTCACCTTCCAGATATACCTGCTAGCATAGGATATCCGAAAGAAGGCCCTTTCAAAATGGAATACAGAAGCAAACATAACCAAAACTTCTTATAATAAACAAGCTCACTTCTAACATGAGCGTTAACCATTCTTACAACATTTCTCTAGGCTTACAAGCCATATAATTCATAAAATAAACAAAGGTGCCAATAACATACAAAAAAGTAAATAGCTTCCAACACCGGCCCTCCACACAAATCCCAAAATCTTTAGGTCGGGGTAGATCTCTGTACACAACTAAAATCCATTTCAAGACCCACTAGACTCCCCTTCTGCTATAGATTTTCCCTTACCTGGAATGACAACAAGCAAACAAGTGAGCCACAAGGGTCAGCAAGCATAATATAGAAAAAGGAGATGATGATACGATCACTTCCTGAAGGCATGCATAAGATAGGAATCAATGGAAGACCATTACCCAACATTTAGAAGAAAATGTTTAATCATGCCTTCTACATCATTAATACCTCAATAATTGGTATCTCCTTACTTAGCAACAAGGCACACATGCAACTCATAGAGTGACATTAGCTCAATTTGAATAATGGCATAAAAACCCATTTCTTTCCATATGTGACTCATAGCACAGAAAGTCACCAACTCATGCTCATGCAATTTGGTGTAATGATAGAAAAATACATGCCCACATTGGCCCTCTAGGCCTCCACATCCATGACAAGAATGAATACATATATATCAAATTCATCAGCCACCTCAGTGGCAAGAGCATCGCTTGCCAGGTTTATGGCCACCTCACCCGCACTAGGCGCTCAATGGGATATCCCCTTTCACACTTGCGAAACTTAGCTGCCGTGCCAAAATAATAATAATAGGCGCTGAGATAATGATATCAATGCATCACACAAGATAAGGGATTTCCGCGGACATGCCAACCAAAAACATAATGTAACAACGTCCCAAATCATGCTCATTATGGGTAATATAGGATTAGAAAAGCCTTAAACCACTCAAAAAATAACCAAAATATATCATATTATATATCAAATTAAATAACTTGAAGTCTAGTTTATGACGCTTCAAACAGATTGCAATTCCGAGTTCTACATCAAAAGTTATGGCCGAAAAAGCGAAGCATGCGCAGAGTTGACAAAACCGCGGCCGAGTCGACTTGATGGCAAATCTTATTATTCTCCCTGTCCCTGTCCCTGCCCTTCATGATATCTACGATTCTTCTTTATACTGAGGGATTTTACAATTTAGATAACATATAGAAATACAATGATTGTATAATGGGGGACAAACAGCCCTTCTCGTCTACACAAAACCGGGAGTGGGATCCTCATTACGAGGGGCATGGGCTGTTGCAGGTAAAGTGAATAGTCCCTACCTCTAACTTCTCAGCTGCTTTACCACTTATGCAAGATGATGGTTCTAGGCCAGCGACGTAGGTAGTACAGCGAACTGAGGGTTTTATAGCGAGCCCGTTAGTCGATCGTCGAGAGCTCGCTAGGGGTTTTATCAGAAGCTCGCAAGGTGCTTGCCTTATGGGCTTCGAACTTCGGTGGTGGCTGGACTTTCCTTAGCGAGGTCGTCTGGGCCTTCTTGGCTTTGGGTGATTGGGCCGGTCCATCGAACCGAGTCCAACCCGTGTGGAGTGATACAGGAAATACATATAACATAAGCCCCCTAGTTCACGGTGCGATCTTTGCACTAGGAGCTGACGCGTGCCAACTGTTCTTCCATCCCTCCAACTTCTACCTAATTACATTGAATCTTGCCGTTCCACGCAGTACGCCTTGCCTATTGCACATTTAGCGGGCACGTTCCCCCATTACGGCACATAACTATGCCTGTGGGACCCACAAGCTATCGTGCGGCTGCTGGATGCGGAGCATGTGATAAGTTGTCTTTTGATCCCATGACTGGGATCGATTGGGCCATTAGTATAAATAGTAGGGGGTGTCCCCCCCTTTCCCTCTTTCACGCTTTTTTCAAAACCTCTTTCAACTTTCGTCCTCCTCTCTCGAGCCTTCCACTATTGTCGTTTTCTCAAACGCCGACTGTTCCTGCTTGGTGCTTGATACGAGTCTTCATACAGACGTCAGGCTTAGTGTTTGGTAAGTTTTGTCGTGACTTTATTTGCTTTTCTTTTTCTTCTTCTTCTCGTTAGGCCGTCCATCGTCGATTAGCCGTCGGTGGTTTCTCTAGCCTTGCCGATCAATGTTGCCTTCATTAATTTTTTTTTTTTTTGGGGAAGCGACACGATTTGGTTCGGCGTTTGCTGAGCTTTTGGGCATGATGACCTTAGGATTAGCTTCCCATGGAATATCAGGCTTGTGGCTGCAGCCCCTTCGCCTTAGGCGACACCCCGTTGCAAAGCGCTCAGCCAGAAAGATTCAGGGGACATTTTTAGGGTTTTTCTAGTTTCTTGAGATCTGGTTCGCAACTTGCGACCTGCCTTGTCATGGAGGGTCAAAACCTTGAGGGTGCGAGCTCGCGGTCTAGGGAGGTCGTCATCCTGACCTCCTCAGAAACTGAGCTGGAGGTCCAAGATCAAATCGCTGAAGGGAGTAATGAACGCGCGGTCTTTAAGAGATTCCCATCCAAAGCCAAACCTCACTAGGTGATGGCTTGTACTCGGGAGTTTCGTCTCCCCAGGAGTTGCCGAGTATACATCCCCGCTCTGAGCTCCCACGCAGCCTATCTTTCATCCAATTTCGTAGCCATTAGCCCCTAGCACCTCAAGTCTGGCCTTAGGTTCCCTGTAGCTCCATACCTTATTGTCCTTCTGAACGACGTCAAGCTCGCCCCCTTTCAATTAACACCGAACTCGTATGCCCAACTCACTTCTTTGGCCATCTTATTCCTCAAAAATAAACTTCCTCTTCCTTTGCCGAAACTAATAAAATTTCTATATTCCTTTAAAAATGCCAAGGACGGGCTGTACTACCTGGCAGCTCGTCCTTCCCCGTATAAGGCCGCACTTCCTCAGGGTAAAGCGAAGGGGAAGTCTAACGTGGGCGATTACAAGTCTAGTTGGTTCTTCGTGTCTTGCCCTTCGCTTTCCCTACTTAGGAACTATAGCTTCATACTGACCCCTGGTAAGAGAATATCAGCTTGCACGGGTCCTTCTTTTTTCTCGAGTACGTGTTTTAACTTGCTCGCCTTTTGAGGCAGATTTTGGGGGCAAGAAACCAATTTTATCGGTTGAGGAGACCAACGTCCTCGACAAGTTTGTGGCTACGAGGTTGAGTTCGGAGATTCTTGAGCTTTCAGATGAGCTGCTCTGAGAAAACGAGCTTGCCCCTCCTCTCGGCATCGAGACCGTCCAAGGGGACCATATCAGGGATTTGGGCGCGGAGATCCCCCCTCTGCTTTTCAGGTCGCAGAGTCGAGTAGTTCAAGAGGAGAAGCCGATCAAGATGAAAGCATGGTTAACCTCGACCTCCTCCAGCCAAAGCGATCTAGGGCGAGATCGGGAACTACCTTGTCCTCAGCCACGAGCTCTAGCTCACGGGGTGGTAGGTCAGAACAGTCGCAGCTGCAACTACGTCCCCAGCAACAGCAATAGCAGACTCAGCAGCCGCGGGGTGATTAGCAGGAGTAGCGGCAAAGAGCTCCGCCCCATCAACCGCAATAGCAAAAGCAAACCCATCAGCAGCCAGGGCATCGGGCCCCTGCCTCCCGTGACCACAGTTCGAGTGGGGCCCGTGGGAAGGAGGTCGCAGCGGAGGTTCGGGATGCTCCTGTTGTGGGTTCAAAGAGGAGGCCTGACCAGCCGTAGTAGAGGGAGGACATCAGGGCCAAACGGGCTAGGGTTCCTGGGAAGGAGTTGGCCCTAGAGGCCTTGCCAGGAGGGGGTCTTCTTTAGCTCCCTCCTAAACTTCATGCCCGACTTCTTGGGCGCGACCTCGAAGCCCTTCAATGACTCAAGGCTAAAGGGGATCCCTCTCTGTGATTTCATAGCCCGTCATAGCCTGGTGGTAAGTGAGGATTTTTCGTACCTTGGTTCCTTAGTCTGCTTTTTAATGCGTTAACCTTTCTCCTTTCGTAGGCTTCCCTTGCTGCCATGAAGCTCCAATCTCAGTACAAGGATTTTGAAGAGCAGCTTTAGATGGTGAGAATGTCGCTTCAGGCTGAAATATCGAAGCTTGAGGACGAGAAGAATGCTCAAAAGCTGAAATAACGAAGCTCTCGGATGAGAAGAAAGCTCTCCAGGTTGAGCTCCTTGCTACCCAAAAGGAGGTGGAGGGCTCCCTGACGCGTTTGAGGATGGAAGTTTAGAAAAATAAACATCTCGATGAGGAGCTTTGCAGATTGAAGAACATGTAGGAGCTCGCCAACTCCGGGCTTACTGGTGAGCTGAACAAAGCGAAAGGGGAGCTGCGGAAGGCTTAGGACCAACTAAAATTGGTTGAGGCGGAGTTGAAGACGGCAAGGGAGGAGCGAAGTCAGGCGGATAATCGGGCTGCCCGATGCAAGTAGCTTTCGAAGAGGACCATCGATGATATCAAGGCGGAGGTGGGAGCGTGGATGGACTCTCTGCGCCGAGAAGTCAGATCCGACACCTGTTCGACGTTCCTGTACACCGTTTGGGTGAACCATCCCGAGATGGATTTCTCCTTCTTTGGCGCGCAGGTCATCGAAGAGGTGAAACGGTATGCTGCCGAGGCTGCAGAGGACCCTGACGATGCCATTCCGCTTGATTCGTCTGAGGTCGCGACGCAGGCTGCCCAGGTCGAGGTCGAGCCATCTAGGGTCGTCGAGGTTCAGCTTGGTGAGACTATCGAGGCGCATTCTACGAAAGTTGCCGAGGTCTGTTAAGCCGGGGCCGCCGAAACTCAACCAACCCTATCTATCGTCGTCCAGCCCGCCAAGGTCGAACCCGTTGAAGCAGTCGCCCCTCTTAGCTAGGATTCAAACGTGTATTTTTTTTTTTTTTTTGTAATCCGAACATTTATTCAATGAAAGCGGTATTTCTACTGTACTTGTGTATCTCGCCTTAAATTCCTTTGTGAACTCAAGCTAATTTTGATGAGGTTCTGGCATAGCGATTCTTGAACCAATCTTCATGATCTAACTTGAAAATAACTTCAGTAAACTTTCGTATACTAACATCAGAAGAAGTCTTCAAGAATATAACTTGGGAGTGAATCGTTTGAGCATAAGTCTAGATAGATCCAGAGTTTTCCCAGCTCCCAATCTAACATGCTCGAAATGGCTCATCAATGACAGTTGTAATAATCAATGCGAATACTTATACTTAGGCAATTTCGGGAAACCCCCAACCAGCATGTCTCTACAAAATAACGAGAACCTTACCGAGGTGTATGTAAAGGCAGATCATTTTGCTATCTTGGCTAACATAAGCTGGCTGAGCAGCTCCTGATAGACGATCAGGACGTGTGTCCTGTAGGTCCCGAATAGTCTTATTTAGGCGAATTAAGACGGACCTCAGCTGACACAGTTTGAAAAATTTGCTAGGATATGAGATTGTGTCGCGACCTTGACTAGCATATTAAGGCTTTTCACAAGTTTTAATAAATTGGGAGTGAACACTCAGGTAGGTCGTAGACCATGGCTTAAGCCAAGATAAAAGGACCCCAGTTAGTGAAAACTCAATTTGTACTGCCAAGTTATATGTTTAGATGGGTCATAGGGCGACCCCAGCTAACATGTCATAGCTTGTTATTTCGTTGACTTGCATGGCCGAGATATGTGTCCAGGTAGGTCGCCTTACGGCCTCAGCTAACACATAGTGGCTTCTACAAGTTTTAATCGAACCGAAAGGGAACACCCAGGTAGGTCGCAGGCCATGGCTTAAGCCAGGATAAAAGGACCTTGGCTAGTAAACCCTAGCTCGGAGTTACTTGTGGAAGTGGCCGCTTAGTAGGTTCCAAACCATGACATTAAGTCAAGATGAATGGTTCTCAGCTCGCGGTCCACGACCTGAGGGGGGGACCAAGGTGAATGCTCAGTCAAGCCGTAAGCCGCAACGCAGTGGCTAAGTTATTTGGGCCCCAGCTCACAAACCATAGCTTCCCAATCCCTCATTTTGGGGGTATTCAAACGAATACCGATAAGAATAAACTGCAATGAAAGGTCATAGATTCTAACTAGAACCATGAAGGTTACTCGTAATAAAAAGACTAAGCATAGGCAAGAACAATTACATTTATTTGAAGTACGGATGAAGCTGTTCCGCGTTCCAAGCTCGTGGGAGAGGAAAACCGTCCATGTTTGTCAGATGATATGCTCCGTTACTCAGATTTTCCTTGATGATAAATGAACCTTCCCAGTTAGGGCCTAGGGTGTCATTGCTTATCGCCCGAGTTCCTGGGAGTACCAGACGTAGTACCGGGTCTCCGACGTTGTAACGTCGTATTCGGACCTTCCTGTTGTAGTATCGTGCCACCCTTTGTTGATAGACAGCAACCCTTACGTGAGCTACATCTCTCGATTCCTCAAGCAAGTCCAGATTAGTCGCTAGCAGCTCGTCATTGCGATCTGAGCTGAAGGTGGCCCTTCGATGGCTGGCCACTTCATTTTCAGCGGGGATCATAGCCTTCGACCCATACGCCATTGAGAATGGGGTTTGTCCAGTGCTGCTTCAAGCTGTTGTTCGATAAGCCCATAACACTATTTGCAATTCGTCCACCCAAGCCCCCTTTCTAGCTTCAAGTTTTGTTTTCAGGGTCAGCTTGATTATTTTGTTGACAGCTTCAACCTGCCCATTGGCCTGGGGGTGATCAACAGTGGTAAAACTTTTCGGATCCCCATTGACTCGCAGAATTGGATGAATTGCTTGCTGGTGAATTGGGTTTTGTTGTCCGTTATTATTTTCTTCGGCACTTCAAACCTGCAAATTATGTTATCCCATGTAAACACTTGTGCCTTCGCACTGGTGATCTGCCTGAGTTCTTTGGCCTCTGCCCATTTGGTGAAGTAGTCAACTGCCACTATGGCATGCTTGCACCCTCCGCGAGCCATTAGGAGTGGCCCGATTAGATCCATGCCCCAAATGGCAAAGGGCCACGGGCTGCTCATCTACTGTAGGTAAGCTGGCAGAGCTCGCGGAACCTTGGCGAACCTTTGGCACTTTTTGCATTTATTAACCATCTCTATGGCGTCTTGCTTTATAGTGGGCCAATAAAACCTTTGCCAGATGGTCTTTTGTGCTAGTGAGAGTGCCCCTGCATGATTACAGCAGTGGCCTACTTGAATTTCTTCCAACACGGTCCGGCAGTCGGTGCCGTCAATGCACCTCAAGAGTGGGGCTGAGAACCCTCTCCTGTACAGTCTGTCATCATAGATGCAGTATCGAGCTGCTTGAGCTCGCAGCCGACGTGCTTCCAGCTTGTCTTCCGGTAGTTTCCCATCTTGCAAATATTCCAGAACAAGAATCATCCATGAGTTTTGGGACACCGTGATCGCCAGCGTTCAGCTCGTTGTTCTGTGCTCGGGGCAGCTAAAAAATCCAGGGGTATGTCCCCAAGAGTTCTCTGTCCCGGGAAGTCGCTAGGCGAGCTAATGCGTCTGCATGAGAGTTTTGGGAACGCGAAATTTGGCGCACTTCATATTTCTCAAAAGTGGCTAAGAGTTCGCGTACCTTTTGTATGTATGCTACCATCTTTGTATCTCTGGCCTGGTATTCTCCCCGTACTTGGTTGACAACCAGCTGAGAGTCACTGAAGATCTCCATAGATTCAGCTCGTATTTCCTTTGCCAAGCGGAGCCCTACTAATAAGGCTTCGTACTCGGATTCATTATTGGTGGTCGAGAACCCGAACCTCAGGGCGCAGAGGATTTTGTGACCCTCGAGGCTTATTAACATAACCCCAGCTCCCGCTCCTTGTTCACTTGATGATCTGTCGACGTATAATTCCCAGGATGGTTCTTTCAAGTTCTCCGCTTCTTCGTTAATTGGTCCAATGAACTCACCAATGAAGTCTGCCAACGCCTGTCCCTTTATTATCGTCCTTGGTTTGTACTTTGTGTCGAACTAAGCGAGCTCGATAGACCATTTTAGCAAGTGACCCGAGGTATCTGGCTTTCGCAAGATTTGCTTCAAGGGGTACTTGGTTAGGACTTCGATCTCATGAGCTTGAAAATAAGGTCACAGCTTCCTTGATGCCATTATTAAATAGTAAGCCAATTTTTCAATCAGTGCGTACTTTGTTTCTACATCAATCAAGCTTTTGGAGACGTAATATATGGGGTGCTGCACCCCTTCTTCCCCCCAGACGAGGGCCACACTGAGAGCTTATTGGGATACTCCCAAGTACAAGGTCAACTTCTCTCCCTCCTTGGGTTTGGCAAGTAGTGGGGTCCGTCCCATGTATTCCTTTAGCTGTTGGAATGCAGATTCACATTCTTCTGTCCATCCGAAGTCTTGCGCCTTTTTGAGAAGCTCAAAGAATGGGGCGCACTTATCGGTTGCCTTAGAAATGAAATGGCTCAAAGCCATGACCTGCCCGTTGAGGCTCTGCACCTCCTTCTTCCTTACGGGCGACCTCATGCCGAGCAAGGCCTTTATTTTATCCGGGTTGGCTTTGATTCCTCTGTTTTTTACCATGAATCCAAGAAATTTTTCAAAGGCTACCCCAAAGGCGCACTTGAGTGGATTGAGCTTCATTTGATAGCTCCTGAGGACTCCAAACATTTCTCTCAAGTCGGAAACATGGTCTGTTACTTGCTCAGATTTCACCAGCATGTCGTCGATGTACACTTCCATGGTTCTGCCGATTAGCATTTCAAACATAGTATTTACTAGCCTTTGGTAGGTCGCACCAGCATTCTTCAATCCAAAAGGCATGACCTTATAACAATAAAGCCTCTGGTCGGTAATGAACGAGGTGTGCTCTTGGTTGGTGGGGTTCATGGGGATCTGGTTTTAGCCTGAATAGGCATCCATGAAACTGAGGAGTTGGTGACTAGCTGTTGCATCCACGAGCTAATCGATTCTAGGGAGAGGAAAACTGTCCTTGGGACAAGCCTTGTTCAGGTCGGTTAAGTTGATGCAGGTCCTCCACTTCTCATTTTTCTTTTTTACCAGGACCGAGTTGGCCACCCAGATCAGATAGTGGGCCTCCATGATAAAATTGTTTGCCAAGAACTTGTCCACTTCTTCTTTAAGAGCGACATAACGCTCTGGAGTCATTAGCCTCCTCTTGTGGCGCACTGGCTTGTAGCTCGGATCTATGTTAAGCTTGAGTGACATGATTTCTGGGGCAATTCCCACCATATCCTCGTGTTTCCATGCGAAAACATCGAGGTTAGCTTTAAGAAAATTGGCAAGTTGGGATTTTACCTAGGGGGCTAGATTTTTTCCTAGCTTGAGGCACATTTCCTTATCTACCTTGCTGACTGAGATATCTTCGAGCTCTTCCACAGGATCGGCGGATCTGTCGCAATCGACCTCGCGGGGATCTAGGTCGTGATTAGCCTCCCATTAACTGGTCAGTCGGGGGCCATCTTTTGCGATGATATTCACTTTCTTTCCTTTTGCTCCCATTTTCAGGGCGTCTTCATAACAACGTCTTGCGAGGTGCTGTTCGCCTCATACATATCCTACTCCATTGGGGGTCGGGAATTTCACTGTAAGCGACCTGGTTGAAGTGACTAGATCCAGGTAGTTCATTGCCGGTCTTCCGAGCACGACGTTGTATGCTGAGGGGCAGTCTATAATTAGGAACTCCGTCAAAGTAGTAGCCTGGCGATTTGCATTACCAATGGTAAAGGGAAGGCTGATCTGACCGACAGGAATCACTACGTCCCCCGTGAATCCATAGAGTGGCTTAGGGGACGAGCTTAACTGTTCTGGTCCCAAACCCATCTGGCCGAAGCACGCCCTGTACATTACATTTACCGAGCTGCCCATGTCCACCATTATCCTTAGCACTTCGGAGTTGCCGATCTGGGCTCGTATAATGAGCGCATCGTTGTGCAGTCAATGGACATCTGTAACCTCTTCTTCCGAGAAAATCATGTTCTCCGGAGTTGGGTTACCCCTAGATCGCTTCACGGGAACTGACTGTTCGTCCAACCTCGCCAACAAGACATGGTTAGTTTCACGTACGTACTTCTCGCGGGATTTGTGGGAGGATCCCGCAAGGTGAGGTCCACCATGAATCGTGTAGATAGTTCGCATAGTCGGTAAGCGCTCATCATCGGAGGGGGGTGACTGCTGTGCCGGTGGCTGGCTTGGTTGATTGGTCGGTCGCACCACGTAATCTTTCAAGTGACCTCTTCTTATCAGATCTTCAATGGCGTCCCTTAGGGCCCAACATTCAAAGGTGTTGTGACCCACCTCGTTGTGGTATGCGAAAATTTTTTCCTTGTTTCAGAATTTGTTGGGAGTTCTCAACGGGTTGGGCTTCCCGAACTCCTCTTTGTTCCTTTCCATGGTGAAGATCCTTTCTTGGGGGTCAGACAAGGCACAGTAGCTGCCAAAGTGCTACGATCTACGAGGTCGCTCATCTCCATCCGCCTTGTGAGTTCGCTTGAAAACTTCACTGTTTGAGTGCTCCCCTCGAGCTTCCTTTTCGGCGTCTCCATTATGCCTTCTCTTATTCTGGTTGGAGCCCCCAGCTTCTTCTCTCAACCCGATGGGTTTCTTTGACCCGAAGGCGTCTTCCTATCGAATCTCCTTAGAAGCTCGTTCATAGAATTCCCCCAGGTCTTTAACCGGGGTTCTGTAAATGCTCTCATAGAGCTTCCCGTCTTTTCAAAGGCTGGCGGAGATCACCGTCAGGATACTTTCATCAGAGGGATCCTCGACGTTGCTTACCTCGCGTCTGAATCTGGCAATGTAATCCCTCAGGGGATCGTTTTCTTTTTGGAATACTATGGCGAGGTGACAAAGTGGCGCGAGCAGCCTCCTTGGAGCCCTGTATTGGTTAAGGAACCTCTGTTGGCATTCCTCCCAGCTGTTGATGTTGCGAGGCGGAAGACTCCTGAACCAAGCTCGGGAGATGTCACCCAAGATTGTCGGGAAGGCGAGACATTTAGCCAGCGAGCTGGTTGTCTGTAGATCCATTTGCACATTGTACGTATTCAGGTAATCATAGGGGTCACTGTCCCCATTGTATTGCGGCATGCTTGGGACCTTAAATCTCCGGGGGAGGGGTTCAAGCTCAATCTCCCTGGTGAATGGTGTCATGTCCCCATGGCCATTATTCTAGCTGCGGACTCCTTATCGTTCTTCCAACTGTCGTACCCTTTAATATAGCTCCTCCACGATCGAGTCCGGGCATGCTGATTGCTGGGCCTGCGACCGCCTACTTCTTTCTCGGACCGAGGAGTGGTGATTTGGGAATGGATAATTATCCCCGATATCCTCTTCTACAGGTGGAGATCTCTCTTCCCGTGGTTGGCGGACCCTACGAGGCGACGCCGGTGGATCGTGGGCAGCTTGTGCTTGAGCTTGGGCCAAAATCCTGACCGCGTTAGCGAGCTGCATTACTGTATTCTCTAACGCCTCCTAGCGTTGCTGCCAGTCCTGGATTGCCCCTGCGCCAGCGATTGGGTTCGTGGGTTGAACAGGGAACCGTGGTGGTATGCTGGTGGCGCCTTCGGTAGGCGGTGGTAAAGGGACATCTGCTGTCAAAGCAACGGGCCCTCCATTTGATGGAAAATTTCGCGATCGATCGCGGGGGTTTTCTGGTGGGTCGATCGTTGCCCCGGAACTTCGAGTATTCCTCCCTCTTGCCTTGGCTATTGATCAGAGCGGCCCCTTCCTCTAGCGCCAAAATGTCGACGTTCAATTTCAGCCAACTGTGATTCGTTTTGGGCCGCGGTGAGTAAATCCAAAATACCAAGAAGAAGAAAGGAACCAAAGTTTTAAACGTGAGTCAACACCAAAATTTTTACGTGGTTCGACCAGAACGATGCCTACTCCACGACCACACTTTGATTATTCTCTCAGAATGGCGGTATCTAATTATTCTCCCTGTCACTGCCCCTCATGATATCTACGATTCTTCTTTATACTAAGGGGCTTTTACAATTTAGATAACATATAGAAATACAATGATTGTATAATGGGGGACAAACAGCCCTTATCGTCTACACAAAATCGGGAGTGGGATCCTCATTACGAGGGGTATGAGCTGTTGCAGGTAAAGTGAATAGTCCCTACCTTTAACTTCTCAGCAGCTTTACCACTTATGCGAGCTAATGGTTACTGAGGGTTTTATAGCGAGCCCGTTAGTCGATCGTCGAGAGCTCGCTAGGGGTTTTATCAGGAGCTCGCAAGGTGCTTGCTTTACGGGATTCGAACTTCGGTGGTGGCTGGACTTTCTTTGGCGAGGTCGTATGGGCCTTCTTGGCTTCAGGTGATTGGGTCGGTCCATCGAACCGAGTCCGGCCCGTGTAGAGTGATACATGAAATACATATAACAAGAGTACTACCAAAATAAAATATTTAAGGCATGTAAACACATTTTCTTTTCATATTATTGTAATGAAATATAAATAATTAGGGGCAATAAGTATGATGTGTAAAATATTTTTTAATATATAAAAATGCCACACTCAAATAACAAAACTTAAAGTTAATGCATAAAAAAAAAAAATAGTCACAAAAGTTCATACATCTCAAGTACATTTAACTTTATATTATATTAATATTTTATTATATAATTGAAAAGAAATAAATGAAAAATGTCAATACATCATATTATAATTACGTTCTTGTCTTCTTTCACATAGTTAGCCACATATGTTAATTAAGGATAGGCAACTTTTTTTTTTTAAAGATGTGGTTAAAATTAGTTCATGTGGACTCACCTAATAACTTAAACATTTTAGGCAGATTAGTTCTCTTAGTTCTCTGAAATGGTATTGGTGACCAATATGTATACTAAAGGAAAGGTTACCCTTACTAGTATATTATATATACTACTCGAGACAAAAGTTTAAGCCTATATTTATAATAATTAGGATGTCGCCAGTTTAATAAGAGAAGATTGTTACAACCAAATCCCATATTGGTTACGAGGGAGTATGATAAAGATTTATAAGCTCAAGGATGCAAGCTTATCTTTTAAGAAGGTCTTAAGCAGTTTTGGGGCTATGACGCTAAACAGACCAATAGTGTCTTTAGGTTGGATTGTTATAAATGGTATCATAACCTTTATGACTAAATGATAGTGAGTTCCAACTTCATTGTTCTAATTTTTAATTAAATTAAGAGTTTTAGCATATAGAGTTAGTTATAGAGTTAGTGGGATGTGTTTTGTCCAAATGGGCTTGCGAGTTACAAGTTTTTTTTTGACTAATAGAGGGATCAAATAGTATATTTTGTTGTTAGCTTGGAGAATAATAAAAATGATTAACATTAAATATTTCATGGGACCTCATCTACAGTTTAAGCATTTAGGTGGATTGGTTTTTCCTTGACATTTTGGAAAAAAAAAATAAATCAAAGAGGAATTTAATCAAAGACTCCACCGAAAGTGAAGATCAAATGCTAGAAATTAAGCAAAACTTAGGTTGCGTTCTCTTTACTGTTTTTAAAAATGTATTTTTGAAAAAAAAATTATAAAAAAAACTCAAAACAACAAAAAGTTGTTTTGATTGTATTCAATCAAAACAAACTATAACCTCAAAACACGTTTATTTATTTATTTATTCATATTTTATTATTGTAATAGAAAAAATATTATAAAATTCATTAACTTTAAAATGTATATATATTCTTAATAATATATTAACATTAAATATTTATAATTTACTGAATAATCAAATTTATTGAATAAAATATCATTAAAAAATATTTTCAAAATTTCAAAAAGAACGTGTTTTCTAATTTTTTGTTTTGAGAAATAGTTTTCAAAATAACAAAGAAAACGCCTTTTTTATTTTTTAAAAACAGACTATCAAAATAGAAAATTAAAAATTAAAAAGTAAAGAGAACGCAACCTAAATTTTTTTATTCATATATAAATTAACGAAGAAAAATATTACAAACTTCTTTATTCATATATAAACATAAAAAAGCATTAGAAACTACTTTATTCATACATAAACATAAAAAAAATTACAAACTTTCACACTAACTAGATCAAGCACCGACCTCAATAAGAGGTAAACTTAAACACAAAATAAACTACAAAGTCACCACCAAAGCATATTAATTAATAACATGAAATTATTTATTTAGTTATTTATAGACCTACCTTATTCATGTTATGTTATGCTACCTCCAACGTTGGGTATATGGTTGAGGGTACTCTCCTTCATTTTTTGCTTCCACATTTGCACCCTGAAAAATTGAAATATTTGATCATGCCAATTGCTTTAATCGCCTCACTTCGACTGGTAATTCCTGTTTGGCGATCTGGAGGTTTGAATTTATGATTATAACATGCGTCGCTATGTAACAATTCTTCAGAAATATGTGCCCATGAGTTCTCTTGTTCTAGCACGTGTGTAGGAGGACAAAGCCCTGACTCATTGGATATATTGGATAGAAATGTAGAGATATTTCTAAATCTCATTGATTCAGATATCATCTGAATCACAATGGTCAATCCCTCAGCCCTTCTTCGAGTATCAGTGGAGGTAGCAAGGTCCTTCACAGCTTGTTTGAGTTTCTTCTTACCAAGAGATATGTTCTGTCTATTGGCTGCATTTCCTTGCAAACTGATGTAGCTACCGTTGTAACCCAGAAAGGTGGATCCAGTAATTAGCTTATTTGATGAACTATTGCCAAATTCTAACCAATGATCACTGGCATTTTTGAAGCCGACCAAGTAGAGGTTATCTTGCTGAATCCTTAACGTAACCTGTCCAGAAGTGGAAATACTCTCGTTGACTTTTAATATGACATCGAAATATTTAGTAGGCATTTTCTCTTCAGGATGAAGTACAGAAATATTCCCATGCAAACGTTGAAATCTTAATTCTTTCTTACGCTGGAGGTGGGAGAAGATCCCACCATTAATATTTTCTTAGCTTCCTCTACCTTCAAGTTTGATTTTTAATTTATTTTTTTCTATCTTAAATATAATTTTAATATAAAAAATAATTATTTAATAAAATATAAACATAAGTTCTATCATCTCTAAATTAAAAATAAATAAAAAATTTAAAATTTTACTTACTTTTAAATATAAATAATAAATTAAAAAATTTTAAATTAGAGAAAAAAAAATATTGTCCTTCACAAAATCTTTTCCATCTCTTTATAGAAAGAAACATATTTTTAATATTTTTTTTAGATAATCTTAGTATACTGGAATAAGTTTATCACAAAATTACACATAACTATATTAATTATTATCACAAATTTTACTTACCAAAATTAATCAAATGTGTTATTTTGTGATAGGCTTAATTCACTACTTGTTGACATAGTAGGCTGAATTTATCTAAGATTTTATTTTTATTTTTTAATCTATTACTGTTAATTCCATCTTATAATAATAGTTAATAAAAGAAAACAAAACGATAATTCTAGTTTAGTTGGTATTATTATAAATCTCTATTTTTAAGATTTAAGTTTTAATTTTTTTTAATACCAAATAATAATAATAATACTTAAATTGACTACTGATTTTTTTTTTTTTGTATTTTTTAAAATAAGTCCTACTCATATTTTTGTTTTTAATTAAGTCCTTAAAAATCAAATTGACTGCACATAATTAAAAAATTAAATAAAATCTTAAAAAAATAACCAAAATTATCAACTAATTTGCTAATATTTTATATTTTAGAGCTTGTAATTAAGGGTTATTCATTTAGTTTTAAAATAATTTAATTAAAATAATAAATAATTGAAGTTTGATTTAAAAAATAGAAATTAAAGTATCAAATATAAATTATTATCTAAATAAATTGTTAATTCTGATTTGTTTAGTTAAAGTTATAGTTACTTTAATGATTACAATTATAATCATAAATAATAATTTATTTATTTTTTTAATCATAACAAAATTTATATATATTTTATGTCTTTTTTAACTGTGTTAATTAGATAAAAATGTAACCGAATCTATCAAATTACTCAAATTGAACAGACTAATTTTTTTTTTTTAAATTGAACTAACTCAATCAAATAGATACTCAAATCAAACAGATTAAAAAGTTAAAAAAATTAAAAATATCAAACCATTTATGTTACCTAATATTGACGTCATTAAGCCATTAATAAACTTAAAATTCCTCTCTAATTAAACCCCTTATTCCCTCCCCTCAAAAAAAAAAAAAATTAAATCACGTCATATTTCTCTTAATAATTTGATCGATTTGGTTATATTTTTATCTAATAAATATAGGTAAAAAAATATAAAAAAAAATATAAATTCTGTTAAAGTAATATTTAAAAAATATAAAATTATATATATATGGATACATGTATGTATGTGGGGATGGGGGGAGGGGGGGGGGGTGTTCAAAGAGCGTGTTCAGCGGGGGTTCTATGCATGGGCTTTGATACGTTCATGTCAGACATTTCTTATCTTAATCGATGCAGACAAGGGTTCAAGACTTTTTGGTTTTTCAAGAAAAAGCGGTAAGAAAATTTGCTTCCCACCTATTAACATCAAACAGAGCAGCAATAAAAAACCAGAGTGATGGGGTTGGTGAGGGGTCCTATCCAACGCCTAATTTATGTGTCATGACTTAGCTGACAATATGTCATGAAAAGTGGCACTGAAGTAAATTTGGCAGACTTTCACATTATTGTAAAAATATCATCGTAATCACATTATTGAAGTGAATCAGAAAGAATAATGCCATTGTGTTGCACATGCATGCAAGCCATTTTCTCCCCTAGGGCCCCCTGCATGCAAGCCATTTTCTCCCCTAGTTCCCCCTGCATGCTTGCATTTTCTCCCCTAGGGCCCCCTACATGCAAGCCATTATATTATTCCGAGCAATTTCTAATTACATTCCATAGACCATGTATGGATATCATTAATTAAATACGTAATATGCATGTAATTAACTAACCTAAAGGGGAGGAAATAATTAACTTATATGCCTGCCTTTCTAGTCCCACTGTAACTTCTCTCCAATGAATTAATCCATATTTGCCTTGGACCAATTTGCCCCTCAAACTATGCCTATTTACCCTTTTGCTATTAGTAATGTTTCTTTGGCCATTCACCCACAGTTTCTTCTTGAAAAACGCGTCTCGATCTGAGATCACTTTTTGAATTTGTCCGCTTAGGTTTATTAACAAAAATATCCGTAAGTATACACTCAATAAATTTAGGGTAAATTATATGAAATCTCCTTGCACTTAGAGTCATGTATAACTTACCTCCTGTGTTTTTGATTGCATCAAAAAATTCCCTTGCACTTTTAAAATGTTGCAATCAGTCATAATTTATTATTTTTTTACATAATTTTATGCAATTTATTAGTTGATTAATGCAAAATTTTGTATTTTTTTGATATATTGAAATTATATATGTTGGATTATGTATTTTGTATGTAGATTATTGTATAAAATTATATAAAATAACAACAAATTATGGTTGATTGCAACATTTTGAAAGTGTAAGGGAGTTTTTTGATGCAATAAAAAACACAGGGGAATAAGTTACACATGACCCTAAGTGCATGGGGGTTTCATATAATTTACCCATAAATTTATAGAGACAACAATATAAAGTAATAATAATTTGGTTACAATATTGTGATTACGATGATAATTTAATAAGCAATGTTTTTCTGGTCTATTATCTTGGTTTCATAACAAACAGGAGACAAAATATATATTTAATATTTCCTTTAGCTTACGTGTGTTCTTCCCTATCATTTGCTTAGATATTCAACAATTTAGCAGTAAAGTTGAAGCAATTTTACAATACTCCTACTTTATGGTACACCAAATGAGATACAGATGGTATGATCCACATGTGAACTCCACCACATGTATATATTTTAAAACTTTTACACCATGATTGGACGGGAAAGTTTTACCAAAGGAATGGAAAATAAGATTGAATGGAAAATGAATTGAAAATTATTTTTTTTTTAAATTTCACAATCATTAGAGAGAGAGGAAAAAAAATTAGATAACTTATATTTTACTATATTACCCTTATAAACGTTTGGTTTTATTGGAATAGGTAGAGATAAATTTGTTTTTCCATGAAAAAGCTAATTGTTTTCTCAATTACTTTTAAGTTAAAAAAAAAAAAGGACGAGTCTCACGTCGCTTTTTCCTTTTATTTTTCATTCAAATTCCATTCCTCTCCTTTTTTTTTCCTCTTCATCCAAACAAACAATGGAAAATCATAATCTACTTTATTTTCTCTTCCCTTTTCTCTATCTTCCTCTTTCTTCTCCTCCTAATTGTAGTGTTAGTAAATTTGGGCCATTCATTGTATAAGGTTTTGGATAGTTCAATACACCTATCTCTACAACATCTATTAGCCTAGCCCTTAGAGACCAGAAGATTCGTGAAGTATAAAGTTCCTCTCTCATGAGTGTAGTGTAGATAGGGTCACAACACTTAAACACTGTTGTCCGCCATAACTCTTCTAAGTCTTAACGGTGACCACAACCATTGTCTATATATTCATTATTATTATCACGAGTTTTGATCCTATTTTGTTATTATTACATAAATGTGAACATTCATGCTAGTTAGTTCGCAACACATTTCATAATGATGTTACGCGCAATCAATATGCATATATATATATTGTTGTTGCACGATTACAATAATAAATTTATAGATAGGAAATTGCCGATTGATGACTCACATATGACTTATTTAAGTGATGAATGACCTCACTTGAGAGAGGGATGACTCTCGTGTGGCTGAGTAGAGCGATGGATGACCTCACTCGGGAGATAGATAACTCTTTTAGGCAATGGATGACTTACTGAAAAGAAAATCGGTTAGGGGTGCGAGTAAGAATTACTGCGCGAACCCTCCAATACTTAAGTCAAATTCTCATAGAAGTAAAATGCTTGAAAGCAAAAATCAGTCTGAATATTAGAGTTTGCATAGAAGTGAAATGCTTAAGTCAGAATCTCTATAAATTTTTTCAAAGTAATCATTTTTCTTTGTATACTTAAGTATCTGTCCCTTATATATATAGAGAAAGAGGATTTGAATATTTTAAAAAGTACAAAAAAAAAAATTTATGCAAAGAAAACTTTAATCGAAAAGAATTATTTTTTAGGTCTTGAACTCGGGTCTTCTCATATATTTAAAAAAAAAAATCTTTAATTGTCAAATAAGGAAAAGTCATCAGTGAAATTTTTGTACAAATGAGTAGAGATAATTTTTTCAAACTACAATTGATACCAATTTGTTCATTTGTCGCTTTCATTAAACGGTCGGTAATTTTCTTTTTTAAATATTGCACAAAAAACTTTTTAAATATATTATTATTATTTTCAGGGCAGCCCATAATTGTTGGGCACCTACCCCAGTTCTAATTTAATAGTGACTTGGCATAATTTCATCCGTTTATATTTCATTACCAAATTCAATTAATTTTTGTAATTTTTATTTTAAATATTTGTGCATGATCATAAAATATTTTGAGAATAAAATTATCTCAAGTCTAATTTACCATGTGAAACTCCAAGTCTCATGCTTCACAATTGACCTATAAATTTTGAAGAAATATTATTTTCATCCTTTTTAATTGGAATTAAAAATTATATTTCTGCCCGAACATATGTTTTAATTGTGAATCCTTTTGTTTCATTCTGAAACCATTTCAGAATTGTTCTACTAATAAAATCAAAGTTTTTTAATGATTCCGTTGACTTTTTAGAAGTCACTTATGACTATTAGATTTTTCAGATTGTATTGTAGTTGTATTGGAAATCGTTTTCCGTTTTGACTGTTTTTAGTGCCATAAATCACTTCTCGAGACACTCATCAATGATATACCTTATTCCCGAGATAATTATGTTTTGGGGTATTCTCTATAATCAATTCGATCACTCATAACGATGAAAAATTACACAATAACACCAAATTTTTTAAAAATTTCACCTACCGCCCAAGATAAATTATACTTAAGTCCTTTGAAAAATCTCGGGTATTACAAATGCCCTTGAGAAATTACGACTACACTATCAGGATAACATCCCATATTGACATCCCACATGAACAACATAAAAACATGCCAATGTCATATACTATGATTCGATGCATCATATAAAACAACATTTCATGTATATAATTTATCGCACAAAATTTAATGCACATGCATAAAATATTTTGGGACGAACCTTCCACATGAAAATAACCATCACATGTTAAATCGTTCATATGCAACAAAATCCTTTGCATGTAATCAAAACAAGTTTAGGTATAATCAAAACCAAATATTATGGTAGAACCACTCTACTCGAACGTATCTCAAAAATCTTGATTTTCATTCACAATCTTAATTTTTGCACCAAAAATCAAACAACCGTATTATTACTCAATTTCAAGTCTCAACGATCCCTGAACATCATATTTATTCCAAGGAATATCAATATCTATTTTTTCATAATTTCATCCATTTTAATCCTATTTTTCCCTCAATAATTCTAAAATAAATATCTCCTCAAATATTTTCTCAAATTTTGCTCCACCATAATTTATAAAATAATTTTAGAAAAATTTCTAAAGAAAATCAATAAAAAAATACCTAGCCACGCCCCTTCATACGCCTGCCCACGCACCTAAAGCAATTGGCCAGCACGTGTATTACACGCGCCAGTTGTCTTATTTGATGCTTCGGTCATCAACGATTGTCTCAATCACTGATCTTTTTATACCACCTTGAAGCTCTTCTCAAGTCAATCTCGATAGCATATTCATTGGCTCGAAACACTATCGGAAGATACCCAAAATGACGAGTTATGATGAAACCTCACCAAAATCTCCAGAATTGATACCCAACACTTCAAGAACAAAAGCCCCTTATCAATAACCTTGGAATCACTCCCAAATGCGAGTAATATGTGTGAAAAATCTCAGCCAAAACCTTTGCTATTTATAGGCAAAAATCAATTACCTCTCGGTCAATCAAAGACTAAGACTTGGTCTCCAAGCTTTCCTAGGCCACAAAGGACCTCCCCCAGGCCAACCTCAATCATCCCATCACCAGAATATTCTGGTGATCCCATCACCAGAATATTCTGGTGATGGGAAAGGCGGTCACCAACTTTGTAGTGTTCACACAAGTTTTTGATATTCTCACTTTAACCCCTCCTCAATTTCCAATTACATTTTGGCCCTTTCCTTGAAACCTCTAAGTTTTTCAATAATTTCATTAAGACCCACAAGATCTAGACTCTTCATTTCATCCCAAAAAATTCAGAAAAAATATATTTTCCACATCTCTCAAGCAAAATTAGGAATTTACACTTAGATCTGAATGTATGATTTGATTGCTAATTCTTTTGTTTCAACCTAAAACCAACTTAGGGTTATTCTACTTACAAAATCAAAATCTCCTTAGGGTTCATTTGACTTTTTGGAAGTCTCCTATGACGATTTAGTTTTTTGCCTGAAACACAGATGTACGGAAAACTGTACTTGATTTGATTTCTTTTGATGTCATAAATCATGTCTCAAAATGCTTGTCCATCCTATATCATTTTCTTTAAATTTTTAAATTCCAAAGCATTCCCTTCAGTTGTTTCGGTCACTCATAATTGTAAAAAATTACACTTATAGTCTCAAAACTTATGATAATTCCATTTACGCCCTAAGCCAAATTACACCTAAGTCCTCAAGAAATTCTTAGGTGTTACAAAAGAGTTACGCAGATAGACAATGGCGTGTTTTAAAGTTTACAGTTGGGGATCATGTTTTATTGTGAGTGATTCCCATAAAATGTGTGCGTAGATTTGTTATTTCAGGGAAACTTAGTCCCCGATACATTGATCTGTTTGAGATATTAAAGCAGGTGGGATATTTAGCTTATCGACTAGCTTTACCTCCTCAATTGACAAGAGTTCATAAAGTTTTCCATGTGTCGATGTTAAGAAAATATGTGTCGAACCCTCCTCACATTATTGATTATCAATCCATGGAGGTCAAAAAGGATGTATCCTATGAAAAGCTACCCGTGTGTATTTTGGAATAAAAGAAAAAATATTGAGGAACAGAATAATTCCTTTTATAAAAGTTCAGTGGCAATGGCATTCGCTAGACGAGATCATATGGGAGCGAAAAGAAGAGATGAGGTGTCTCTATGCCCATTTATTTGAATGATCATATACGAATTTGGGGGATCAAATTCTTTTAAGGAGGGAATAAATTATAATGATCGATTAATGGTTCAAGAATATATTGTCATAAATTTCATGTGAGTGGTATTTTGGCATTATTTGGCCACTGGTTAAAAAAATTTGTTGTGTTGTGAAAATGCCAAAAATAAATAAGTTTGGGAGTGTGAGAAAAAAATAATAATGATAATGAAATGAAATAATCAAGGAATTGGAAAATCATGGCATAATTGGGATAAGCAAAGTTGAAGTCAATTTATGTGTGTAAGTTTTGAGTTTTGTAAGTTTTAAGAAATTCAGTTTTTCTTCTTTTCTAAATATGAATTTTTGTGCCATGAAAAAATGGGACGAATAAAATGAAGAATTTTTTTTTTTTTTTTTCAAAAATGAAGGCGTAGTTGGAAGTTTGTCGCGTAAGGCTAGACTCGCAGTAAGGCTAGCCGCGAGGGCCAACCTCATGGTGGCTTCGTGGCAATCTCCCCTTTTTGTGGATTTGACCCCATTCAATAATTGACACATGTCAACGCCGGCCATACTTGAGAATTGTGCCCTATAAATACCCAATTATAGGACATTGATGGGGTCTTCCAATTTCGATAAAATTTAGACACTTTGACTACATCTTTTCTGTTTTCATGAATAGTCATTGGGATTTGGTACTAACTTAGACATCAGAGGGTCGTCGTAGGTGAGGATTCCCGCGAGCCTTCTAACCCATTTTCGAGTGTCAACAGGACAATATCCTTACGGCAAGACCTTGCAGCTAAAGTAAAATCCTAGTAGCAAAGGCACAATCTTGCGATGAGACCTAGCAACGAAGAAAAAACCTTACAGTGAGACCTTGTGGTGGAGTTAAAGCCTTGCGGCAAAACCTTGTGGCAGAGTTAAAGCCTTAGAACAGAAACTTATGGCGAAAATCAAACCTTGTGGCAAGAGAGCTCGTGGCGAAGACCTTACGGCGAAGGAAGATCTTTGTGGCAAAGGAGCGTGTGGTGAAATCCGTGCGGCGGGCATCCTTGAGGAAGCTTCCCTCACGGTAACCTAACTTCACCCAACACCAAGTTCTAGTGGACCCCACATCATAAATTTTAATTATTATATTTTGGCAACAACAATTTAGCATCATCTGTGGGAAATGCAACAAAAAGTCAATCTTAACACAAGATGCTGAGAGGGATAAGATCAGCCAATTTAGCGAACTCGCCTAACCCCAATCGAAGGGGCGCTTACACCAATACGGGAGCCACAATGAGCCCCAGTCAAATGCACCTTCCAGTACTAGAATTTTCATAAGATCACCCTAACAATGAAATGCGTTCAGAAAACTTTCCTATGCTCGAAGGTGACCACACTGCCAGACTGGGGGGCATGGAGCGTTCAGAATAGGGAGAAGTACACGTAGTTGGATTAAGGAGACATGCGCCAGGGCGAGGGAAACAAATCCCACCTGCAGCGCCCGCTAGTCAGGAACAACACTCCTTTGGGCAGTTTTCAATTCCAAATGAAAACCTCATGGTGACTTCAGGGATAGCTCCACCCGCAGTCTTACTCTTAGATTATGAACTATTGCGGAAGAATTTTGAGGAGCTGAAACAATAGAATGATAAACTTAGGATGATCAATGAGGAGAATATGAGAAAAATACAAGGAGTCACTGCTTTGTTACGTGAACTAATGCCGGACATTCTCATTCCTTACATTGGACAAACCGATACTAGGAAAGAACACCGGAGATCCCAAGACAACCCTCTAAGGACCCCTCAGCAGAAGATAAGAATCAAAACTCTAGGGTTGAATAACCAAGTCTAAGAAATAACAGATTGAGAAGGAAATATGGAAGGGGGAAATAAAAGCTCCCATGTATAAAGAGACAACAGAAAACACCTACTCTAGAGTCCCTTATGACCCATCTCTTTGCCAAAATGAAGCAGAACATGAAACACTCAGCGCGTCTAACATCAAATGCCTCATAGAAGAGGTGTTAGAACAGAAACTGGTAATGATGGTGCCAGAGGTAACTCCCCCGATGGGGTTTCCTCTATCTGAGGAACTCCAAAGGAAACCAATGCAACCAGGGTTCAAACTGTCACAGTTTTCAGTATACTCGAGAAGGGAGGACCTCGAGAAGCACTTACAATACTTTCTTGTAGTGGTCGTGTTATATGGATGGAATGAGGTCACTAGGTGCAAGGCTTTCCCGCTCTCCTTTATGGGACAAGCTCAACAGTGGTTCACTGAATTACTAGTAGGACATATACGATCATTTGAACAGTTGAATATTTAAAATGACCCATTTTAAATGTTAGATTTCCTAAGGTAGACTAGCCTTAAGAAGGCGAAAAAGAGGTGAAGCGATCACATGACAGCTCTAACATGAGCCCATTCCCGAAGGTCAAGTCACCTAGTGGCAATCTGGTGCCAATGACCACGAGCTAGCCCAGGATCACCTGAACATCTAATGCCTATGCCCGCAAACTCACCCATATCCCTCGTTTGAGTTCAGTGCTATACCTTTTCAGCTAGACCCAACTTCTTGGTTGATCCGGCGCCTAGGTTTGTCATCAAACTTGGATGTCTAGTAGGAATCCTGCGTTGGACCATTGGCCAAACCCAGATCCCCTGAGGTAGACTGGCTCAAGGAAGGCGTAAAGAAAGATGGAACAACTATGTGAAAGTTCTGTCATGATCTTGCTTATCGGAGTTGAGTCACTCAGTTGCAATCCGGCGCTAATGATCACGAGTTGGCCCGAGATCACCAGAACATTCAATGCCTATGCCCATGCCTATGCCCGCAGACTCACCCAGATCTCTCGTTTGAGTTAGGTGTTGTGCCTTTTTGGCTAGACTCAACTCCTTGGTTGATCTAGTGCCTAGGTCTCCCGGTAAACTCAAATGTCTTCTAGGAATCTCACGTCGAACCATTGACCAAACCTAGATTCCCTGAGGTAGACTAACCCTGAAAGATGGACGTAGAGGACACAATAACCAATGCATTATGATCCATCCTAGGATTTCGGGATGCACCGAAGCCTGTGCCCGTAGGCTCACCGGGATCCCTTGATTGAGTCATGTGCTATACTCCCAAGCTAGACCCTACTCATTGGTGCATTAGGTGCCTAGGCCTCCCGGAAAGCTCGAGCACCCGGCAAGAATCCCATAGTGGAACCTATCTCTCGAGGGCCTGGTTGCCCATAGATAATCCGGTACCTAAGCCTCCAGCCGATGTAAGGTTTTCGGGTATCCTGGAACCCTTGATTGAGTTTAGGTGCTAGACCCGACTCTTTGGCTGACATTTTACTCTTCAATTTTGTCTAAACACAAAACAAAAGAGTGGAGAGAAATTGTTGTGCCATGAAAAAATAAGAGGAAAAAAATGAAGATTTTTTTTTTTTTCAAAAAATGAAGGCGCGGCTGGAAGTTTGCTGTGCAGGGCCAGCCTTGCGATAGACTGTCGCGAGGCAATGCTAGCCATAAGGGCCAGCCTACGGCAGCTTGTCGTGGGGCAAGGCAAGGCTAGCTGTGAGCTGGCTGCAAGGGCCAACCTGCCATGAGGCGAGGCTAGGCTGGCCGAGAGGGCCAGCCTCGCGGTGGCTTCATGGCAATCTCCCATTTTTGTTGGATTTAACCCCATTCAATAAACAGCACGTGTCAGTACCAGCCATTCTTGAAAATCATGCCATACAAATACCCAACTACAAGACATTAATGGGGGCTTCCAATTTTGGTAAAATTTAGACACTTTGACTGCACGTTACTGTTTTCGTAAATAATCATTAGGATTCGATACTAACTTAGGCATCGGAGGGTCATCGCAGGCAAGGATTCTCGTGAGTCTTCTAACCCATTTTTGAGTGTCAACAGGACAATATCCTTGTAGCGAGATCTTGTGGTAGAGTTAAAAACTTGTGGCAAAGGTAAAATCCTATTGGGAATAGCTCAAGATGACCATACAAGTTAAGGTACTTAACATGCTAGAGTATGTATGGAGTAAATCAACACGTTACTCGCATCCCAGAGTAGTTGTCCACATTATTGCGATCAATGATGTAAAATGAAACAAGAAGATGATTATAAGAAATATTACCATCTTTCCATAACTAGACTCTTCAGCATCTCTTCAATCTCTTTTTTAGAAGGAGGCTTAGCCACAGTAGGGACTAACTTTGAGGCCCCATTTGGAGCCCAAGATATAGCCACTATCATTCTTGACACTAAGATTCTGCAGCAATAGAGTGTACAAGTTAAAAACCAAACTCAATGAAACAAAGAATAGCACAAATGAAGCTTGATAAAGCTCATATTTTCAAGGTAAAAAGGAGGGGCTGATCCAGGAATCTATATGTGATCGATTCTTACTTATCTTTTAGAAATGAATTAGAATTGACCACATATACAATCACTCCACATATTCATACAAAAGACAAAGAAACTGACTTTGGCCTAAATAATCGACAAGTATAATCACTCCAATTAAATCAGCAAAATTGTAAGAATAATATAAAAAAATGCATTCTCAAAGCAGAATAAAAAAGTTCCATGCAACCAAATAATCATCCAAGACTCATTTGAATTATTAAAACTGACTTTTTTGTTCAACTTGTAAAAAAATTAAGAGGGAAAAATTATGCAAGTTTTTCAAAAAATTATTTAGAGAGAAACTCTAATTCTCTCACATTATGAACTGGTAAATGGTGATGGGATGGCCTGACCTGACAGTGATGGGCTGAAGGCGATATGTTCCGGAGTGAACTATCTCACACCCTAATACATATGTGGTGCACCAATGGCTAACTTTTACTGTAGTTAGTAATATAGGACTTTAACGACTTTCTCCATTAAACACACATTTTATACTATCATTTAGTATTAACAAGTGCCACATGCAATATACCACATATAAGTATCAACATTCACACCCCACAACAACATGAATCATACTTTTTTTCCCAAATGCAAATTAAAAGAAATGTAGTCAACTGTCCGCCTATTCTATCCCGCAAATGTATGGATCGTGACAAGTAATACAATGATGAATAGAGTGTCGTATCCACGAGAACTAGCTTTTGACGTTTACTCTAACTGATTTAACCTTAACCTAACACACATTAACAAAGACTTCAACTGTAATGAAAACTAATTTACTAATAAAAGATGCAACTAGAATAATTTCTTTGATTCAAAACTCACAAAACTAAGACACTAGGGTATATAAATCCACTGTCGGCCTTCTATGATTCGATTATTCATTACTCGGATTTTGCTATTCCTTATCTTAGGTTGAAAATCGATGATCCAATTACAACCAAAATCCTCTCTCGATGGTCATTTGGTTCTATGTATATATATGAGATTAACTATCTCTAGTCAACCTTCTAACATATAAACATGCATTCAATAACGGTGATCATCACAAAATGATTTTCTAAGGCATAACGCTATCTCTACCTAATATAAGACTCTGTGTTGTTTGCTACCATGTATAATCCATATTGAATCTCTCGAAAGCAATACAAATCACAAATACGTTTCAATGGTGATCAAGTATCAAAACGGCATTATAAACATAACAAACAATCAATCCAAATGGATAAGAAAATAGCAAACCGAGTAACTTTAAATCAAACCATTGGAAGTCAAGGTTTCATCATTCACCCTAGCTATAAACACTTAGCAATACATTCTTGCAATCAAAAGAAAAAGAAAAGAGTTGGAATCCATAGCAAAGATTTGAGAAAGAAAAGAAAAATACAACCCAAGAGTATAGTCTTCAATCTTCCGTCAGCTTCTCTTCCATCCAAAAAACTCCCCAAATCCCTCAAGAATAAGTTTTTATATAGTGCTTTTTAGGTTATTAAAGTCGTGCACAGTGAAAACTCTCGTTGCCCATTGATTTGGACGAAGGCGGGTCGAAATCGCGCTTTGAATTGAAGTTTAGAACGCTACCGCAATATGCTTGTTGCTGCAGACCTGTGAGCTCCAAATAGCAATTCCTAGAGCAGTCTTATAGCGATATGCATTCCGTTGTAAGATCGTGAGCTCCAGAAACTAATTCTTACAGTGGTCCTACAGCGGTATGCGTTCCGCTATAGGCCATTATATTTATTCCTTATCCTCTTTCTTCTTCACTTTTCACTTTTCACTCTTATTCCACTTTCACTTTCTCTATTTCATTTCAAGTTGATAGCTGATCATGCCTTCAAGTTTTAATTCCACTCCTATCATGCACCAAAATCATTTCTTTTTGTTCCATGTCCGCTTTGCATGTGATGTGTACCTATATTGACAATATTGAGCCCAAAATAAGTAGCAATCATGTTCATTGAATACTTAAATACTAAGATTAAACCACTAAACAAGAGTGCAAAATATACTGATCAAACACACCCAAACTTAGCCTCTTGGTCGTCCTGAACAAGATTATCACTCATGCACACATTGGATAGCCTTCCCATTAGTCTCAGATTTTGGTATCTTTTAAAATTCACAATGAGTTATCAAATAATGCTCCACCACAGTTTTGGACTCATTCCATGCTTAACGTGTGTGTGTGCATAGTCGGATTCTTTATCACACATCAAGTTGTTGCTACCCAACCCTTCAATGGTCATGTTTTCCTTTCCCTCTTATGACTTGCACTCCACCCCCAAACTTAATACTTTTATTCGATCCCTAGGTATCCTATGGTTACTCTCGGCTACTTTTTTTTGGGTCTAGTTGGGTCTAGCTAGAGATAATGCTACCTCCTCAGTTTGTGAAGATTCTACTTAATTTTGATTGGTTTGACATTCCAACCTCTACCAAGCAATCAAACCCACTAGTTTTCTTCATCCCCCACAATATAGGTGTCAGCACAATCATCCTTTGCTTTTTTCTTTTCTTTTTTTTAGCAAAGCCTCTCCCCATTAAGCTTTCTAGAAGAACCTTGTAGCGAGTTTTTAGCCGATGACTCCCAAGTCAAATGACCTTAGGGCACCAGGTGTTGAAACACCCCTACAGACTTAATCACTCGATTCGACCTGGCTACGAAAAGAGGTGTAGAATATATATACAGGATGATTGATATAGTTTGCATGACATAACAATAGAGGGATAAGATTTCTAGTCTTTGGTCATTGCTTAGTTTTCGTTAGTTTATCTACACACTCCACACAAATTTTAAACAGGCACGAAATCAACACATTCCTCAGTAGATACTACCACAGCTTGACCTTTCCCAAACTTTTTTTTAAATGAGTTACAATACTAAGTCGAAGGGGAGAGTCCACTAGCCATCTAGGTAAGTGTATTCAACCTATGCAATGTGTAACCCGAGACATGTGCTCAATAGAGTTCATCACATGGACATATGAGTAATTCAAACAATGTGAGGGGCATCACTATCAACTACTATGTGAATCATAAAAATACCATGTAGTGTTCATCATTGGTGGTAGAGCTATCCAACCAACTTTTTTTTTTTTTTAACTACAACCAAGTAGGCTAACACATCATGCATGTTTGGATTAACAAAACTTTCCCCCAAACTTAAAATGAGCCATTGTCCCAAGGGCTCAAAAAACATTAAATAGGAAGGAAGGTACCTGGGATGGAGAATTGGTGTAGGGATGGACGGAGTGAATCAATGGTGTTCGGGAGGTGGAGAAGCCTACTATTGCAAAAGATTGGCAAATTACAAGTCTTTGGTGGCATCCTTGCACTTAGAATTATACTTACATTGCACAAGGTTAAATATGAGATCTCAATCATGGATAGGGAATACAAAATTATATAGAGTTGAATGATTTCCCAAAACTCCCCCCCAAACTTGAACCATCCCATCCCAAACTTAAAGTGCAATGTGCATGTGAACATTGGTTGGGGCATTTTATCAAACACCTAGTATGCATGTTGTTATGATGACCTCAACATTGTTTTTGTGCAAAAATCCTAAAGAATGACATTCTAAGCTAACTCAAAGTAAAGAAAAGAAGAAAAAAACAAATGCAACTTGCCAATAAATAAAAGAGATAGGAAGTTGGATTGTCTCCTAATAAATGTTTGTTTAAAGTCATTAGCTTGACTAGGCCTTCATCTTCAAGGCGGCTTAAATCCTTTTTCCATTAACATTTTGTGGGTGCCAATTAATGGACTTATTCCTTGAATGTTAGCAACTTTCAATCCAATTTCCTTCTTTTGCTCCCTCAACACCCTTACTAACTTTTCCTTTTCATGACTTGGTGGCTTGACTTTTGAAGAAGAAGAAGAAGAGACATCCAGAGAACACAATTTGTCTCTTTTGAATGGATAACCTTTTTGCTTCTCTCCCAAAGAACCCATGACCACGACCTTGTTCTTGGCATCTGATTAGTGGTTAATTTTGTAAAAATTTTGTTATAATTATACCCTTCTTTTGATCTTAAAAATGGCTTAAATTAGATATTAATATATATTTTATGGTTATATATAAGTTTAAATGGAAAAATGAATTAAATGAAATTCTAAAGTAAAATTTAAAAATAATAATAATAATAATAATATATAAATATATATAATACATCATTATATGGGTGCATGTAATATACATATAATATAATCTAATATATATGTGCCATGTGTAATACATATATATAATATATTAATAACATTAAATTATTTTTTTTTAGGTATGAAGAATTCAAGCCCATGAAAAATTCAAGTCCATGGAGACATCAAATCCATGAAGAAATCAAGCCCATGAAAAATTCAAGTCCATGAAGACATCAAATCCATGAAGAAATCAAGCCCATGAAAAATTCAAGTCCATGAAGACATCAAATCCATGAAGAAATCAAGCCCATGAAAAATTCAAATCCATGAAGAATTCAAGCCCATGAAGAATTAAGGCCCAATTTGAGCAACCCATGGAAGATATTATTTGGAGAAGGCCCAAGGATTATTTTTAATCCTAATAAAGATTAAAAAACCAATTTATAGAAATCTATTTTTATTTTTTATGTGAGAGCTTTATTAGGTGTGTTTTTTAGCTAAAATCCATTTAATATTAGGTGTGTATTATAGCTAAAATCCATTTAACTTTAAGTGTGTGAGTGCCCATTAGATATAATTATGTCTAATTGAATAATTGAAATTGTGTGGTTTGTATTGCATCTTGTGGCCTATAAATAGCTCACTTGATTGCATTTGTAAGTGTGATTATTATTCTTGAATCAAAGTTTAGTTATTTCCTTAGAATTCTCTCTTTGAGAATTGCTTTTGTTCTCTCTCATTTTCTTTAGTATTTTCTCTTGTGATCTTACTACCTTCATTTCTTGTTTTAAATTCTTATGTCATTTATTATTACTTTATTATTCACCGCCTAAATGGACGGTTAGTTTACTCTTTTAAATTTCTGTAATTTTCATTATTGTCATTTAATTGTTCACTGCCTAAATGGCCGGTTAGTTTATGCCTTTAAATTCTTACAATTTTAATTCTTGTATTTTAATTATCTACCGCCTAAATGGCCGGTTAGTTTCTTCTATTTTAATTCCTGTCATTTAAATTCTGTTATTTAAATTATGTCATTTAAATTCCTGTCAATTAATTTAATGGAGATGAGTAGCTAAATCTAATCTTGGGTTAAGGCAAGGACAGTGTCCAACGCCAATGATTCCCAAAGAAAGCTACGCTTTAAATGAGTAACATTAGTTTAAATTTCAATATGAGTGTGTTTTGATTATTGAAAAATCACTAGGTTTGGATTGGAGCGTAAACTTAACTTAGAGCTTTCATGTCATGCATGAGAGTTATTAGAACCGGAAACGCTATCATACCCAAACCCGGATGATTAATTTAGTTGTTTTGTGTATTAATTGTAATTGAATTTATGGTAGTTTCTTAAATTAGAATCCCGCATATCATGTATGGGGATTGCTTAAACTAGAGCTATCATTATCTTTAATTGCATTTAATAACAAACCCTCATATCTGAAATTAAATTAATGTTGCTAATCTTTTATGCTTAAATTTGGGAATCAACGGGTTGGCACTGAAATTGTCTTAACTCAAGTACTATCCAATTTCATATTCTCACGTTCAGTATTTATTTCAACTTCTGTCTTGTTTTATTTTCTAGTATTTGTTATCTAAAAAACCATAAAAAATCATGTTATCCATCCTCTAAATGCGTGTGTGTGTGTGACATTCTTTTTCTTTTGCCATAAATAAATCTCTCAGTGGATGACCTGGACTTATCCAGAAAGTATAAATTTAAATTTGGACTACAACTGCACTCGTACACTGACGAGTATAAACCTCTCGCCTAAATAAATAAAAAAAAATATAAAATTTTTATTGTGTTTTGTTTTGTGTTTTAATTGCAGGGTGAGAGTGCAGTCAAATTTTGGCGCCGTTGCCGGGGAGATTGAGGCAAAAACAAAGAGAAAAAAATATATATATAAGAAGAAGCATCTCCTGATAAATTCGGTAACTCTGTTTCTTTTTACTTTATTTTTGTTTGTCCATTGTGTATGATACTTAGGTCTGGTAGAACTGTAGAAAATCAATCGCTCATGTCTCAACACAATGAGAACATACCACTTGCACACAACATGTCTGCACGTGGTAGTGACCACGGTGACCCTGATCCCATTGATCAGGAGATGATCAGACCCCTCAGAGAGTATCTTCATCCTCCTAGGCAGACAACCCCCTCTTGTATTATTCTTCCCATCAACCACCATAGGTTTAACTTCAAACCTGGCACAATCCAATTGTAGCCAACTTTTCATGGCATGGATTCTGAAAATCCATATACTCATATGAAAGAATTTGAGGAAGTATGTAGCACTTGCATGGACCATACAGTAAATGAAGATGTCATAAGATTAAAACTCTTTCCATTCTCACTGAAAGATAAGGTAAAAATATGGTTAAGCACTCTCTCACCTAGATCTATAGGAACTTGGAGAGAAATGCAAACAACTTTCTTAAAAAAATACTTCCCTGCCAACAGAACTGCTACTCTTCAAAGACAAATCATGAACTTTGCCTGTAAACCAAATGAGAATTTTGCTCAAGCGTGGGAAAGGTTTAAAGACCTTCTTCACACTTATCCGCACCATGCTTTTGAGCAATGGAGAGTGGTCAGTTTCTTTCATGATTCACTCACTCCACAATTGAAAATGCTAGTTTCTACAATGTGCAATGGAGAATTCTATGAGAAGACTTCAGAAGAAGCTTTCCACTTCTTTGACACATTGGCTGAGAATACAAGAAACTGGGAAGTTGGTCCAACATCTGCTCTTGATTCAAGAGAAAATCCACAACCTAGAGGGAGATACCAACTGAGTGAGAGTGATGATTTAAATGCAAGACTAACTGCTTTAACAAAGAAAGTTGAAAACATGCAACCAAAAAAGGTGCAATCTATTAATCAAGTGGAAGTAAAGTGTGTTGTGTGTGATGCAACAGATCATTCAACTGAAGAATGTCCTACCCTACCTGCTTTCAAGGAGGTATTGTATGGGCAGACTAATAACAATCATTCACACAACTTTGAGGGGAGACAAAATCAAAATCAGAGTGGAGCCTATTATGGGAATAATCAGAACTACAATTCATACCATCCCAATAATAGAAATCACCCCAATTTTTCTTGGAGAAATGATTCTGGAAATCATTCTCAACCTTTCTTCCCTGCACAACAGCACACTTTCCAACAAAATCAAGGTTCTTCATCCAATACTTACCAACCTCCTCATAGGAGATCTTTGGAAGATACCTTCCACCAGTTCATCCAAAGTCAAACAGGTATCAACAATCAGGTTGCTCAGCTTGTCAAAAATCAAGACCAAACAAACAGGGCCATAGAAGACATTAGGAGTCAGTTGACCAAGATAACACAAACATTGAGTGTGAGAGAACCCGGAAGGTTTCCATCCCAAACTAATCCTAACCCAATTAGGCAAACCAACCAGGTAGAAGCTTCAAATAGTGAAACCAACACTCATGAACAAGTGCAAGCAGTGACTGCCCTAAGAAGTGGAAGAATAATTGAGAAACCAACTGATCCTAGGATAAACCAACATGTTGATGAAGAAAAAGAACCAAAAGATCATGAATCCACCGTGGAAAAAAATGAAAAAAATGAGAAAAATGGAAAACAAAAAGAAGATGAGATAGAAATTCAATACAGGCCCAAACCACCTTTTCCACAAAGGTTGAATCATTTGAAAAAAGAGCAACAAAATGCAGATATATATGAAGTGTTTAAGCAAGTGAGAATCAACATCCCGCTGTTGGATGCAATCAAACAAACACCTTCATATGCAAAATTTTTGAAAGATCTATGCACTGTCAAAAGAAAAACAAATGTGCATGAAAAGGCATTCTTGACTGAACAAGTCAGCGCCATTCTCCAATTGAAAACTCCTCCCAAATACAAAGACCCAGGCTGTCCAACCATTACATGCATCATAGGAAGTCAAAAGGTTGATCGGGCACTCTTGGATTTAGGAGCTAGTGTCAATTTGTTGCCATACAGTGTGTATCAACAGTTGGGATTAGGTGAGCTTAAACCCACTAGAGTGACCCTTCAGCTGGCTGATCGATCAGTCAAAGTTCCACGAGGAATTGTGGAGGATGTTCTGGTACAAATCGATAAGTTCTACTTTCCAGTAGACTTCATCGTTTTGGACACCCAGCCGCATCAGGGGCCTCAACCTCCTGTGTCAGTCATCTTAGGTCGGCCATTCCTTGCCACATCAAATGCCATCATCAACTGTAGGAATGGTGTGTTAAAGCTATCTTTTGGGAACATGACTGTAGAAATGAATATCTTCAGGGTAGCCAAACATCAGGACATTGAGAGTGAAGTGGAGGAGGTAGACTTGATCCAAACACTGACCAATGACTATTTTGAAGAGTTCATGAGAAGACCCAAAGAAGGAAGTCAAGATTTTGAAGAAATAAAAGAAATGGAAGTCATAAGCAAAGAAAGTGAGAAGCCTACATGGATGCCTGGTTTAGAGCCATTAAGGAACTTAGACAGTAAGCTCATGGCTCCTGATAGCCATCAGTCCACGCCTGAGAGAAAGCCATTGCCCAATGATTTGAAGTATGTCTTTCTAGGAGAAGGGGAAGCATTCCCAGTGGTGATCTCTTCAAGTTTGACACCTCAGCAAGAGCAACAACTGATAAAAGTTCTAAAAGCATACAGGAAGTCATTAGGATGGACCATTTCAGATTTGCAAGGTATTAGCCCTTTGATCTGTACTCATAAGATATTCTTGGAAGAAGGAGCAAAACCAGTTAGACAAATGCAAAGGAGATTAAATCCCAACATGAAAGAAGTTGTCAGAAAAGAAGTGTTGAAGCTATTGGATGCTGGAATAATTTACCCAATCTCTGATTCTAAGTGGGTAAGTCCAACACAAGTAGTACCCAAAAAGTCTGGAGTCACTGTTGTAAAAAATGAGAACAATGAACTGATTCCCACACGCATCCAGACAGGATGGCGTATGTGCATTGATTATAGAAAGCTCAATTCTGTGACAAGGAAAGATCATTTTCCTTTGCCTTTCTTGGATCAAGTTCTGGAGAGAATAGCAGGGCAAGCCTACTATTGTTTCTTAGATGGGTACTCAGGGTACAATCAGATAGAAATTGCACTAGAAGATCAAGAGAAGACAACTTTCACATGTCCATTTGGGACATTTGCATACAGGCGCATGCCATTTGGGTTATGCAATGCTCCAGCCACCTTTCAAAGGTGTATGATGAGCATTTTCAGTGAAATGGTTGAGCAGATTGTTGAAGTATTTATGGATGACTTTTCTGTTTATGGAAGTAACTTTGAGGCCTGTTTGGAGAATTTGAAAAAGGTTTTAGCAAGATGTGAGGAAACAAATCTGATACTCAATTGGGAAAAATGTCACTTCATGGTGAAACAGGGCATAGTCTTGGGGCACATCGTTTCATCTAGGGGGATGGAGGTAGACAGATCAAAAATTGAAACAATTCAAAAACTCCCCATCCCTAGGAATGTGAAAGACATCAGAAGTTTTTTGGGACATGCAGGGTTTTATAGGAGATTCATTGCTTCCTTTAGCACCATAACAAAGCCCTTGTGCCATTTGTTATCCCAAGATGTTCCGTTTGAATGGAGTCCTGCCTGTCAAAATGCTTTTGATAAATTGAAAGATGCACTCATTTCAGCACCTATCATTCAGTCCCCTGATTGGTCCCTCCCGTTTGAACTTATGTGCGATGCTAGTGATTACGCGGTAGGAGTTGTGTTAGGGCAGAGGAAGGATAAGAAACCTCATGTGATATACTATGCTAGCAAAACTCTTAATGAGGCACAAAAGAATTACACCACTACAGAGAAAGAGTTACTAGCAGTTGTCTTTGCCCTGGACAAGTTCCGATCTTACCTCGTAGGGTCACTAGTGATCATTTTTACTGATCACGCTGCTCTGAAGTATTTGTTCACAAAGCAAGATGCAAAACCCCGTCTGCTCCGATGGATCTTACTCCTGCAAGAGTTCAACATTGAAATCAGATACAAGAAGGGAGTAGAAAATGTGGTGGCTGACCATTTGTCAAGGATTCCAAGTCAAGATCTCACACAATTTGATGACCCAATTCATGACAATTTCCCTGATGAGCAACTGTTTGAAGTGAATGTTATTCGTGCATCATCTGTTGTCCCTTGGTATGCCGACATTGCGAACTACCTGGCAACTGGTCTGATCCCAGACCATTGGAGTAAGCAAGATAGGCATAAATTCTTCAGAAAAGTCAGAACCTTCTTTTGGGATGAGCCCTACCTCTTCAAGTATTGTCCTGACCAAATCATCCGTAGATGCATACCCGATCATGAGCAACAAAGTGTCATCAATTTCTGCCATACTCTTGCATGTGGAGGCCATTTTTCTGTCAAGAAAACAGTTGCAAAAATTTTTCAGAGTGGATTTTATTGGCCGACACTGTTCAAGGATGTGTACAAGTTCTGTTCAAATTGCGATCGATGTCAAAGGTTAGGAAGTCTGTCAAGGAGAAACATGATGCCATTACATCCGATCCAAGTGTTAGAAGTTTTTGACTGTTGGGGTATGGATTTTATGGGCCCATTTGTCAATTCATTTGGTCATGAATACGTCTTACTTGCTGTTGACTATGTGTCCAAATGGGTAGAAGCAATCCCGGCCAGAACAAATGACCATAGGACTGTCGTGAAATTTTTGAAAGAAAACATATTCAGTCGATTTGGGATGCCACGAGCAATCATCAGTGATGGGGGTTCTCATTTTTGTAATAAAGTTGTGGCAGGATTAATGAAGAAATATGGTGTACTGCATAAGGTTGCAACACCATACCATCCCCAAACCAATGGTCAAGCCGAGCTAGCCAATAGGGAGATTAAGCGCATATTGGAAAAGACTGTTGCTGCTAATCGTAAGGATTGGTCCTTAAGACTAGTAGACGCTCTTTGGGCATACAGGACAGCTTACAAAACAATTTTGGGAATGTCTCCCTATAGGCTAGTATACGGTAAATCTTGTCATCTGTCGGTGGAAATTGAGCATAAAGCATATTGGGCAATTCATAAGATCAACAAGAGTCTAACTGAAGCAGGCTTATCCAGGAAGCTCCAATTGAATGAACTTGAGGAAATTCGGAATGAAGCATTTGAAAATGCACGATTGGCCAAGGTTCGCATGAAAGAGTTACATGATCGGCACATCATTCGAAAAAGCTTTCAGGTAGGGCAACGGGTACTCTTGTACGATTCTCGATTGCATCTATTCCCAGGAAAATTGAAGTCTCGATGGGTCGGCCCTTTGTAATCAAGTCCATCTCAGGATATGAGTCATTTGAGATAGAAAATCCGGAGTCAGGACAGCTTCTAACAGTCAATGGTCATAGGTTGAAACCATACCAGGGTAGTGTTGAGGAGAATGAAGGAGTTGTGGATTTGGATGATCCACCATCATCTGATGAATAAGGGAAGTTTCATGTCGTCTGGGAATCTGACGTTAAAAGACCATCTTTCCATTTAGGTTAAATGGATGTTTATAGATCTGAAAAAAAATAAAAAAAAAATAAAAAAATAAAAAAATAAAAAAATAAAAAAAATAAAATAAAAAAAAATAAAATAATAATAAATAAGTATATATATAAGTTGTTCATTTTCTGCATTACTTAATTAACTTTGATTCAAATAGTGTTTCTCTGTATGCAGTCTAAATAAAATTTTTTTTGCATACGAGTTCATGCATTGAAGACCACCATGTATGCCTATCTTCTATCCTTTTATTGCCGATTGAGGACAATACGCAATTTAAGTTGGGGGGTAAGGTGTACTTGATTTGATTTTATTGGTGTTGATTTATTGGTGTTTGAATTAAAAAAAAAAAAAAAACATTTATTGATTTTATTGGTGTTGATTTATTGGTGTTTGAATTAAAAAAAAAAAAACATTTATTGATTTTATTGGTGTTGATTTATTGGTGTTTGAATTAAAAAAAAAATTAAAAAAAAACAAAATTAAAAATAAGAATAAAGATAACAATTAAATATATATATAAAAAAAAAATTGAATTGAGAGAGACAGAATTGACGCTAGTGGTAGCCATTTTTTTTTTTGGGCAGTGCAATCACACTGCCCTATAAAGGATAAGGCACACTGCCAAATGTTGAAAAATGAGGCACCAAGCGTTGAAAAAAGAGACGCCAAGCCTGATGGTGCAATTATGGCATGCCTCGACTCGAGTGTAGAATAGTGATGACCGTTGCTCTATAAGAGACTCCATATCTGTATGAGGCAAGTCACCCTTCTTGAGCTCAATCTTCTCTCCTTTGTGTTATCCTCCGATCAGGTACTCTCATCCTTTTTGCAAAGTTTATAGTTCTTTACTTTCTTTTCAGTATAGTTATTTAAAAAAAAAATGGATTTTTATCTCTCAAAAATTCACAAATACTATCCATCTCTCCCGCAGAATGATTTGAAAAAGATTTATGCTGCTAGGTGTGAAAGACTTAGGCTGTTGATGCATAATAACATTCCTGAAGATATTTGTTGGCTGATCGAAGCAAAAGTTCGATTAGCTGGTGAAACTTCACCGAGTTTTAAGCACTTTCCAGGTTTAGGGAAGAGTAGTTTTTCGAAGAAAAGAAGAGCGAAAAGAGTGAATGGTTGTTACAAATGTGCTCGATGGACCTGTAACACACGATGCAAATCTGTGGGGTTTACGTCCATAAATCGAGAAGATAAAATTAGTTTCATAAAGGATGGACTGAGTAAGGAGTCTTTGGATGATATCCGATTGACTCTTGAGACGCATCCATGTGGAATAGTGCAAAGAGAACTTCTTGCTTTATGGACCCAGTTCAGAAGTGACCACCAACGCTATAGTCTTGGGAATCTGACTAAAAACGACCCTGTTTGCCAATCTATAAGAAAATTGGATGGGAAGCTTATCCCCGCTTCATAGAAAGTGTTTAAGTCGTTTCTGGACGTAAAACCAGAGGAAGATGTGAGCCACAATCACAACTACTTATACATACGCATGATTTTTGTTTGTATTTATTTCTTGTTGAATTGTTATATAGTTACTTTTGATCGCTAAATCTCTTTTCAGGGCATACAAAAGGAACAAACATGGAATGTCAGTTAGTTTGTCGAATCAAAACCATATGTGTACTTTGTGGCTCTCAACTTGGGAGTGATATTTGTTACGCACTTGCAGCAAGCGAACTAGGCAAAAAATTAGGAGAGAAAAAAATTAATTTGGTATATGGAGGGGGAAGTCGTGGATTGAATGGTTATGTTTCACAAGCTGTACATCTTGGAAATTCATCTGTGGTAGGTGTAATGTCATTCCCTTTAGCTGAACCACATATTTCTGGGATTACACGCGGTCAACTTATAGAAACGACTTCTATGTCTGAGCGTATGGCTTGTAAGATTTATCAGTCAGACGCCTTCATTGCTTTACCAGGAGGTTTTGGAACACTTGAAGAAATGTTTTGTATAATCTCATGGGCCAAGAGTAATCTCCATACCAAACCCATTGGACTTTTAAATGTTAACCATTTTTTTTGATGGGTTGCTCTCTTTTCTTGATCAGGCTGTGGATCAAAAGTTCATTTCTCTTTCAGCAAGAAAGATTCTCATTTCCGCATCCACCATTGATGAGCTGCTAGAAAAATTACACGCTTATGTTCCACAATACGATCCTCATGAGCCTCGGATAGACTGGTCTAAGGCAATTAGTAACAAGCGCCAAAGGGGTCCGATTAATTTAGATTTATCACTGTGAGAAATGCTCTTTATTAAGATGGCTGAGTAAGGAGTACTTTTTGTACTCTTGAGACGCATTTAAGTATTGAACAACTTGCAGGATTTTTCTTGGTTGTGTTCCTAAAAAAAAAAAAAAACTGTGGAATGTTGTTAGGCAAAGTCTTCGATAAGATGGCTGAATAAGGAGTACTTTTTGTACTCTTGAAATGCATTTTGCTTATCTTATGACTTGCATGAAATTTTTATTTTGGTGTGAAAATATAAATATATATATATATGGTATGCTCATTTGTTGTTTAAGTTTTAGCAGTTCACA
Organism: Diospyros lotus; assembly: GCF_014633365.1. Classification (NCBI taxonomy): domain Eukaryota; kingdom Viridiplantae; phylum Streptophyta; class Magnoliopsida; order Ericales; family Ebenaceae; genus Diospyros; species Diospyros lotus. Next base: position 30,018,907 of record NC_068343.1, on the reverse strand, counting down.
GCAAATCTATGGACTTGTGGAGTTACAGGTATTTCTAACAACCCTAATTTATTATTGCAATTCAAGTTGGGGGGTGTAAGGTCTAGTTATGAATTATCTGGTTCATATTTAACTGTGAGTTTGCTATTGCTAGTTTGTAGTATTGTGTGAATTGATTATCTTTATCTGCTCTTATTAAAAAAAAATAAAAAATAATAATAATAAAAAAAAAAAATTGTGTTTTAAATAACGCTATTCCTAAAGCTTTGAAGTTATGCACTGATAGCCGGTTAAGTTTGCAATATGAAATATGAATGCATTGATTTCTTATTTGAAAACGTATATGCATTAGAATAAGTAATTTGCATTCATCGGGGATTCAAAATTTAAAAATTGGTTATCGGTCATAAAGTCAAAGGTAACAGTAATTAGCTGATTAGTACACTGTATGATCCCTCAACAGAAGTGGAGACTATTACCCAAGTGAGTGTTTGAGCCTAATAACCATTAATTCTGAGTGAAATAACACTTACTCTAAATATGCTTTATTGTTTATCTTATCTTTTCAATGGCTTCAAAACATCAATTCGCTTTGAATGTCTAGTATGATAACGGATAAGTTTGACTGGTTTCAAACTCTGAATTAGATGACTGAGTATCATCGTTTTGTAGAAGCATGATAGGGGGATCAATTTCTTTCATTTTGATCTTATTCTTTAAATTAACCTCCTTTGGTAGCCCTTTTGAGCCATTTGTAGTACAACTTCCTTCGCTACCTTCGTTTTACCCAAAACAATATGAATTTTGACCAACCTGGTGTGTTTTTGGGAATTAATCTGTCTATCTATTTTCATATTTAAAGAGAAAGAAAAAGAGAAAAAGAGATAAAAAAAAAAGAGAGAAAAAAAAAAGAGAAAGAAAAAAAAAAAGTGAAAAAAATGGGGCAACTTCTCTTAGCTATTCAGCATAACTGCTTAAAAAAAAAAAAAAAAAAAAAAAAAAAAAATCCTGACACATACTTTCCATAATCTACCTTTTCTTTGACAACCCGTATTAACCTCATAGCCCCATTACAACCCAGTCTGGTCCCATTTTATGCTATAAATCATGTGATCTCAGAATTCGAGTTTGGAGTAGGGAATCATGTTTAAATTCAGAAGTTACTCATCTAGAGCATTATTCCAATCATGAAGCTATGTCAATTTCCTTGTTCTTTCATGAAAATACGTTCCTTGTATTTGGGATGACACTAAGTTTTGAACTTGTTCTGCATTTACTCTTATAACGGTGCACCCCCTTGTGTGTACACCTGAGGAATCCTTTTTATTGGAGGGAAAATCCATAGTGAGATTTGAGTCAAAACTTCAAGAGAGTAAGTCTGTGTGTTGGTCATCCTAATTGCTATTCCTGAGATTGTATGACCTTTAACCAAAAATCTGATTTAGAATGCTAAATTATTTATTCAATTTTATGCATTTCGATTTCAAATTTGAAATTTTTACATTCATACAGTTATTAAAACTTGGCATGTGTATAGTCTGATTGCTAAGGGACTAGCAATGTTTAAGTTGGGGGGTATGATTAGTGGTTAATTTTGTAAAATTTTTGTTATAATTATACCCTTCTTTTGATCTTAAAAATGGCTTAAATTAGATATTAATATATATTTTATGGTTATATATAAGTTTAAATGGAAAAATGAATTAAATGAAATTCTAAAGTAAAATTTAAAAATAATAATAATAATAATAATATATAAATATATATAATACATCATTATATGGGTGCATGTAATATACATATAATATAATCTAATATATATGTGCCATGTGTAATACATATATATAATATATTAATAACATTAAATTATTTTTTTTTAGGTATGAAGAATTCAAGCCCATGAAAAATTCAAGTCCATGGAGACATCAAATCCATGAAGAAATCAAGCCCATGAAAAATTCAAGTCCATGAAGACATCAAATCCATGAAGAAATCAAGCCCATGAAAAATTCAAATCCATGAAGAATTCAAGCCCATGAAGAATTAAGGCCCAATTTGAGCAACCCATGGAAGATATTATTTGGAGAAGGCCCAAGGATTATTTTTAATCCTAATAAAGATTAAAAAACCAATTTATAGAAATCTATTTTTATTTTTTATGTGAGAGCTTTATTAGGTGTGTTTTTTAGCTAAAATCCATTTAATATTAGGTGTGTATTATAGCTAAAATCCATTTAACTTTAAGTGTGTGAGTGCCCATTAGATATAATTATGTCTAATTGAATAATTGAAATTGTGTGGTTTGTATTGCATCTTGTGGCCTATAAATAGCTCACTTGATTGCATTTGTAAGTGTGATTATTATTCTTGAATCAAAGTTTAGTTATTTCCTTAGAATTCTCTCTTTGAGAATTGCTTTTGTTCTCTCTCATTTTCTTTAGTATTTTCTCTTGTGATCTTACTACCTTCATTTCTTGTTTTAAATTCTTATGTCATTTATTATTACTTTATTATTCACCGCCTAAATGGACGGTTAGTTTACTCTTTTAAATTTCTGTAATTTTCATTATTGTCATTTAATTGTTCATGATAAGGGTCAATATTTCCTATATCCTAATGAATTATATCCCTATTTTGGCTTTATAATTATGCTTAAAATAAATAATTATATGCATTATATATTATTACAGGATGAAGCAAGAAAGCTGTCTTCTACAATTAATTAGGGGCATAAATCGAAGACGTTGGATTACCCATTATTGTTGCTCAAAATCATGGGCCAACTATGGAGTCTAGAGGATGTTTCATGTGCACTTGGCCCAACAATCAAATAGAATCCAACATAAGAAAGGCCCAAGCCCAAGCTCAAGCCCAACACAAGGAAGGCCCAAGCCCAAGCCCAAGCTCAAGCCCAACACAAAGAAGGCCCAAGCCCAAAAATATGAAAAGCCCAAGTCCCACAAATAGGATGACATCATCGCTTACATCATGGGATAGGATGACATCATCGCTTACATCATGGGATAAGATGACATCATTGCTTACATCATGGTTAAAATGACATCATTGCTCACATCATGGTTGAGATGACATCATCGCTTACATCATGGGTTAGAATGACATCATTGCTTACATCATCAATTAGATATTTTGTATTATTAAATTATATAATTAAGTGGTTTCCATTACATCTTTTAGCCTATAAATAGAGCACTTAGGTGCACTTGTAAGGGGGATTATTTCTTAAATGAAATTTTAGTTGTTTTAATTGCTCTTGTTCTCTTTTATTTTCTCTTGCAAATCTTACTTCTTCTTTTTCTTATTTAAATTCTTATGTCATTTATTGTTACTTTATTATCCACCGCTTAAATGGTCGGTTAATTTCTGCCTTTAAATTCTTGCAATTTCAATTATTATCTTTCAATTATATACCGCCTATATGGTCGGTCAAAATAGTCTTTTAATTATTGTCTTTAAATTATATACCGCCTATATGGTCGGTTAAAAAAAGTGTCTTTTAAATACTGTCTTTTAATTCCCGTCATTTAAATTCCTACCAATTAACTTTTAAATGGAAATGAGTAGCTAAACCTAATCTTGGGTTAAGGCGAGGACAGTGTCCAATGTTCTTGAATCTCAAGATAAGCCAAACCTCGATGAATGCAAGATTTATCTGAGTTAAACTCAAGTTGAGTGTATAAATGATTTTGTGAGTTTGGATTGGGTCATCATCCTAACTTAGAACTCTCATGCCATGTATGAAAGTTGCTAGAATTGGAGATATACCCAAGCTCAGACGATCAAATCATAGTCTCTAGTATAATAAAATTTACAGTGATATCTTAACCCAGAACCATCATATCATGTATGAGGGTTGCTTAGCTAAGAATCATTCGTATCTTGAATTATAACTACGAAACGATCCTCTGTTTATTTCAGATTAATATTGCTGTTTAAATTACTATAAGAGATTTATAAGGCATTGGTTCTGAACTCGCCTCAACCCAAGACCTTTTTAATATTAAAAAAAAAACCTTTTCACAATCAGGAAAACTTAGCTCTCTTTGGATAAATCAACCCGAATGAACCATTCTTTTGTTAAATAAACCTCTCAGTGAATCGACCCGGACTTGTCTAGAAATTATATTTGTGCTACAACTACACTCACACACTGGTGAGTTTAAACCTCCTCACCATTTCAACACTGAACATCCAAAACTGATTAAGGCTATTTAAATTGTAGAGTGAGGAGTGCAGCCAGTTCACCGCCTAAATGGCCGGTTAGTTTATGCCTTTAAATTCTTGCAATTTTAATTATTGTATTTTAATTATCTACCGCCTAAATGGCCGGTTAGTTTCTTCTATTTTAATTCCTGTCATTTAAATTCTGTTATTTAAATTATGTCATTTAAATTCCTGTCAATTAATTTAATGGAGATGAGTAGCTAAATCTAATCTTGGGTTAAGGCAAGGACAGTGTCCAACGCCAATGATTCCCAAAGAAAGCTACGCTTTAAATGAGTAACATTAGTTTAAATTTCAATATGAGTGTGTTTTGATTATTGAAAAATCACTAGGTTTGGATTGGAGCGTAAACCTAACTTAGAGCTTTCATGTCATGCATGAGAGTTACTAGAATCGGAAACGCTATCATACCCAAACCCGGATGATTAATTTAGTTGTTTTGTGTATTAATTGTAATTGAATTTATGGTAATTTCTTAAATTAGAATCCCGCATATCATGTATGGGGATTGCTTAAACTAGAGCTATCATTATCTTTAATTGCATTTAATAACAAACCCTCATATCTGAAATTAAATTAATGTTGCTAATCTTTTATGCTTAAATTTGGGAATCAACGGGTTGGCACTGAAATTGTCTTAACTCAAGTACTATCCAATTTCATATTCTCACGTTCAGTATTTATTTCAACTTCTGTCTTGTTTTATTTTCTAGTATTTGTTATCTAAAAAACCATAAAAAATCATGTTATCCATCCTCTAAATGCGTGTGTATGTGTGTGACATTCTTTTTCTTTTGCCATAAATAAATCTCTCAGTGGACGACCTGGACTTATCCAGAAAGTATAAATTTAAATTTGGACTACAACTGCACTCGTACACTGATGAGTATAAACCTCTCGCCTAAATAAATAAAAAAAAATATAAATTTTTTATTGTGTTTTGTTTTGTGTTTTAATTGCAGGGTGAGAGTGTAGTCAGCATCCAAACTTTGTTCCTGCTCATCAAAAGAGTTAGCAATGCAATTTTCTTTAGGGTGATCAGATCTTTCTACCAAATCAACAATGCCATCTCTCATTAAGACTTCCTTTTCATTGCCATTAGAATGTTTCATAACCTTAAATACATTAAATGTAACCATCTCATCATAAATTATAAGGCTAAGTGTCATTTGTTGGACATCAATCAAAGCTCTTCGTATGGCAAGAAAAGGTCTCCCTAAATTAAGGGCATATCATAATCTTCTTTCATGTACAGAACAAAGAAGTCAACAGGAAAAATAAATTTATCCACTTTTACCAAAACATCTTCCACTACTCCTCTCAGATATTTGATACTTCTATCAGCCAATTGACGAGAAACAATGGTGGGTGTTGGTTTTTTTAATCCAAACTTCCTAAAAACAGAAAATGGCATCAAGTTTATGCTTGCACCAAGGTCACATAAAACTTTATCAAAATTAATTTCACCAATAGTGCAAGGAATAGAAAAGCTCCCTTAATCCTTGAGTTTTGGTGGAAGCTTATTTTGCAAGATGGTTGAACACTCCTCCGTTAAGTTGACTGTTTCATACTCCTCTAGTTTCCTCTTTTTTTTATAAGATTTCCTTCATAAATATCACATAACTAGGCATTTGAGCTAGAGCATTAGCAAGTGGGATGTTTATGTGAAGCTTCTTGAACACTTCTAGAAACTTCTCAAATTGCTTATCCAGTTTGTGTTTGCGCAACCTCTGAGGGAATAGAATCGGAGGAACATATGGCTTAATCGGAGGCGGAACAACCTTATCTTTTTCAACTGCTACTTCGGGCACATCAAGTTTTGCTCTATTATCTCCTTAGCTGTACCATTTTCTTTTGCCACACTTGGTTTCTTAACATGGATTTCCAGCAATTGCACCCTGCTCCTTGTTGTGATCAGATTCACTTGCTCCTTTGGGTTAACTTCCGTATTACTTGGCCATGTGCTCGGTTGCCTTTCGGTGAGAACTTTTGCCAACTGCCCAATTTGATTTTCTATATTCTTAATGGCTGCATCGGTCCGGTCACTTCGTTCTTGAAGCTTTGAGACTGCTTCTTCCTATCTTTCTCTTTTTTCTTGTGGTCTTCCCATTTTTGGTGGATTTTGACTATTTTGATTGTTATCATAGGAGAAGTTAGGATGGTTTCTCCACTCAGGATTGTACGTCTAAGAAAATGGATTATTTGGTTGCCATTGAAAATTTTGCTGACATTGAAAATTCTGTGCATATGCGGCTTGCCTTGTGAAAGAAGGATCCGTGATGACTAGTGGACATTCGGACGACAAATGATTTGTCCCACAAGTTACACAAATAGGATGAGATCCTTGCACGATATTAGCGGATGAGGAGTATTTGAATGCTTCCTTCTTTTTTGACAAAACATCAATCTTCTCTAGCATTAAAGTACTCACATCTGCTTCATGTAGTCCTGCTGCTCTTTTATGTGAATTCCTATCCGACCACATTACAAACTGCTCACTCATTGTTTCAAAAAGATTATGAAGTTTCCTGACTAATTTATTTCAAATGGAACCACCTGTTGTAGAGTCCACTGCTGAACAACTGTAAGGAGTTAAACCAGCGTAAAAATAATGATTTTGGGTTGGTAATGGAAAACCGTGACTTAGACACTTCCTCAACAACTCTTTGAATCGTTCCCATGCCTCATGAAAATTTTCTGATTTGGCTTGTTGGAAGGTTAAAATTTCATGCTTGAGCTTGTTGATCTTGGCTGGTGGGAAGTATTTGAGTGTGAACTTCCGTTCCAAGTCTGCCCATGTAGTAATATTGCCCAGTGGTAATGAGTCACTCTCGAGCCCTATCCTTCAGAGTGTGAGGGAAACGACGCATCTTGAGTGCCTTTTCATTAATTCTTTGATACTTGAAATTCCCATAATACTCCAGAAACAGAGAGAAGTGATAGTGTGGATTTTCCTCGCTCATTCCATAAAATGGTATGTTGTTGGCAAAGAGATTGATCACATCCGGCCTCAACTGAAAGTTCTCATGCCCGTAAGGAGGATAGATTATGCTTAACCGGTTCTCAATCACTGGGGGCATCATGAAATCCCCCATCATAATGTCTCTTTTGTTGACTTCAACGAGTTGCACCATTTGAACGAGTTGATTGGCGTTGTCACCCATATTATTCAGTTGCTCTTCCCTCTTTGCTCTCTATTCACGACATCTTTGATGGAACATTCTTTCTATCTCAGGATCGAACTCACAAATATGCCAATGTTCTAAATGGCTCATGCACTATCTCAATCCCTGAACACACACAAATTGAAATAACTCAGCCTAGAAAATAATGAGAACAAAATTTAACAATTAAATCTAATATCAATCAAAGCAATAATCAAAAGAGTTAGTCCTTGGCAACGACGCCAAAAACTTGTTCGCCTATTCTATCTTGCAAGTGTACGGATCGTGACAAGTAATACAGTGATGAATAGAGTGTCGTACCCACGAGGACTAGCTTTTGACATTTACTCTAACTGATTTAACCTTAACCTAACATACACATTAATAAAGACTTCAACTATAATGAAAACTAATTTACTAATAAAAGATGCAACTAAAACAATTTCTTTGATTCAAAACTCACAAAACTAAGACGCTAAGGTATGTGAATCCACCATCAGCCTTCTATGATTCGATTATTCATTACTTGGATCTTGTTATTCCTTATCTTAGGTTGAAAATCGATGATCCAATGCAACTAAAAGCCTCTCTTAATGATCATTCGGTTCTATGTATATATATGAGATTAACTATCTCTAGTCAACCTTCGAACATATAAACATGCATTCAATAACGGTGATCATCACAAAATGATTTCCTAAGGCATAACGGTATGTCTACCTATTATAGGACCTTGTGTTGTTTGCTATCATGTCTAATCCATATTGAATCTCTCAAAAGCAATACAAATCACAAATACGTTTCAATGGTGATCAAGCATCAAAACGGCATTATAAACATAACAAACACTCAACCCGAATGGATAAGAAAATAGCAAACCGAGTAACTTTAAATCAAACCATTAGAAGTCGAGATTTCATCATTCATCCTAACTATAAACACTTAGCAATGCATTCTTGCAATCAAAAGAAAAAGAAAAGAGTTGGAATCCATAATAAAGATTTGAGAAAGAAAAGAAAAATACAACCCAAGAGTCTTTAATCTTCCGTAGCTCATCTTCCATCCAAAAAACTCCCAAAATCTCTCAAGAATAAGTCTTTATATAGTGCTTTTTAGGTTATTGAAGTCGTGCACAGTGAAAACTCTAGTTTCCCATTGATTTGGACGGAGGCGGGCTGAAATTGCGCTTTGAATTGAAGTTTAGAACTCTACCGCGGTCCTACCGCGATATGCCTGTTGCTGTAGACCCGTGAACTCTAGATAGTAATTCGTAGAACGATCTTACAGTGGTATGCATTCCGCTATAAGACCGTGAGCTCCATAAACTAATTCTTACAGTGGTCCTACAGCGGTATACATTACGCTGTAGGCCACTATATTTCTTCCTTGGCCTTTTTCTTCTTCGCTTTTCACTTTTCACTCTTATTCCACTTTCACTTTCTCCATCTCATTTCAAGTTGATAGCTGATCATGCCTTCAAGTTTTAATTCCACTCCTATCATGCACCAAAATCATTTCTTTTTGTTCCATATCCGCTTTGCATATGATGTGTACCTATATTGACAATATTGAGCCCAAAATGAGTAGCAATCGTGTTCATTGAATACTTAAATGCTAAGATTCAACCAGTAAATAAGAGTGCAAAATATACTGATCATCAACCATAAGTGTAATTATACATAGATCAGACAAAATGGATTCTAGTTTCCCAAATGCAATTAAAGAATGACATCGTGAATAGTATACATAAAATACTAAGATGATTGGAGATATGAATGCAACAATTACCACCATAATACAATTTGAAGCGCCTCTTGGCTGGGGCACATCAAAGTCACCTAACAAAATTATTAAATCACATTAGAAAAAAATAAATACAAGATCCAAAATGTCTATCCCAACTGACTAACGGAAAAGTGGATGCCGGGGTCAAACGGGTCAACAAATTGGGTTTTGGACCAACCTAAGGGCTGCCACAACTAGGCCAGCCCCAGCCCCAAACACATTGGACTGTCCCATGAACCAGAAACAACCTGAACTAGCTATAACCATGGCCACCGGCGACCACTATCGGCCGGAGATTCCTAGGATTAGAGCCTACCATTAGAAACACCAAACCCAGGGAGTTAACATACACAAAAATAAGCCAAATTTAACGGTTAGATTTTCATAGATCTAATTTTTAATTTTTGGCCAGAACTAAAAAAACACACTAGCAGTTGCCACCAGCTACCGTGGCCGATGGTTTTCGGTGAATAGAGGTAACCACCCGACACCCTTATCCGCATTGATCAACATACCCAAAACCATGATCCAATGATTGAATCTCCATAAATCTAAACTTAAACTTTCGGCTAAACCCAATCGCGCGTATATACGTATATATATCATGGATCTATATGCTGAAAATAATTATGATAAAATTAAAAGACTTACCTCCTTGTAGATCGGGGCTACTTTCACGGTGAGAGTACGGTCAAATGTAAGATCAGACAGTTGGATTTTACAAAATCAATGATTTACAGAAGTGTTTAGCGAAAGAGTTAGAAGAGGGAGAAGAAGGGAGCCGACAGCCCTATTGGCTTTCTATTGTCATGTGGGCTTGGCTCCCCTTAGGCCTCAGTAAAAAATAAGGCCCAAAAGTCAGGCCTCCCACTCTGTATAAGTGACAAAAGAAGACTTGAAATCCTCAATTTTGAGTTTAAAGTTTGAGAATGTTCCCATATCTAATCTAAAGGAACTGAGAAGTTGTCTCCGACTGTTGATATGCAGGAAGTAGGGGACTCTCTTCCAAAGTTGCGTGGGAAATAGAGCTTCTGAATAATCTGCAAAAGATGGGAGGATGTACCAAAACATTCCATCAGAAGCTTGACTGCCAATTATCACTAATGTGGTGGAAAAATCAGAAGAGTCGATTTTTGCCTCGAATTGTGCCAAAATGGTGGTGGGTTTGGCTTCAAACCTAATGCTACAAGAGGATATCGTCAAGAACCCTTTGTCTTCGGAATGTAGTGAAGGTTCCAATGCTCATTGGTTTACTGGCGTTGAAGAGGCGCTTGTAGAATATGCGAGTGAGCGCAAGGACCTAAAGTTGAGTAATACAAAATGTGGTCCGTTGATTAATTCCAGTGTGGTTTCTGAGGCATGTGAGGCAATGATGCTAATGTCATTCGAGTCTGTGTCAGTAAATTTAAGTCGGATACATCATTCTCCAGAAAGTACACACTGAGACTTATTTTTCTAACGAGTTTTTGAAAAATGAACCCTTCAAGATCTTTCATTTCATTTAGAATATCCTTACTAGTAAGAGGTTTTGGTGGTAATCCATACTCTTTTGTGCCATCAAATGATTTCTTGTCAATGCACCATTTGTGATTCATTAAAAGATAACGATAATGGCGCATGAAAGATTGCTTTCTGCTATTGCCTAATCTCATAGAAAAGGTATCCTTGTTACAACAAGGACAAGCCAATTTACCCTTAGTGCTTTAACCTGACAAGTTTCCATATGCAAGAAAATCGTTAATGGTTCATAGTAAAGCTGCATGCATCATGAAATTTTGGTGACCTGATGCATCAAATGTTTCAACTCCTACTTCCCACAGCTCATGTAATTCTTCTATTAAAGGTTGGAGATAAACATTAATAGTATCCCCTTGTCCCTCAGGACTTGGAATGAGCATTAATAGAATGAAATTTGAGTCTTTCATGCACATCCAATGAGGCAAATTGTATGGAATAAGAAATACTGGCCAAATACTGTATGAAGTTTTGGAGTTACAAATGGTTGGAACCCATCACTTGCAATACCAAGTCTCACATTACGAGGCTCTAAAGCAAATTTTTCGTGCATGTCATCAAAAGATTTCCACTGTAAAGAATCAACTAGATGTCTCATTACTCTATCATCTACTCTTTTGTCATGGTGCCATCTCATAAAGGATGTAATCTTGTTGGACATGGATAGCCTTTGAAGCCTTTAAGAGGAAGTATCACAATATTTTTACAGGTTTTCTTTTACCATTCCTTCCAACTTTGATTTCTTCGCTACAATTATCATTTTCCATCTCGAAACTCCACATATACGACAAAAGTCAAACATCTCATCTTTCTTCCAATATAGCATACAATTATTGACACATGTATCTATCTTCTTGTACAAGAGTCCAAGATCTTGAATAATCTTCTTTACCTCATAATATGAATTTGGCAAAGTCGAACCATCAGGGAGTAATTCATCTTGTAATATTTTTAATAACATAGTAAATGACTCGTTATTCTACCAACCAAGGCTCTTGATATGTAATAGCTTGATTATAGTAGACAATTTTGATCTCTTATAACCTTCATATAATGGTTGTTCCAAATCTGTCAATAGCCTATAAAATTTCTTTACTTCATCAAATTTCACGATCTCTCACCTTTTTTGAAGCATATCTTAAAAATTCCTTAATGCCAAATTGATATATTTCACTTAGCCGATCTTTAACAAGATTCATCAACTGCTTATCAGGTGCCATTACTAAATATATAGAATGACACTAATCTGAGAGTTCCAACATCAAACAAAAATATAATGAGTTTTGATCTATCAATAAGAATCAAATATGTAAATAAGTATGCCTAATTCAAATACATTTAAGGATATAAAAGGATGCACCAGGAACAAGATTATTAACTATTTCTTGTTCATTTTGTTCCAGTTTGGATCTGAATTAACGACACTGATCATATTCTTGTATAAAGATACACAGATCCTCTACTATTCAATAGAACTAACACTTGCAATTACACTACTCAATTAATAATACATTGTCCAAGGAAATATTCAAAAATTAACTACTTGGTAAAGTTACCAAAAAGAATTATCATAAACATAACAGAGATACAGCCCACTGGTCAAACAAAAATATAGACTTAAACTAAGATGTGTGGAGTCAATGGGGGTAAAAAGAAATATAAAAATATAAAAACAAAAATATAGATTTAAACTAAGATGTGTGGAGTCAATGGAGGTAAAAAGCAAAAAGCAGTTTAATTAGCAGAAATTTGAGTTGCTTTGTTTAAAACAGAAAGCAATTTTCTGCTCTGTTTTTTACTGACAGCATGCACGGCATCATTTAGTTTGTTAGAGAATCAGCTTAGAATAGTATCAGTTCTATACTCTTCCTCTTTACAAAAGCTGCGAATTGAACTAATATCAAGATCATGAATATAGAATTAGTATAATTAGTAATAATTGAATCTAAGATCAATTATTTTTTTCTTTTTAATAGACAGTAAAATTTTACTAAGATTTGGGCAAATGCCCAAAAGACTTTCTAAACACCCTCAAAAGACAAACAAACAGCAAGACTCCCCTAGACTTAAATAAACAAGCACAAACTAAACTACAAACATCTAACACAAACCAACACCCACATCACAAGAAGCAAGTCAACACCCTTCCAAAACAACTACAAGATACAATCAATTCAAAAAAGGCACTACCGAACAGCAGCAACAATGTAGAATTGAAGACAGAACAAACAGAAACAGTGTAGTGCAGTGAACTCCCATCCCCCTAACAAGTAAACCCAGATCTTGCAAATAGAGAAAAAAATGAACATTAAAAAAAGCTCTCCAGCCAACAGCCAAAACCACTAAACATCAGCTTAAAAGTCTATTTTAAGAAAGGGCTGGGGGTAAACAAAACAAATAACAGGAAAGTTCATCACACTCCATTGTCACAGTGTGTGCAGTTTATCTGTGGCTTTAAAACTAAATCCACCTTTTTCTATTTTAAGTCTTGGGCTTAGAGTTAAACATTGAACTGAATCATACCAATTCTAGGAAGTTTTAGTAGTTGAACAATAGAACCGTTTACCTTTTTAACTCCAAAATTATGATTTAATTTACAAATGGCTGGAAAATAAATAAAAAACAGTTAAAAGAAATGTAGTGATGGAGTGGACATTGGATAATGGCAACTTGGGTCAACACCTAAATGTTAGTACTCCCATTAGTCTCACCTATCAAAGGCGTAAAAGGAGAGGAGGCAATAAGGGCAGCCAAGGTGTAACGCCCCACTTTTCCATATACACAACAACATAAAATATAAGAAGACATCACCTATAGGCGTTATGGACACCCTTACCAACGAAAGCATTGAATCGAACCTGTAAACTTAACCAAAGCTAAATAAAAGGGGTTTCCACCAGATTTTCCTTTACAAGTACAAGAAATGATCACGACTTTCAATACTCCAAAACGATAACACATCACTGTAGGAATAATTGTAGGACACCCACATACACACACCTCTTACAACCTTGAGTATCCTAACTGCTATTACAATACATCACTTGAATTACATAATGAAGTAAAACCCCAAGCTGGCTGCGGAGCCCAAAGCTAGCCAAGTACCACCTGTTTGCCCTTGTTAGAACCAGAACCTAGAACACCTAGCACTTATATTAAATTTAGGATGTTGAATATCCCAGAGGTATGAAACATCCGAGTTAGATAATGATATCTATGTGAGTGATATAAGAAAGGAAACAGTGCATACAAGAGCAATATGCAGTTATGCCAAGTAATACACCAAAATACGAACGAAATATCCCAAGATCATGGCTCATCGCAAGAGCACGAAATCCCTTGTGATGTCTCAATAACTAGCCACAAATACAAATACCTAGATGCATACAAAAATAGATAAGATATACTCAAAGAAATAAAACATGAGATTTAACCTCTCGGCCCCCTTACACAAGCACAGGATGTCCTCCTCACTTGCCAAACATGAACCTCTCGGCCCTCTTACACAAGCTCGACGTAGCCCCCTTACACTGGCCCACGTGATCAACCCCCTTACATAGGCCCTGTGGTAGTTCACACACGACAAGCCACCAACTCTCCACAGTCACCCAAATGACACGATGTATGACAAAGCAGAAGGAATATGATATGCAGGCCACAAAAGCCATCGTGTTCGAACCTGATGCAACAAAATAGAAAGGATATGCTCGAACACATGGAACATAAGACGTGAGCAACAACTCATCCACAGATGAAACCAAGAGTGACCAAGAGGAAGCAAGAAGCATGCACAAGAACCACTCACCTTAGAGTTCACAAAAAAGCACCGTTTACGTGCAAACCGAGGCTCGCTGTTTTCCAACAACTCGGGCCCAGATTCCGATGACACATAGATTTCCTGACGAAACTCATATCCCCTTTGCTTTTTAGGCATAATTTTCCTCCTCCTTTGGCAAAGTTTCCTCTCTCAAAATCTCTTCTTTTTTTTTTCTCTCGTTTAGTGCCCAAAGTCATCCCCCCAAAGCCTTGTATTAATAGGAACTTTCAACGAATCAAATCGCGCCACGTGTTGCATTGGATAAGAACTCACCATGAGATTTTCCCATATTAAGCCATGTATACATTGAGATTTGTGCATTCACATGGAGATTTGTGCTCCATCATTACACCCATCATCATTACGCTTCTAAGATTAAGCCACGTATACATAGAGATTAGAGATTTCAGCATTCACACTATGCTCATCATTACACCCCTAATTATAAGATTTCAACCAATCCAATTGTGACACCTAAGGGGACACTTGGCCATTCGTGATTTGCCCATGGATGATATTTTGGGTTGATATTTTTAAAGTTTCAAGAAATGACGCTTTGGCCCAAAATTTTTACGCAACCGTACTTAGACCCTTACAATTTAGTTCCTGGGCCATTTTTTAATTGCACTTTTTGGTCCTTGGAAGATGAATAAATTACACTTAGCGCCCCAAGATTTTAGATAAATTTACACTTTTACCCGAACTTCAATATTTACGATTTTGCCATTGGTTCAGAAACTAAGATTGCGTTCTCTTTACTGTTTTCAAGTCATTTTTAGTTTTCAATTTTCTAAAATAATGAAAATGCGTTCTCTTTACTGTTTTTAAAAATGAATTTTTGAAAACAAAAAAAAAAAAAATTGTAAAGAAAACTCAAAACAACAAAAAGTTGTTTTGAGTGTTTTCAACCAAAACAAACTTAAAACTCAAAACATATTTATTTATTTATTTATTCATATTTTATTATTGTAACAGAAAAAAATATTATAAAATTCATTAGCTTTAAAATGTATATATATTTTTAATAATATATTAATATTAAATATTTTTAATTTATTGAATAATTAAATTTATTGAATAAAATATAATTAAAAACTTATTTTGAAAATTTCAAAGAGAACACGTTTTCTAATTTTCTATTTTGCAGAATCGTTTTTCAAAATGATAAAGAGAACGCGTCTTCAATTTTCTAAAAACAGATTACCAAAACAGAAAACTGAAAATAAATTCAAAACTCAAAACTGAAAATTGAAAAGCAAAGAGAACGCAGCCTAAATTTTTCCCTCAAGGCTTCCTCAATTCCTTAAAATGCCTTATTTTCTCAAGTATTAGAACCTAATAACCTTAGATATCACCTCATATTTGAATTTAAAAATCTGGGGTATTACACAAGGAAATTGGGTCAGGGGCAAAAGAGTCAGAAGTTGGTTAAAGAAGAATATTATTTCACGTGGCTGAAACGGAATGAGAGAGAGAAATATAAAAGGGGAGGGTGGAGGAGAGAGAGGCAGCTAGAAAATTGTTGAAGAATCTGTTAGAGAGTGAGGCCCTCTCGAATAGGCCTGATTCTTGTGTTTTCTTTTCTTGCTATTGCTATTTTCCATTGTTGTAAGCTATTGAATTTGGGTAGTTCCTACTGTAAGAGTTGAATTCAATCAATTGATGAAGGTTTTATCAATCTGGTATCAGAGCAGCGAACCATGGGGGTGACCGTCTCGGAGAGAGTGGGAGATCTGGAGGGAAGAATGGAGAATTATCGACAGCAAATTGAAGGGAAAATGGAGGGACTACAGATGGGATTAGAATCCATGAAAAAAGAATTCCATAGGGTGCAGAACATTGAGAACAACATGGCGACGATGATGGAACAATTTGGCTTGCTGATGGAGAGATGGGAGGATCAGTAGAAAGGGAGGAAGGGGAAACAATTGGGCAAGCACATACCGGTGGGTTCAACACTCACTGGGGAGGCCACACCGGAGCTGGGAAACCGGCATAAGGAAGTTGGCGGTTAGTTCGATCCATATGGGAGGTCCGACACCTAGAGATGCCAGTGTTTGAGGGTGACGACCTAGATGGTTAGGTGTTTCGGGCTGACCGATACTTTTACATGAATCAACTATCGAATGCGGAGAAGTTGGACTCCGCTGCCCTTTGCTTTGAATGAGCAGCTCTTGCTTGGTTTCAGTGGGAACAACGAAAGCGTCGGTGAGGAGCTAGGATGAGCTTAAGGCGATGATGAGAAATCGATTCAGGCCCACGCAGGAAGGCACGGTGGAGGAACAGTTCCTGGCGCTTCGGTAGTGGGGGTCCATCAAGGACTATCGACTCCTCTTTGAGACCTTGGCTGCTCCTCTCGAGGACATGCCAGAGGGACTACTAGAAGGCCATTTTATAAATGAGTTGAAGGCCGACATAAGGGCGAAGATGAGGCTTGAGGCCAATTGGGATGGAGGAGATGATGGACCTAGCCCAACGAATTGAGGAAAGGAATCTGGTGGTGGGAGAGGGCCATTCCAGTCCAAGCATGAATCGATTACAGGCCCTTGCAACTCCAATTGCCAACCACCAACGAGTGCTGCTCTCTCCTTCCCCGGTGGCGTCACCCCGATCGACTACCACCTTCCCCGGCTCTTCTCACCAGCCTCTTAATACCAATAAGTGGAACAATTTCCCATTTAAACAGTTAAGCGAGAGTGAACTACAAGCTAAATGAGCTAAGGGTTGTGTTTCCGTTGTGACAAGAAATAAATGATTAGCCATAAATGTAAGAACAAAGAGCTGCAGGTGATGGTAATTCAAAAGGGGGAAGAGGAAGATATAGGTGAAGCTGAAATAGGGGAGAATTCAGGGGAGGAAGGTGAAGTCATCAAAATAGGGGAGGTAGTGGAGCTATCCATCAACTCAGTAGTGGGTTTAACCCCTCCACAAACCATGAAAGATCAAGGGGGAAATAGGAGGCCTGGAGGTGGTGGTTCTCATTAACTGCGGGGCTTCCCATAACTTTATAGCATCGGAATTGGTGCAAAAACTAGGACTAGTCAGGTCGCAAACGAGAGGATATAGCATGATCATGGGGTCGAGTATGGCTGTTCAGGTGGCTGGAGTGTGTAGAGGGGTAACCTTAACGTTGTAAAATGTGGAAGTAGTGGAAGATTTCCTGCCCTTGGAGCTGGGGAGCTCGAACGTAATCCTTGGAATGAAGTGGTTGGCCACTCTCGGGGAAACACAAGTGGATTGGGGCTCGTTAGTTATGAAGTTTAGAGCAAGGGAGACTACCATCACACTATATGGGGATCCTAGCCTTAGCAAAACTTCGGTAACATTGAAGTCAATGATGAAGGCATTTAGAGAGAGTGGAGAATGGGTGTTGTTGGAGTTGGGGAGTTTAACTACCCAAGAGGAAGATGCTGGCTGGGCAATCCCTGGCAGCTTACAGGAGCTTTTGGCAGAATTCAAGCATGTTTTTGAGGAGCTGGGTGGGCTTCCTCCACACCGGAGGCAGGATCACATGATTACCTTGCAACCAAGGGTCTCACCAGTGAATGTGAGGCCCTACTGGTACCCCCACCTTAAAAAAAATGAGATTAAAAGGCTGGTTTGAGAAATGTTGGCAGCTAGTCTTATTCGGCCGAGTGTGAGTCCGTTTTCCAGCCCGGTATTGCTGGTCAAGAAGAAGAATGGTGGCTGGAGATTTTGTGTGGACTACAAAGTTTTAAACAAGGTAACCGTTCTTGATAGATTTCCAATTCCAATTATTGAAGAACTTTTGGATGAGTTGAATGGGGATGCTATTTTTTCCACATTGGATTTGAAATCGAGGTATCATCAAATCCAAGTAGCACCTAATGACGTTCCTAAGACTGCATTCCGCACACATGAGGGGCATTATAAATTTTTGGTTATGCCGTTTGGGCTAACAAACGCCCCTGCTACGTTCCAATCTTTGATGAACGAGGTCTTTAAGGAGCATTTGAGGAGGTTCGTGTTAGTATTTTTTGACGACATTCTGATTTACGGTAAGGATATGGCTGAACATAAGAAACATTTGAAATGTGTGTTGGGGCTCCTAACAGTCCACCGGTTGTACGCCAATGCAAAGAAGTGTTAGTTTGGGCAGCAAGAGATTAAGTATTTGGGGCACATCATCTCTCAAGACGGGGTGGTTGCAGATAGCTCTAAGGTTAAGGCGGTGATGGAATGGCCAAACCTCAAATCCTTACGTGAACTTCAAGGATTCTTGGGTCTTACGGGGTATTATCGGAGATTTGTGAAAGCTTACGAGAAGATGGCACGGCCATTGACAGACCGTCTCTGGAAGGGTAATTTTTTTTGGGATGAAGTGGCGGAGTAGGCTTTTCAATCCCTCAAGCGGCAATGACCAATTTGCCCGTGTTGGCATTGCTGGATTTTTCGAGGGAATTCATTGTTGAAACTGATGCATCAGGGCAGGGATTAGGGGCAGTGTTGATGCAGCAGTAGCGACCAATTGCTTTTTTCAGCCATTCCTTAAGCCCCACGGGTCGAGTGAGATCAGTGTACGAGCGTGCACTTTTTAGGTATATCACTGTTGGACTTGCAAGCTAATAAGAGTGCACTTTTTCATTTAACTTTCCTTCTCACTATTTTTTGTAGATGGATCATAAAAATATTTGCATACTTTACAATTGTCCTGGAAATTGACTATATTAGTGTGTGGAGCCTAATTATCACCTTGGTGCCCCCGGGGGTTGAAGGGGTCGGAGCACCCTTGACGACATTTTATGTGCAATTTTTCCAATAAGAGTAGTTTTGGGTTTTTCACACATGTATTTTTCGTTGCCCTAATTTTTCCTATAACAGTAAATATTAAAAATCTAACTAACAGGTTTCTATATTTTTTTTAATCAAAGAACTAGAACCCACAGGTTCCAAACCAAAGAACTGCAAAAGCCTACACAAAAACATCAAATTTGCAGCATTGGCTTTGCCTGAATCGTACTTGGAATATAAGTAACGATAAAGTTCTAAGCAATCAAATTGAAAAATATTATCGATACAATAAAAAAATTAAACTAAAAAATACGTATTCTATGAGTATAGTTCCTTCAATCTAAATTTAATAGCATCATCCATTCATTCTTGAGCTAGTTTTTGTTTGATTTTGCTAACAATCAGAAATTGTTCGGTTTCATAATATACTCTTTATACTTGGCACATACATTTGTTGTTTTGTCTATGCAGTGCCCCCAATAAATGGGTTATGATTATGTAGAAGATTTTCATGATGTCTTGAAACAAGTATTGCTACATCAAAAGTCTATCATGATTGATAATTTGTATAGCTTTTAGATTGTGACAACCCAAAAAATACTATGTTGTAAACTTTATATGGTTGTAGGCATTACATAAAAGTGAAAGCCAAAGTTTGGGCAAACAATTTGTTGGATCTTCAGATGATCCTAATGGTTTAAATGGACGAGATGAATCACCTGGTATGTTTTGTTTATTCTGAAGCTCAATAGATATAGAACCTTGAAATTCTCGATTAAAGACCCTATATTGTTGCGCAAGGTCAATTAACTCTGGACTTCTTGGGATTTATTGCCCTTGCGCTGTCCCCCATCACTCGTGCTCTCGATTTTGGCAAATGAGGTAAATCGCAGGTGGAGGCTTTGTCTCACTGCGCAGGGGCAAAAAGTTGAACCCACTACCTACTAGTGTGAATTTCAGCTTATCGCGGCCCAACCACTTGACCTGTGCCTTGGGGACAACTCTAGACTTCTTGATGTCATGCTAGGTTGATCATCCACACACCCACACACACACACAAAATGTGTGGATTTGCAATTCAAGTAGGCAAACTACTGCAAAGTAAGGCTCGTGCTGTTGCTTTTAATGTAACTTAACCTCAAAATCATTTAGGAGGGTGGGTTTTGAATCTTCTTCATCATGTGTTCTTCGAATAACATTGAAGACTGTACCTTACAAGCGAATTTACACTATGGCTTTACGTTAAACAGTTGGTACGCACATTCGAATTCCTCAAGTACATGTAAGCAAAGATCAATGGAAGACAACCTTATAAGAAGATTTACATTATAGCTTTATGTCAAACAGTTGGTATGCGCATTCGAATTCCTCAAGTACATGTAAGCAAAGATAAATAATAGCAACGCCAAAGTGAAAGCAAATCAAGAACAAGAAAAACAACGTGAAAATCAAAGAGAGAATTAGGGTTGAAGAAATACCAGTTTGCGCAATAGATTGGATTGACGGGCGCGCAGATTTGGATTGACAGGAAGAGGCCGATTTGGCAGAGGGATTTGGATTAGAGGGGAAGAGGCAGTTTCGATTCGGGATTTGGATTTAACGGGAATGAGGCGCACGAGAGATGAAAAAAGCTTATATTGAATTATCAGATGATATCTTCTGTGAAAAAACGGGAGATGAAAAAAGCTACTGAATTATAAGATGATATATTCTGTCAAAAAAGTAAGATTATGTTTTTTTTTTGTTATTTTCAGATTATTTTTAATTTTTTATTTTTTAAAATAATAAAAATATATTTATTTTATCATTTTCAATAATATATTTTCAAAAATAAGAATTTTTTTTAAAGAAAATATAAAATAAAAAAATATTATTTTGCTTGTTTTTAACCAAAATAATCTCTAAATCCAAAACATGGAAAATATAATCTATTTTCTATGTTTTGGTTCTAAAAAAAAAAGAAGAAAAAAAGAAAAATATTATTTTAAAATTTTAAAAATAAAATTATATATTTATTTAAAATTTAAAATATATTGTATATCTATATTATAATTAAAAATATAAAATAATATATAGTATATTATTAAGTATATTATACATATTATGTATAATAATATTTAATATAAATTATCACTATGTCAATAATTTATTAATCAAATTTATTATTTTATTTTAATAATAAATTTTTATGAAAAAGAATCAATTTTATCATTTAATAATCAAATTCATTGAATAAAATATTATAAAATAATTTTTCTCAAAATTCTTAAGTAAATGCATTTTCTAATTTTTTGTTTTAAGAAATAATTTTTAAAATGACTAAAAAGAAACATGTTTTCATTTTTCTGAAAACAGACTTTCAAAATAGAAAATTGAAAATGAATTTAAAACTTAAAATTAAAAATTAAAAACACAAGGAGAACGTAACCTAATATTTTGAAAAAAGAAAGATGAAGTGTTTAGAAATTAATAAAAAAATTGCCTAATTAAGATTATGGGTATATATTTTGGTGGGAAATATTCAAGTTGATTTTTTAGATTCAATAACGAATGAAATTCTTAATTGATAGCTAGTAATTTAGAAGTTCATTATTAAAAACTAATTTTACACCACTTTTAACAAGAGTATAAATAATTTCTCATTATAATCTTAAAAATTATACTTTTGTCGACGAAATATTTGTCCTCTCATTAATTTTGTCTCGTTAAAGGCATGTGTTTTTTTTTTTTTTCATGTATTAAGATTTCTTAGAACATGAGTGACATTGTAATACCTCGAGAGACTAGAGAAGTTAGTATATATCGAGGATAGTGTAAGGAAGCAAATAACACCAGCTGGATACCTTTTGGGCTGAATGTAGACAAAGAACTCTAGGGTTAAGTATGCTTGATATGAGGTAATCCAATGATGGGTGAACCCCCTGGGAAGTTCGTGTAAGCCCATTAGAGTAAGTTGTTCTGATCCTTCCTATCGCTTGATGCGGGATGTTACAGGTGGTATCAGAGCCAACCCCCGAGCCTCTGAGCGCGGTGGTAGGACAAACCTCAACGAGGACGCTGAGTCCCTTAGAGGGGTACGTGTAGGCACTTTAGGTGAATCCCACATCGGCCATGTATCGGGGGGAGATCTGGGACCGGTTGTAAGGTCACATGACGAGGACGTCATGTGCTCAGGGGGAGAGAATATAATACCCCAAGAGCTCAAAGAAGTTAATATATATCGAGGATAGTGTAAGGAAAGAAATAACACTAGTTGGATAGTTTTTGGGCTGAATGTAGACAAAAAACTCCAGGGTTAAGCATGCTTAACCTAGGATAATCCAATGATGGGTGACCCTCTTGGGAAGTTCGTGTAGGCCCATCAGGGTAAGTTATTCCAGTCCTTCCAATCGCTCGATGCAGGATGTTATAAATAATAATAATCCACGTGGTAACCACTTTATGACTTTTATTTTATTTACTGTTAGTAGGATGAGCTAAGCAATGACGTCTTGGTGTCTTTCTTTTTGACCATCACGGAGTTTCGTATCGCTCCGCTTTCCTCGTGTAGGCACCTTAGGCGAATTCCACATCGGCCATGCATCGGGGGGAGATCTGGGACCGGTTGTAAGGTCACATGACGAGGACGTCATGTGCTCAAGGGGGGGAGAATGTAATACCCCGAGAGCCCAGAGAAGTTAGTATATATCGAGGATAGTGTAAGGAAGGAAACAATACCAGCTGGATATCTTTTGGGTTGAATGTAGGCAAGGAACTCCGAGCTTAAGCATGCTTGAGCTGGGGAAGCTCAGGGATGGGTGACCCCCTGGGAAGTTCTTGTAGGCCCATCAGGGTAAGTTGTTTCTGTCATTCCTATCGCTCGATGCGAGATGTGATGTTATAGACATGGTTGGTGACACTGAAATCATCTAAACCTTTTCCCTCTATTGAAATTTGTAGTCCAGTATCAACTAGATTAGCTATTAGAGTGTAGTTAGAGGTCTCTTGATTGTTTTCATAATTAGAAACATTGCTTTGAGAACCTGAAGAACTACCTTGTCTAGATTGATCGATGAAAGTGTTGAAAAAAATAATAGAAGAAATATTTTTAATTATAAATATTTCTAATTTTGTTTAACATAACATTGAAGTTGAATATATAACTAGTTTAATTTTTAAACTAGTTATAAATATATTGTTTATAATTAAATATTTATAATTTCTAGTTATATTTTTCAACTAGAATATTAAATATTTATTTTTGCGAAGCTATATTGTTTGATTTGCAGCACCTATTGCTGAAATATATTTAACTTCAGCAGTGGATTGAGCCATAACTTCTTACTTCTTTGAGTTCCAAGAGAAAACCCCACTACCAAGAGACAATATAACTAGAAGTGCTTTTAGAATCATCAACACAACCAACCCAATCATTATTAGCATATCCAATAAATTTCAAGTCACCAATGGACTCAAACCAAATTCCAAAATCAAGAGTACCCTTTAAGTATCTAAGCACCCTTTTAACAACACCAAAATGAGCTTCACTAGGAGAATTCATATATCTTGAGAACATACTTGTAGCAAACATTAAATCTGGCCCGGATGCTATCGGCCTGGATGCTGTCAAATACAACAAACTTCCTACCAAACTTTTACAAATTGTAGGATTAGAGAGTTTCTCACCATCACTCTTAGAGACTTTTAAATTCAAAGCTGGAGGAGTGGAAACTGCTTTGCATGTGTCCATCTTGAATTTCTTCAAAATGTCTTGGGCATACTTCTTTTAAGAAATGAAAATACCCTTTTCTTCTTGATGAATCTCCATGCCAATAAAATAATGGATGTAACCTAGATCTGACATCTCAAACATCTTTTCCATCTCAACTTTAAATTTTTCTAGCATTTGATGATGATTCCCAGTTACAAGCATATCATCAACATAAAAATAAAGAATGAGTTGCTTAGAATTATCACCAACCTTCACGTAGAGAGTAGTTTCACTCATACTCCTCCTAAATCCTTGATGAATCAAGTAAGCATCAATTTTACTGTACCAAGCTCATGGTGCTTGCTTCAGTCCATAGAGAGCTTTTTTTAGACGATACACTTTGTCTTCTTTGCCTTCTTCTATGAACCCTTCAGGTTGGCTTACATAGATCTCCTCCTTAAGACCACCATTCAAAAAGGTTGATTTGACATCCAAGTGGAATTCCAC
Organism: Diospyros lotus; assembly: GCF_014633365.1. NCBI lineage: Eukaryota > Viridiplantae > Streptophyta > Magnoliopsida > Ericales > Ebenaceae > Diospyros > Diospyros lotus. The sequence goes on along the minus strand of NC_068343.1, from coordinate 29,994,453 downwards.
CCCAAGTGTGTAGCTAAAGAAATAATCAACCTTATGGTGTCATGTTGTGCAACCGGCACAAATGTGTCTCCATAATCAACTCTAGGCTGTTGTGCATACCCTTTTACCACCAATCTTGCTTCGTATTTATTGATAGAGCTATCAGAATTATACTTCACCCTGAACACCTATTTCACACCAATGATGTTCTTGCCTTGAGGTTGCTCTACAAGCTCCCATGTATCATTTTTATTGATCATCTCCATTTCAGCTTCCATAGTAGCAATCCAATTACCAAATTGTGAAGCTTCATAATAGCTGTTAGGTTTAACAACAACAAGACTGCATCTTTCATATACATCAGCAAGTGATTTTACCTTATAATTTAGACTGTCTCCAGTGGTTTCAACTAAGGCATCATCATCCAAGGGAAGATCTTGGATACTAGAACCATTAGAATCAATCAAGTCAAAAGAAGACTCAACTAATTCCAAACCTTCAATGTTGGTGGGGGAGTCTCTCACAACTTTTTGCTGCTCAAAATCCCAATAAAAAGTCTTCGTTGATGATGACATCACGACACAAAATAACTTCTTCAGTTTTCATATAAAAAATTCTATACCCCTTGGAATTAGGAGCATAACCAATAAAGATTCTTTTGATCACCTTCTCATAAAGTTTGGACCTCTTCATAGAAGGAACAAAAGAATAACAAATAGATCCAAAAATCTTCAAGTTTTTAACAGAATGTTTTATACCTGACCAAGCTTCATAAGGAGTCTTGCCCTCTACTACCCTTGTGGGTAGTCTGTTGAGAAAGTAAACAACTTCTGCCTAGAAATTCTTTGGGAATTTCTTTCCAAAGAGTAAACATCTTGCTATCTCCACCACAGTTCTATTCTTCCTTTCAGATACACCATTTTGTGTGGTGTGTAGACAATGGAAAATTGGTGCTAAATTTTGAAATCTTCACAAAACTTGTCAAATTGCTTGGAAGTATATTCCTTCCCATTATCATATCTCAAAGTTTTGAGCTTGCAGCCACTTTGAGTTTCAACCAAATTCACAAACTTCTTGAAGATGTCAAAAACTTGAGCTTTCTCGCTCAAAAAATAAATCCAAGTCATCCTTGTCAAATCATCAATAAAAATGATGAAATATTTACTATTGCCAAAAGAAGTAGTACGCATAGGACCACAAACATTAGTGTGCACTAATTCAAGCTTTTCCTTGGCTCTCAAACAGCCACCTTTTGAAAAAGATAGCTTGTGCATCTTCCTTTCTTGGCAACTTTCACAAATCTGGCTAAAGGAATAAAAAATAGGAAAATCTTCAACCATGTTAGAAGAATGCAAAATTTTCAAACCTTTGTTGTTGTAGTGGCCAAAGCGTTGATGCCACTTTTTGTTTTCTTCAACTTTGGCATTTGGAGCATGATGGCATAGAGAGTCGCCATTCAAAAAGAGTGCATTGTCAACCATACTGACCCTTGCAATCTCCACTCCTTGTGGGTCATAAATAGTACAAACACGATCTTTGAAAAACACAAAAAATTTGTTATGCATCAACTGAGCAATACTAAGCAAGTTTTGAGATAATCTCAGAACAAATAAAAATTAGAGATTTTCTTTTCACCTTGCTTAGTATGCATGATGACATTACCTTTACCTTCAGCTAGTGTCATCTCTCCATGTCCAAGGACCACCTTTGTCCTTATAGATTTGTCAATTTGGCTAAAAAGATTGATATTTTTAGCCATGTGGGTGGTGCAGCAGCTGTCAATAAGCTATGAGTTTATATCTGTTTCAACAACATGAGAAGCCATAAACAAGAAAGTTGTTTCTTACTTTTGATCATTTGCACAATTTGCTTCCCGAGGGGGCTTTTGGGATGATTGGTTTTGCTTGGCATGACAAAACTTGCTTGTTTTTGGACCAGCAGTTTTTCTCTGCATGATTGGTCTTTTTGCAAAAATGGTAAGGAGGAAATTTTCCCCTCCCTAATGCTCTTTCTTTTCCCTTGCTCCTTTGATTTTCGGTTTCCTTTCTATCATCCCTTACAATAGGTTTCTTGCCTTTGAATTTGGCATTAAAGGCACCTTCAACATGCTCCTCATTACGGATTGCATCCCTTTGCTCTTGGGCTCGTAATTTGCTGATTACTGAGCTATAGAGAGAGTAAGTCAAGTCACATGACTCCTCTATGGCTGAGATCTTTGACTCAAATCTGTTAGGGACACTTACCATTATTTTTTCCACAACTCTTTGATCTGGAAAATCTTCACTAGCTAATCTACTTTGGTTCACAATAGTCATCACTTTGGTAGTGTACTCCTTCACAATGTCTGAATCCTTCATCTTTAGCATCTCAAACTCTCTTTTGAGAGTTAGTAATTTAATAGCCTTCATCCTTGTGCTTCCTTCAAAATCCTGTTTCGACTTATCCCAAGCTTTCTTGGTCGTATCATAATCAATAATCCTTACAAAAATAGGATTTGATAAAGTAGTATGAATACAAGATAAAGCCTTGGGCTTCTTTGACTTTTCCTCCCCATGCTGTCTTATTTGATTCAAGGTTGGATTTGCTTCCAATGGTGGAGGATCAACATCATTCAAAACAGATTCCCAAAGGCCAAGTGCTTTGAGATAGGATTGCATTTTAACAACCCAAAATTGGTAGTTGTCACCATTAAATTGTGGGAGAGTGGAAATATCAAAATTAGAAGACATGTTGTAAAAAAACTTGAATTCTCTTCTCTCAAACAAAATCACAAACCTTTAGGCTCTGATACCACTATTGAAAAAAATAATGGAAGAAGGTATTGCAGAAGCAATAGTAAAGCCTCAACGTTATGTTAAACAAAAAGATAGAAAAAAGAAAATGTGAGAAGAAGGAAACTAGAACTTAAAGAAAGATAACTTCTTCTTATTGAAATGAAAGCTTGCATTAAAGTTCACACTACACCAAAAGACAAAAATGAAGTCCTATCTATACAGGATTTAAATATATAACATTCACCAAATAAAATTGAAAAGCTATAAATAAAACTTAAAATGCGGGATGTTTTGCATTCCAAATTTGAATGCCAAACTTTAGTTGCAAATGAAAAATATAACAATGGAGACATAAATGAAAAAATAGAAAATTAAACCAACTTTAATTAAAGAAAAATATCACAAATCTCAACAGAAAACACTTTGGACTATGTGGCCAAATTTGCCACATAATTGGCACTGGGGTTTATTGGTATTCCATCATCTTCCACCTTTGTTTTTGCCTCTTCCCTTGCCTTTGGTGTTTTGAGAAAAATTAAACTGGCCATTTGAGGATCTGTTGAAATGCTCCACTAATGCATATGATCTTCTTGATCCATTTTGAAAGGCTAAGTTCACTGTAGGAGTTGACCCGCCAGAATTGAGAATATAATTCTCTATTCTTTTCTCATTTGCAAGTAGCATTGCATTAACTTCACCAACAGAATATGGTTCCATTGAAGAAGTAATAGAGACAATTACATATTCATACTTTGCACACAAACCTTTTAGAATATTGAAAACCTGGTCTTCATCCGAGAGCCGATGAAGACCAGGTTTGTAACGCCAAGACCAAGAGCATCAGCTAGGGTTTTCATTTGGTGAGATGTACTCTCATAGTCAAAGTATTCTTCTTAAGTCGTCGGATTTCCAGTTTGTATTGCGAGATTTTGGCTTTAGTCTAAGCAACAAAGAGACTTAGTAGCTTTCTCCAAATCTCTGCAGGAGTTATGTAACCAACGAGATTGGGGAGGTAGCCCTTCGAGACACTACTTAGAATCCGAAAAGCTAAAAGTTGGTCTTGGTGTTCCCAAGTCTCAAACTCTGGATTTGAGATATGAGTTTCATCAATGGTGGCTATGGTTTTCGGGGGTGGTTTCTTTGATTCATCAAGAAATTTCCACAAACCAAGCCATCTGACTACAGTGTCAATTTATTGTTTCCACAATAAGAAATTACCATAAGCTAATTTAATGGGGATGGAGTGGATTATAGGGTTGATAATCAAATTAGGTAACTATGGAGATGGTGTGGTGTTTGAACAATAGGTTTTGGATGAGGAGAACCTTCCTAATGATGGAACTTGAGTGGACTGTTGTTCCATGCACGGCGAGAAGCCCCATTTTTAAAGTAAAAAAAAACCCAATAGTACGGTTCCAAAAATAATTTAGTCTACTAGCCAATTAACTAAAGCCCAACTCCCAATCAGGCCAAACCCACTGCCCCACACCAATGACCCATAAACCCAGCCTAAATTAATGTCCCAAATTTCCAAATCAGTGGATCGAATCTAATATGCCAATCCCAAGTTCCCAACCACGATTTGAATTTTTCCCAAATCCCCTCCTAGCTCCTATCGTTGCTTTAGTCATCTCCTCTCTACCGGCGACCACCAGACGTCGCAGGTCACTGTCATGACACTCATCTGGCCTCAGGTCTGAGGTCTCTACTCTCTACTCTCTAATCTTGCCTTTCGTCTCTCTGACTCTCTGTATCGCTGTCTCACTCTCACTTTCACTCTCACTCACACCCCACGTTTCACAATCTCACCAATCTACACTCCACAGTCACACCCCAAGTCCACAATAGAGGCACACAATTACACATCGACACGGGTAGACGGCGACACACGATCTCCCCCTCGCAGCCAACCATTGCCCACTGTTGCTGCCTGCTTGGCCTAATTGTGTAACTACCATTATTATATTAATTTTTTTTTTTTTTTGTATTTTGATTGGAGAATGCTAATTGCTAATTTCAATTTGTGAAAAGTGCATTTTTTGTCATTGAGAATTTACAATTTGAGCACTTGGACTATCGATATTGATCGTTACCTATTGAGTTATTTAATTGAGGTTAATTGTTCCCTCAATTTTTTGAAATTAATTTAATATTTATGTGTTGAATTTGTTGTGAAATTTAAATTATTTCGTTATTGAATATTGATTGTGCGTTAATTTGATATATTGATTGGAAAATGGGCTATTGTTGGATTGGGTTGATTGGAAAATGCTTTAGTTGGTTCGTTGGAGAATGAGCTATTATTGTTGGTTGTTGGATTGATTATGGATTTGTTGTTCGTTTAAATTGATATTGATGTGATTTTGTTTTTTATTTTTAGAACTGAAAATGGACATGGACTATCAACCTTCTGCCAAGAAAGGAAACACTGTAACCAATTTGTTCTCCTATTATAATAAGATAGTTGAATCGGGTGCATCTCGAACCACACCTGAGTCAAATGAGGGTGATTCAGCTCTTGAAAACACACCTGAATCAAATGAGGATCCTTCAGTTCCAAATGTTAGTGTGCAACCTGAGGGCCCGTCAGTTCCTAGTGTCAGTGTGCAACCTGAGGGTCCATCAATTTCTAGTGTTAGTGTGCAACCTGAGGGTCCTTTAGTTCCTAGTTTCTGTATGCAACGTGAAGGTACTTCATCTTCTGAAATTAATAGGGACCTTGGGACAAGAAAACATATATGTGACTATGATGTTAACTTACGGGATGAGATTAGATGGTCATACATAAAATATGGGCCTTATCTAGCAAAACTTGCTTCCTATAAGAAGATAAAGTTGCCTAGTCAGACTCAGTATCGTTAGTTTCAAAATATATGGTTCAAAGACTTTCCTTGGTTGAAGTATTCACCTTCAATAAATAGAGCATATTGTTTTCCTTACTTTCTTTTTTGGATGACAGCAATCCAGCCACTCACTCCTCATTGGTCACTAAAGGATTTCAAAATTGGAAGAGATTTAAGGATGGAGATAATTGTGCTTTCAAAGTTATTGTAAGTAACACATAATTCATTTCATAATAGGTGTGTGAGAAATGTAGAATCTTTAGTGAGACTGTCTGAACATGTTGACAAAGTAACGCATGCCCAATCACAAGAGGAGATTTTGAAAAATTGCTTGAGGCTTAAGACATCAATCAAAGCTCTATGATACTTAGCATTTTAAGGTTATGCTTTTAGAGGTCATGATGAATATTCGACTTCATTGAACGATGAAAATTTCTATGAATTGAGAGTTATAAGCATCAGTCCAGCTATTCAAAAAGAAATTTTGCACATTATAAAAAACAAGGTGTGAGCTATGATTTGAGAGGATGTCGAGGAGGATACTTTTGTATTCTGGTTGATGAAGTACAAGACGAATCTAAAAAAGAGTAAATGGGTATTATCTTGAGGTTTGTGAACAAATATGGTATTTTGTTGGAATGCTTCTTTGCAGTCAAAAGTGTTTCTACAACTAAAGCTGCAACTCTTAAAGATGAAATTGACAAAGTCTTGTTGAGTACGACCCGCCGATTGATAGAATGCGGGGGCAAGGGTATGATGGAGCTAGTAATATGTGCAGTAGATGGAATGGGCTTCAGACATTATATCTTCGGGATTGGTCGTATGCATTCTATGTCCATTATTTTTCCCATCACTTATAGTTGGCATTGATGGTAGCATCTAAGGAGTCTATTTCTATTTAGAGATTCTTTTGTGCATTAGAGAATGTTATTAATGTTGTGAGTGCCTCTCCTTTGTGCATTTCTAAGCTGAAATCTGTCTAATAAAGAGAAATTAAAGATATGTTGGCTAGTGGTGAATGTTAGTTTGCAAAAGGGGCTAACCAGGTCTGTAGCTTGACTCGGCTAGGATCTACTCAATGGAGTTCTTACTATGCATCTATTAAGAGTTTGGTATAATTGCATGCTACAACTTGCAAGATGCTTGATTATCTTAGTGACCATTGTTTGAATTCTAGAAAGGATCTTAATGGTGCTTTATCACATTTGACAAGTTTTGAGTTTGTGTTTGTCTTGGATTTAATGTATGAGATTATGAGTCACTGATATTCTTTGTCAAAATCTTTAGCGTGAGTCTCAAGACATTTTGAATTTTATGAGATTTGTCTTTAGAAGATGAGAGAAGACGCGTGGACAAATTTTTTTGAGAAAGTTATAACTTTTTGCTTACGATATGATGTTGATGTACCTGATTTAAATTCTTTCCATCGAGGTAGTCGTTTGGTCAACAGAATGAAAAAATCGCAGTGCTCCATCATTACCATTTTGATGCTTTCAATGCTACAAGTGATTTTCAGTTGATGGAGCTGAATACGAGATTCAACGAGACATCAATAGAACTCCTTAATCTTTGAGTTGCTTTGGAGCCTGTAAGTTCGTTTCAATCATTTGACATTGAAAATATTTGCAAGTTTGTTGTTAAGTTCTATGGTGGAGATTTTGGTGAATAAGATGTAAGTAATTTGAGATGTGAGTTGCTACATTATGCGGTTAGTGTGATTAGTGATCCTGGTTGTTAAGTATCTACACTTTATGAATTATATCGAAAGTTGGTTGAAACTAGAAGGCCATTTTCAAATATCATGAAATTAATGCACCTTGTGCTAACTCTACCTATTTCTACAATGACTACTAAGTGTTCCTTTTCAACTATGAAAAGCTTGAAGATGTCACTTCGGAATAAAATGGAGGATGATTTACCGACGATTGTATGATACTTCATATAGAGTGTAAATTAGCTGAGAAAATAGACTTGGATTGAGTGATTGATGAATTTGATACTTTGAAAAAGCTTAGAGCACAACTTCATCTTAAATAGGTAAGTGAGCATGTGTAACACCCGGTGTTATTGGTGTTAGAAAATAAGGAAGGTTGATAGAAACTTTTGAAAAGTGCCATTGAGATAGTGGATCTATGGAAATAATGGTGCCCTCCGGGAAGGGCGTTTGGTAAATTGGGTAGCGAGACCTAATGAAGGCTAATTGGGAAATTTGAAAATTATTCCATTATTGGAATGAAAATTAGTTGGGAATTATTCTCATTTGTGAAATTGAATGGAATTGATGGGATTGTTAATTCCTAAGGGCATTTTGGTAATTTGGAGTTTAATTCCATGAGGGAATTAAATTATTAAAGAGGGAAATTACTTATAATTTAATTATATGTGAGAAGTAAGCTATTGTCCCTAAATTGGAGAATAAAGGTGGTGGAGCCACATGAATGGCTTGGATTAAAACTTGGAAGCCGAGATTGGTGTCAAGGAGTGACACTTGGCAAGCTCTTGTCCAAGTAAAATGAGAGTTAATTAATGCAAAAAGAAATGAAAAGTAGTCATTCTTGCATTAATGAGGAGTCATAATTGTGTGGATTAAAAGAAATTCCTAAATGAAATGGAAAATTGTCTCTCATTAATGTTTTGAAAATGGGAGAATTGTTTTAATGGAAAAGAAATGAGTTATGTCTCTCATGTGATGGGTTGAAATTAGTCAAAATTAAATAAATGAAAAAATGTCTAATTTTGGGAGTTGGAGACAAAGTGATCCAAGGGTGGAGCATTTGTCTTGAATATGAGATGGGAGAAGATCAAAGGCTTGTATTAAAACTCTTCAAGTGGCATGGCTTATGCTTCTTTGGAAGGTGGAGATTTAATCTACAATCTCCATAAAGGGTTGAGATTTAAAGAGAGGAAATGGCATGGATTGCTAAGTATTAAAGTAATGAATGGTTGAGATTAAAGATTTTAAAAGCACATGGATTGTGCTTGTTGTGGAGGGTGTGGATTTAATCTTGTATCAAGAAGATCTAATGGCCAAGATTTATTCTAGAAGCTTGGCATAGATTAAGAGTTTCTGTAAATTGGGAAGAGAATGTTAAGTCCAAGTTTTTCCAAGTTTAGAAGAAAAAGGAAGAGATTAGGAGGATCCTAATTTTGTGGAATCCGCTGAAAGTTATGTTGGAACTGATTGAAGTATCGCAACAGTTTATTCACTGTAAACTAACGTGTAAGGTATCCCTTATCACAATATTTATCACTTTTGTCTATGGATTCCATACCATTATTGGTAGGAGGCCCTTATGGGGGACTATCATGGATTTGGGGATGCAATGCTCTAGCTCGTGGTTGGTCTTAGGGGATTTTACTAGTGTGCTAAAGGGCAACGAGCGATGCAATGGTGTTGAGGTTTCAACCTATGAGACTAATGATTTTCTTGAATGTAGCCTTTCGACAGGCCTTATTGATATGCACTCTCCTGGCTTCTTTTATACTTGGTCGAACAACTCAATATGGAGTAAACTTGACAGAGTAATGGTGAACAATGCTTTGATGTTGGTAGGTTTTTTTTAGTGAGGCTCTCTTCCTTCCTTCGAGGTGTCTTTCAGATCATTCTCCATGTTTGGTTTCCTTGTTCCATCAGGATAGATCCAAAAAGAAACCATTTAGATTGGGTGAACCATGAAGATTTTATGAGGACTGTCTCTACTGAATGAAATCAATAGATCAAGGGGTCCAAACAATTCGGGTTATGTAAGAAGCTGCAATGCATCAAAATCCCCCTAAGGAAATTAAATGAAAAACATTTCAACCACATATCTAGTAGAGTGGACAGGGCAAATAAAGAGCTGGAAGATTGTCAAGTTGCCCTCCACAATCTTCCAAATGACTTGGAGCTTCAATTTAGAGCTGCTGCCATGCGAAAGAAGGCAATGTTTCTTAATGAGGCTAAAGGTTGTTTTACCTTCAACAAGCCAAAGTGAGGTATTTAACTAATAGTGATAAGGGTACCCATTTTTCCATGACCTTATGGAAAGGAACATGAAGAGGAATCATATATCAAGCATATGCAAAGGTGATAGAATGGAATGCACACAACTTCTGTGGAGGAAACGAGTAATGAGTTTGTGAATTATTTTCTGAGCATCTTGGGGAAGGAGCAGCCTACTGAGCCTATTGACATTGCTTGTCTTCTATCGGGTCTAGTGATTTCGGATGACCAAGCTGCGACACTTATTTAGCCGATTTCTAGGCAGGCGATTAAGAGGGCTTTATTTAGCATTGGTGAAGACAAATCCCCTGGTCCGTATGGGTTTTCATCTTGCTTTTTAAAGAAGGCATGGGATGTAGTTGGTGATCAGTTTAATGGGGGGATTGAGGAGTCTTTTGCTACTGGGTCCTTGCTAACGAAAATAAACCACACGGTTATTGCGTTAATTCCAAAAGCAAGCCATGCTTCATCTGTTGGGGACTTTCGCCCTATTTGTTGGTGTAATGTCACTTATAAGACTAAAGCTAAAATCCTTGCTTCTAGGCTAGGCCCTATCCTAGGGTCCTTAATTGATAAAGCTTAGTCGGCTTTTGTGGAGGACAGAAGTATGGTTGAGAACATTCATCTTGCCCAAGAATTATTGCGCAAGTATAGCAGGAAAAGGATATCTCCTCACGGCATGGTTAAAATTGACCTAAGAAAGGCTTATGATTCGGTAAATTGGGGCTTCCTCAAGGACATTCTATCTGGCTTGGGGTTTTCACTGAAATTTGTTCATTAGATCATGGAATGTGTTTCTTCCCCCTCATATTCTATAGCATTGAATGGTGGAATGTATGGCCTTTTCAAGGGTAAGTAAGGCTTGAGGCAAGGTGACCTGCTTTCTCCTAATCTCTCCGTTTTATGCCTTGATTACTTATCTAGATCTTTAAATGTAGCCATAACAGCTCTGCCTTCAAATTCCATCTAAAATGTGGTGCTAAGAAAATATCTCATCTAGCATTTGTGGATGATTTTATGCTTTTTGCTAGAGGGGATTCTCAGTCTATACGAATTATTATGGATTGTGTATCTAAATTTGGAGCTATCTTGGGACTCAAAAAGAACCTATCAAAGTCCAATATGTTTTTAGCGGGTGTGAAGGGCCATGCTTTTGAGGACATCCAACAGATAACTAGTATTTGTGAGGGGCCCCTACCAGTTAGATACTTGGGGGTGCCCCTAGTAGTGGAGAAATTAAAGTTGTGCCAATATGCGCCTCTCATTGACGAGCTATCTGATTGCATTACAGTGTGGTATGGATCATCCTTATCTTATGTTGGAAAAGCTGAACTAATTAGGGCAGTCCTACAGGGGGTCGAGTGCTTCTGGCTTTCAATTATGCTTATTCTTGCTGTGGTTATCTCTAACATTTCACAAATCTGTCGATTATTTTTGGGGAACTCCAAGCAGGCCCTTGTTAGTTGGAAAGATGTTTGTATTGCCTAAATCTGAAGGCGAGCTAGGATTTAAAGACCCGAAGGTATGGAATTTTGCATTACTTGCAAAAGTGTTATGGAATATCCATCTTAGCAAGGAATCTCTTTGGGTTAAATGGTAGGGCCGACTCAAGCATATGGGGGGCCCTAGGCAATGCCCAGTCTCTCTCTCTCTCTCTCTCTCTTTCTCTCACGTCGTCGCCAACGACTTGGCATCTCCTTGTCTCCTCCTAGCTCTTCTTGCTCTTGGTCTTGGCAGTTAACACCTGGCGACCTCAACTCCTTCTGGGTAGGGCTGGCGACGACGGCCTCACCTTTACATAGTGTTTGGGGCCTTTTTTTGGGGGGTCGCTGACTAACCGATCGTCAGCAGCATCACCTCTTTTTGGTTAGGACCGGCGGCCTCACCTCCTCTAAATATTTTTCGGGGGTTGTCGACTAATCGACCACCGGTGGCCTTAGCTCTTTCTAGGCAGGGCTGGCAGCCTCTGTAATTGTTTGCTTTTTTGGGCCCCTCCTTTTAGGGGGCCTTAGGCATAGGCCTCACTGGCTTATGCCTTAAGCCGTCCTTGTTAAATGGATTCACCACCTTTACTTGGGAGGTGGGATAGGCAACCTAGAAAAGACAATTCCCCTCTTATAAAGAAGCTTCCATGGTTCAATTGATGCAAGTATCTGCCTCATGTCTAAATGGGAAGTAGCAGGATTTATTCAAACGAGCAAACTGTATGATCTTTTCTGTGTTAAGGGGTAAAGAAAAGTCTAGGCTTCTGATGTCTGGAAGCATTACATCACTCTGAAGCATTCTTTCATGCTTTGGCTAGCAACAAAATTGAAACTCCTCACCGAAGATAAATTATAGTTTTTGTACATCGATAACAAATGAGTGTTTTGTGATCTGGGGGAAGAAACATCTAAGCACCTCTTTTTTGAATGCCACTTTATTATGACTGTATGGAATCATATTAAAGATTGGTTGGAAGTCTCAAGGCTAATGTTGTATGTATTGAGTGTGCTTAAATGGATAAAAAAAAAAGGCTTAGGGCACTTCATGGCAGTGCAAAGCTATCCGAATTGGCCTGGCATGTATAATTTATCAGATATGGGCATCTCGCAACCACGTGATTTTTGAGGGTATTCAGCCTGAAGCCATCAACATGATTAATAGAATTAAAACACATGCATACATTGTAATGCTTATTTTGTGTCTTAATGTTTTAAATTCATTATTAGGCCTATGGCATGGTTATGTAGCGCTGTTGCATGTTCGTTTTCTCCTAGGTATGCCCAGAGATCTTTGTACAATTTTTTATCAATATATTTACATTTTTCGATAAAAAAAAAAAGAAAGAGCTCTGAGTCTATCAATCTTTACTATGTCTAGACCTAGTAATTGTTAGGACTGAGGGGTATTTTTGTAATAAGTAGAAGGAGAATGGAAGGCGAGAGAGGAGGTTAGAACTAACTAACCTACCTATGAATAAATAAGGGAAGAACGCAATAGAAAGACAATTTTTGGAATGAATAAAAACTCTCTTCTTTCTCAAGTCTATTCTCTCATCTCTATCTATATCTTTATTCTCTCTTCCTAAATCTATTCTAATGGAATTTCCCAAAAATTTTGATTCATCTCCAGCCCATTTAAGGGGCTGGACAAGTGGTATCAGAGCTAAGCCTTCCTCGGCGGCTTCAGGCATGCAGTTAGAAAGTGACGGAAGGTCCGACTCAGCAACCATGAAGGCATGGCGGAAGGAACACGCCTAAAACAATTGGAGCTTTACCTGGAGAATCTTGATGGATTAATGGGCCAGACGCAAGAAGATGTGAGGGCCCAACGAGAAGACATGGCGATCCAAATGGAGGATATGGCGATCCAGAGGGAAGATTTAGCTGCCATCAAAGACAGTATACGAGAGCTGGAAAAGGGTCAAGAATGGGCTGACTTTTATGGACAGAAGATAGATCGCTTGTTTGCAATCATGTCGACATGGCCACAATTTCGATCATAATAAGAGTCTGTTCCAAGAATGGAGACAGACGTAAGAGGCGATGGAATATTACCGAGACCGGGAGGCTCGAGGGAAACAGAGGAAAGGTATGCATGGGAACTTGAAAACCATGGCAGGAATTCTAGGATCTCTTCCAAGAACCGACTACCCTACCACCCCAAAGGCCTTTAGACCATGTTATCCATCTTAAACCCAACACAGAACCTGTAAACATTCGCTCCTATCGATATAACCCTACCCAGAAAACTGAAATCAAAAAACAAGTAAAGGACATGTTAAACAATTCTATCATATATCCCAGCCAAAGTCCCTTCGCTTCTCCAGTCCTCCTTATCAAGAAAAAAGATGGCACTTAGAGATTTTGTATAAACTATAGACAACTCAATTCCCTTACCATAAAGAATAAATTTCCCATTCCTATCATTGACGACTTATTAGATGAGCTCAATGGTGCTGCCATTTTTTCTAAACTAGACCTAAGGGTTGGTTAACCCATTGATATTCCTAAAATGTCTTTTCGAACACACCAAGGGCTTTATGAATTCACTGTCATGCCCTTCGAGTTAACCAACGCACCAGCCACATTTCAAGCATTGATGAACCAGATTTTCAGTCCCTACTTTCGCAAATTTATACTTGTTTTCTTCGACGACATTCTTGTTTACAGCCCATCCCTACAAACCCATCTATCCCACCTCAGAACCACTTTTGAGATCTTGTAAGTTCATCAATTATATGTCAAGATGTCTAAGTGTATATTTTCTCAAGAAGAGGTGGAGATTTCAACTAAAGGAGTGAGTACAGATCCTAAAAAAATAGAAGCAATGGTGAATTGGCTGAGACCTAAGAATGTGAAGGAGTTAAGGGGTTTCTTAGGCTTGACTGGATATTATCGGAAATTTATCAAAGACTATGAAGTGATTAGTCGGCCTTTAACAGAGCTGTTACGGAAGGACAGTTTTCATTGGAATTCTAAAGTTGAAGCAGCCTTCAGAATTCTTAAACAAGCCATGACTCAAGCCCCTGTTTTAGCTATGCCAGATTTTTCAAAACAATTTGTGGTTGAAATAGTTTCCTGTGATTATGGGGTGGGAGCAGTTCTCATGCAAGAAGGGAAACCTTTAGCCTACATAAGCCAAGGGCTAACTTCTAAACATCTAAGCTTGAGTGTGTATGATAAAGAACTGATAGCAGTATTGGTAGCGGTGGAGAAATGGCATCATTATTTAGAGAATAATCAGTTTGTGATTAAAACGGACCACGAAAGCCTTCAATTTCTACTCCAACAACGATTACACACTCATTTACAGCGAAAAGGCATTTCTAGACTCTTGGGATTGGATTATACAATTCAATATAGAAGAGGGAAGGAGAATTTGGTGGCAGATGCGCTGTCTAGAAAAGAGGAAAAAGGAATTTACCAAGCTATATCAGCTGTCACTCCCGAATGGGTGAAAGAGGTGGTGAAAAGCTACGACCAGACACCTTGGTTGCAAACATTGTTACAACAGTTAGCAATAACACCTAATGCACAGCAAAATTATACTCTTGTTGGGGGACTCATCAGGTTCAATGGCCGCATTGTTATAGGGAGGATGACCAGCTGAAGTTACAAATTCTGAAGGCCATGCACGGATCAGCAGTGGGTGGACATTTAGGGATAAGAGCCACTTAATACTGGGTAAGGCAATTTTTCTATTGGCCAGGATTAAAGAAAATAATGGTGAAATATGTGCTAGAATGTGATATATGTCAAAGATGCAAGCATGAAACAGTGGCCTTACCAGGTTTATTACAGCCATTACCAATTCCAGATCAAGCATGGGAGGATGTCTCAATGGATTTCATAGAAGGCCTACCAAAATCGGAGGGAAAAGATACAATTTTGGTGATTGTGGATCGCTTAACTAAATTTGCTCATTTCATGAGTTTGGCACATCCATTTACAGCTCCAGAGGTGGCCAGATTATTGTTGGATTCAGTGTTTAAAATTCATGGAATTCCTAAGACTATTGTGTCCGATAGAGACAAGATCTTCACCAGTAAATTTTGGCAAGAATTATTCAAGAATTTGGGGGTGGGTTTACACTTATCTACAACTTATCAGCCAGAAACGGATGTACAAACAGAGAGAGTAAATCAATGTCTAGAAGCCTACCTTCGTTGTATGTGTTTTGCTAGCCCTAAAAGTTGGCACCGTTGGCTATCACTTGCTCAGTAGTGGTATAATTCTACATATCATACAACCATTAAACGAACCCCTTTTGAAGCTGTGTTTGGGTACTGTCCACCGTTATTTCCTGCCATTTCCAATTCCATTGCTACAATGGCGGATGTGGAACAATATTTCCAAAAAAGGAGAGAAGTATTATTGGAACTTAAAAGGGAATTAGCAACAGCAAAGAGCAGGATGGTACACTATGCAAACAAAAACAGAAGTGAGCGGCAATTCAATGTGGGGGATGCAGTGTTTTTGAAGGTTAAACGATTTTTACAGCCTGCTTTTACTAAAGGTACAGTCTCCAAATTCAGCCCCAAATATTTTGGGCCTTATACAGTCATGGAAAAGATAGGAGAGGTGGTCTATCGGTTGCAGCCACCAGAAAACGTGAGGATTCATCCTGTATTTCACGTATCGTTATTAAAGAAGTCTAGAGAAGAAACAACAACCAGTGAAGCTTCACTGCCACCATCAGACGAAGGATTCTCAACTGTTATATTACCAAGGATAGAGGAGGAAACAGAGGAGCCTGTTGAAGAATTCTCAACTGTTTTCTTACCAAGGATAGAAGAGGAATCAGAGGAGCCCATTGAACCTTGAACAATTGTAGACAAAAGGGTGATCTATAGAGGAGCTGCCCCTATTACGCAAGTGCTGATCCGATGGTCCCATCTACCACCAGACCAGCCAACTTGGGAATACCTGCCAGACATATTGACAAGATTTCCCCATGCTATCAGCTTGCTCTAAATCCTTGAGGACAAGAATTATTTCATCGGGGGGGGGGGGGAATTGTTAGGACTGAGGGGCATTTTTGTTATAAGTAGAAGGAGAATGGAAGGCGGGAGAGGAGGCTAGAACTAACTAACCTACCTATGAATAAATAAGGGAAGAATGCAACAGAAAGGCAGTTTTTGGAATGAATACAAACTCTCTTCTTTCTCAAGTCTATTTTCTCATCTTTCTCTATCTCTTTCTTCTCTCTTCCTAAATCTATTCTAACGGAATTTCCCAGAAATTCTGATTCATCTCCAGCCCATTTAAGGGGCTGGAGAGTAAGTTTTCCCATGTTGAGTCAAATTAAGTTGCAGGCTTCACTCTTGGTGGTGTCCTTCCGTCAATTGCTTTTAAGTTTCAGCCTTGCGGCCATACTCTCCCCAAAACTCAAAAACTTTGATTTCTCATAAGGTGCCAGTGGAGTCCTAAAAGTAACATCTGTTGATCCCTGGTCGGCATTGTTTATGGTTAAGACTAGGACAGTATTTAATCGTCTTCGAGCCCCCAACTTTCGTTCTTGATTAATAAAAACATCCTTGATAAATGCTTTAAAGCTAGGAGCGCATCGCTGGCTAGTTAAAGCTAGGAGTGCATCACTGGTAGAAGGGACGACACAACCGATGCACACCTGAGGTGGACTAGTTGACCCAACCCAAAATCTAACTACGAGCTTTTTAATTGTAATAACTTAAATATACGCTTTTGGAGCTAGAATTACCGCGGTTGCTGACACCAAACTTTCCCTCCAATGGATCCTCATTAAGGGATTTAGATTGCGCTCATTTCAATTACCAGACTCAATGAGTACAGTATTGTTATTTATTGTCACTACCACCACGTGTTTGGATTGGGTAATTTTCACACCTACAACCTTCCTTGAATGTGGTAGCCATTTCTCAGGCTCCCTTTTCCAGAATTGAACCCTAATTTTCTATCACCAGTCACCTCATTAGTAGGCCACTATCCTACCATCGAAAGTTGATAGGGAAGAAATTTAAATGATGTGTCGCCGGCACGAAGGTCATGAGATCCATCGAGTTATCATGAATCATCAAAGCATCGGGCATAGCCCGCATCAACCTTTTATCTAATAAATGTATTTCTTCCAGAAGTCGGGGTTTGTTGCATGTATTAGCTCTAGAATTACTACGGTTATTCGAGTAGGAGATACCATAAAAAAAACTATAACTGTTTTAATGAGTCATTTGTAGTTTCACAGTCTAAATTAGTTTATACTTACACATGCATGGCTTAATCTTTGAGACAAGCATTTGACTACTGGCAGAATCAACCAGGTAGCGTTCTCATACAACGCCAGCGCCACGTGACCCCGCTGATCGGCAAATTAGGGCGAGCACGACAGTTGTTCACATTTATCGGTCGGTGGGTACACCAGGGTCAATGACCTGTCACACCCTTTACATTCAGCATCTCGAAGCACGAGTGGTCATCAGTGAGCTGTGCATGCAACAAGACCAGACAAGGCGCACATGGGGCATGGGTGGCACTTCAAGGTTTTACCTAAGCCGTGACCATTGCCCGTTGATGAAATGAGGCACATTTTCAGAATCAATTCCCTCACTTCGGGTATGTAACATAGGAACCCACTAAGAGCCCAAGGCAAGAAATGCACTCGAGCTAATGTCTGAAGCGAGGTGGACAAGTGAATATCGCTTCACAGGTAGGGACATGATCAACCCGCTCAATCTAAGCACCACTCACAAGACGTAACATCCACTTTGAAATAACTCCACCAGACGTGTCGCACCCCCGTCAGGGATTAAGCCTGACGAAAGTGCAAAACACCTAGTAAGGCCGAGCAAGCATGACTTGGCATGGAAGGAAAATATCAAAAGATAGCAACCAAAGAAGTGATTAAAAGGTAACCATGTGGCTCCATAACATAAGCACCATGCAAGCCACCGACATGGAAAAGCAACCAGAGCGTTATCCCAACAACCGCAGGGCACACCTTAATGAGGCCCTATGCGTCACGATGTCATTCGTTCAACCTATACATGATCGCAACCCATGGAAGCCTTTGGCACGTCTTGCAGCATCCCTTCCAATGTTGTTATGCGATTGGCTAAGCTCAAGCAGGCCCAACTGCCTACGACATCTCTAGAATAGCGATTGGAACCAGTCTCCCTATCCGTCTCCCATGGCTTTCTTGAGAAAGCAACAAGGTCGTTCAACCAGGAAACAAGCATGCCCACACGAGACCCTATGCATCATAACACCATTTGTTCTGCTTTGCATGGTCTTGCGGCATCCTTTCTGACATCGTGAAATGATCGGGTAAGTGCAAACAACGGCCGTACACAAGCACGACGAGCTCCCATACACGTCTCTGTTAGCCATCAGCATCAAAATTGGATGATCAAAAGCAATCACTCCCCTTCCCTGTTGCCTTGCACTGGTAGCCCGAGGCCCTTCGAGCCAAGCCACGATTGAAGCACTCCCACACAAGGCCAAACGCATCATGATGTCGTCTGTTCTGATTCGCGTGGTCTTGCGGCATCCCTTTCGGTATTGTGATACGATCGTCCATTACACAGGCACACCCTTAGGCAAATCCCTACCAACCCCTAGGCACGTCACGCATTGAGCAACAATGAGGTTGTTTCATTCAATAAGCCACGTTGTTAGGAAATAATGGTGGCGACACCATTAGCCTATCAATGCCACTTCGGGACTCGACTGGTCAGCTTGTTGCCCAATGGAACCACTGTTAGATAAATCCCTTAAGACCAGTTCTAGTGACACAATGGGACTTGATCTTATAACTCTTTAAATTCTATTTAATGGCAAGTTTACATTTTATTTAAATTAAACATATATATATATATCCTTTAGTATAATGAGTGAATACCATTCTTGAGTGTTAAGAATATGCGTGACAAATAATCCACACTTCGTTATACTATAAACATAGTCCTGACTATAGAGTTCCTAATCCGGACATTAGCAACTCGTAAAAGTCGGCACATCATCTTTCTCTTTATTCAGTATGAGATATTGAAAGATAAGGTTGATAAGTCTCGTGTCATTTTGTATGAGATATAAAAGAAAGATGAATGGGTGCTTGTTATAGGAACGAGTTCATTGAACGAGACTATTAATATTGAATCACATGGGTTTTATCATCAATGATTCAATGTTAATTATGGATTTGCAACTAGTCTTAGACCTGAGATGACATGGATATCCGTGTGTTAGTGGATTAGGAAATTAGCGATATTATATGGTTGTTCTAATCAGGGATAACCATACGTATCTATATGCCTAGGTCAGCGACACATGGGGTATGTGTGCATCAGACATGAAATCTATCAACTCAAGATATATGAGGATGATATCTTATGCGATCCAATAATCACTTGACAATAAATCCTTGGTTGATGTAATATGACGATGGAATGTGTGGTCCATAAAGGTTGCGTCATATTAATTAAGATTGATTTTGGATTTAGTAATATGATAATATTAAGAGATTTGACCTATTGACCATGATCTCATATCTTGTCGGGACATAAGATGATAGAGGGACTACATTGCATGGTATTGTAGTGTAAGATTCGTATTACTAACTTCACCTTAAATTGGATAATCATGACATATTGCTAGATGTCACTCATGATTTATGAGAATTAATAATTGATTAATTCTTATTGCTGATTTAATTGTGAACCCAGAAAGTCCCACCCAATAAGAAATTATTTTAAAGAGAAAAAGGACAATTTAGTAATTATGGAATTACTAAATAATGGTGCAATTATTTATAAGATTAATAAGGATAATTAAATGATTAATGGGTTAATTATTTAATTATCAAGTTGGATCAAGCTTCTTGCTACCACATTAAGCTCAGTCCAACTGCAATTAAGGTTTGCCTATAAATAGGACATTAAGCCCTTGAATCCAAAAACAACAACACAATCAGTTGTATCCAGTTCAAACATAAATTTTAGAGAAAATTATTGCATCCTTTTCTCCAAAAGTCTTTTAGACTCTTAGTGATTTCAAGTGGACTCACTTGGCATCTCACATGTGGGAGATTATACGGCAGGTTATTTGCAACGAATTTTATTTTCATCTCGAGGTAACTTTTCGTTTATGTCTTCAATTTTAAACCTTATGTTTTGAAAAATGCGAAACCTATAAAATCTGATTTCGTTTCCACTACATATGATCAGATCATAATTTTCTAACAGTCGCACAACCATTGGGCATTATGGCATCAATCATTTTGAGGGACACCCACCACCTTTGGTAACACGCGGGCCATGGCAACACAAAAAGCAGCCACTTGGCACAGAAGAGCCCTTTAAATTTAAGAGATCAGGCACTTGGCTGAGGGATTGCTAGTGGCTAGAAGAGGCGAGGGGCGACAACCAACGGTAGCAAGGGGGCTCCAACTACCGCGACTGTCGACGAGCTCCTAGGCATGTTTGTTTGCGAAAGAACATGCGTATCGCATGTTATGGGAACTACTCGCTTATGCGTCTAGGCGCCCCATGCTGCTAACTACCCACCCCCCTTATAATAGCATTTTGAGCAATCCTTGGAGTGATAGGAGGAAACATTAGGATTTTTGAGGAGACATAATGGGGGTTTTAAAAATAAGTACTTATTATTTTGATGTGATTTTTTTCCCAGAGCCAAGAAATAAATCAAGAAACCTTATGAAAAAATATAAAAAAAAATTGAGAGCAAAAAATATTTTTTTGATTTATTTACAAAAATAATTATTAAAAAATTACCTAAATTACAAAAAATGCAGAAAATTATGCGGAATGCTTTTGCAAAATTACTAGATGTCTACCAACAATATCTGGAAGAGAAATGGGAACCATCACGACGATAGCAAGGGGGCCAACCACCGTGATTGTCGAGGGCACCTAGGCATGCTTGTTGTGCCATGCGTGGCCACGCACAAGCATGCCCAGGATGTTTGGACGTCACATGCTGCTGACTACCTATCCCTCCTTATAATATCATTTTGAGCAATTCTTTGAGTGGTAGGAAGAAACATTAAGATTTTTGAGGAGTCATAATGGGAATTTTAAGAAACAAATTCTTATTATTTTTATGATATTTTTTGTACAAAGCCGAGAAATAATTCAAGAAACACTAGGCAAAAATATGAAAAATTTTGACAATGGAAAATATATTTTTTAATTTATTTACGAAATTAATTATTTAAAAATCATTTAAATTACTAAAATTATAGAAAATTATGGGGAATGATTTGGAAAATTAGGAAAAATATTTCTCATGACAGCCCAAGTTGTTAGCCAATGGTGGTGGCAACATCGTTGGCCTAGAATGTCATTTTGGGACTCGACTCGTTAACTTTTTGTCCAACGGCATCATACCACCATTAGGCATTCTAGCATCAATCATTTTGAGGGGCACCCACCATCTCTGGCAACACACAAAATAATCGCTTAGCACGGAAGAGCCCTTTAAAATTATGAGATCATGCACTTGGTCGAGGGATCATCGAAGGCGGCAGGGGGTTGGGGGTGGCAGCCAATGATGGGAGGAGGACCTACCACCGCAGCTACCGACAGGCACCTAAGCATGCTGGGCATGCTTACTGTACCATGCGTGGCCATGCTACATGCACATGGCCTGCAAGAGCGCTACTTGCCTACATGCATGGGCACCCCATACTGCTGACTACCTACCCCCCCCTCATAATAGCATTTTGAACAATCCTTTAAGTGATAGGAGGAAATATTGGGATTTTTTAGGAGATAGAATGGGAGTTTTAAAAAAAAGTACTTTTTATTTTGATTTTATTTTTTGTACAGAGCCAAGAAATAATTTAGTAGACACTAAGAAAAATATGAAAATTGTTTGAAAATGGGAAGTATTTGTTTTAATTTATTTACAAAACTAATTATGAAAAATCAGGTAAATTACAAAAAAATACGTGCAATGTTTTGGAAAATTAGTAGATGTCTCCCAAAAATATTTGCGATCAGATTTAATTAATTTTACATATGAGAATAAGTAATAACAAATAGAGAAAAATAAGTAAAAGATAAAATAATTGGATAAAAATATTTAAAATTTTCCAAAAATATGAAATTTGTTTTGAGTTTAACAAGTGAGAATGAATGTTGAAATAGGAAATGAGTGCATGGAGTTTCCTGTACTTATGTTTGGCGAATATGAAAAAAGTGACGATTTCACTTGTGCGAAGGCATTTTATGACATCTTGAGATGCTTGTGTGAGTATTATATAGTTTAGAAGTTCAGAAATTGATTTTTATCCCATCCAAAAGGGTGTCTGGAGTTAAAAATAAGTTCGAGAAGACGAACATGTAAACCTCATTTTGCAAAACATAGTCATTTTTAGGAAAGGGTACCTAAATGCCTTTGATGTTGTGTTCGGGGGGTAGGGGCAATAAGCCAGCAAGGCCCAGGGCACCCGCGTGCGCGGTGGCATGCAAGCCTTGCCATTTGCAAGCACAGGAGCATGTTGGGCATGCAAGCACAGGCACTAGGGCTTGCTAGGTAAGCAAGTGTGTGCACAGGAGGCATGTGCAGACGGGGGCTTGTTGGGCATGCACGCATGCGAGTGGGGGCCATGCACAAGTTGGTTGCACAGGCGCGAGGGCTTGCCGAGCACGCATACAGGGGTTTGCTAGGGGTCGTGCGCCTGCTGGAGCCTAACACGCGTGTGAGGGCATGTATGACCTCCTATCCCAGCGGACGCAGGCACCATGCGAGGCTGCTAGCTTGCATGAGTGTGCAGGGCCAACGTGGCACGAGCGCCTAAGCGCGGTGCTCACACTAGCCCCCTTCGAGCACTAGGGTTAGTCAGGGCTCTTATCAGAGGTTGTTTTCTTAGACAAGGGTGGGGACTTGAGAATTTCAAGAGAAGTTACACACAGAGGAGTAGCGAGGAGGAAATGGCGTGATCGTCGGGCATGGGGTAGAGATGTTTGGGTGGGGGGGACTTGGGCGTTTCATTGAAGTGATTCGAGCTGGGGCATCGGAGGCGACGGGCGAAGACCAAGGGGGGTGGGTGGGGGGGACTGACTGGGGAAAAGAAACAAGGGGTGGGAGTAGAAGCCAGGGTTGGGGAACCTCATCGAGGGGGAGGGGGAAGGGGAAGGGAGCGGGCAGGGGATGGGGGAGAGGAACAAATGGGAGTGACAAAGTGTTGAATCTTAGTGAATCATGACAGCAAGGCCACTCTTCCACTTACAATACACCATCGTGTATTTTAAGTCGTCTACAAAGGATTCTACTCGTCGCTCGGTGGGAATTGTATTGCACGGTAACCGACGCGGGTAGTCCACCGCGGGGGCTAGGTTGAATTACTATTGCAACTCTATCATCAATAGGTTAAAACTAACTTGTCTCATGATGGTTTAAACCCAGGTCGCGTTCCCTATTGGTGGGTGAACAATCCAACACTTGGTGAATTATGCTTGAAAATGATAGGAAGAGCCGACATCGAAGGATCAAAAAGCAACGTCGCTATGAACGCTTGGTTTCCACAAGCCAGTTATCCCCATGCTGGAGCTAGAATGTTGGTAAAAGCTACACTAGGGTGTTGCTTCATTCATGTCCATGCATCATTCATTCATGAAATGTATTTTAACCCTCACTTGGAAGATTCATCTTTTAATTTGTACTTTTATCCCTGGAATATTCCACATTCTAGGTGAATCGAGTAATAAGAAAGGAAAAGGAGTGGTCGAGGCATAATTTAATTTCAATTCATGATATTCCCTATATTTGAAGCTGTTTTATATGTTATCTCACCTACTAGATATTGTAATTTATTGGCTGTTGAGAATAGTAGTGTATGTTTGTATGGAATTACGATATCCTTCAAGTTTCGATTCTAGATTTCACAAGTGTTTAATTTGTCAAGGCACGTTGAGGCGCACACTATCAGCCACGGTTAGGGCAAAGGCATGTCCGCGGGTTTATCGATAGCCCACACTTTTACCTCTGCCCCAACCCGCACCGATCCATATCTCGAGCCGATTGACGGACCAACAAAACCATTCCACATCTGACCGGGGCACATCGCTAGCCCCCATCCACTTCCCTCCCAATAACTTGAAGCACTCTTTGACTCTCTTTGTAACATCCCGATAATTTGGGAGTAGTTAATAATTATTAAATTTTGCATTTGAAGTGATTTTGATTCATTGGGATCGAATAATTTAGTCGATGGTTAATAATTATTAATTATTGCGTATAAGGTGGTTAACAAATATTTGTGGGTTTAAGGAAAATATTAGTTTATTTTATATCAAAGAGATGGGTAATTAATTATTGAAAATTTGGGGTGTAAAAGTTATAAATTAGTGGGGTGTATGTGAGAATTTTCGAAAGCAGTGGGGTCTAAGAGTAAATTTCGAAACTTGGCTGGGAATCACTTTAAAATTAATTGTGTGCATATATAGAGTGAAGGAGTTGCTAGGTTTGATGGCACGCCTGCACAAGGGGATGCTGGAGGTCGCGGATTCAAGCTAGGCTGGAGGCTCGCATGGCTGGGGGAAGAAATGTTGATTTTAATCAGCAGTCAAACCTCAAAACGACGTCGTTTTGTGGAAAGGTGGTAGGCAGCCCTTGGCTGCCACGCGGCGCACACCGGTGGCTCCCTCTTTTTCTTTTTAAATTTTGATTTCAGCAGTGCTCGAGGGTCAGTTTGAGCAGCAATTAGCGAGAAAAATTTGGGAAGAAGTAGCAACACGTAACAGTGGAATAGGGGAGGAAAATGAGAAGAAATTGGGAGAAATTCGAAGTTAAACTTGGTTTAATTGAAGTTTAAAAAATCAAGTGTGGAAACGCATATTAATTAATTTGTACAGTTGAAATTTTATTTAGGGTGTAATTTTATTAATTTTTTGTTGAATTAAACTAATTTGCAGCGGGTATTAATTTAGCAGTGTGTGGGCAGAAAAATGCCGAAATCAGTCAATTTAAGGTAAGCTCCTCACTTCTTTTGTGAGCTTTTTCCATTTCATGAACTCCATGCCTTTCTTTGATTCGATTTGGTTTTGCATATTAATTATGTGAGTTAAGGAATTTATTTGTGTAAATTAATTTAAATTAACTAAGAGGCACACTGGGTTTTATTTGTTGAGAGCCTATGGGGTATTGTATCGCCCTTGCTTTCTTGGGAATGATGCCGAACCTAGTTTGGGCTAGGTTCCTAGAGAGTCAGTTGTGGTTGTGGGTACTCTCCAGGATTAGTTGTTGTAATTAGAAGTCTCGGGATATGTTTATGTGAGTCATAGGATGTGGGATACACAGTTATTGACTGTCGATCGTTGGGTTGTGCCAGTTGATGACTGGATGTATGGGTGCTGGTTATCAGTTATTACGAGAGACTATAGATGGGTCGGGCAAGCTGGTATCACCAGACACCCACTATTGGTGTTGTGCATATCATGACGTGATTGTGGTTTCATGTGGGCATGAGTGGTAATAACAGGAGATGTGAGTTGTCATCCGATGAGGTAACGTGTTGACTATTTGATGATACTAGGACGAACCATCATCTAGCAGGGGGCGATAGTCGACTGGTTGTTCCTAGTCACGAATTGTCGATCGGTACTTGGTTACTGTCGACTGGCTTTGCCACTATGTGGCATATTGCATGACATTACAGTGCATGGTATTGGGTTTACATTCATTGGGGGTCATGCTTTGTATGTACAGAAAAGTGTGCACATTGGCATAACCCGGTTGGCCTATTGAATGTCGATTTAGGTATGATAGGTGAGCATGTGCATTTAGAGCATTTTTGCTTGTGGGTTCCTATGTGGGTGTAGCATGGCCTAATGCTTGGCTTATAAGGGCTTTGCCATCACGTTAATGCTGCAAAAGTCATTGCATTTATTATCTATTGCATTGCATGATTATCGTTCGATATTGACTGTGATGTAGAGTTGACCCTCAATAGCTATGAGTGGGAGTTGAGCTCCAGATAGCTATGACTTGGGGACTCTGGTATGTGATTGTGGATTGTGATATGCAGTTGACCCTTGATAGTTATGAGTGGAAGCTGGGCTCCAGATAGCTATGACTCTGGAACTTTGGTATGTGATTGTGATGGGAGCCTCGGGCTTGTGTGGATCGTGTTGTGGGAGCTTAGGGCTCATGCATGGGCGTTATGCCAGCCAGTTCATGGCTGTGGCAGATTTGTATGCTGGGACTTGGGTGCCGGGATATGCATTTCCTATGTGGGCCCTAAGGACTATTATATGCATTATTTTATTTATGCGGAGTACTGGATTCTCTATTACACAGTATGTCATGGCATGTTCATATGCTACCTTACACTTTATGCGGGTGTATTCTAGGTGAAAGATGTATTCCCAATATTGTCATTATTATGTTGCGAGGTGTACTTCGGTTATGGTTTATTTCTAGTTAATCTTTGTCCAGCGAGGCATGTGTCGAGTATGGCTATTTCTAGTTTTGATCTATCTTACCTGCATTTGGTGGGATGTACTCTAGTGTGGAAGGTCTATACCCAGTCTTACCTTTATTCTTTTGTTATGCTTACTAAGCCTTATGGCTCATTTTGTTTTTACCATCATTCTATGTTAGATATAAGCCCTTAAGACCAGTTCTAGTGACACAATAGGGCTTGATCTTGTAATTCTTTAAACCTTATTTAATGGCAAGTTTTATGTTTAATCTAAATTGCAATATGATTTGAATTGAACATATAAATATCATTTAGTATAATAAGGAGTGGATACCATTCTTAATTGTTAAGAATAATCGAGACGGATAATCCACAATACATTATACTATAAATATGTTCTTGGCCATAGAGTTCCTAACTTGGATAATTAGTAACTCACAAAGGCCGACATATCGTCTTCCTCCTTGTTCGGGATAAGATATCGAAAGACAAGATTGGTGAGTCTCGTACCACTCTGTATAAGATACAAAAGGAAGACGAGTGGGTGCTCGTTATAGGAATGAGTTCACTGAACGGGACTATTAATGTTGAATCACATGGGTTTTATCTCACGGGTCAATGATTCAATATTAACTACAGATTTGCATTAGTCCTTAGACCTGAGATGACATGGATATCTGTGTGTTAGTGGATTATGATATCAACGATATTATATGGATGTCCTAATCAGGGATAGCCGTACGTATCTATGTGCTTAGTTCAGTGACACACAAGGTATGTGTGCATCAGACATGGAATCTATCACCTCGAGATATACGAGAAGGATATCATATGCGATCCAGTGGGCACTTGACGAAAAATCCTTGGCCAAGGTAATATGACGACGGAATTTGGATTCCGTAGAGGGTATGTTATATTAGTCAAGTGTGATTATTGGATTTGGTTATATGACGAGATCGAGAGATTTGACCTACTGACCGTGATCTCATATCTCGTCAGGATATAGTATGATAGAGGGACTGTATTGCAGGGCACCGTAGTGTAAGGTTCACATTCCCGCTTCACATTAAATTGGGTAATCATAATATATTGCTAGATGTCACTCATGTTTTTATGAGAATTAATAATTGATTAATAATTGATTAATTCTCGTTGCCAATTTAATTGCGAACTCAGAAAGTCCCACCCAATAGAAATCGTTTTAAAAGAAAAAGGGGCAAATTTAGTAATTATGGAATTACTAAATTATAAATGCAATTATTTAAGAAATAAGAATAATTAAATAAGTAATATGATTATTTATTTAATTATTAATTTGAATTGGGCTTTTTGCTAGCACCTAAAGCCTGGCCCAATAGCATTTAGGATTTTAAGGTTTCTTGTCTATAAATATAACATTAAACCCAAAATCCGATCGATCAATTCGTTGGATCAAAAAACGAAAATTTTAGAGAAAATTTTCGTGTCCCTTTTTCTCTCAAGTCTATTGAAATCTTGACGGTTTCGGGTGGACTAACTCGGCATCTCACACGTGGGAGATATCAGGCGGGTTATCAGTTACAAAATCAGATTTCGTTTCGAGGTAATTTTTCGCTTTTGTGTCTTCGATTTAACCGTAAGATTTGAAAAACGTGATACCAATAAAATCAGATTTTATTTTTCGTTGCGTATGATCAGATCATGTTCTCTAACATTCTAGGTGTGGGAGCTGACACCGTGGTTAGGTCGTTTGGCGTGTCAGTCGTTGATAACCTTGTGTATAGGGCAATCCCGACTAAAAAGATTCGTGAGATGCGAGATGTGATCAGGGGCTCGAATATTGTGGGTTGTCTGATTTGATTAGTTGTGATGTTGCTATGTATGATTAAGTCCTTGAGTGGTGTGTTTCATATTCATTTGGCTTTTGTTGTTGTATTAGTTGGGGTAGAACCCCAGCCCATGTATTTGGGTTATTAGTTGATTGTAATTATAAATTGAGGAAAATTCCCGGGCCATCACACTTTTTTCAAAGTCCTTTTCATCTTTCCCTTGCAATACTCGTTTGCTATCAGTTTCTCGCCCATGTTTAGCCTTGGATGGAATTTACCGTCTGATTGGGGCTACATTCCCAAACAACCTGACTCGCCAATAGCGGCTTGTGGTGTGACAAGGTCCAGGCATGACAAGGCTCTCACCTTTTTCGATGCCCCTTTCCAGGAGACTTGGGCCCGGTCTATCACTAATGACGCTTTTCCAGATTACAACTCGGACAGCCGGGCTTCTGATTCTCAAGCTAGGCTCTTCCCGGTTCGCTCGGTGTTGCTAGGGGAATCTTAGTTAGTTTTTCTTTCTCCGCTTATTGATATGCTTAAACTCAGTGGGTAATCCCACCTAACTTGGGGTCACGTTGTGGGCAGTGCCCTAGGGTGTCGCTCAGGGGTTGCGTAGGGGAGGGGGTATTCCCATCGATGAAAAGGCACTTTCCAGGACGCGAAGGTTTGACAACCACCACCGACCGTGATCGTCGCTACCGGGATCCTTCTTTTTGGGTCGACCGCTCTCTCGCTGGCATGAAGGGGCCAAGTTTCGCCCCACTCACCCGCCGGCCCGTCCCCTGTGGTATGGTGCAAGGGGGCGACAGCATGCATGAGGCCCAAGAAAACATGCCCTGGGCCGAATGGCTTCGAGCACAACTTGCATTCAAAGACTCGATGGTTCACGTGATTCTGTAATTCACACCAAGTATCGCATTTCGCTAAGTTCGTCATCAATGTGAGAGCTAAGATATCCATTGCCGAGAGTTGTTTTGTGTCATTTGAAGAGGTAGCGCCCCGTCACAGCCAGCACGGGGGTCTGGGGGGCACTCATTTGTTTCATTTCCTTGGCGTGTCTTGCATCGGTGTTTGTTGTTCGTTGCGAAAGGGAGTCGAACGGCCCGAGTGGCAAAGTCCGCGCGCCCCCCGCAGTGGAAGGAGGCACTACGAGGATTGCCCATCTCTCAGCATGGAGTTATTGGTTCTCGGGTCATTTTGCTCTTGTAGGGCTCAACAATGATCCTTTCACAGGTTCACTTGCGAAAACCTTGTTAGGCCTTTTCCTTCCTTTAAATAATAAGGTTCAGTGGACTTCTTGCAACGTTGCTGGCAGCGAACTGCCCACGTCGCCGGAATCCAAACACTTTACCGGACCATTCAATTAGTAAGAGAGATGGACAATGTGTACAAAGGGAAGGAACGTAGTCAATGTGAGCTAATGACTCGCGCTTACTAGAAATTCCACGTTGAAGACCATCAATTGCAATGATCTATCCCTATTATGATGAAATTTCAAAGATTACTTAGACCTGTCGGCCAAAACTATAGACTCGTTGAATACATCAGTGTAACGCGCGTGTAGCCCTAAACATCTAAAGGCATCATAGACCTGTTATTGCCTCAAACTTCCATGGCTTGAAAGACCATAGTCCCTCTAAGAAGCTAGATATGGAGGGTCACCTCCACATAACTAGTTAGAAGGCTAAGGTCTCGTTCGTTAATAGAATTAATTAGACAAATCGCTCCACCAACTAAGAACGACCATGCACAACAACCCATGGAATCAAGAAAGGATCTTTGGAACCCCATAGGATGGCCTCAGTGGTCAGTTGGAAGAGGTGGGCTAGCCTGGTCTCTAGGTCGAATCCTTCCCCTAGCGCAATCGCTGGTGGATAATACTCGAGTTTACCTCATCGTCACTAAAGGGGTGTAGTGGCGGGGCGCCTGCAAAGGGGCATAATCCCAAGAAAGGCTCTTTGGAATGACCACATCTGGGTTTACCCGACGGGCAAACCGGGGGGAAGGTCGTCTGTTCCCAAGACTAGTTGGGCGAAACTCGGAACCTGGGTTATCAAAAAAAAAAGGGCTCTTTGGATGCCCCATGGGTATGGTGCAGTGGCAAAACATTTGGAGTTTTACATGGAATATTGGGATTTGAATCAATGTGGCAATTTGGAAGGCAACATCTGTCGTGGTGGATGCAGTGATGATCGGTGGTCAAGAAGCAAGGCAGCTCAAGGCGACGATGACGAGGAGGCAAGGTGACAGCGGCCATGGGAAATGAAAGAGATGAGAGAGGCAACGACCATGAAAAGGAAAACAATTGCAGAGAGCATTTTCATTACTTTAAAGCTTCTCGATAACCCTCTCGGTAAGCATCTTGAGCAAAGTAGCAATTTGCTCTTGCATCTCTTGCTTGTTTCCACGCATTGGCAACCTGTCCCTGTGATTTCTGTGGGCTTTGGTGGTCCCTGGCTTCAATATCCATATCCGCTGGTGCAAGCAACAGCTTTGATTTTCTGTCGGCTTCCCCGAGTTTCATTTACTCCGACCCACCTCAGTAATAAGTAGGAGGTTAAAGGTTCATTAAAAGAGACCCCAGTCAAAGGGATAAAGAAGGTAATGCTAAGCTGGCTCCCCACTCGTCGGCATTATGGTTCATTTTGTAAACTAGGGAACAGTTGAGGTAATTAATATGAAAGTCTTGATTTGGCAAGTTAGTGTTTATGAAATATATTATTTATGTTTAAAATTTCATGAATGGTAGATCGATATTGGATACTGTGAATTTCTACCTATAATATGTGTTACCAACATTTACTAGTTTTTATATTCAAGCTTAGAAGTAATTGATTTGAAAGTGAGATTGGTCTGGTAATGTATGTCTTTCAACTTGGTAATATTTTCATATGGATTATTTAATAGTCAAGGTATTTTGAGCAGCTATATGTACTCCTGGCTATGTAACCATCACTTTATAGATAACAAGTGAATTTTACTCTCTTTCAGGTTATGGATTTTACTCAGTTTGAATAACTATTTCAAATAGACTACTTATGTTAAGATTTGAAATTATCATGGATTCTTCATTGATTATATAATTTTGGAAAGACACTATGTATTTCAAAAGTTATGATTTTGGAAATCTGGTTGCTTTTAGTAACTGTCAAGGTCTTGCGCACAAATAAGGCAGCATGACTAGTTTGATCCTCCTGCAAAAATCACGTTGCTTTTTTTTTTTTTTTTAAGGTTGATTTCTAACAATATATATGTCATCTTTCTCCTTGGGTTTATCCATCCATCCAGCTAAGATAATCGTCCCCAGCTATCGTACTCCCTTTGTTAAGAATGATGCCAGTCCCTCCAGACTCACCGTGGAGAGGGGCTGCAGCAATCTATGCACAGCCTTTAGACCCAAATGAGTTTATTGAAGTTGAAGATTTGGTGGCACGAGTTTACTACATTAATTGCCATTTAGCGAATCCACATTTGGATGATATCATATACAGAAGCAGCGAAGAAGACCAAGATACCATGCAGCACGTGTACCGTTGGGACTTGACTCCTTATCGAGAGGTCTTTACTAATGGATTCCAAGCAAGGCGTGAAAATAACACCCCCAGCACCACTTACTTCAATTTGAATCACTATGTCCATAATGCTGGTAGGCCTTTTGAGTCAACTAGGCCTGCAACTCATGCCTTCATTAGCACAACTCTTAATAGTAATTGGCGTCCTAGCCCTGCCCTCCAACCTGGACAGGAGATGCGAGTCTATCGTTACCAAAAATCAAATGGCTCTGATAAAGATTCTTATATGAGGAAAATCAAATGTTCAAGCCAGAATATAAGCTTGAATATAAAAACTAGTTATGTCATATGAGGAAAACAGAATATAGCCTCACTGCCTTATCTGTAAAAGCAATGTCATCTGATTTTCCTATACTGCAAGTCCCAACTGAAACATTTGAATGTTTTAAGAGCATAACCTAATTAGAAAATGAATCTTCTAATGAGGGTTTAAAAATATGATATATGAATGCATGATGCAAAAATATGAACAAACATATGCCCTAGTATAACTTTCCCGCCCCACCAGCCTGGCACGAAAATTTAGGCAAAATCCCGACCTGTTTTTAAGATAATCCTAACGTTGTTTCACCATCTGCCTTTGGGGAATTATGGTTACACTATTAAAGCGACATCCCATCCCAACACAAGTATCATATGCCAATAACATCATGTCATATGAAAAATCACGACTTTCCATTCAATACTATATGAACAAATATGCAAAATAATCATACAATTCATGACTATCATGCTCAACATAACAAATGAGTTTTTACGAAAAATCACTCACTTGATGAACAAAACTCAGGATGATGCGCATCGCCTCGATTTGCATGTTGAACCTCAAAATTTGCATAAGTCACTTCACCTCAATCCTTAAAGCACCCTATCCATCATTTTATTCCAATAAATATTAAAACCTATTTTTTCATAATTTCTTTACATTTTTCTCCCATTTTCCTCACTAATATTCTAAAATAAATATCTACTTAAATATTTCACCAAATATTTTTCAATAGAAATTCATAACATATTTTTCTAAGAATATTAAACATCCAAAACTCACATAGGCTTAGCTTTTAAAGCCTTCTTGATGTGTGTGCCTTGACCTTGAAACGCGTACTCGAATAATTTCATAGTTTCGGCATACTTCCCTAACCTCAAATTAATTCTTAGAATTTTTTAGCATTTTTTGAGATTTTTTCTATTTTTGTTCTATTTTCTTTCTTTATTGTTTCCTTTTTCTTTTTTTTTTCTTCTTCTTCTTCACAGCTCTTGCAAAGTTATTTCCTAAAAAAAAAAAAAATGTATAAGCAATGTGGACGAGATCAAAGAAAGCATCTTACCAGGAGACTATGACGAGCAATAATATAATGTTACTCTGCCGAAATAACTAAAAGGACAGTCGTGGATTAGGCATCATTCAGGCCAAACCATGTAAAAACTTCCTTGTGTACTTCCTCTTCCTTTCTTTTTCCTTGAAATCGTGTTTACTTTCTCAGTGTGGGTAAATGAATCACAGTAGACTGATTCCCAACGTCAACAGTTAATAACATAGTTTTTAAAACTAAACTAAATCAACCCATCAGACCAAGAAAACTAGTCCTCCAGCTAGTCTAGTCAATCCCCCAAAATTGGAAGTAGGGTTTAGTAGTTGGAAGAGCACTGCACGTCGCGTGGTATCTGGTGCACCCCTGATGGCCCTTAAAAATTTGAAGGACCGAGTGCCTCCCACACTCGGTCATACTCATAATCGCATCGGGTCTCCAAGGTGAACAGCCTCTAGCCGATGGAACAATATAAGCAAGGGAAGTTGGCAAAATGGATCCGTAACCTCAAGAAAAGCATTAGCTGAGATGACTAGGCACGGGGGTCCCAATCCTGAACTTGTCGGCTATTAGTGGACTGCTCAAGCAACTCCCATGGCTAGAGCGAGTCGCTACGTGCCTGCCGGGGGACAGACTAGGAACGGGCCATTCGGGGCATGTTCGAAAACATTGGGCAGACCTCGAGAATCATGCCAAAAGTCCCCTCTCCTCTTTTAATTATGTTATTTATAGGGAATAGTGCCACATTTTCCCTTAGACAATTTATCCCTCAAAACCACACACATTTACTTTATTAATTATCCCTTTGCCATTTATTCTTGGGAAAAATATTCACACTTGGGATTACTCCTTAATAAATTTAGAATTGTATTTATTGATTTAAAATACGCCTACTTTGGATTTATTAATTAAAAACATCCTTAGGTCGACGCTCAAAAATTCTTTGGCACAACCCGTGAATCCAATCCAATTTGAGGTCAAAGTTGCCATAATTGAAGATGCAAGAAAATTAGTAGCAAGTGTTGCACATAGGATTGGCCCCAACAGTTGGATGCAAAGTGCACAGTAGCATGTGTGGCAGAAACAATGGCTGGGGTGTGGCTTGCATAGGCGAGGCTCGAGCAGAAGGATTCAGTTCCAGATCTATTCCAACAGATGACCAGTACAAGACCCAGTAAACTTATGCCCTTCGATCCTGAGATTGAATATGCCTTACGACAAGCACTAGGAGTGTTAGGTTTGTATAACAATTGCACTAATACCCAAAAGGGGGGGTGAATTGTGTTATTTAAAAATTTGATTTAAGTTTTGAAATCCTCTTTGGTTAAAAATGAAATTTTAATGCTTGTAAGACAATTGCTTGGAGTTATAAGTAAAACAAGAACAAAAACAGGAAAGATACAAGTAATATATAATGGTTCGGCTTAAACCAAACCTAATCCACCACCTTATCTCCTCACTAAGAATTTTTCAACCAATCTACTAAAAACCTCCCATCTCTCTGGATAGGCCCTCTAACAACAAGTTAGGAATTTACAATATCTTGTTTAAACAAGCAATCCCTCTAGCAACAAGATAGGTATCACAACCTCTTGTTTAAACAAGCAAAACAATGCCTCTAGGAACAAGCTAGGTATCACAATCTCTTGCTTAAACAAGAAAGCCTTCTAGCAACAAGCTAGGTATTTCAAAGGATTATATTGAGAAGAGAGTCCAAAAGATGAATCTCTTAGTTACAATATCTATCAAGAATACAAGGCTTGAAATTGAATGATACAAAATGAATGCAAAGCCTTTGAGAGAGAAATAAATGAAACAATTAAGCTCTTGAAAGAATAAGCACTTGAAAGCTTGAAATCAATCCTCTTGAATAGCTTGGAAGATCCACAAGACCTCTATTTATAGAGCTTCATGACCACTTTCAAGATTGTTGTCATTGGTAGTGGGAATAACACTTTGGGTGAGTGGAAAAACTAGCTGTTGGGGATTCCTACGACAGAAATGGTCAACAAATGCAAGGGATCGGTCAACAGATTAACTTAAATTCAAAAATTGATCGATAGTTTATTAGAAACTGTTGACAGGCCCTCATATATGCATTTTGTCCATTGACATATACAAGGCATGCTTCAGGAACATTAAGGCTAGACGATCTATTGGTCGACAATTCATTGAAGAACAGTCGACAAATGGGCCAAAAATAAAGGATCAGTCAACAAATGATATACAATCTATCGATAGATGAAGGCCAGATACAAGATATTAAGAACAAGCATTCTACTAGTCGACAGCCCTAAGGAAAACGGTGGACAGCCAAAAGCATAAAATCCACAACGGTTGACAAGTATAAGAGATATGTCGACAATTTGGTCCAAAATGCCAAAACGGTCAACAGGTTCCTAGAACCGGTCGACAAATGGTCTATTGCCTTTGAAAAAATTTTAGCTTCATTTTAACCAACAATTCAGAACTAATTTTTTAAAATATTTTAGGAGATTCATTATAATACTTGTTTGTGCAAATCTCCATATATGTATAAGAATATAATTCGTTTGGTTTTCATTTTAACAAATTACTTGAAATTGATTTTTGTTGAAAATCATAAACTTGACTTATGACTTAGGGTATAAATCAATTTATTTTCCATCATCAAAACTAAACATAAGAGTAAAATATCAAAGAGAGCATATACAACCAGTCCTTCATCAAAGTGATATATCGAATATGGAAGGCGAGATGGTTGAAAATATGTAATCTTTGCGTGAGTATGCAATGCCTTCAGTCAATGAGGCTGCAAAAAGTATCATGAGGGTGCCTATTCAAGCCAGCAATTTTGAAATCAAACCGGCTATGATACAAATGATCCAACAAAGGGTGTCATTTTATGGGTTGCCTAGTGATGTTCCAAATGCACACATTGGAAACTTTTTGGAGATATGTGACATTTTCAAGCATAATGGCGCTGCTAATAATGCCATTCGTCTATAGTTGTTTCCATTCTCTTTGAAGGATAAAGTTAAGGCTTGGCTTAATTCATTGCCTATTGGATCTATAACGATGTGGGACATGATGGCGTAGAAATTCTTGAGCAAATTCTTCCCGCCATATAGGACTGCAAAACTTCGAAATGACATCACAAATTTTGTGTAGTTCGATATGGAATCTTTGTGTGAAGCTTTGTAGAAGTACAAAGAATTGCTCCGGGGATGCTTACACCATGGTTGGAGAAGTACAAATTTCATGAGTGTTCGAGTTATGCCACCAAGCAAGCTGTAATCAAATCGAGCAATTGATTAGCTAGAAGAAACTAGATCTCTCTATGTTTGACGAGCTAAGGCCACGACCCGACCAACAGTAAGGGTTGTAACATCCTTGACTTTGGAAATAATTAATTTATGGATTTTATGGTGATTTATTGAGTTATGTGTAGTTTTGAGAGCATGGCAATTAGGACAAGTAATTATTTTAATTGAGAATATTTATGAAAATAATAAAAGAATAAAATAAATTAAATTGGGGGATTCCTGGAAACATTGGGGTGTAAGTGAAATAAGGAGAAATGAGGTGTGGGGTGGATGTGTTAAATTTCAGAAGTTCTGGGCGCTGGTGCAATTTTGGGAAAATGGTTGCCAGTCACCTTAAAATTAATTGGGTGTGTATAAAGGTTGAAGTTGATGGCTAGTGCGGGTGGCTGGGTGCCCGTGTGCAAGGGTGGAGGTCACGGGTTCGACCCATAGAGGCTGCGCACGTTGGAGAGGATTTTCGGCTGATTTTAATAAGCATGATGGAGCCCAAAACACCGCCATTTCAGGAAGCCATTTGGCGCCCACGCCCGTGGGCACATGTGCGACCAAGCGCGGCCATACCGCGCCACGCTACGTTGCTGGGGCATTTCCTCAACCACCTGCCCCCTTCTTTAGATGCCACGTGGCAGCATCTGGGGCAGCCTTGGCCCCGAAGCTACCTCCCTCATTTAGTTGATTTCCTCCCTCTATTTAAAGCTCATTTTACCACTATTAAAGGCCATTCGGCCATGCAAATTATCCTTCTTGCCACTATTACAACCACTTCGTTACGATCGCGAGAACAAAGGAAACAAAAATAAGGACAACTAGAGAAAATATGATGCATCAACCACTCCTAAAGAAAATGACAACAGACATACTGGACATACTTGAAAGTGAATCCGTGCAATCTCAATAGGCGAAAGCATGGAAAGTGATTCCATAACAAATTCAAAATGGTATGCTCGGCAAAGCACTATGCATTGGCTTAGCAACCCAAGCTGAAGAAGATAAGGATTTAATTAAATTCACTCCGGACGACTAGGGCAATGTATTGACATCACATGATGATCTCCTCATTATCCTCATCATAATCGCCAAGCGTCTTGTTAAGGGGATCTCTACTTGTTCACCCTCCTTAGCAAATATGCCTACTCAAGATAGCAATTATGCTACGCAAATGAAATTTTGGAGCACTCTCGATGAGAAAAGAGAGAGACAAGGTACACCGGGTTGACTGACTTACCTCCTTACTTCAAACAATCGTAAGGAAATGACCTTAAGGTCATTGGAAAAATTCATGAAAGTTTAAATGGCACCACCAAACAAGGATGATAGCAATGTAATTAAATTGAATAGTTTATTCGTTATAAGGAACTAAATCTCATTATGTTAGATAAGCCAAGGTCGTAACCCGATCAGTAACAAGGATCAAAACAAGGGTATGGATAGCAACAACTTGGGCCTAGTTATGGAAGGTAAGGCTGTCGTGACATTTAGCTGGATTCATCCCAGATGACTAGGATGATTTGTTGATGCTTTGTGGTGACCCTATTGTTATCCCCGTTGTAATCGTCAAGAATCCCATCAAGGAAAACTTGATTGGAAAAATTCAACTAAAGAGGCGGTACCTATTAAGGGAATCATACAACTACATATAATGTTATGCACACGCCCCTGGAAAGTGACTCAACATGATAACTTCATGGCAATCAAGGCATATTCTTCCATTGAATGCAACCTTGGGAAGATCTTTTGTCAATAACATGGTGTACAAGCTAACGTGGTAAGTTGCGGATGTCACGGAGGTAGATGAATCTGAACCGCGCAAATAAAATTGGGATATAGATATTCTCTTGTTGCAGACATAGGCGAGACATGCAGAACCACCAAAATAAAATATTATACGAATACTCTCAAGTTGCGGATGTAGGCAAGACACGCTAAATCGTGTAAACAAAAGCTGGATATGAATATTTCTCTTATTGCGGACGTAGGCAAGACATGCCAAATCGTTAAAACAAAATATTGATATAAATACTCTTCGATCGTGGATGTAGGCAAGACACGCTGAACCGCTTTAATAAAATATTGATATAGATATTCTCAAGTTGCGAATGTAGGCATGACATGCCGAACCGTGTAAACAAAATATTGATATGGATATTCTCAAGTTACGGATGTAGGCAAGACAAGCCAAACTGCGTAAACAAAACCTGGGTACAAATATTCTCTTATCGCAGACATAAGCAAGAAATGCCAAACTGCTAAAACAAAATATTGATATCGATACTCTCTGATTACAGACTTAGGCGAGACATGCCGAACTGCCAAAACAAAATATTAATGTAGATATTCTCTAATTGTGGATATAAGTGAGATATGCTAAACTGCTTAAACAATACTCCAAAATTGTAATATCCTTACCTTTTGGTCCTCTAGTATTCAGACACTCTTCATGCATGCACAGGTCATAGAGGTAGGTGAATCTGAACCGCGTTAACAAAAAGATATATATATATATATATGCTTTCATCTTTCTATATGGGTATCTGCCCCCAACACATATACACACTCCTAGTATTTTCATTATGGAATTCATACTATAGAATTAGGCAATGCATGTTGAACCACGTAAGTTGCCTTGCATATGGTGCACTTGTAAGTTTGTTGTGAGATCTGATGCAGGTGTCGTAGCCTAAGCATGACCCAAAAGAGTGGCAGAGTTGTATAACCTTTCAATGATTGATAGGAAAATCGCACCACAACTCCACCTATGAGGGTTTGTCCATCTAGATGTAATTTAGCACCTATAACCTCAGATTGGCCTAGATTCCTGGTTACATTTCGATGCCTATCCCCGCAGGTTAACCTGGATCCCTCACTTAAGTTTGGTGCTAAACCCTTAGGCTAAGACCCGACTCCTTGGTAGATTCGGTGCCTAAGCCTCCCAGCAAACTTGGAACTCCCGATAGAAATCTAGAGCAAAACCCTAGGACAGACCCAAATTCCCTATAATGGACAGGCCCGGGAAGATGGAATAAAAGATGAAGTCATGGCTCTACCCCCAAGGGTTTGACCACCAAGTTGTAATTTGATGCCTATGACCTTGAACTGGCCTAGATTCCCAGTTACATTTCGATGCCTATGCCTGCAGGTTAACCAGGATCCCTAGCTAAAGTCTGGTGCTAAGCCCTTATGTAATGCCCCGCATTTCCAAGGCGTTAAATAACGTAAGATATCAGAGATATATTTGTTTTCCATCATGAACTTAACCATAACAGTGGAAACATGCTAAAGATCACCTATGTAAATAACAACTACATCTTGATAACCTCTATCCCTTTGGTGCCGCTGCTTTCACCTGGAAAGTTTGAATATTATAGGGACATATTCCAAATTAGATGTTGAATCATCTAAGTGAGAGTTCAAAAATATTTGCATGAATGTATGCAAGACATGAAACAAATCGACACATCCCGACAAGCCCCAGCCCAAGAGAATCCCACACAGCACTTCACCCCTACCACGAGAAAAGAGCAATCTCTCTAGAGGCAACATAACCACATTGGCATAACATCGTCCTAGCTTAAGAGGGGAAACATCAATGCATGAACTCGGGAATCACCCCAGCATAATTACGTTCTCACTCAGAAGCATTTCTGACCATGTCAACACAAACCTGGCCACAAGATGATCAATACTATCCCTAGGAATCCACATCCACCTCGGAAACAATGTGTAATACCCTTGATGAGTCATGATAAAATTATCGATTAAGGGAATAATGGTATATGGAAATTTCCAAAATTGCCCTTGAATCAAAGAAAAGGCACATATATATAGGATGCCTTAAGAAGGGCAAAACAGTAATTTGGAGTCCCGTCCCATAAAAGGTAAATTATTTTGGTAGAGAAATAATTATATATTAGAGAATTGATTTGGGAGAATTTAATTCTTGTTTAAATACATGGGAAAATGCATGGATAATTAGAAATTAAAATGAAAGCCGAGTAGGTTAGATTGGTGACACTTGGCAAAGTTTCATGGAATGTGATTTAATAAAATTGGGAATAAGAAATTGTTTGATTAAGTGTAATTGGTGACACTTGGCATGATCTTGTGAAACAAAAGTGGGATTAAAGAAAATTCAAAAAGAAAAGGAAATTAGTCTCTCAAGCATTAAATGAGAGTCATTATAGTGAGAATTAAAAGAAATTTCATATTAATTAGAAATTAGTCATGTATTTATGTGGGAAAATGATGGAATAAAATAAATGCCAAAGAAAAAGGAATTATGTCTTTCAAGAGCAATTTAAATTAAATCAAAAGGAAAAAGATATTAGTCTCCATTAAACGTTTGACAATTTATGGGATTTAAATTAAATGAAAAATGAAGAAAATAATCAATCTTGAAATTAGTCATTATTTCTTAATTTTAAAAATTGGAGAATTATGGGAATTGGAGAATTGATCCAAGGGTTGAGGATTTAGCTTGAAAGGGATTAAGATCTAATGGCTATAATTGAGTCTTGAAAGTGGCATGGATTGCCAAATTTGTAAATTAAATAAATATCTAATAAGCCTAATAAAAGAATGGATGGTGGAGATGTAGTCTCTAGTTTATTGTCAATGGTAGAGATTTAAAGAGACTTGAGGGCAAGGATTGTGTTTCTCTAGAGAGTATAGATGGGTTCTCTTAAAATCAAAGGCTAGGATTGAGTTTATGAGAACCACAAGGATTGTGCTAGTTTCAAAGGTTGGGATTTACTCTTCAAAAGATTAATCAAGGGCTAGAAATTAGTCTTGAACTTGTGAGATGTCAAGACTTATTATATAAATGAAGAGAAATCTCTAGGAGGAGGTTTTGCTTGGTGGAAGAAATTAGAGAACAAGGAGAGTTCTCTTGTGAGCTTCCAAAAGGGAGAAAGGTAAGTCTTGAGTTAAATCTCTAGGAGGAGGTTTTGCTTGGTGGAAGAAATTAGAGAACAAGGAGAGTTCTCTTGTGAGCTTCCAAAAGGGAGAAAGGTAAGTCTTGAGTTAAATCTCTAGGAGGAGGTTTTGCTTGGTGGAAGAAATTAGAGAACAAGGAGAGTTCTCTTGTGAGCTTCCAAAAGGGAGAAAGGTAAGT
This sequence comes from Diospyros lotus, assembly GCF_014633365.1. Classification (NCBI taxonomy): domain Eukaryota; kingdom Viridiplantae; phylum Streptophyta; class Magnoliopsida; order Ericales; family Ebenaceae; genus Diospyros; species Diospyros lotus. The sequence continues at coordinate 29,952,865 of NC_068343.1, read as the reverse complement.
CTTGAGTTAAATCTCTTCTAGAAGGTAAGTAAGTTTTCATTCTCCTTTCATTTCTTTAGTCTTCAAAATCTTAAATGCTTTAAGAATATTTTTTTTAAGGTGGTTGAAAGCCAAAGAGAGAGTCTTGGCAAGGGGAGTCTTGAAGATTCAAGGATAAAGAGTTAAGGGATTACCCCAAGTGGTGGGGTTTGCTTGCATTTGTACATGTTTTGAATGAGTTGCATGTAATGGTCTTATTGCATATTTTCTGTTCTAGTGAACCTATGGCCATAAGGAGGACTAGTGATAAGGGAGGGGTTGGTTTATGCCTTAACTTAAGTGGTTATGAGGGCATGGAGGACTACCCATAATATGCATTGCATTTGCATTGCATGTTTATATTCTCATGTTACATTTACATTTGCATAGCACCCTTACTGAGCATTGGCTCATAAAGTCCTTTGACCTCTATGTAGGTGGAGAATCATCTAAAGGAAAGGGAGTGTTGGAAGGTTGAAGGTAATGAAGCAAGAAGAATGTGTGTGTTGTTGTATGGTTTTGTGTATGGATGATGTATTTATTTAGTTAAATATGTATGAATGCTTAATGTGGATGAATAGTGGCAAATTTGAATGTTTTCGAAGCCATTTGAAGTGTAAAAGCATTTTGAAAATTTTGAGCTTAAATAGAAAAAAAAAATTAAATTAAAAAGGGTTGAGGCAGTGTGCTGGCTGTTGCTGCTCGCCCCCCTGCTGCTGTTGGAGACTTCTTTTTTTTTATTTTTTTATTTTTTGTTTATTTAAATATAATATGCTATTTTGGAAATTTTTGAAATAAATTATGTTTAAATAAATAAATAAAGGAGTATTTTTAGCCTCCAAATTAATTATTAAATTAATATAAAAATTTGAGGCAATTGTGGAAAAATTCATATAATTTGGAAAATAAATAATGGAGTATTTTCCTTAAATTTTGAAAGAATGGATGAGGATGCCTTGAGGTTTGAATTTTAAAAATTAATTTCCTAAGAGTTGGAAAATTATGGTATTTTGAAATAATTAAAGGGAAAAATCAATGGAGATTTGATAAGGAAATTTTTATTAAATTTTTTCAAAGAAATATTAATCCAAATATCTTCTAAAGGAATTGAAAGTGAGAAAATGGGTTAATAGTTGAGGCAAAGAAAATTTATTTTCTTAAAATTAAGGCTTTATGCCATAATTTATATGAAGCAAGCGAGTTAGTTTATTTTGTCGAATCCTGGGAAGTCATCCTTAACTCTTCATTACGAGCTTGAGAAGGAGTGACACTTTGCGAGGTTCGGGTTTTATTTTTGCGGGGTCGTTTCGATATTTTCTGGATCCTTAAGTGGAGCAAAGGGAGGGCAAAGCCTAGTTCCCACCTAGGTCGTTTCTTATTGAAACGTAGCCGTCTCTTCATCTTTTCCTTAACGTGTGAATAGTAAGCTGGCTATTCATGAGTAACACCCATAGGTGGGAGCAGGGTGTTACATAATGCTACCTCTCAAAGGCCCTGGGGTGGTGTCCATTTGTAGCCCCGCCATTTAAGCCGATCCAGGGTGGTGTACACTCTCAACCCCGCCATTTGTCGACTCGCTAGGGTGGTGTCCACTCTCAACCCCCGTCACAAGTGGGCATTAATCCTTGGCATGCTTCCCTAGTGTTATCACTCAAGTGCCACATCACAGGTTGACATTCCACATCCCACATGGACAAACAAAAAAACATGCCAATGCTATATACCATGACTCGATGCATCATTTAAAACAACATTTCATGTATATAATTTATCGCACAAAATTCAATGCACATGCATAAAACATTTAGGGACGAACCTCACTCATGAAAACAACCATCACAGGTTAAACCATTCACATGCAACAAAATCACTTTTACATGTAATCAAATCAAGTTTAGGTAGAAACAAAACCAAGTTGTAGGATAGAACTACTCACCTTGAACGAAACTCAGAACACCTAGAATCTTGTGCCCCACCTTGATTCTCGTGCTAGGCTTCTAACTGTTCTCAAACCTGAGTCTCAACGTACACTGGCCATCATATAGATTCAAGGATTCAACATTCAATCTCTTATTTTTCCATTTATTCTCCAACTTCTCCAAATGGTGCCTCATATTTATAGACCTTGAAACTTAGCCACCAAGTAACACATATTGTATTATAATATTCCTTAATCATTTCAAATCTTCTAAAATCTTTTCTAATCATTCCAAATCTTCTAAGATCTTCTACAATCATTCTAAATCTTCTAAGATTTTTTATAATCATTCCAAATCTTCTAAGATTTTCTCCAATCATTCCAAATCTTTTAAAATCTTCTGCAATAATTCTAAATCTTCTAAGATTTTATGTAATCATTTTAAATCTTCTCAAATCTTATATAAACCAAATCTTATCCTTAAAGTCATCATGAGACTTTATCTTTATCTCTAAAGTCATCATAAGGCTTTTCCTAAATCTCCCACAGAAGAAGATTTCAAGAATTACACTTTGGCCCAAACATTTTTTATAATTGCACTAAGACCCCTTTCAACTTTGTCCTTGGGTCATTTTTAATTGCACTTGTGCCCTTAGAGAAAGGATTTATTATGCTAATATCCCAAGCTTTTGGATAAGTTACACTTTTACCCGAACTTCAATATTTACAATTTTATCCTTGCTCAGAAACTGAATTTTTATCTCAAGACTTTCATAATTATTTAAAATGTCTTATTTTCTCAAATATCTTAATCTAGAAATCTTGGATATTACATCGTTTATGATTATTCGATTTTCTAGGTTGAAATTAGCTATACCGAAAACTGTCTCTATTCCAATTGCTTTCAGTGTCATAAATCTTGTCTCAAGACATTCGTCAATGACATACTTCTTTCCTTAGATATTAACATTCTGGGGTACTCCCTTGCATCGATTCAGTAATTTACTTAACTAAATTCTCAAACTGATTTTCAGTTTCTTGAACTTACTTAACACTACACAATATGAGGTATTACACCTGGACCATCCGGGCCCAATCTCAGCCCTCTCCTTAGGCCTAATCTGATTTCCCTTCTAGATCAAGGCTTGACCCAGCGCCAACCTACCACAGCATCATTGCAATCCCACTAGATATCTGCATAGCAGTCCCGGATCCTACCCTCATTAATGGCGGATCCCATCCACATTAATGAGGGTCTTGTCGCCACCATGTTATCTCTTAGGAACCTCTACCGGTGTCGGACAGCCACTCCCATCACTTGCAAACGCAGGACTCATGCATGTAGGAGGACATGTCCTCCTTCTATATCAGCCAGCTTTCTTTAGAGTCAAGGTATGTTCTGATCTCTGACCAACTGATACACTGCCTCTCTTTACTCTCTTACTCACTCGATCGTCGGAGTGCTTATAGGTGCCAGCCGCCCCCCGAACGGACCCATCGCCGGAGCCTGCGCCCCACCTCCGATCATCATTTTTTGGTCAGGAAGGAACATCTGGCGCCTACTATGGGGCCTGGTAAAACTTACCTACCCCATAAGCTCACTAAAAGCCTTTCAAACCAACCTCCCTGTTGCCACACCATGGTGAGAACCAGAAGTACCCCCGCCCAAGAGCCAAATAAGCCCGATCACCTTATGCAAAATCTAGTTGTTATAGAGCTCCTTCTCCAAACAGTCGAACAGCTCCAGAGCCGAGTTGTCGAACTAACACATAACCAGCACCGTGACCAACCCAACGAGCGAACTAATTGTGATGCAAAAGGCAGTCGTCACCAACACCACCAAGCCACCCACACCCTAACTCCCTCACCTTCCATGTTCATGTACTCCCACAACCATCCCTTCTTTGAGTTCATCATGACTGTTCCCTTACTTGATGGCTTCCGCCCTCCGTATGCCTTAGACCCCTACAATAGCACCACCGATCACCAGGATCACCTCACCACCTTCAGCGCCGCCATGTTGATAAGTGGGAGCTCAGACCCAATCATGTGCCAGACCTTTCCTAGCACCCTGAGAAAATCGCTCGTGCTATGGTTCTCGTCGAATTCTATCCATAACTTCTTTGAGCTAGCCACCCACTTCCTCACTCATTTTTCCACTAGCCGAGCCCATCGCAGGACCTCGGCCAGTCTTATCAACCTGAAGCAGGGCGAACACGAGCCACTACGGGCATTCATGAATAGGTTCTTTCAAGAAGCTCTCCAGATCAAAGATCCCAACCCTGCGGTATCCCTACACGCCATTACGATTGGATTAAGAGCATGCCCTTTCATCAATTCACTTGCCCGAAAACCCCCCGCCACCCTAGCCGACCTTAGAAAACGCTTGGCAGGGTACATCAACATAGAGGAAGCCTCGGCCTCCTGACACACGGAGGCTGAGCTACAAGTACAACCGCAACTGGCCCCTTAGTCGAGGCCTCCTCCCCAGCATCAACACAGCCATAGGAGGCACCCCCACCAAAACCAAAAAGGTCAGGATCACAACAAAGGGCGAAGAGAACTGCCTCGGGCCCTTGAGCCACCCCAGCACGCGTACACTCCCCTCACAACGAGAGGGACCAATTTTTTTGAGAAGTTTACAACAACAGGGTCATCCCTCTCCCGGATATCAATGAACAACGACCCCCTTGCGGTAACACCAACACTAGTAAGTGGTGTGATTACCACCGCATGTTCGAACACACGACTGAGGAGTGTGCCACCCTAAAAGACCAGATAGAACGACTAGTTAGGGAATGTTACCTCCGTTAATATGTTTACCGACCAGACCGGAGGCGATCCCCCCAGGGCAACCCGGGAAGGCAAAGGAGCCGCAACCCTCAGAGGCAGAAATAAGCAGACGATAGACAAAATGCCAAACCACCTCCAGGAAATCAGGTAGCCGGGGTTATTAACACCATCTTTTAAGGCTTCGTAGGCAGAGGAGAGTCTAGCTCGGTGAGAAAGCGACATCTCTGAGCTGTAATGTCAATAGACAAAGCCAAAAAGAGACCAAGGAGAATCCCCCGCCACTCCTCAATCTCCTTTACCCAGGAGGATTTTGAGGGTATCGATAAAAACCTCGACGATCCCATGGTTATCTCGGTCGCCGCCACCAACTTCTTAGTAAAGAAAGTCCTCGTGGATTAGGGCAGCTCGGCTGACCTGATGTACCTGCCAACCCTAAAGAAGATGGGAATCCCCAAAATGGAACTAAGACCATTCGATGGAAATCTGCTTGGTTTTTCAGGGGAATAGGTAGGAGTCAAGGGTTACATCGACTTACTAACTTCATTTGGAACAACCCCCCTCATCAAGACATTCTGCATCCGATACCTAGTCATTAACTGTTAAGCGCCATACAACGCGTTGCTTGGCTGCCCTTCCCTTAACAAGTTATGCATAGTAGTGTCCACTCCTCATCTAGCCATGAAATTCCCCGTAACAGACACCAAGGTCAGAACCATTCACGCCTACCAAAAGAGGCTCGACATGGTACCACGACAGCCTCTGGATTCAAAGCCCTAGGCCCAGTAAGGATAGTAAAGGAAAAGGCACTCTCGGGAACAATGGTCAAGTAGCAAGGAAAAATGGCCAAGATCCGCACCTAGTGTGCACATGACGGAATTAGAAAAACAAAACCAATTAGTAGACTACCAATATCGACCTGGGATGGGGCCCCACCTCGAAGAGCCAAACTTTTTCCCAAAACAAGCTATCTGTGACACAAGTGTAGCACCAAGACCAACACCAGCAGCAAATATCACCACCTAAATAATCCCGCTGCATGAGAAAGCAAGGGTGCGCCTCAACCAAGTAACCATACTCCTAGGGACTCATTGTCGCAATATTCTCGGTTGAATAAAGACGTTTGTTTCCCTTATTATTTGTCATAACTTCACAAGAAGCGGAAACATGGACTTTCCTTTGGTGCTCCTCAATAAGCCCGGTATAACTCCACTTTCTCTCCATCGCTCCGAAACTGTCTTAACAGGCCTGGCCTGGTCAATTAAGCACGATAACAAGTCACCTACAATCTTGACTTGCATAGTGTAGATCCTAAATAAAGACGTGCTTTGGCAAACTACTACCGAAGCAAGCCGAAATAAATAAGGTACGCCAAACAACTCCACATTTTTAAAAGCGAATTCAAAAGCAAGTACAAGTGTGGACCTCAGGCACAGCCTCGTCATTGCTCTAGGCACCTCAAGCCCGACTCGGCCCTATCGAGCCACGCCTTGTATCAGACAGGTGCACAAGACCTCGAGCCAGACTTGATCCTCCTTTAAACCGTGCTCGGGACCCAGACCAACATGGTCAGTCCACCCCGCACGAACCTAAAAAATAACCCCATCATTGCTCTAGGCATCTCTAGCCTAACTCGGCCCTATCAAGCCATGCCTTATATCAGACAGGCACACAAGACTTCAAGCCAGACCCACTCCTCCTTTAAACCGTGCTCGAGACCTAGACCAACATGGTCAGTCCGTCTCGCGCAGACCTCGGGCACAACCCTGTCATTGTGTAACGCCCCGCTCCCACTTACGGGTGTTACTCGTGAACAATCACCCGAATTGTCCACCTGCCCGGCCTTAGGCGAAGGGTGGATCATGTTTCAAGATGAAACGCCCTAGGTGGGATCTAGGCTCATCCTTCCCTTCGCTGAATCCCAGGATTCGTTAGCGGAAATGGGCTTTAGCCACACTGCATTGGCTATAGGGAAAATCTCCTTTAGGCTCCCAATCACCATTTTCTCGTTAATTCTTTTTCATCGAAGAATTTTACCGGGCTCCAAAAAAAATCACCATTTGAACCAATCCATTGATGGATCACCAATTTTTGGAGGAAAAACTCATCATTTTCAATTTTCCAAATTTTCGGTATTTTCTCCTAAATACCCGAAAAATCCATTTATTTTGAAAATTCCTCCGGGGCCCAAATTCAATTAAGAAATGCCCCAATTTCTCCCAAAAATTCCAATTTTTTTAAAAAATTTGGCCGGCGGGGCCCCGCTAGGCGCTGGCCGCGCGGCCTGGCCGCGCCCGCGCGCTGGCACGGTCGCCCGCGCGCGGCCGCCTGCCCGCGCGCGCACCCGCGCGCTGGCACGGCCGCCCGCGATCGGCCACCTGCTGGCGCGCGCGGCTGCGCGCCTGCCCGCGCGCGCGGGCTGCAGGCTGCTGCCTCCAGCAGCCTGCAGCTGCCCCCCTTTCACTCCCTTTTTCTTTTTCTTTTTTTTCTTTGGGCATTTAAATCCCAAATTTTTTTCCAGAATTTATATCAATAAATAAACTTCACTTATCATCAATATTAGCCTATTTTTCTCCAAAATTTAGGCTTAAACCACACTCTTAATGCTTCCAAAACCTTCCAAATAACATTTCACCAAGACTTAGGCTTCCTCATGCCATAAGCTATAATCCAATAACCCACCTTCTAAATGAAACATACATTCCAAGATATAACAAACACACATGTTCTTGGGCTTTAACAAGCCATCATCAAATAAAAGAAATTACATCCCAAAATTTTTAGGCTTAAAAGAAAAGCCATTACCAACCAAATACAATACTTAAATCAACACAACAACAATGCTTCCATAAGCCATAGCAAGCTCTTGGGTCTTCATTCCCATGCTTTCCCATGCCATTCTACCTTGTATTGATTTTCCATGCTTTCACAACCTATATGTGAGGATAAAAACCTCATGAGCTATTAAGCTCAATAAGGGTGCAATGCCAAATAAATATGAACATAACAAGTTATATGATGCCAAATGCATGCAAGTGTGGCTAGGTTTCTTTGCCCTCACAACCCTCCAAGGTTAGAGGCATCAACCCACCATTTCATCAATGTTCTCAAACTAACCTATGGCCATAAGTCTCATGAACATAAAAGAACATGCCAAATGCAACATATACATTTATGAAACATATTTAAAACTCATTGCAAGGCCACCCTCCCATGGGGCCAACCCTTACCTCTTCTTGAATATTAAATCTCCATTTCAAGAGAGCTTCCATCTTCAATTTCTTCCATCTAAGATGGCATTCCAAAAGAATTTTATTTTGCATACAAGCATACTAAAATGGAGAAAAGAAGGAATAAGGCTTACCTTAACTTCTTCTCCATTTCCTTCCTCCATGAGAGACTTTCTTCTATCTCTCTTCTTTCTTCCTTCTTCATTTCTACAAATGGCCAAAAGGGAGACAAGTCTCCCACACTTCCCCTTTTATACTAGCATTTTTCAAATTCAAGAATGCATCCTAGCCATTCTTTTGGTGAGAACAAATCCTCACCCTCCAAACTAACACAATCCATGGCCTTAAGTCTTGCTTAAAATCCACCATTGGATCACCTTTGACTTTACAAGACTTCATCTCCACCATTAAAAGAAAGCACACTTTTAATCGGATGGCAATCCATGCCATTTCTTCTCTTTAAATCCCCACCATTGGATTTATTCTCTATTTCAAGAATACATCTCATCCATTAGATCTTGAATTTCCCATTTAATTCTCATTTATTTAATTGAGACCATTTTCACAACATCACATTTGAGAGACATAAATCCCTCATTTTCCATTTAAATAAATCCCACCATTTTCCAAGCATTTATGGGTGACCATTTTCCCATTTTCCATTAGATTTATTTAAATCTCATATTTTCCAAGGCATTAATGGTGACCATTTACCATTTTCTTTTGGATTTACTTTAATCCATATAATTATGCCTCTCATTAAATGCTTACAAGACCAATTATCATATCTTTTGCATTTAATTAAATCATTCCTCAACTCATAATTCCACATATATATATACATGCTCTCACATTTCTTATATATAATAATTTCTCTCAAATTCCAAGATTATGCCAAGTGTCACTCCAAGACACAACTTGGCTTCCAATTCTTGTTCTTGGTCATCCATGTGGCAATACCACATTTATTTACCAATTTAGGAAAAAAATAATTATTCTCCTCAAATAATTTAATATCCACCATTTTCCCTATTTTCCATAATTAATTTCCTTTATGGAATCACTCTAAATCACCAAAATTCTCATTTCATGAATTTTTAATCCCATATCTCCACATAACACAAATTTGGGATTTAATTTACTTACTCACTTAATTCCTCATAGGAATTATTTCCAATTTGCCAATATACCCTTTTTATTGGATTTTCCTATCCAAATTACCAAAATACCCTTCTCATGGGCATTCTCAATCTCAAGGATCATCACTTCCTCAAGGGCATTTTTGGAAGTATATTTACTTCCTTTCCTATTTTCTTAACACCGGTTACACCGGGTGTTACACATTGCTCTAGGTGCCTCGAGCCCGACTCGGCCCCATCGAGCCACGCCTTTTATCAGACGTGCGCACAAGACCTCAAGCCAGACTCAATCCTTCTTTAAACCGTGCTAAGGAACCAGACCGACATGGTCAGTCCGCCCTGCGTGGATCTCGAGCACAACCGACCTCAAAGTGGTGCCTTGTAACAAACAGGCATGCCGGACCTCCCTGAGGTCCTATTTCGGAGCATACCTAACAATAGACAACGTCGGATCTTGAGCCTCCCTTGGCTTGATCCCATAATGTTTTACATCAGGACACAATAGAAAACAAGGTACCTAGAAAACACTTCCATTTCATTATAAACAAATTACATCTGGTTGCAAGCCTCACATCTATACTAGTCTTACGCTACACTTGCCTATCACACTACATCTGTCGCATGATACAAGTGCTTAGAGATCTAACAAAAGACACGCAAACTGGTAAAGCAAGGTCAAGCAGCGGTCGCAGTCCTTTAGATTGTCAGACAATCCCTGACCCCAGGCAAATAATATTGACATTAATAGCCCAATCCCTTGGACGCCAGAACACGATACTTTGACCAAAGGTGAGCTCTGAGAAAGCCACATCCCCCATTCTAGACACGACATCTATCACCTATCCTAGTATTACCCTCATCTTAACATGCTCAACCACAGACCTCTCGGCCCTTACCGTACCACTCCAAAGATTGCCACCCGCGAGGTCATCAACAAAAACATCCCACCTGGGTGCAAAATTCCTATCGTCCAATACTAACCACTTTTCCCTAAGCCCCCCAGAACCAAGATACAAACAAGCAAGGATAACATGGAAAGAAACCCGAAGCTTTCCTCTCCCCTTTTATAAGCACAGTCGACCGACGATCGGAAGCCCCTCACTCTCTCCTAAACATTAAATATGGTCAGGCTTCGAAAATTGCTCCATCAATGCAGTCATAATCCTACCTTGAAAAGAGAAAAGCCAACCCTACCCTGACCAATCAATGCCCCCTCATATTAACAAAAACGCCCTAAAGACGAAGCATTTCGTCAAAATAATACGTTCGGCGCCAGAAAGTTGCCTCATCTATAACCTTGAAGCCTGTGCTACACATGCAGTTCCCTCCCAAACCTTTGCCAGACCCAAAAAGTTGACACCCTATTCTAGGATTAGGCACAAAACTTACCATCCAACTCAAGAGCCACCATGTCTGCAATTAAGCATTTCGGCTCAACCCCCCCCCCCCAAAAAAAAAAGCTATACCATGCCAAAAAGAAACGAGGAAGGCACCTTGCGGAAACAAAAACAAGACGTTCCAACACCAATGGCAAAAGTCATAATACCAAAAAACTAGACAAAATCATTGCAAAACCCTACTCTGCGGCAACAAAGAAAGCAGTAAATCAGTCTAGCTTGACTAGGGGTTCAGCATCATCGACATCACCTCCTCCAATTCGGCCCATCTTGGGAGTTTCCCTTGAAGTCTCGACTCGCGCCCTTTTGGTCAGGTCTACAAGATGGTTGCCCTCGACCCTCATGTACGGCTTGCAGGGCTATAGGTCTAGGTTGGGAAACAAAGTCCACACGTGCAAAAGAGCTTTCTTGTAGCCCTCCAGATACTTGTTTGCGGCCTCCAACACCAAAGTTTTGCTAGCCCCTGCCATTAATTGGGTAGCCCCAAGCGCCGCTCGAAGACGAGCAACCTCCACCCTTGAATCACGAAGCATAGCCCTGGCATCCTCGCGCTGGTGGACAAGACGGCTTATGACCTCACGGCAACGAGTCTGAGATGTCTCCGATTCCTCTAGCCACTGACACAGGTCAATCGTCTCCTTGGCCACTCTCTCCCTCGTCGTGCTCTCTATCGCCTCTTCGGTACACTCCACCTCCTCTCGATGAGACCATTTGAGAGCAGCGGCTTCCAAGAGGATTCCGAACTCGATCGCCTAGTACTCAGCCAAAACCCTTAGAACTCGATCCTTCATTCGGCAGTACACTGCCTGACGGTTCCCCAAGGTAGAGGGATTGGGCGCACCCATAGAGGGCACCCTAGTAGATGACCCAGCCTCCCTAGTGCCCCTCTAATGCTTCCCAGTCGGTAGCCTCCCTTCATCATGAGCAGTTGGAAGAGCGGACCCGGTAACGGAGGGTATCAGACTAACGTTTGGGAGAGTGGCACCTCATTCAGTGTCATTGCTAACGTTCCCTTGATAAGCAATAGGGCTAACCTTCGACATCCTCCTGTTAAAGCAAGGAACCGCCTCTATCTGTGAGAGAGATTGGGAGAACAACGCGCCTTTGAGAAAGAAACAGTGAAAACCACAAAAGCAAAAGGGCATACCTTTTAAACTATTTTGCACATTGCGTCCAAAAGAAAGCAGAACGCCATCAGACATTCAACAGAACGTTAGTGGCGCGCCACTTGTCACACATTCAAGTTTCCCAAGGGAATCAGAAGCTGCTATGCATGCCTGCGACGGTGCACCTTTTTGATATAACGCTCTACATCCCAAAGTCTCGCACAATGTATGCGTCGAAGGAGTTTCTCCGCTGCCAAGGTTAATCTTTACCCTGTAAAAGTTGGAGTTAAGTTAGATAGCATACACGAGCAAGAACTCAACCATACCCCGAACATATCTTTGCGGCACGAGGACCTATCGATGCACACTCATAGTGGCTAGTCGCCTTGAGCTCTTGGATGCCACTAAGCTAACGTTTTCCCTACCAGGAAAAGCGCCTTCGAATCACAAAGCCACGCGCGACATAGGACGACGCATAGAGAATATTATCTCGCTCACTCATCTCGGTCCAACCAAGAAGTGACCCCAGAATCACCACCCCAGAAAAAATAAAATCGGCTCAACCGATTGTCTTCAGTCCCACTTAATCCGACTCCCCCAAAACTGCTACACACCGTAAAAGTTGCTCGAACTTCCCTGTTTCTAGCTCGAATGCTCGTTATTTGAGCCTTCGACCTGGGGGGCTGAGGCCCGTTCGGGCCCAATCTCGACCCTCTCCTTAGGCCCAATCTTGGCTCAATTTGATCTCCCTTCCGGATCCAGCCTTGACCCAGCGCCAACTTGCCACAACATCATTGCAATCCCACTAGATATCCGCACAGCAGTCCAGGATCCTGTCCTCATTAATGGTGGATCCCATCCATATTATTGAGGGTCCCATCGCCACCATGTTATTGTCTGGGAACCTCTACTGGCGTCGAACAGCCAGTCCCATCACTTGCAAATGCATAACTCATGCATGAAGGAGGACATCTCCTCCTTTTATATCAGCTAGCTTTTTTCAGAGCCAAGGTATGTTCTGATCTCTGATCTACTGATACACTGCCTCTCTTTACTCTCTTACTCACTTGACTGTCAGAGTGCTTGCAGGTGCCAGTCGCCCCTAGCCAAACCCGTCGCTGGAGCCCGCACCTCGCCTTCGATTGTCCTCTTTTGGTTAGGAAGGAACAACACCTTAGGCTAAGACTTAACTCCTTGGTAGATCCAATGCCTAAGCCTCTCGACGAACTTGGAATGCCCAATAGAAATCTAGAGTTGAACCCTAGGACAAACGTAGATTCCCTATGGTGGACAAGCCCGAGAAGATGGAATAGAAAATGAAGTCATGTCCCTACCCCCGATGGTTTGGCTTCCTGGTTGTAATCAGGTGCCTATGACCTTGAACTGGCTTGGATTCCCAGGTGTGTTCTGATTCCTTTGCTCACAGGATAATCTGGATCCCTCGATTGAGTCCAGTGCTGAGCCTTTAGGCTAAGACCCAACTCCTTGGTCAATCCAATGCCTAAGCCTCCCGGCAAACTTGGATGCCTGAAAAAACTCTAGAGCAAGGTGCTTAGACAAGCTCTAGAAGATGAAGCGAAAGGTGAAAGCACGCCCAAAATAAATAGACCTCTAGACTAGGTAGTGATCCAACATCAAGCCTCCCGACAAACTTAGATACTCTGTAAAAATCTGGTGCGAAGCTAACCCGGTGGGAACGTACCGTCAAGAAATACTCAACAAAATCCATCATCCTAAAAGATTGAGATCAACTTTCTTGGCCACAATGACTGATATGTGGGCTACTAGATCAGTGTCTTTAAATGACTCAAACCCTCATCTTTTATAGACGAAGGAGTTACAAACTACAAAATATAATATAAGATTCAAATAGTGACAAATTAAAATTAATTTGTACAGTAATATGAATAGTGACAATAAACAATATATATAAATAGTAACACTACATTGTACAATGATGAATAATGTCAAACATTACTGCTACATTGCCTATTATAGTAACTTTCAATAATTTTGATAGCCTTGCATTTTGTCTTTTATGCTCTATTTTTTCATGTCTAAGGACAATAACTTATGTTCAATTTTGACTAAGTGTGAGCCAAAATTAATGTGATAAGATGACCTTCCCCTTTGAGTTTTAAATATCTTCCATGTGGCTTCAAGATTTGTCTTATGTGAACCATCCATTTCAATACACAACCACCAAGTTTGACTTCTTGGGCTTGAATTAATTTCAAGCATATGAGCTTTAAATTCCATGCAACAGGCTTTTGACAATTGAGAGCCAAAATAAATTGGCTTTACAGGCTTATCTTTTGTAACCCTACAACGTGATAACTCCACATTAAAAGCTTCTGATTGTGGATAAATATTCTGAAGGGTGTTCAAAAGCTTGATTCTGACAAAGTTAAAATAAATTTTATTTTTAATTGTTAATAATGTTGACAGAATTCATACTGATCTTCATCAAACGGGGGTTGAGTTTGTCTGCAGATGATAGGTGTCTGTCATTCATCTAATACCTTTGGTTGAGCTTATCTAATATTGCTAGATAAGATCAAATCTAATAAATCTAATAACTGGATAAGATCAAATCTAAGCTGGATAAGATTAAATCTGTAACACAACTGAATAAGATTAAATCTGTAAATAATTTTTTTTTTCCTTAAAGCAATCTTGCTTCTTTCCAGAAGGATAAACTAAATAAAATCTGCTAACCAAATCTCTTCTGTCGCTTGGAAGATTGATGATAATCTTTGGTTGATTGTAAGATAAAAAATTGTTGGTCTATTATTGATATAATCGTATAGCAATGACACCAATATCTAAAAGGGAGTGAATAAGAATATTAAAAATTTTGATTGAAACCTTAAAATTTCTTTTATGATGAAGGATAAAATTTTGATGAAATTTAAAAATGATCAAAAGATTGTAAATCACAATATATGAAATTAAGAGTAAGAGCAATAGAGTGACACAAGTAATATATAGTGATTCGGCTTAAACCAAGCTTAATTCACTATCTTAGTTCTTAAGGATTTTCAAGCAAATTACTATAATCCTTCTATCATACCGGATAGGCCCTCTAGCACTAAACTAAGAATATACAATCTTCTTACTTAAACAAGTAAGCCTTATTGCAAAATTAAGTAGAAATATACAACCTCCTACTTTAATACAAGTAGGTTCTCTAGCTATATGAGTAAGGGTGTGCAATCGGTTATAACCGAATCGAATTGTCCAAAAATTACTAACCGAACAGAACCTAATCAACTAACCCCACTAACTGAAACCTAAATCATGGAAATCGAACCGAACCAAAAACCGAACTAACCTAGAATAATACCAAAGAGACCGAACATCTGTTGTGTCCGGCCACCTGGCCGGCTAATGAATCCAATGATCGGAACCGATCATTGGATTCCCCCAACCACAGTGATTCATATATCCAAAAATAAGTTTGATCGTATGGTTGATTTTTTGTAGATCTAAAAATTAATTCTATAGTTAAAAAACTAAAACATGTTTTCAGAAAAATAAAAGTTGTCAAAAACTTACCGAAGGGAGAGCACAGTGGTGCAAATTGGAGGAGAGAGAGATGCACTCATTATAGGTGTTGAGTCGGCGTTGTTGTGTCGGAGGTCCAAGTCAACGTCGGAGGTAAAGAGGAAGCATCGCATCAGTGTTGACGATAACATCAAAGGGGGCGATGGTGCCATCGTGCAGGAGAGTTAGAGAAGATGGGGGTTGAGCAAACGAAAGGACCAAGGATCGGTTAGGTCCTTCCACCTTCTTGGTCTTCTCTCTTGTCTTGTTTCTGATCTACGAAGTACGAAGCCTTGAAGAGCCTTCATCTTTCACTTCACCATCAACGACGACGAGGGATGGTAGAGGAAGAGAAAAGGAACGAACCGATTAGATCTAGGATGAAAATGAAATGGCAAGAGAGAGAGAGAGAAAGACAAAGAGAAAATGAAATGGCAATACAAACATGGGGTGTCGCGTGCGCGTGAAGGGAGTTCACGATTCGGTTCCCCAGGGGGCTGGTTTATTCCACGATTTGATTCAGTTTTCAATTATTTTTACCAAAATAATCTAACCAAACTGAATAACTGATTTTTTGCTAAATGAGTAACCGAAATCGAATTGATCATTATGGCTAACCGAATCGAATCGATCGAACTGGTCGGTTCAGTTCTGTTAAATCAGTTTACCCGATTTTATGCACACCCCTATATATGAGATAGGAATGCAAAGAGTGATACAAGAAAGAGATATCTAAGAGTATGGACTCTTAGTTATAAATGTAACCAAAAATAGGTGCAAGGTTTGAAATCGAATTTTACAAAACAAATACAAAGCCTTAAAGTAAAAATTGAATACACCAATGGAGCAAAAAAATGGGTGAGCACTTAGGAGCTTGTAGTATGATCAATTGAGTAGTTTGAATCATCCATTTGACTTCTATTTATAACATATAGTTCAATTATATTTAAAAATTACAAGTGTAATATTAATAAAAAAAATATAATCAAATAGTAGTGATAACATGTTGTTCTACTTTCGTATATTAGTTTTGATGATGAAAAATATATATTGGCTTAATCCCTAAGTCATAAGTCAAGGCTATGGTTTTCAACATACATCAATTTCAATATCAAGTATTATTTTGTTCAAATAAAAACCAAGTTAATTTCATTCTTATACATATGGAGATTTGTAAAAACAAGTATTAAAGATTTAAAAAAATCTCCTAAGGTGTTTTTCAAAATTAGCCTTGAAATAATTGGTCAAAATAATTCTAAGGCAAAAGACCAACTAGAACATGTCTTTGAAAATGTGTTCATTTTGAAAAACTATCTCTCGGTATTTTGATAGCTAATATCCATTGGTTCTAAAATGATTTTTAATGAATATTTTAAGAAATAGAAAGTATGTATTTTGGAGGTCGTAATATTGTTAAATCTTGAATTTGTTCTAAATCTAAAATTCTACTTTCTTATTGTTAAGGATTTTGATTTTTTTGATTTTTTTATTGAATCCAAATAGGGAGTACTTTCTTATTTACATTTATGTATTAAAGTAAATGGAAGGTAAAATATAAATAAAAGAAAATGTGGACATTTACTTCAACTAAAGAAATGTAAATATGTTGTAATGTATACATGCTATGGATTGTGTTTTCAAGCAAAACCTTCTGAAAATCTGTCATGTTTCTATACATGTTTCAAAACCCTTTTGAAAAGGTTTTCAATGTTTTCTATTGTATATGCTATTTCGAAACATCTATGTAATGTATATGTTTTCAAATCAAGTTTTGGACTATATATCAAAACCTATATGTTATGTTTCAAAACCTCTGACATTTCTGTCAGCAGAGCATTTAAAATCCGAGATGCATATGTTTTGAAATCATTTTTTTGAAGTATGTTTTGAAACCTTCATTCTATGTTTTGAAACCTCCGACATTTCTATCAGCGGATCATTTTAAAATCAAGATACATGTGTGCTGCATTTTTGTATTTATCAAAATGCTTCTCAATCATTGTTTAATGCATTCTCCATGCTTTAAGAATTCAAATTCAAATTTGAATGTAAGTGCTTTTAAAATATTCGAAGTGGGCATAAGATTATGTCTCCCACTCATTGTTGTCTCAAAGTGCTTGTCTAGCTATAAAAGGCTATATGTTTTGAAACATGAGGAGTATATTTTGAAACCTTAGTGTAAATTTGTGATGTTTCGAAACCTGTATGTTATGTTTTGAAACCTTCTTTTATGTCTTGTCTCTAATGGATATAAACGGACAAATTTCTATCTCTTGATATAAATAGCAGGTATTTGAAGATAATAACATATACAATAAGACACAACAAGAGAGAACAAAGACACATACTCAAGCACAAGTGATGATCAAAACGTTTTATTGAGCTTCCAAAGAAGATCCATACATATATTTGTGGTGTTATGAGTGTATAAAGGAGGAGCAAATCGAAAACAAGAAGTATCATCTCATTAGCTCCCCTCACCTCAATCTAAGAGGTTTGTGCAGCCATTGGTAAGGCATTTCATTGCTATGAATTTCATTAGGCTGTAATGATAAACCATATCTATCTTATTATTGTTTGTAAGGTTTGAGTTGAGCTTAAAACTCATTGTGGAAAATGTTTGAGTTGAGCCTAAAACTTGTTATAAAATTTGAGTTAAGCCCATAAAAACTCATTTGGTGTAAAGTTTGAGTTGAGCCCGTAAAAACTCATTGTACAAGATTTTGGGGTGAACCGT
Organism: Diospyros lotus; assembly: GCF_014633365.1. NCBI lineage: Eukaryota > Viridiplantae > Streptophyta > Magnoliopsida > Ericales > Ebenaceae > Diospyros > Diospyros lotus. Next base: position 29,934,984 of record NC_068343.1, on the reverse strand, counting down.
GGTAAAACTCTTGTTGTGGTTGATCACTAGTAAAAGTGATTGGGATTAAAAAATCCTTCAAGTGGGTAAGCTTGAAGGTGGTGGACTAGGCGGGGTGTTGAACCACTATATATCTTGTGTGCATTTAATCTTTCGCTTTTGCTTATTGATTATTGCTTAATCTTCATAAGGTTTGTTATCAAAATCTAAAACATATTTTCCTTAAGCATAAGCTTATACATATACATAAGTATCAATGTAAAACCCCACCTCACCCGAGTGCGTTACTATAAGGGAATTCTCGGGAATCTTTTTTTTTCCCATGATTATCACACGTGGTGCATCAAGAACAATCTTCACATGATTTTACATGCCGACACATACGACGATCCAACGAACAATCTCACATGCACACATAGGCCAGCACCCGCGGCGAATCCAAGAATTATCTTCACATGCAGATGAAATCCCGAAAACCCCAGTCTTACCCGTTTAGCTAACAAGATTCATAGTCTTAAACTAAAGGAATCATAATATTACACAACGAATATAATAACTTCAAGATATCGTGGCCTACCACCTAATTCATACATAAAGTTTCCTCAACAAAATACGAATTACAATGTTACAAAAAAACAATAACTCTATCATGCGCTCATTCATACATACATCAAAATAAATACTACCACCTCAAAATTATACAACCGCTATCACACTAAACACCGTTGGCCCTCAACTGGCCATGTCCTTGCCCTCGCAACAGTCCCTAGCTGGAACGTTGAATGTTTCAAGGGCATAACTCATATTAGATGATAAAACATCTAAGTAATGGCATGATACAACTTATTGAATGCATGAATAACACAAGAAACATGGCATATATAGACAAAAACAACATGCAACATGTCTAACTTGAGAAATCTCCCTAGCACACTCAACCTTTAGTGGAACAACCCTAAGGTGGTTTCAGGATGAAACAATAACCCGATGAGGATACTGGGGCGAAATCGTCCTTATCAAGTAATCTTAGACTTATTAATTTTGTGTTTTCGATATTGTAATACAAATTATTTTGAGGTTTGAGGATGTAATTGTAATTAGAGATTTTCTCAAGTGAAATTAAGAAGTAATATGGGGTTTAAAAGTGTAAATTCCCATATATATAGGTGTATTATATAAATATATATATATACATGTGTGTGTGTGTGTGTGCGTAGTGGCTGGCTTCTACGAAGCTTCCTGGCTAAGTTTTGATGCAAGTGGGAGGAAAGAGTAATGGCCAAGTCAGTTGAGGCGATGGAGAGTCGGTGGGTTCTCTATAAATAAGGGAAGAGATTGAAGAAGAAATGGAAATGAATATGGAAAGTGGCTGAGAGAGCAATGGCGGAGAGGGAGGTTGAAGCTGGGCAAGCAATGGATGAGAGGTCAAGGGAAAAGCTGGGAGACGCTGAAGGGTGGAGGCAACTGCAAGGGTGACTGGAAGCAACCGGAGCAAGCCGTAACAACTTGTGGAAGCCATGGCCGCAAGCTTCCAGCAAGCGAAGCAGCAGCAGCGATGATTTGGAGGAGGCTGGTGCGGCTACCAGCTAGGCCAAAGTTGGTTGCACAATAAGGATGAGCATGGTCGCTAGCCCACAATAGCTGGACGCGAGGTAGGGGAGGCTACTGCGATGGCAATTCATGGTGGCAGACGTGGTGAGGTCGGCGAAGGAAGCAATAGCCGAGGAGGGTGACGGTAAGGTCGATTGGCACTATGGGCGGCGGCCATGCATGCAAGTTGGGTGGAGGGAGAAACAGAGAAGAAGAAGAAGAAGAAGAAGAAGAAGAAAGAAGAAGAAGAAAGAAGAAAAAGAAAAGAAAAGAAAAAAAAAGAAAAAGAAAAAAACAAAAAAGAAAAGAATAAAATAGAAGAAAAAAATAGGAAAAAAAAGTAGAAAAATTTTGGAAAATTCCCAAAAAAATTTAGGAATTTATTTGAGACTAGAGGAGCATCCCAAGGCAAGTAAATTATTCGAGCACGAATTTTGAGGTCAAAGCCCGCATATCGAGGAAGCCTGAGAGGCTAAGTTAAGGTAAATGGTTCTATCCCGAAAGTTTGATTTAGTTAGTTCAAGTTGTGATCATTTTATCATATTTGCTCATATACTATTGCATGGAAAGTTATGATTTTCACATGGCACGATATTATTGTCATATTGATACTTGTGCATGGGATTGGGACGTCGTCCTGATAGTGTAGCCATAATTTCTCAAGGGCAATTGATGGAACAGCGTTAGGATTATCCTGAAAAAGGTCGGGATTCTACCTAGGGTTTCATGTCGGGCTAACTGGCCGGGGAAGTTACACTAGGGAATATAATTATTCATGCTATTGCATCATGCATTCATGAATTTCTTTTTAGACCCTCACTAGAAGATTCATCTTCTAATTGGGTTATGCCCATGGAACATTCAAACGTTCTAGTTGAGACTTGCAGCTTAGGCAAAGAAGTGGTTGAGATATGATGGCACGGGGTGACGTGTCTGATGGATTTGGAAAATTGTTCTGGTATTTTGTTTGTTCATGAAAATTTGGATATGTTTTAGATAAGTTGGGAAATGGAAATGTATATTGAGGTATCATTTGATTATACCTGAGGTGTTTAGTTGTTATCTCAAGAAACGAGTCTCCATGTATTTAAGTATAGAAGATATGATGTTAAACTATGGTACGGATTCTTATATTGTGATTAAAGTGAATTTGATTATGTATCATATCAGGTTTCAATTATTGCTTCTGCATTTATAATGATATGTTTGGGGGTTTCTCTTTGAAATACGATACTTGAGGTTTAAGAAATGTATTAAAGAAAGAGAATGTGTATTTATATGTTGGGCCCCAGCATAGTGACATGCTTGGAAAAAGTGAAGCATTACACGCTCGCTCTAATGACACCATCTATCTTTCTCTCACGGGCACCAGGGTCAGGAGAGTGGTGGCCACCTCCATTAGAGTGGTGATGAAGCCTTTCTTAGGGATTGCCGCCAGCGCTTGGTGTTGGGTTGAGATGGGTGATAAAGTTTCCATAGCGATCAACTATTTGGTGAGATGGAAAGAGAGAACAAAGACGGTATCATATGCAATGCATTAGGTTTGGATTCTCTAAAAGAAATTATAAAGATTGTTGTTGCATTGGCATTTGCGAAGATGGACAGAGACACCAAGAAAGAATGAGGACAAAGAAAAGACCATTAATGTTTGTTGCTGTTGCGTCTCTGTTGGTTGAGAAAAAGGGGTTTGGCCGATTTCCCCTTGTCCCACCTTCTGTCTCCCTTCTTTCATTTAGATCCAATTTATCAGCAATTTATAGCAATAAATTGATCCAATTTATATCCCAAATATCGTTAATTTCTCGCGATAGATCACACCTATAAATCATTCTGTACAAATAGCATAACTCTTATCGGACACTTATTGCACATGCAGCTGACATGTCATCTCAACTTATCTCATCATGATTCTCATGCAATATGCATATGGCTATTTTTAGACACACGCAAGTTGGTGCACTAACCCTCCTCCTAGTAGAGTAATTATCTGTAACTGTCATACCCATGCCCAAAAATAGATGTAGTGGTGTATAGTAATTAGTTTATGTTGATTTATGATTCAAAATAAATTGATAATTATTCATTTCATTTGCATTTGGATTTTATGTTGTATTTGGCTTATATATATATAAAGTGGCAGATTATTTCTAAGCCATTAATCTTTTCCTTAAAAACCCTCAATTAAGAAGTTGCTATCAAAAAACTCTTTGTATATAAAGTTCATTTGGTATTTCAATCAACACTTTACACATGAACAAAACAAGAAAACGTGTAAAAGAGAAAGAGGAACGAAGGAAGATTAGAACCCTAATCCAACAACTAGGTATTGATCTTTCACTGTGTTCATGGATTGAGTGTGGGAGATGTCTAGAAGATTGTCTTAAGAGTGCTGTAATCGTTTGGTTAATTAAGCGTTGTATTATTTGTTTCTTCTTGTTCAGTTGTTGTTTCTGATTTTGTTGTAATCGTTGAAATCTCTATAAATTCATTATCTATTATTAGTGGATTGACTAGGGTGAAACCCTGCCTTGAGTATAATCGTTTTAATTCAAACACATAAACACTATGTTCATTTTTCTATTTGCGTTGTGTGTGTATTTTTATTTCATTGATTTTGCTTGAACATTCGTGAATCTTGATATTGTCGTAGTTTAGTTGTGTGTGTTCATTAACAAGTTAGAATTTAAAGTTATCTTTATTTTATTAATAGGTTGTGTAGATCATGACATATCATGTATATGCATTATAAGCATGTCAAATGTAACAACCCATTATTGGTATATGCCATAAGTGATATTTATTTCATTTCAGTGTATATATATATAATGGCATTATTTTAAAATTAAATAAAATGGATTGAGGGTTTAATAAAGCAAGATTTGGGCCAATGTGAGAAAGCACATGGCAAATGATAGTTAGAATTTAAATGAAACCATTTTTAATGGATTGGGCCTAACTATGTATAGATTGAGTCCATAGTTGATTTTAAATGAAGTGGGTTGGACCAAGTGAAAAAATAGATCTTTTGGTCCTTAAGTGTTGAGCCAATTTGAAAATAAGCCTTTTGGATTTTATGAGATGTTGGGGCTAATTAAATTAGTTGAGCTTAAATTATATGTGAAGGATGAATGAGTTTGGGCTTGAGCTAATTCACAAAAGGATGATTTAAATTTAAAAGGAAAATTAAATGAGTGGCAAATGTCTAAAAAGGGCATGAAAATATATGTGTGTGTGCAAGTAGGAGAGGCAAAGTTGAGAAAGCATAAATGGGGGGTGGGAGGGGGAGGGGGGTGGGGTGGCAGACATTCCCCCATTTCCCTCATTATTTTCCTCCTCCTTGCTTTCTTGTTCTTTTCTCTCTCTCTTCCATTAGTATTTATTCTTCTTCTTCTTCTTTTTCTTCTCCAACTTCCTATCTTTTCTTTGTTTTTTTTTTTTTTGTTTTTTTGCTGTTTTGGAGCTTCAAGGGGTGTGGCTTTGCAACATTTAGCATGCTTTTTCTTCTTCCCTAAATTTGGTTTCTCCATCCAAGACAAGTTCCATTCCTTTCGTGCTCTTCATTTCAAAATTATTAAATTTTGGGCCAATTTGTGCATGTTGTACCTTTCGGGCTATAACTTTTTTTTATTTACATCCAAATCAAGATCCATTTGTTGTATTATAAATTAGACTTCTTGATCTTCATTTTGATAGATTACTTGGATTTTTTGGCTAAATATTGAGTCTGTAAATGCCCTGTGAAATATCTGCTCGAATCTGGAAATTCTATTTTTGTGTAATTTGTCATTGCTTTTGTTTTTGACCTATAACTTTCTATGTTTACATTCAAATCAAGATCCGTTTATTGTGATGTAAACTAGACTTCTTGAGCTTCATTTTTATATATTACTTGGAATTTTTGGCCAAGTATTGAGCCTATTTGTGCCTTGTGAAAAACCTACTCGAATCTGGAATTTTTATTTTTGTGTAATCTGTTATTACTCTGGTTTCTGGCCTATAACTTTATGTATTTATATCCAAATTGAAATTCATTTATTACTCTGTAAACTAGACATCATAGGCTTCATTTCGGTATATTAATCAACTTATTTGGTTATGATTTGAACCTGTAACGACCTTATTAAATTCTGTCCAAAAATCTAGAAATTTCTTGTACCGCATAATTTGCCTTACTTCGGTTGTTGGGCAATAACTCATTGTGATTATTTTCGATTCCGAATCCGTTTATTATTTTAGAAACTAGAGGTCCAGGACTTCGACTTGGTTATATTATTCATAATATTTGACTAGGTTATGTGTCCGAAATAGGTCTCCGAAGTTACAGTTGAAATTTGAATTTTTTTAGAATTTGTTGTGTTGCTACGCTTCCTATATTAATATCATGGTTTTTGCCCATGAAAAACCCTCCATTTTTCTAAATGGGTTGTATCTCCCTTGTTTTGCTAAGTTTTAAAAATTTCTTATATTTTGTGGAGTCTTATTGGAAGTCTCGATAGGGTTTTGTATCATCCTATATTTCTTAAGGAATGACACATTTATTGATTAGAATCTAGAGTCATACAAGATTTAGTGTTTCTTGCATGTATAAATTTTGATTTCTTGTAGTTGTTGTTGAGGTAAAAACTTACCATGTGATCATGAGATAGTGCATATATCTTAATTTATGTAATTGTGCATAATAAACATGATGTGGGATTTTTCTTAATCATTGAGAATTGACATGAAATTGGGATATGTATGTGTGATGCATGATTATTATCTTTGCACACCTATTATTTTGCGTGGCAACAATGTCCGTGGGTGAGAAAAGAATATCCTATGAGCGCCTAACACGGGTGAGGTGGCCATCAATCCGGTAGACAAGACTCAAATTGTTATTGCTTGTTGATGTATCTTTATGATATATATATATATATTCATGTATGGATATATTGGTCGTGGGAGTCTTGGGAATTATGTGGAAAATTCCTTACTATTGGTGCATGTGCATGAGTATAGAAATGACTACATGATATGTATAATAATCACAGCATGAGAAATTAACGTAAATAGAAAATTTATGAGTTGTGTTATACTGATATCTTCTCATAGAGTTGTTTACTCTATCTTGATTATCAGTTCACCTTGTTTACTCTCATGTCATTCCAGATAAAAGTAAAACAGTGGTTGAGGATGAGCCCAAGATTAAAGGTGTACAGAGACCTCCCAAATTAAATAGTCCATATTAGTGTTTGTGAAGAGAGCATGTGGGAGGAAATTTTATGTTGTAAAATTTGTTAGTGCCCTTGTATTTTATTTTGTGTAGGCCATGATGCCAAGATGTTGTAAACTTTTATGTTGGCTTCCACTGAATTTATCTAAGGATTGTAATGTAGTGTTGTATGTTAGTATTCTATATCATTCTTGTGATTATCTCATTTTGGATATCCTATACTAGCGAAACTATTTGGGATTGAGCCACTACATCATCAGTATGTTTAAAAATATATATAACTTGAGTGTATAAATAACCACTTGAGAATTGAAAAAGAAAAGAAAAGAAATTTAGATACTAATAATTTACATTAACAAGAATAATGGGTTAATTAAATTTAATTGTAAGTAGACAATGTGTATGTGGGTTAATATATAAATGTGTGGCTGTCAAAAAAGTGCAGAAGAATTTTTTTTTTTCCCGCTTACCATGGGCCACGTATACCCATTTGCTGTCCAAAATTTTATTATCCTATCACGTCTCTTTCTTGCTTTTCAAGCCTTTTCAGATATTTTCTTCTTACTTGCCACTTTTGCTGGACCGTATCTTATTCCCAGGCTCTTTCCAATTCTTTTGGTTTCTCTCTTCTGAACTCACGCAGCAGCCTCTTCCTTCTCATTTCCCAGAAACCCAGCTCCATTCTCGAAGGTCAGTGTGCAATCAAGGATTGAAGATTTAATCAATGAATCTAAGCAGCAAAATTATGTTGAAGAATTTCTAGGAATTGATAATGATTTAGTTAATGAATCTGATCAACAAAATCATGTGGAAGAATTGGTAGGAACTGTGAATGATTTTAATGCACAGGTAGGTGACTTAGGTGAAGATGAACATGTTGAAAATGAAGATTTTGATCATCTTTGTAATAATGAAGACACTGAACCTGAGGGTGTAGAACCAAGTTCTCTTCTAAATATTTTTAATCCTAGAATTTGGGATAATCTAGATGAAAAAATGAGAGCTTTACTTGTCGAAAAAGGTCCTGCAAGAGATAATAATATCTAATTTCCCAATGATGAAAACTTTAGACATTTTTCCTCGATTTATTACATGAGAAAGTTACCAAATGAAGAGACTCATGACAGAAAATGGCTAGTATACTCAAAGGAATTGGATAAGGTATTTTATTTTTGCTGTAAATTGTTTAAGACAATGTGTTGTAGAAGCCAATTAGCAAATGAAGGATTTAGAGATTGGAAACATCTTAGTGAGAGTCTTAAACAACATGAAAACAGCATTGAACATATAACTAACATGAGTTCTTGGATTGAATTACATAACAGATTGAAAAAAAATAAAACAATTGATAAAGGCATACAAGAACAAATTAGGAGAGAGAAGGAACACTGGAAACATGTTTTGGTAAGAATAATTTCTGTTGTCAAATGTCTTGCTAAAAATAATATTGCATTCCGTGGAACAAAAGAGAGAATTTATAAAGAAAATAATGGTAATTTTTTAGGTATATTGGAAATGATTGCAGAATTTGATCCAATAATGCGAGAACATTTTCAACGAATTCAAAATGAAGAGGTTCACTATCATTATCTAAGCCATAAGATTCAAAATGAGCTGATAGATTTGCTGGCTTCAAAAGTCAGAAGTGCAATCATTGAGAAAATCAAACAAGCAAAATATTTTTCAGTGATACTTGATTGCACTCTTAATTCAAGTCACAAGGAAAAATGACTTTGACAATACGGTGTGTGAATGTGTCAAGGAGTCCAATGAAAATAGAATAGTACTTTTTAGAGTTTTTAATTGTGAAATATACATAAGGATTAGGACTTTTTAATGAATTGCAATCTGTCATAGAGTCCCTTTGTCTTAAAATTGATGATGTTAGAGGACAGGGTTATGATAATGGCTCTAATATGAAAGGAAAACATCAAGGTGTACAAAGAAGATTACTTGAAATAAATCCTAAAGCTTTGTTCATGCCATGTGGTTGTCATTCTCTTAATTTAACACTATGTGATATGGCAAACTGTTGTGTGAAAGCGAAATCCTTTTTTGGGGTGGTTCAACTCATTTATTGTGTTTTTGCTAATTCTACAAAGCGTTGGAAGATTTTACAAGATCATGTAGATGGTTTAACTCTTAAAACATTGTCAACTACACGTTGGGAAAGTCGTGTAGAGAGTGTTAAAGCAATAAGATCCCAAGCTGCTCAAATAAAAGAAGCTTTATTTAAAATAGCAGAAACTAGTGAATATGCTAAAACAAAAAGTGAAGCTGAAAGTTTAGCAACACATGAATTGGAAAATTTTGAGTTTTTATTAGGCATGGTTATTTGGCATGATATTTTATTGAAAATTAACTTAGTCAGTAAAAAGTTACAATCTAAAGATATGTGCATTAATGCTGCTTTAAAAAATTTGGAAGGGCTCATTTCTTTTTTTGAGAATTATAGAGAAAATGGATTTGCATTTGCTATGATTGAAGCTAAAACTATTGCTTGTGATATGGGGATTGAATCTAAATTTCCTGAAAAACGTCAAAGTCATAGAAAGAAACAATTTGATGAGAATGCCAATGATGAGACAGTACAATCAGTTGAAGAATCATTTAGAGTCAATTATTTCATCTGTGTAGTAGATATGACTCTTTCTTCATTAAGGAGTAGATTTGAACAAATGCAACATATGATGGTATTTTTGGGTTCTTGTTTAATTCAAAGAAGTTAACTTCATAAGGTGATGAGGAATTGAAAAATTATTGTGTGAAGCTTGAAACTACTTTAAAAAATGGTGAGTCTTCTGATGTTGATGCAAGTGATTTGTTTTCAAAGTTACAGGTGCTGCAATATCTTTAACATCAGCAGTAAACACAACACTTGAAATTATAGAGTTTGTAAAAGATATGGACTGTTTTCCAAATGTTTTGATTGCCTATAGAATACTATTGATTGTACCTGTGACTGTAGCATCTGTAGAAAGAAGCTTTTCTAAATTAAAATTATTGAAATCTACTTGAGGTCTATCATGTCACAAGAAAGGCTAAATGGGCTAGCAATATTATCCATTGAAAAATAGATGTTAGAAAAGCTTGAATTTGAAAGCATCATTGAGGATTTTGCTTCTCAAAATGCAAGAAGGAAATCATTTAAATAATACTTTTTTAATTGTGATTTTGTTGTTTTTCATCTTATCTTGCAAGTGGTGATGATAATTTGCCGGTTGCTAAAGATGCAAAGGGATTTCAAGTAGGCCGCTGTTGTTTGCTTTGACTATTGAGAAAGAAAATATATTTTTGTTTTGCTAGTTGCTGAGGATGCAAAGAGATTCAAGTAGACTACTATAGTTTGTTTTGGCTATTGATGATGTAAAGACATTTTTGTTTTGTTGGTTGCTAACGCTAAGAATACAAAAGGATTTCAAATAGGTTGATGTTGTTTTGCTTTAGCTATTCAGCATGTAGAGAAATCTTTTTTTTTTTGGGCTGGATGAAAGAGAATTTATTTTGCTGGATGAAAAAGAACATATTGAATTGTTATATATTGTAGTCTTTTATTCTAAATTTTAATATATTGAAGTTTGAATCGATACAATTTATTTGGTTTGAATGTTAAATTTTTAGTTAATTTGGACATATTAAATCTTGGTTGAAAAATAAAAGTGACTTCATCACTATGTTTAAATATATATATATGGGGTCTAATTTTTACTTTTGCCCCGGGCCCTAAAAAATTCAGGACTGGCACTGTTGAGGAGATTATATTTTTGTAAATTAGATCCAATCTTTTTGGGTTTCAAGATTGGCCATAGAGTTTGGTTGATTCAAAAAATTTTAAAATTTTCACTGCCTTTGGATCTAAAGGCATCTATGAAACCCAATAGGAAGTTTAACAATAATACCATCAAAATGGCATATGCTGTTTCCTTGAACCTTTTTCCACTGTTTTGATATTTTCTTTGGTTGTGGTTATCCAAATGGCAAGAGGGTAGTGGCATTTGAATCCTAAAACCCAAGGGTTTAAGCTTATAATTTTTCAAATTATAATTCTTCTTCAATCAATATCAGTTTTTATTTAAAGTGGCATCAAGTTCTGTTTTATTTCTTGCTGTCCCACTGGCAATACTTGCTAATTGTCGCACAACTTAAGAGATCAAAATCATTAGTTGTAAAAGATATTAGAAAGGGGAGATATAAAGCTTCATTTCATAAAAAGTTTCAACTTTTAATTCTTTGTCAATCTGTAACACCCCGTCTCGCCAGGCGTGTCACTATAAGGGTATTCCCGGGATTTCTTTTTTTTTTTTTTTTTTCTCTTTAAGCTCAACACGCGCGGTATTTCAAGAACAATCTTCACATGCAGAAACAAAACCCCGCGAACCCCAGCCTTGCCCGTTTAACTACCAAGATCAATAATCTTAAACTAATCGAGACATTGTACAACGCAGCGGATACATTAATATCAAAAATCGTAGTTCTTACATGGTACTTCCTTAACGTAATACAAATCAGATGACAACAATGCTACTATACAGTTGTTCATTTACAACCTGAAATACATACTAAAAACGTCACAATGACTATTAAACTAAACACCATTGGCCTTCAACCGGCCACGTCCTTGCCCTTGCAACAGTCCCTGGCTGGAACATTAAACGTTCCAGGGGCATAGCCCAGATTAGATGATAAAACATCTAAATGACGGTATGAAACAGTTATACAATGCATGAAAGACATACGAGCATGGCATACTATACGACAACATGCAAGACACGTCTAACTCGAGATATCACCTTGACATACTTAATCCCTCGAATGCCCCACTCTGGCACACGTTCACCTGGTCCAATGTTAATCCCTCGAGTGCACCGTCGTGACACCCGTTCACCTGGTTTAACATTATTCCCTCGAGTGCCCGTGTGTGACACCCGTTCACCTGGATTAACATTGTCCCAATCTCAAGTAGACCCCATCCCGCCCCATACGGACCCAACGATGCAATTAAACTTGACCCCAAATGATATGAAAATTTACACGCCATGCACCAACATTTTAAAATAAAGCAGTTAATGCAATGTAGCAAATATCGACACAATGATCATAAGTAAAAGCCTTGTAAAACAATCTATGTCTAGGAGGGTATAATCGCTCACTAGAACCCACCACAAGCACCTAAAAACACTTCCAAGACAAGGAAAAGCTGGAATCAAACCACTCACCTAGAATGTTTTCAAATCGCCTCAATCCTCGTGCAACGCCTCGGTTTGCGTGCCAAATCCCAAATGCTTGAACTTATACTCAACTTCGAGCCACAACACTTCCTAAACACCATATTTAATTAAGAAAACATAAAAATCCATTTTCCTCAATTATTTCATAATTTCCACTATTTTTTCCCAATTTTCACCTAGATAATTCCAAAATAATTATCTCCTCAAATATTTTCCAAAATATTTTAACATGTTAATTCCTAAAATAAATCAACAAAAATACTGGAATTGGAATTACCGAAATGCCCCCATCCACGCGCCTTCACGCGCCTAGCGCGTGGGTGCGAGTGAAGATTGGCGCGTGCAGCCACGCGCCACCGTCTTCTTCCTTACATCCGGCCGCCGGCGACTCCTCCGATGACCAAAATAAGGGTTCAGCCTTGAAGCCCTTCTTGAATCGATCTCATTGGCACTGGTTTGAGGCTGAAAGGCCACCGGAAAATGGCCCAAAAGGCCAGTTGCAGGTCGGCGGTGGCGGACCGCCTCCGATTCTCGGCCGAACTCGAACAACCCTCAAACTCACACTAAAATGCTTCAAATTACTCCCAATCTCTTCTCCTCGATGCAAGGATCAAAATCCCCTTAATCACTCTCTCAAAAACATCCAAAAACACGGTCGATTTTGAGCTCCAAAAGTCGAAACCCTCGGCCCCTATTTAAACTAAAAATCCGATCCTTTTCCGGCCAATCACCGGCCATAGCTTGGTCACCAAGCATCCTCGCGCCGGCTACCACCTCCCCCAGGTCGCCCTTGGCCATCCCTTCGCCGAGATCGGCCTCCACGTGCAAAGATTTGCGGCGGCCGAAATCTGGTTGCTATGTTCACACTATGCAAGTTTGATAATTTGCACTTTCACCCCCTTGACTTTTCAAATGACATTTCTGCCCCCTTCCAAAGCACCCCTAATAAATCCAATTATATCACCATGTCCCGCAAGTTTAGTACATCTCATTAGACCCTCGAAACTCCTGAAAATTACCGTTTTGACCTCCCTTGGGCAAAATTAGAAAACTGTACTTAGGCCCAACTGGTCAAATTGACCTTAAATCCTTTTGATTCAACCTGAAATCACTTAAGGGTTGTTCTACACATTAAATATTAGTCCTTGACATGCTTCATTGATCTTCTGGACGTTTCCTACGTCGATTCGGTTTTCTCAGCCCGGTCGACAGCTGTACCGAAAATTATTCCCGATCCCACTTCTTTCATCACTAAAAATCATAATTCGAATCACTTGTCGATACTGTACAATTTTCTTTAGCTATCTAAGGTCCGGGTTACTCCCTCCGACTGATTTAATCATCTAAGACTGCGTTAGTGTGTCATATAGACTTATTCTTTCGATAATTCCAGTTATACCCTTCATTAAATATTATTTATACTCTTAATAATTTCCCGGGTATTACACAATCAGTGCAGATTTTTTAGCAAAGTAAAGTTAGTTTCTGTGTAATTCAAAGTTAAGCACTTGCTAATTAAAAATTGAAATGTATAAGATTACTTGTATATTGTGCATTTTAACTTTTACCTACACAACATGCATATCATGCATTCATTATAGACTACCCTAGGCTATTAGTTTAGTCTTTTATTTAAACACATACCTCTTAATACTTTAGGAGAAGAACTAGCGGGTGAGGAACCTCCTGAAGCAGGGCAAGGGAGCTCTGGTACGCGTTAGTATGTTTGATTGCCCATGTGAGTGGATAGACCTCTAACAATGCTTATTTTGATAAAATAATGTTTTCTAAGTTATCTTACAGCTATTCTTATTTTTAAGAAAAGTGTTGAGTTTTACAGGATATGAATTATGTGTTTTCCCCTGTTAATGGTTATGGTTCATTTTGTAAACCAGGGAACAGATGAGGTAATTAATATGAAAGTCTTGATTTGGCAAGTTAGTGTTTATGAAATATATTATTTATGTTTAAAATTTCATCAATGGTAGATCAATATTGGATACTGTGAATTTCTACCTACTTAGAGAATAGCTATTAATATGTGTTATCAACATTTACTAGTTTTTATATTCAAGCTTAGAAGTAATTGATTTGAAAATGAGATTGGTCTAGTAATGTACGTCTTTCAACTTGGTAATATTTTCATATGGCTTATTTAATAGTCAAGGTATTTTGAGCAGCTATATGTACTCCTAGCTAGGTAACCATCATGTATAGCAAGAATACTATGAATATGAGGTCTTTGGGACCGCATGGGCTATACATAAAGCCTTTGGGGCGTATATCTTGTGTTCTTAGCCCTTTGGGGGCGTGCTCCGCGCTAGCGTATGACCATGTTATCATGTATAATTGCTCCTGAGTGATTGGCAGTAGCCATGATTACCCTACATAGGCTCCCAGGCTTGGTGATGCCATGTTTAATATGATTTGCTCCCGAGAGAGGACGCTTCTCGGTGATGCCATGTTTACAGCTTATAAAATGAAATGGTATGCAGGCTTCCGAGTGTACAGTGGCTGCACGCTTTATAGATAACAAGTGAATTTTGCTCTCTTTCGAGTTATGGATTCTACTCATAGTTTGAATAACAATTTCAAATACACTACTTATGTTAAGATTTGAAATTACCACGGGTTCTTCATTGGATTATATATATATAATTTTGGAAAGATACTATGTCTTTTAAAAGTTGTGATTTTGGAAATCTGGTTGCTTTAGTAACTGTCAAGCTAGGTCTTGCGCACAAGTAAGGCAGCATGGCCAGTGTGTTTGTGTGTGTGTATGTATGCATGTGTGCGTGTGTGTATATACGTGTGTATCTGCGTGTGTATAAAGGATGATTTGGCATAAACAATCTGATCAAGATCACGAAATGGATTACACACATATAGCATAAAGAATGATGTTGTGGAACAAAGGTGAAGGAGAGACCAAGTATTTCTGCTTGTGAGATCACATAATAGGTTCTATAGATGGTGTATAACCTCATGCCTCCAACATAAACTCACAGAATAACACATCATTTGAAATAGATAGGAACAAAGCTATCTCAATAACCTAGAATACGATCAGGTGCAGAAGGATTGGATTCCAGATGAAGGAAAATAAGAGAGGCACTGAAGTTACAAAACAAATATAGCATTTGAAGATAGAAGAACCCATTCTTTTGGGAGGATAAAAAGGGGTGGGTCAATATACATGTATGTGTGCATGTATATATATATGTGTGTTATCTACTGTGATGGTGGTGGCCGTGATGTCTCCTCTAATTTTGCAGAGGCGGTCCACACTCACACCCACACAGTCGGTCGGTAAACACCGACCGACGATTTGAGGTGTTGAAATTTGAGAATGTGTTTTAGGAATGGCTGTGTCTATGTACGATGGTGATAGAAGAGGATATTTTTGAAAAAAATTGACTGTAAAAAGTTATTAACGTGTTGCAAAGAGTAAGAGGAAAAAATAAATTTTTAAAGACTACAAAGAATAAAAAAGTGATTGCAAATAGAATTTCCCAATGTGATAAGATCACCTTGTCCTTTGAGCTTTAAAAATCTTCAATGTGGCTTCAAGATTTGTTGAACCATCCATTTCACGTACACAACCACCAATTTTGACTTCTTGGGGCTTGAATTAATTCTGAGCAAATGGCCTTTAAATCCCATGCAGCAGGCTTTTGACAACTAAGAGCCAAAATAAATTGGCTTTGCAGGCTTATCTTCTGAACTCAGCAACGTGATAACTTGGCATTAAAAGCTTTTGATTGTTGATAAGAATTCTGAAGACTGCTGATTAAGTTGATTCTGATAAATAAATTTAGTTCTTGATTATTGATAAGGCTGATAGGATTCGTGTTGATCTTCATTAAATAAGGGTCAAGCTGATCTGCAGAAGACATGTGTCTGTCGTTCATCTAATAACTTTTGTTGAGCTTATCTGAAATTGCTAGAAAAGATCACAAAATCTGATAAATTTAATAGCTAGATAAGATCAAATCTGTAACTGGATAAGATTAAATTTGTAACACAGCTGAATAAGATCAAATCTATAGATAAATTATTTTTTTTTCCCTCGGAGCAATCTTGCTTCTTTTAAGAAGGGTAAACTAGATAAAATCTACTAACCAAATCTCCTCATCTTCTGTCTCTTGGAAGATTGATGATAATTTTTGGTTGATTGGAAGATAAAAAACTATTGGTCAATTATTGATATACTCGTATAGTAATGGCATCAATACCCAAGAAAGGCATAAATTGGGATATTTAAAATTTGGGTTAAAACTTTGAAATTTCCTTTATGATGAAGGATGAAATTTTGATGCAATTTAAAAATGATTAGAAGATTACAAATTACAATATATGAAATAAAGAGTAAGAGTAATAGAGTGACACAAAAAATATATAGTGTTTTGGTTTAAACCACTGGATTGACCCTCTATCACCAAGCTATAAATATACAATTCTTATGTTTAAACAAACCAACTCTCTAGCAAAACTAAGCACAAATATACAATCTCCTACTTTAATACAAGTAGGTCATCTACCTCTATGAACTAAGAACACAAAGAGTGATACAAGAAAGAGATATATAAGAGTATGCACTCTTTGTTATAAATGTAACCAAAAATAGATGTAAGGCTTGAAATTGAATTTTACAAAATAAATACAAAGCCTTGAAGTAAAGATTGAATACACCAATGCAGCACAAAAATGAGTGAGCACTTGGGAGTTTGTAGTATGATGACTTGAGTAGTTTGAATGTCTATTTGACTTCTATTTATAACATATAGTTAAATTATATTTAAAAATTACAATACTATTAAGGTTTAATATTAATAAAAAAAATATAATCAAATAGTAGTGATAACATAGAATAAAATAATCTTGAAAATTTATTTTTAATAAAACTAATAAATTTAAATATGAAATACCCGTGCGTTAAGATAACTAGCGACTTCCAATAATGGTCTTATTTCATTGTCCTTAATAGTTCCCAATTGTTTTTTAATAAATTCTAACTTAATTCTAATTCTAAGACAAATTCAGCAAATAAGACTCCGCTGGTATATATTTTTCCAAACATGTTAGCCGCCATAGAAGACTTTAGAAAGATATTAGCAGCTTCGGATGTGACTTCGGGGGGAATTATCGAACACCTATTGCACATGCAGCTGACATGTCACCTCAACTTATCATGATTCCCATGCAATATGCAAATGGCCATTTTCAAACGCGCGCAAGTTGGAGCAGTGACCCTCCTCCTTGCAATTATCTGTAACTGTCATACCCATGCAAAAATAGATGTAGGGGTGTATAGTAATTAGTTTACGTTGATTTATAATTCAAAATAATTTGATAATTATTCATTTTGATTTAATTTCATTTGCATTTGGGTTTTATGATGTATTTGGTTTATATATATATATATATATATGTAAAGTGACGGGTTATTTCTAAAACATTGGTCTCCTTGAAAACCCTCAATCAAATGGCTGTTATTAAAAGCCCCTCTGTATATAAGGTTTATTTGGTATTTTATTCGATACTTTGCACACGAATAGAAGAAGTAAACGTGTAAGAGAGAAAGAGGAAGGAAGGGAGATCGGAACCCTAATCCAACAATCAGGTATTGATCTTTCACTATTTTCATGGATTGAATGTGAGAAATGTATAAAAGATTGTCATGAGAGTGTTGTAATTACTTTGTTGATTAAGTGTTGTATTATCTGTTTCTTCCTATTCGGTTGTTGTTTTTTATTTCGTTATAATCTTTGTAAATTTTTGAAATTCTATTGTCTATTATTAGTGGATTGACTAGGGTAAAGTCCTGTTGTGAGTAAGATCATTTTAATTTGAACACGTAAACGCTGTCTTTATTTTTCTATTTGCGTTGTGTGTGTATTTTTAATTATGTTCGTAGCTATATTATATCACAGCCCTCTCTTCCTTTACCATAGCATTTCAAGATTAATTTAGCAGCTATATGTACTTCTAACTATGTAACCATCATGTATAGCAAGAATACTATGAATATGAGGTATTTGGGACCGCATGGGGTATACATAATGAAGCCTTTGGGGTGTATATATATCTTGTGTTCTTAGCCCTTTGGGGGCATGCTCTGCGCTAGCCTATGACCAAGTTATCATGTATAATTGCTCCTGAGTGATTGGTAGTAGCCATGATTACCCTACATAGGCTCCCAGGCTCAGTGATGCCATGTTTAATATGATTTGCTCCCGAGAGAGGGCGCTCCTCGGTGATGCCATGTTTACAGCTTATAATATGAAATGGTATACAGGCTTCCGAGTGTATAGTGGCTGCACGCTTTATCGATAGCAAGTGAATTTTGGTCTCTTTCAAGTTATGGATTTTACTCATAGTTTGAATTAACTATTTCAAATAGACTACTTATGTCAAGATTTGAAATTACCATGGGTTCTTCATTGATTATATATATATAATTTTGGAAAGATACTGTCTTTTAAAAGTTATGATTTTGGAAATCTGGTTGCTTTTAGTAACTGTCAAGCTAGGTCTTGCGCACAAATAAGGCAGCATGACTAGTTAATTTGATCCTCCTGCAAAAATCACATTGCATTTTTTTTTTTTTTAGATTGATTTCTAACAATATATATATCATCTTTCTCTCTTGGGTTTATCCATCCATCCTGCTAAGATAATTGTCCCTGGCTACGTTACTCCCTTTGTTAAAGAAAGATGTCAGCCCTCTAGACTCACCGTGGAGAGGGGCTGCCGCAGCCTATGCACAGCCTTTAGACCCAAATGAGTTTCTTGGAGTTGAAGCTTTGGTGGAACAAGTTTACTACATTAATTGCCGTTTACCAAATTCACGTTTGGATGATATCATATACAGAAGCGGCGAAGAAGACCAAGATATCAGGCAGCACGTGTTCCGTTGGGACCCGATTCCTTATCAAGAGGCCTTTACTAATGGATTCCCAGCAAGGCGTGAAAATAACACTTCCATCACCACTTACTTCAATTTGAATGACCATGTCCATAATGCTGGTAGGCCTCTTGAGCGACCTACGAATCCTCATGCCTTCATTAGCACGTGTCTTAGTTCTCATTGGCATCCTAGTCCCGCCCTCCAACCTGGAGAGGTGAGGCTAGTCTATCGTTACGAGATCAATGCTCCTGGTGGTATTTTGGTTTCTCAGACTTTGGGTGATGAATACGAACACCGTGCTCAAGACGAAGTTTCCTTTATTGGTGCCATTGCTCCTCAATACATTCGCTCTGCTCAATTATTCCGGCTCACACCACGTGAAAATAGACCATGGTTAATTTTAAATTTATAAACATTTCCTGAATAAATTTTTGATTATTTGCAAGTTAAAATAAATTAATGGTCCCAGACCCAAATAATAAATAATGAGTACTACATTAAACATATTTATTTCCTTTAGATTTTGTTGTGCAGGCAGGCAAGATGCAGGAGAGCTGATGACAAACTACTACTAAATGCCTGTTTTAATCCACAGTCGCATCCGTGTAGGGAGCTCGAACTCCGGTGTCCTGTAGTTGATTACAATGATGAAAATACTGGACGTAGGCGTCTGAAAAAACTAAAAATTTATCCAACAAAATCGGATGTTGTGAGAAAGAAAAGACAAGCCTCGGATGATCCAGCAGAATTGGATGTTGCGAGAGAGAAAAGAGCCGACTCGGATGCCATCTATGATTGGTATGCAAATCGTGTAGAAGATATACAGAGCTATATAAATGCTGCATTCCGTGCACGTAGTACAAATGAAGCCTATTTATTCATGAAAAATGAGTATGTGCTGGTGAATTATGCTCCAGGATCAACAAACGACTGGATTGTGAATGGTCCGCTTTTTATTTGTGATGGGTATCCATCGCTTATTGGTACAGCATTTGGAGAATATGGAATAGACTCTGCGTTTGACACTGATCGCACGGAAGCATTCATCTTCTCTGGGAAACTTTGTGCCTACATAGACTATGCTCCAGGATCCAACAATGACAAAATACTCCAAGGTCCTATGACAATCACTGCCATGTTTCCCTTCTTCAAGGATACAGTGTTTGAGAATGGCATAGATGCTGCATTTAGGTCAACTACGAGAGACGAAGCTTACTTATTCAAAGGCAACTAGTATGCTCTTATAGACTATAATTCCAAGAGTCAAATCGCCATCCGTTACATTAATCAAGGTTTTTATAGTTTGATAGGCACCATCTTTGAAAGTGGAATTGAAGCAGCTTTCGCATCTCACAGGAGTAATGAAGCTTACATTTTTAAAGGAGACCAGTATGCACTTATCAATTTTGCCCCAGGTTCAACCGATGACTATATAATTGGTGGTGTGAAGAAAATCCGTGACAATTGGCCCTCTCTTAGTGCAATATTGCCCCGCAACAATCGTGGGCTTGACGAGCATGATCATCACGATCAAGCACAAGCCGACTGAGACCAAGATCTTTAAGAAGAATATATTCATATGATGGTATGATTGGAATAAAGACTTCTGTTGCTGATCTTTGCTTTCTACTTCTTAATGTAATATGTATTATGTGTCTTTAAGAATAATATTCCGATTTATATACAATGGTATGATCGGAATAAAGATTTCTGTTGTTAATGTTTGTTTTTTACTTCTTAATGTAATATATATGTACCTTTAAGAATAACAGTGAATTGTGTGGTTGAGATCCCAGGCTGACAAACCCTACAGTACATAAATAACCTAAATTGAAAAGCTTTTTCTTTGCATTATGTAATATCTATAAGCTTGCAAGCCGGTTGTGGTCGGCCGGTGATGGGAAGACATCTGGTAGGTGGCTGGCTGTGGTTGTTTTTGTGCACATACTCTGTCTCGTGGACTCCGTTTCTAGAGTTCTATTTCAGCCCATTTGAAGGTTGAAAGTAGCCGGAGGTGCCACGTATGGGTGAGAAGGCGACCGAAGATGTCTAAAGGAAGAAGAGGGGTAAAAGAACTCGTGTTTATTAGCACTATATCTGAAACAGCCAGCCAGAGCAAATAGAACACCTTACTTTTCAATGTATTATCATCCTGAGAGAGATACAATTTCAAACAACCAAAGGCAGGAGTATTAATTTCTCTTTATTCTAATATTTTCCAATAGAAAATAAAATTACAGGTTTGAATAACCAAAGTCCTAATTATTAACTATTTTAGATATATATGTATATGTATATTTTGCGTAACATGATATCTTGCATAACGTAAACCAAGATAACTTTCAAATCTAAATCAAGTCACTGCTTACAACTATAATATAATGAGACCAATTTAAATGCTTACTAACTATGAGTCATATTCTACTTATAAAACTAAGCAAACTATCTAATGTAATTAAAATTAAAACATCGGATCCTTATACAAGTTTACTGGATTTATATCACGCGCTGAATCTAGAATTTTTCAATTATTTAGAGACATATATGTTCCGTCCCTAATTATAAACTAAAAATTTATTAATTAGTCTCTCAATTAGAGATAAATCCTTTTTACCAATAGGCAGTTGGAGCAGCGGAAATGGATTGCGTCTCCAGGCAAAGCTAGGTCAAGGGTTCGAATCCTAGAGACGCCACTATTGGGAGGGTTGAATACCAACTTCGGCATGAAGGGATTAGTCTTCCACCTAATAGAGTTGAGGGATACCCTTGGTTCACACCAAAAGAGAGAGATCATTTTTGTCTCTACAATAATATTTATAATTTTCTTATAACTTTTTAATTTTAAAGACCGAATATGTAGCATCCCGTATTTTCAAAGCGCAGCATTAACTCGAGATTTTGAGAATATATATATATATATATTTCACATATACACTCAATCCAAAAGGCATAAATCAATCCCCAATAATCATGTTTCACCTTCTCAGTCTACCAAACTTAATAATCAATAAGTCAAGACATGTAACATCATCATAAATGAGAAAATAGGATCGAAACCTAATATGATATATAACCGAAATCACTTTGATCATAACATAAGAAATCGTACCATTTGTTCAACATGACATTTTTTCATAAATATAGATAGAGTCGCATTTCTCAGCGATAATAAC
Organism: Diospyros lotus; assembly: GCF_014633365.1. Classification (NCBI taxonomy): domain Eukaryota; kingdom Viridiplantae; phylum Streptophyta; class Magnoliopsida; order Ericales; family Ebenaceae; genus Diospyros; species Diospyros lotus. The sequence continues at coordinate 29,912,892 of NC_068343.1, read as the reverse complement.
TAAATACCTCCAACATACTCAAAATATAACTCCAAATGACATTGAACCATAACAATACTACATGATCGTTTCTCAAATATCATTCATAATACATAACGTTCTTTTTATTTTACAAGACTGTTCACCAACGGAACATAAGCTTCTCAACATGACTAAAACATATTTGAATCTTCATGAAGTAGCAAAATACCGGAACAACTTGCCAAACCCATCAAATAAGTCATCTCGTGCCATTACATTTCAACCACTTCATTGCCTTTGCTGCAAATTTCAATTAGAACATTTGAATACTCCAAGGGCATAACCCAAATTAAATGTTGAATTATCTAAGTGAGGGTTCAAAACAGTTAGATAAATGCATGATGTACGAATATGAACAAACAGACACCCTAGTGTAACTTCCCTAACAATCCGGCCCGGCACGAAACCTTAAGCAGTCATCCCAACATGCACACACGGCACGAGAGACCCTTATACGTTATTCCGGAAAACACCTTTGGTGAATTATGGCTACACTATTAGGGCAACATCCCATCTCATTCACAAGTATTGATATGCCAACAATATCATGCCAAGTGAAAAATCACAACTATTGATGCAATAATATATGTACAGATATGATGAGATGTACATAAATTATAAATAATTTGGCAACCTTCATGAATAACATGCTCAATGTAGACAAAACATACCATGTATGAGTTTGTGGGTAAAATCACATGCAACAAAACCAGTTTTTAGGTAAAACCATTCACCTTGAACGTAACTCAAAACACCTCGAATCTAGTGCCCAACCTTGATTTTTGTGCCAAGTCTCAATAATCGAACTATTACTCAAATTTGAGGTTCAACGAAGCCTAACCATCATATTTATTCAAAGAAATATCAACATCTATTTTTTCATAATTTTCTCTTATTTGTTTTCTTATTTTTTCCTTAATAATTCCACAATAAATACCTTATCAAGGTTTTTCCAAATTTTCCATCACTATAATTCATAAAATAATTTTTCAAAAATAATAGAATTAATTTTGAAAATACCTCGTGTAACACCTTACTTTTCTCGAGCGTTAAATAACTTAGAAAATTTCGAGAATATTATTTTTTTTTTCAATATAAACCATTTCCCAATAATCCCGTTTTACCTTCCCAGCATACTAAACAAAAATTAATAAGCTAAGACAGATAATCATCATAAGTGCAGAAGCTTAAATCGAAACCTGATATGGTATAGAATCGAAATCCACTTTAATCATAAAATAAGAATCCGTACCATTACATCTTCAAATACTTAATTACATGGAAACTCATCATCAAGAGATAACAATTAAGTACCTCAAAAGATACAACCTAATTGTAACATCCTGTCCCGTCGAAGGGCGTGCCACTATGCTGGGGCCCATCATACATACATAATCCCTTTCTTAAATATGTTCCTTATACAACAAATATCGTATTTCAAAGGGAAACTCACCCAGCAAATCTTTCACAATGCAGAAGCAATAATCGAAACCTGATATGGTACATACCTGGATTCACCTTATATTATATCATAAAGAATCCGTACCATATATTACATCATATCCTCAATACTGAAATACATGCATACACGTTTCTCGAGATAATATCTAACACCCTAGGTGCAATCATATGATACCTCGAACATCCATCAAATACATAGTCATTTCCTCAGCAAATAAAATACTGGAATCACCTGTGGAATCTATCGGCTACGTCATTACGTGCCGTCATATATCAACCTGCTTATTGCCCTAATTGCAAGTCTCAATTGGAACGTTGAATGTTCCAGGGGCATAACCCATTAGAAGATGAAACTTCTAGTGAGGATCTAAAACATATATATGAATGCATGATGCAATAACATGAACAATATTTTTTCCCTTTAATGTAACTTCCCAGGCCCACTAGACAGGCTAGGAATCCTAGGCAAATCACGAACCTCTGTAGGAAGAGCCTAACGGTATTCCCTTAATGCCCTAGGGGAATTACGGCTACACTCTAGGGGCGATATTCTATTCCCATGCATGGATATCAATATGACAATAATATCATGCCATACAAATATCACGACTCTCAATGCAATATGACAAAATGAATATTGCAATTCATAATAACATGCATATAAGCAATCATATCATTAATATAAGTTCTTGTGAGAAAACCACTCACCAAATCATACTTAGGATAGGATAACTCATCTTTTGAGATAAACTTGCATTTTCTCAAAAAGCGTGCATCGCCTCGATATGAGTGCCTCGCCTCGATTTTCGTGCCAACTCTCAAAAGTTGCAGCCATCACATCATCTTAATCTCCTCAATCATAAAAATGATATTTAATTACTAAATATCTCAATATTCCATTTATTTCCTATTTTCCTTCATTTTCTCTTATTTTTCCTTCTAAAAATCCTAGTAAATACATCGAGTCTATTTCCTCAAATCTTTCTTCACAACAATTCACAATAGGCTATGAACTTCAAGAGAAAAATATTGGACTTACCCGGATGCTACGTTTTCACGCAAAATGAGGCTCTTTGATGCAACAATCGAGACACCGGGAACCCGAACTTCAAAACTTTTTGCACGGAACCTCGTAAAATAATTTTCCTGATTTTTCAGCATTTTTTCCAAAATTTTTGGAGGCACCACGCGCCCGCACGCACTAGGGCGACTGGGCGCACGAGGGAAGCAACGCGTGACCGGCACACGTCGGTCGTCTTTTTCGGCTTACTTTTTTCGGCGAAGGCGTTTTCTTCCACCATCCTCTTCTCCCTCAATCGATCAAGATGGCATAACTAGATGCCCCAAAGGACCACTAAAAGGCCCTCAATCGGATGGCCAAAGCTTCGGCTTGGCCGTCCACCTCCTTTTCCGGCGAGACCTCGAACGACCATCAAACCTTCACGAAAACACCTCTAATTTTTCATAAATTCTCTACCTCTCATGGGCTTCAAAAGCCCCTTAAAATGGATGGCCAATTCGTTCGATTTCTTGGCCAATTTGAAGCTAAAATTTTCTCCATTTTCGGCCACCATTGAACGCCTATTTATAGGCATTTTCGAGCTACAAAAAACCCTTAGTCGACCAACCCACGAGCTTTAGAGCATCCACCTTCCTCAGATTGCCCTGTAATCAACCCCAAGCGACCAAAATCGCAAGTTGCAGGGCCATCATCGCGCGACCAGAAAGCTGGTCGATTTTTGCTCGATTTCCGGCCACCCCTGTGGCCTTTGTCGTCCAGCCTTCACAAAAGTTGGTCTTTCGACCAAGCCTTATGCAACCCCATGGTCCATTTTAGCGGTCGCCGACTTGGAAAAATACTGGTTGGATTTGCCTTTGCCTAACTTTCAAATTTTGCACTTTAGCCCCTTAACTTTCGGTTATCCTCATTTTAGCCCTTTTCATTTAACCCCTCATCCTTCCATAATTGCATTTAAGGCCCTCAAGTCCTAAAACATCATTTTCACCCCTGAAGATTCTGAAAATACAACGTTTTGGCCTCCCTCTAGCAATTTCTAAAAATTGCACTTAGCCCCGAATCTTCATTTTGGCCTTAAACCCATTCGTTTATTCTTGAAACCTCTGAAGGGTTGTTCCTCATGAAAAACCGAAGCCCCCTCCAGCTTCCGTTGACTTTCGGGAAGTTGTCTATAACGATTCGATTTTGCAGCCTAATTGATAGCTGCCTTTTTAGCTGTACCAAAAATCGTTCCCGATCCAGTTTCTTTCGGTCCCATAAATCCTATCTCGGGATGCTCATTAATGCCACATTATTTTTCTTTGGCATCTCGACTTCAGGGACTCCCTATAGTTGATTCGGTAACCCATACGGTAAAAATTACCGTTATACCCTCCATTTATCTGAAAATTCCCTTTTTACCTCCAAGACAAATTACCCTTGAATCTCTTAGAATTTCTCGGGTATTCCACTAATGATACCTCAAAAATACATTAAACCATAACAATTATACATGATCATCAATATAATAATATATCCTGAATCCTCATAAAGAAACAAATACCGAGTCAACTTGCCAAACCCATCGGCCACATCATTACGTGCCGTTACGTCTCAATTATCTCCTTGCCATATCTGCAAGTCCTAACTAGAACGTTTGAATGTTTCAGAGGCATAACCCGATTAAAAGATGAATATTCTAGTGAGGGTTTGAAAAAAACATGATACATGAATGCATGATGCAAATACATGAACAAACATTACCCTAGTATAACTTCCCAGGCTCAGCCCAGCATAGAATCCTAGACAGAATCTTAGCACATCTGGCAAGATAATCCTAACATTATTCCATCAATTGCCCTTGGGGAATTACGACTACACTCTTAGGGGGCGTTTGGTACAGAAGAAATTTTAAGATTCATGGGAATGTTAGGTTGGGAATCTGTATTCCCATGTTTGGTACAACTTTTTTATAAAAAGAATCCTGGGAAATAGGATTCCCGGGAATGATTTTTACGCAACTTTCCCACAAAAAGATTTTCATGGGGGGGTTGGGAATCTAAGTTTCCCATGGACTTGGGAATGTTTTTAACAAATAAAAAGACTAAAACACCCCTTACCCTTTTATAACCCCATACAAACATATTATATATATTATATATATATGTAATATATTTATATTAAATATGGATGTGATGATTAGGAGAAAAATTAATATTATGTGCCTTCAAGAGACGAGATGGGTAGGGAAAAAAACAAAAACTTTATCAGAAGCTGGATATAAAATATGGTACACAGGAACTGATCGAGCAAAAAATGGAGTGGGGATTATTATGGATAAAAGCTTAATAGATGAGGTAGTGGATGTAAAGAGAATAGGGGATAGTATTATTATGGTGAAGATTAGTCTAGGAAGAATGACTATGAATATCTTTAGTACATATACACCACAAGCGGGGTTAGGTGACGAGATAAAAGCAAAATTCTGGGAGGACCTAGAGGGACTCATACAAATGATACCAAGAGGAGAGAAAGTGATTATAGGAGGTGACTTAAATGGGCATGTGGGTAGAGACGGAAACGGATATAGAGACGTACATGGAGGGTATGGATTTGGGGAAATTAATAATGTGGGTAAATCTATCATAGATTTTGCTATGGCATATGGGCTCATTATAACCAATACTAGGTTCAAAAAACGGGACGAACACTTAATCACATATAAAAATATCACCTCAACCACCGAAATAGATTACTTCCTCATGAGACAAGAGGATCGGTTATGTTGTAGGGATTGTAAGGTGATACCGGGAGAGTGTTTGACTACTCAACATAGACTTCTAGTACTTGACGTCCAAGTAAGAAATTGGAAGAGAAAAAATCACATAAAACAAAATCCAAGAATCAGGTGGTGGAATTTAAAAGGGGAGAAACAACTAATCTTCAAAAAAAAATTAAGGGGTAGAAGGAAATGGAATGGAGAAAGACAGACAAACCAAATGTGGAAAGAAATGGTTAATGCTCTGAGAAGCACGGCAAAGGTAGTCCTTGGAGAGACAAATGGTAGAGCCCCTAACCTTAAGGAGTCTTGGTGGTGGAATGAAGAGGTACAATTGAAAATTAAAAATAAGAAAACTTGCTATAAGGCGGTATATCAATGCAACAATGAAGAAAATCAAAAAAATTATAAAAAAGCAAAAAAGGCAGCAAAAAGAGCTGTTAGTGAAGCAAGGTCAAAAGCATATGAGAATCTATATAAACGACTTGATACAAAAGATGGAGAAAGGGATATATATAAATTAGCTAAAGCAAGAGAAAGAAAAACACGGGATTTAAATCAAGTGAAATGTATAAAAGATGACAATCAAAATGTTTTAGTAAATGAGGGAGCGATTAAGGAGAGATGGAAGGAGTATTTCACAAAATTATTTAATGATGGTGGTGACACAAGAGTTAGGTTGGGACATCTTAGGAACTCCGAAGGGAATGTGAGCTACACATTCTATCGACGCATAAGTTCAAATGAAATAAGGCAAGAATTAAAAAAGATGAAAAATCATAAGGCAGTGGGACCAGATAATATACCAATAGAAGCATGGAAATGCATGGGAGAAGAGGGCATCTCCTGGCTAACGCAACTATTTAACGCCATCCTTAAATCAAAAAAGATGCCAGATGAGTGGAGGAAGAGTACTTTGGTTCCTATATACAAGAACAAAGGAGATGTTCAAAACTGTGAAAATTATAGAGGAATTAAGTTAATGAGTCATACCATGAAACTCTGGGAGAGAGTAATAGAGCAGAGGCTCAGAAAGGAAACAAAGGTGTCAGAAAATCAGTTTGGTTTCATGCCTGGTAGGTCAACAATGGAAGCTATATATTTACTGAGGCGTCTAATGGAAAGGTATCAAGATCATCAGAAGGACCTACATATGGTGTTTATAGATCTAGAAAAGGCCTATGATAAGGTCCCTAGAGAAGTATTATGGAGGGTTTTAGAGAAGAAAGGAGTCAAAATAGCCTATATACAAGCCCTTAAGGACATGTATCATGGTGTAGAGACAAGGGTCAGAACATGCGGAGGGGATACTGAACCATTTACAACTACAATAGGACTGCATCAAGGTTCTGCACTAAGTCCATACTTATTTGCCCTAGTAATGGATGAACTCACTAAAGATATTCAGACAGATGTGCCATGGTGTATGCTATTTGCAGACGACATAGTGTTGGTGGATGAAACAAAAGAATGAGTGAACACTAAGCTTGAGTTGTGGAGAAACAATTTAGAATCTAAGGGATTTAAATTAAGTAGAAAGAAAACAGAATATATGGAATGCAAATTTAGTAAAAATGCAAGAGTGGATGATGTTATAATAAAATTAGAAGACCAAATCTTACAAAGAAAAGACCATTTTCGATATTTGGGATCAGTGATTCAAAAAGATGGAGAAATCCACGAGGATGTCGCACATAGAATTAAGGCAGGTTGGCTAAAATGGAGAAATGCATCGGGGGTGTTATGTGATGGTAAAATCCCATTAAAATTGAAAGGAAAATTTTATAGGACAGCTATAAGACCAGTCTTGCTGTATGGCTCAGAATGTTGGGCAGTCAAATACCAGCATGAGCAACAGACGAGTGTAGCGGAGATGAGGATGTTAAGATGGATGTGCGGACATACAAGAAAGGATAAAATTATAAATGAAGTTATTCGTAATAAGGTAGGAGTAGTGCCAATCAAGGAGAAGATGAGAGAGACTAGACTAAGATGGTTTGGTCATGTGAGAAGGAGACTAAGAGACGCTCCTGTGAGGAGAGTTGATGAAACGGAACAATTAGTCATAAAAAGAGGTAGAGGTAAACCCAAGAAAACTTTGGGAGAGACATTAAAATTTGATATGAAATATATGGATCTAAATGAGGATATGACAAAAGACAGAAATATATGGAATTCTAGAATTCATGTAGCCGACCCCACATAGTGGGATAAAGGCTGGATATGTTGTTGTTGTATACATATATGTATATATATTTGTATATTATATATTATATATTAAATATAAAAATATATTATAATATATTTATATTATTTATTATAAAATATTATATATATTAAAGTAAATATTCATACAAACATATATATTATTATGTATATATATATATACATACACATGCATATATATACGTAATGTGTAAAAAATAACATTTTTTTTATTTTCTAAAGATATTGTGGGTCCCAATATTTTATATAGTAGAAGAAATTTATCATTTTTAAATAAAAAATTAAATAAGGGTAATTTTGGAAAAAGAACATGAATTCCCAAGAATGTTATATTTAAACCAAACATAGGAATGTAAGATTCTCAGAAAAGAATACTCAACATTCCAAATAATGTTTAAATCTATCCAAACATAGAATTGTATAAATCCTGGGAATCAAAGATTTCTAAGAACATTCCCAAGAATCATGAATCCCAGGAATTTAAAAACTTCTCCTGTACCAAACGCCCCTTTAGGGTGACATCCCATTCCCATGCGCAAATATCAATATGACAATAATGTCATGCCATGCAAATATTACGACTTTCCATGCAATATGACAAAATGAATCATACCTTTCATAAATATCATGCATGATAAACAATCATATCATATGGGACAGGACAACCCATCTTTTGAGATGAACTCGATTTTTTCGAAAAAGCGCGCATCGCTCGATATGCATGCCCGACATCGATTTCGATGCCAACTCTCAAAAGTTGCACCAATCACATCATTTCGATCACCTCAATCATAAAAATGATATTTAATCACTAAACATCCCAATATTCCATTTTCTTCCTATTTTCCTTTATTTTCTTTCATAAAAATCCCAATAAATACCATCGAGACTATTTTCTCAAATCTATCTTCACAACAATTCATAATATACTATGAACTTCAAAGGAAAATTACTAAACTTACCTGGATGTTGAGTTTTCACGCAAAACGAGGTGTTCAATGCGAAAACCAAGACATCGGGAATCCCAAACCCAGATCTTTTTACACGAACCTCGATAAAACATTTTTCTAAGAATTTAGGAAATTTTTGCACATTTTCTAGTCAGGGACACGCCTTCACACGTTGGCGCATGGGCTGCTCGTGTTGACCAGCATGTGTGGCCCACGCGCTGGTCATCTTCCGTAGCCACGACACACTGGAAAAACTCGCCAACTCCACCATCTTGTTCCCCTCTTCCAGTTGATCACCATGGCATGACTTTGGGACAGAAAGAAGCACCGAGGGCATCCAACTGGGGCCTCGAATGATTGGCTAGGGAAACCGCCTTTATTTTCGGACGAGGCTTGAAATAGCCTTCAAACCTCTTCCAAAACGCTTGAAATTCTCCAGATAGCTTCTACATCTCGTGGGCTTCAAAAGCCTCTTATTTTGGAATGCCAATTCGTTCGAATCAGTCTCGATTTGTAGCTCCAACTCTTCAAATTCTCGGCCTTCATGGACACCTATTTATAGGCGAAATCGATGCTTCAAAAGCCTTTTCTCAGCTAGCTCATGGCCCTTAAGGCATAACCCTACCCTAGATCGAGCTCGAGGCACCCTTATCCAATCACAAAAGCGAGTTGCAGGTGTGCGAAAATTCGGCCAACTTTCAGTCGCTTTTCTTTTGCTTTTCTACCTAACCCAGCGGCCGTTGTCAACCCAAGCCTTTACAAAAGATGCTCCCCCAACCATCCCTCGTGCAATCCTGTGGCCAAAATTGGCCATGGCCGATCGGACATGTGTTGGTTATTGGCCAAACTTTTAGCTTTTTGCATTTTAACCCTTTAACTTTTGGCCTTTATCTTTTTGGCCCTTTTCACTTAGCCCCTGAACTTTTCATAATTGTATTTAAGATCTTTAAGTCCTAAAACATCTATTTGACCCTTGAAGATTTCGAAAAAACATCTTTTCGGCCTCCCTCTAGCAATTTTGGAAAATTGCACTTAGGCCCGAATATTCGTTTTGGCCCTAAACCCTTTTGTTTCTTCCTGAAACCACTGAAGGGTTGTTCCTTATGAAAAACCGAAGCCCCCTCAAGCTTCCGTTGACTTCCCGAAAGTCGTCTATCACAATTTGGTATTATAGCTAATTGGCAGCTGCATTTTAGTTATACCGAAAATTGTTCCCAATCTCATTTTTTTTAATGCCATAAATCATGCCTCGTAGTACTCATCACGGCCATATCATTTTCCTTTAGCATCTCGGCTCCAGGACACTCACTGCAGTCGATTCAGTCAATTTTTCGGGCTATTTAGATACCAATATTCCCCAAAATTTTGTTTTTCTAATAAAACGCTTATTTTCAAATAATTCTAATTTCTTGGGCATTACATTCACCCCTCCTTAAAAGAAATTTCATTCTCAAATTTTTCATCTGACCGTTCAAGTAACTAAGACAATACATTGCTTATTACCCAAATACTTCAAATCAAATACCCATTTGGTCCTTAACGAACACTTCGGTTTGCATTCCTTACAAGTCCAATGCCTACAAGCATGCTGTGTCATTTACATAATTTCTTGTTGTGTCTTTTTATAGATGATCACACATCTTCCACATCTTAGGCACGCATGTCCTACCCCAAAACTTTTAAGAATGCCCTTTTGCATCTCAAAAATCATAACCCGTGGGCTGACCACAATCATCAATCATAAACAATAACACACGTCAATCACACATGCCTTTCATATCTCGTTCACCAGATCCAGCTAAACCGTTAGGCCAGTGATAATGACAAACGATCCATTTGGCACTGCGCATATCGTCAGCAAGCCAACAAGCCTCCAATCATCATCTGACACTCACAGCTATCCACTTAGGTCATGCGTTGGCACCTCACGGCCATGCTCCGGGTGATACGAAGTAGTGTAGTCGTAGTCCTCAAGGAATTCTATCCACCATCGCTATCTCTTGTTCAGCTCCTTCTGCGAGAACCCATACATCAGGCTCCTCATGGTTCGTGAGCACATCAAAATACCCCACCATTCTAGTAGTGTCTCTATAACCTCGAGAGCACATACCACGTTTTTCAGTTCCAAGTCATACATCGGGTAGTTCTTTTTGTGTCTTGGCATAATCCATACGTAATCATTTGCTCATGTTGCACTAACACGCAATCCAATCATTTGAGCTATCACGAGCTCTCACTGCATCTGGCAGATCATTCTCATTAGACTCTTCTTATGAGTCTTATTATAGGCATAACTATTCCAAATTGTCCACTCACGACCTTTTGATAACAGCTTGCCAAAACATCTTATTTTGAAACATCTTAGCATTCTATTTCGAAATCTGATTCGCAAAAAATTTCATTTCAAACCCTACGTTGCTCCATATTTCAAAACATATGGTCTGAAATATAAATGCCCAAAAAGCCCCAAACTCAACTTTCGCGTGTTCGAATAATTTTTTTCCTTGTCAAAATCTCCAGAATAATAAAACACGTTTTTCCCATAAAGAAGAGAAAATCATTCTTCTTCTTTTTTTCTTTTTCTTCCTTATTTCTCCTTCCTTCTTCTTCTCCTTCCTTCTTCTTCTCCTTCCTTCCTCTACAGCGCAGAGACCCTGCGCGCCAACAGCCATCGCCGTCGTTGCCTTCCAGCGTCGCCACCACCTCTGACAGCCATCGTCGCCCCCTCTACAACCGCCTCCAGCGCCTGCTCCGCCATCGACCGCGAGGCACAGTGTGGCTTCCCCGTGCCCCCAGTCGCCGATCACCATCTCTGACAACCCAAACTGCTTTCTATCGGCCAAATTCGGCCACCGCTCGGCTTCCTTGGAGGCCATCGTGACCATTGCCGCCTCCACATGCCATCAACGCTGCTGCCTGCTTTCGCCGGATCTGAAGCCAGATCTGGGCTGATCCAACTCGACCCAATTTAGGTTCGACCCATCCAATAATCCATATCTGATTTGACCTATCTAATTAGATCTAACTCATATCTGATTTAACCCATTTATTTAGATCCGACCCATATTTGATTTGTTTAGATTTAGCCAGATCCAGATCTATCATGCCAAGGCGCAACATACCAAGACCCTGGTCTCGATGCAGTGACAGCGTAGTCTTAAATAAAGGATGCAATCCATAGTGCCTCTTTGCTCCTTACTTCCGTTGTGAGGATGGTATTACTCATTTTGTCGTCATATGTGATGTTTTTACTATCAGAAATGCCGTCAGCCTCCTAGATCCGTCTTCAGTCAGTGACCGATTTTGGGCTGCCGATACACTTTTCTTTAAAGCTCAGCCCGGCTTCAAGATCCTATCTATGGATGCGTATCCCACATGCTTACCCTTCAGCAGTAGGTTAGTGATTTGCAAGCTTATCGAGCTTATTTGTAAGATTCACAATTCGCATATTATTCTTCATATCCCCAACCTGCTCCTCAACCTGATTAAAATCCAAACTGGAATTCCGATCTTCCTATCATCCCAGAGGATGTCCCTTATCCTAGTTTCTTAGAGGCTACTCTTCCACCTTACCCTAGTAAAACCAGTAGTAGCCAGATGCCACCCTCAGATGACATCGATAAGCTGGGACTTGTCGTGTTTTGCAACCACTATCGTCATTGAGCATCGACCACGTTATCAGTTTTATGGTTTGCTTTTTTCCATTGAGTAATTATATGGTTTGATCTCTTGTAATTGTTTGAGCATATGGAATGAATATTATGCTTTTGATTACTTTAACGTTTTATTCCTTTGTCTTACCCTAGATTGTATATTGATCATCAAATATCTCAGCCTCTTGCAGCTGTTTTAATAATTCATCAAATCGAGATAAAAACATCGGCTCTTAACTATCACCTGATAATTCACATCCTTAATCAAGTCACACATAACCAAGCATCCAATAACCTCAAGCTATCCTTGGCAATTTCATCATTAAGAGATAATCTCGTTAAATCTTCTGAGAATATATTTTGGTATTTTCCTTTTTTTTTTCTTACGGCTTTTTACCGACTGCAAGTGTCTATATCAATAGGCTCCTTATTTCCATAACTTCCTGACATCATTTTAATGATTGTCCAGCTATACGTCTCCCAATTTGCCTACCAGGCTACCCAGACTAACCGTCTAGCCATATAAGAGTTTCATTCTCCAAAATCAAAAATCTCAGATCTTCAATCAATCTAGGTCTACAGCTTCCCTTACTACGAGCTATTATTCTGGCACATCTGCCATTACTTGATTCTCTCAATCATATCAAAGATTCGCACGATCTTCAAGCCGACAATCCAAAATCAGTTAGAGCTGGTAGATACTTACGTCACCTACGGTACTCCAATCCTCATTGGATTTATTCCTGAAAACTCTAAAGTTTTATCATGAATCCCTAGTTCCTCAATCAATTCTTTCAAGGAAAATTCCTCAAAAATCCCAAACTGATTTATCTCCAAAGATCTCGAATCAAATCACGATATCTAGTTCCAATTATCTCTCATGGATTCAATTTCTTTGCAATCATGGCTCCCAATCCACCATTCATCATGGTGCTTTCTAGTTCTACTCGTCGATTTGACTACCGATAACTTTACCTGATTTCGTAGGTCTAGTAAGAACACTGAACCATAGTCACAACCTCTATTGATTAGGTCTCCTTATCATTCTTTTTTCGGTTGATACGACCTATCAATCAATTCTTTCCTTTTTGGTACTCGATCTCTACCTTGAGTCGAGACTTCCATCTCACAACTAATCGTAAAGGTTTTAGACTAGCCATGCTCCACTACCTGAAATCTTATTTACCGAGAATCCACTAACTCTCGCATTTCGTTCTTCAGATCTAGTTGACTATTGGCACACGACCATTAAATTAGTTCTTCCTAGGTACTACACTTACCGTCAGCCAGCACATAAGCTTTCATCATCACCCCGATCACACAGTAGTCTTATTCCTACATCATACATTGGCTCTCACATGGGTACATCCCGGGTGAAAACTGCACGGTCTCGTCGTAGTCCTCTCAGAACTCTCATTCCTTATCGCTACCATGAGTCCAACTCCTTCTGCATGAACATTCTTTCTAGGCCCTTGAGCCTCCCACTGCTCGTCGTGTCATCAATCCCAAAGATGACCACAAACTTCGATGCAATTCTCTCAATAGGACACACAGTCCACATTTAATCCATCTCATTTCGGGTTGATTCCCTAAGCTTCCAGCCTCTTTCAACCAGCTAGTGGCACACCCTAGACCATTGGGACTTTAAACCCCGTACAAGGTACAGACCCTACTAGGTTGTCTCAGGTCTTTAACATCTGATCGTCTCCTTGGCAGTTCACTAAGCAACTCTGACCTTGGGTTCTAGACCCATACCGCTAGATGACCTACAAGCTTATCTGGCACGTTAGCCACAAGCTCATTACAAGTTTTCTATCTTAGTCCCTAGATCTAGATCTGTCACTGTGAACACCCAACCAGCTGTACCGTCACGCTACTAGGGTTTCTTATCCCGTCTCTGTGAGTCTTATCGGTTGTACCACCGTCACCTCATCAATTGACGCAACTATTACGCGCTATTATTCGACCATTTTTGGCTTCTTACTTGACCCAATACATATCTTATTTCCGAGATACTAAATAATCCTCCAAAATCCTTATCATTCAATCCTTAACTCATCAGCTAGGTCATGATACATCAGACTAATCATTTTGCATGTACTACCTTCCATCAGTCTTTTACTATTCATTGAGAATAGTAGTCGTATATTGGAATAACGTCGGTTTGTGAATAGTACACCATGTAAGTTCCCAAGAAAGAGAGGTGGGTCACAAACAAACACACTTAAATATCAAGTCTTTTCTTAACCAAAACTTTCCTAGACATGCACTTCCACTACACCACACTTAATTCCAGTAACTTTTAAGACTTTAACCGACAAATCCCAATTTAAGTAGGGATTTCATTATACGATCCATTAGTCTCTCTCCCCCTAAGCCTTAACTTGGGGTTTCTACTATTTGGCTCTAACAATATCAGATTCTCTTAAGTCTCCAAGTTGTTTTTCCCTAAGTCTTCAAATAGGGTTAAGCTCTGCTACCAATTGTAACACCCCACTTTTCCTGAGCGTTAAATAACTTAGGAAAGTTCAGGAATTTTTTTTTTTTCAATATAAACCATTTCCCGACAATCCTGTTTTACCTTCCCAGCATACTAAATAAGAATCAATAAGCTAAGACAGGTAATCATCATAAGTGCGGAAGCTTAAATCGAAACCTGATATGGTACATAATCAAAATTCACTTAAATCATAAACTAAGAATCCGTACCATTACATCTTCAAATACTTAATTACATGGAGACTCATCATCAAGAGATAACAATTAAGTACCTCAAAAGAAACAACCTAATAATACCTCAAAAATACATTAAACCATAACAATTATACATGATCATCAATATGGTAATATATCCTGAATCCTCATGAGGAAACAAATACCAGGTCAACTCGCCAAACCCATCGACCACATCATTACGTGTTGTTACGTCTCAATCATCTCCTTGTTATATCTGCAAGTCCTAATTGAAACGTTTGAATATTCTAGGGGTATAACCCGATTAGAAGATGAATCTTCTAGTAAGGGTTTGAAAAAAACATGATACTTGAATGCATAATGCAAATACATGAACAAATATTGCCTTAGTGTAACTTCTGAGGCCCAGCCCGACACGGAATCCTAGGTAGAATCTTGGCACCTCCGGCAAGATAATCGTAATGTTATTCTATCAATTACCTTTGGGAATTACGACTACACTCTTAGGGTGACATTGATAGAGCACATATTTTCATATTATTTAGCCCTCATATTTAGTCTTTTTGCACATTAGTTGTGTTATTTTATTCATCTTGATTTTATTTCATTTTATTTTATAGGAATTGGGCTTCACACTATTTTACTTTATTTTTCCAGGTTTAGGGCTATGGGGGCATGAGACGTCTTGATGGCAATGAGATATCTTGGAAATTGGAGATAGAGAAGTAAGGGCAATTTTAGCAGATTTGACCTCCTGCACTTCCTTCAGTATTTTGGCCAAGATAAAATTCCAGAATGAAGATGATCTCTTCAGAGATACTGTAGAGGACTTCTTGGGCTTTCTGGAATGGTATGGTTTGTCCAAATCCGAGTTCGTTTGGGCCTTCAAACAGCACTTCAAATTCGGGGCTAGGAAGTTGGGTCAAATTAGGAAAGCTGCACAGATGCTGATTCTTTAAAAGGCCATATCTTGGGCGTCCGATATCCAAATAAAGTGATTCAAAAGCCCAAATTCATCTAATCTTCCTGATCTACAATTCTTATGAAGAGGCCGAATCCCATAACGCACGTTAACCTTTCCGAAATCGGCTGTGAAGTCGCAGAACCTAGGGTTTCCTCCTTAAGCTCTACTTAAGCACCTTAAGAGGCGATTAAAAAAGGAGTATTCTTTTGAAGGGCGTGAACAGTAGCCAACTTTCCTTCTCCCCATTGTTCTTGTCAAGATGGAGGGCTAAGGATTCTGTAATCAATTGCAATACCATCCTTGTTCCCGGTTTGAGTCTTTGGTTTTAATGGAAATCTATTTTTTTGTTTTAACTTTATTGTTCTCTTGTTTCTGTTCTCTCTTAAATCTGTGTATGTGTTGATACAGGTTGGATGAATGCATGCATTGTCTTTGTTTGAGAATCCAAAGTTTATTTGCTCGGTTGAGGCTTTAACTAGAAGCAAGAACAACCTGTTTGGATGGTGTTTCAATCAGTCTCGAATCTGTGCAAAAAGGGGAATCAAAACTGATAGATTGAACTAAGAGATTTCTGAAATCTTTTTATTGGTTTTCTTTCCAATCTTTGGCGGTTGTTAAAGGATTTTTCTGATTTTCAATTTGAGGATTAAAACTAAACAAATTGTTTATTGAGAAGGCGATGAAAACTGGGATAGAAGGTTGGTTTGCAACTGATTGCATCTTGATTCATTGTGTTCTTGCATATCTTGTTTTCTTTTTTTTTCATCAAAAACTTTCCCCCCCGTTTAGCCTTGTTTTGACAGATCCGTTAGAGGTTCGTTGGGAGACGACTTTGGGTTGCACCCCTATTGCAAATCCGAATCATCATTTATCTAATCTATCGGTGTTCGACAGTACCGATCAGACATCTCATTCCCATGCGCAAATATCAATATGACAATAATGTCATGCCATGCAACATGCAATATAACAAAATGAATCATACCTTTCACAAATATCATGCATGATAAACAATCATATCATATGGGATAGGAAAACTCACATTTTGAGATAAACTCAATTTTTCTCGAAAAGCGTGCATCGCCTCGATATGCGTGCCCGACCTCGATTTCCATGCCAACTCTCAAAAGTTACACCAATCACATCATCTCGATCACCTCAATCATAAAAATGATATTTAATCACTAAACATCCCAATATTCCATTTTCTTTTTATTTTCCTTCATAAAAATTTCAATAAATACCATCGAGACTATTTTCTGAAATCTATCTCCACAATAATTCATAATATACTATGAACTTCAAAGGAAAATTAATGAACTTACCCGGATGTTGCGTTTTTACGCAAAACAAGGTTGTTCAATGCAAAAACGGAGACATCGGGAATCCCAAACACATCTTTTTACACGAACCTTGATAAAACATTTTTCTAAGAATTTAGGAAATTTTTGCACATTTTTCTAAGCAGGGACGCGCCCTCACACGCTGGCGCGTGGGCGGCGCGTGTTGACCAGTATGTGTGGCCCATGCGTCGGTCATCTTCCCCAGCCACGGTACATCGAAGAAACTTGCAGACTCCACCATCTTGTTCCCCTCTTCCAATCAATCACCATGGCATGACTTGGGGGCCGAAAGAAGCATCGAATGGCGTCCAACTGGGGCCTTGAATGATCGGCTAGGAAAACCGCCTCCACTTTCCAACGAGGCTTCGAACAGCCTTCAAACCTCTTCCAAAACGCTCGAAATTCTCCAGATAGCTTCTACATCTCATGGGCTTCAAAAGCCCCTTATTTTGGAATGCCAATTCGTTCAAAATTAGCCTCGATTTGAAGCTCCAACTCTTCAAATTCTCGGCCTTCATGGACGCTTATTTATAGGAGAAATCGATGCTTCAAAAGCCTTTGCTCAGCTAGCCCATGGCCTTAAGAGCATAACACTACCCTGGATTAACCTCGAGGCACCCTTATCCGATCACAAAAGCGAGTTGCAGGTGTGTAAAAATCAGCCAACTTTCGATCACTTTTCTTTTGCTTTTCTGACCAACCCAGTGGTCGTTTTCAGCCCAAGCCTTTACAAAATATGCTCCCCCGACCATCCCTCATGCAACCTTGTGGCCAAAATTGGTTGTGGTTGACCGGCCATGTGTAGGTCATTGGCCAAACTTTTAGGTTTTTGCCCTTTGGCCCCTTAACTTTTGGCCTTTACCTCTTTGGCCTTTTTCACTTAGCCCCTGAACTTTCCATAATTGCATTTAAGACTTTCAAGTCCTAAAACATCTATTTGACCCCTGAAGATTCTGAAAAAACATTGTTTCGACCTCCCTCTGGCAATTTTAAAAAATTGCACTTAGGCCCAAATATTCGTTTTAGCCCTAAACCCTTTCGTTTCTTCATGAAACCATTGAAGGGTTGTTCCTTATGAAAAATCAAAGCCCCCTCAAGCTTCCGTTGACTTCCCAGAAATTGTCTATCATAATTCGGTATTGCAGCTAATTGACAACTGCATTTTAATTGTACAAAAAACTGTTCCCGATCTCATTTTTTTTTATGCCATAAATCATGCCTCGAAGTACTCATGATGGCCATATCATTTTCCTTTGGCATCTCGTCTCCAGGGCACTCCCTACAGCAATTCAGTCAATTTTTTGGGCTATTTAGATACCAATCTTCTCCTAAATTTCATTTTTCTAATAAAACGCTTATTTTCTAATAATCTTAATTTCTTGGGTATTACACCTCGGACCTCACGCCCATTGTTTTCTCCGATAGCCACTTTGCCGCCGACGACCTCTAGCTTGCTCTAATGCCCGATTTCTTCATTTCTTCTTGACCTATGGACAATTTTAAACCCCATGGAGCCAACCTTGGCTCTAAACAACCAAGCGGGATGGTCAAAATCGGCCGTTTACAATCCGCCTTCGATTAAACTTGCGTTTTTCGGCCAAGCTTCATATGCCACCCAAACCTTGATAAAACTTGCTCAAATTCTCCACAAACGACCCTCTAGACATGGGGAAGAAAAGTCCCTTAACCAATCCTTCTGAAACACTCTCATATGCAAGAAATCTAATGCCTAAAACCCTTGAAACTCTTAGCCTATTTAAAGGCAAAACACGACATCCTTTCAGTCAATCAACGGCCAAAATTTGGTCCCCAAGCTTCCTAGGCCACTAAGGATCAACCCCAGGCACGACGTCGGCTATCCCATCATCAAAAAAGCTGACCCTCAATTGTGGCAGTGTGACGGCCGTTGATTGCAGGTTTCACACCTGCAAGTTTGGAAAATTGCACTTCTACCCCCTAGTTTCTTCCAAATTCAATTTCGACCCTTTCCTTGGAGCCCCCAAGTTTTCCAACAATGCCATTAAAACCCCCATAAATTCTAAACTCTTCATTTAACCTCCAAAAATTAAGAAAAAAATATATCTTTTTGACCTCCCTAGGACAAGATTAATAATTTGTACTTAGGCCCAAATGTATGTTTTGACCACAAATCCTTTTGTTTCATTCCCAAACCACTTCAAGGTTGTTTTACTTACAAAATCAATGTCTTCTCAGTTTTTCATTGATCTTTCCAAAGTCCCCTACGACCATTCGATTTTTCAAGCCGAATCATAGTTGTACCGATAACAGTATTTGTTCTGACTGCTTTCAGTGTCATAAATTTCGTCTCGAAATACTCGTCAATGACATATCTTTTTCCTTAGATATATACATTCCTAAGCATTCCCTGCAATTGATTCGGTCACCCACAACTCTAAGAAATTACACTTTAACCCTAAAACTTCTAAAAATTTCACCTACACCCTAAGATAAATTACACTTGAAACCTCAAGAAATTCTCGGGTGTTATAGAATAAGTTCGTCTCTAACATTTTTTTTTTCAAATTTAAAAAGTAATTTTTATGATTTAGGGACGAAAATATTCGGTCTCTAACATTCTTCTAAATTAAAAAAATAAATTTATCATTTAGAAGTGAAAGTTTTGTTAAAGGATGTATTTGCTATTTGTTTATTGTAAAGCTTGTGTTTTGTTTCAGTGCCTGGTTAGGCACCCATTAGCTTTGATTCTCACTGGATATAAATATTCAGCTTTGTTGTTATTTTACTTAAGGATTGTATTTCTTGATTCACTGGTGAATATTGAGAGTTGATTTTCTTTCTCTCTCACACACACATTCTATCCTACATTTCCT
Source organism: Diospyros lotus (assembly GCF_014633365.1). Taxonomy (NCBI): domain Eukaryota; kingdom Viridiplantae; phylum Streptophyta; class Magnoliopsida; order Ericales; family Ebenaceae; genus Diospyros; species Diospyros lotus. The sequence goes on along the minus strand of NC_068343.1, from coordinate 29,892,952 downwards.
TTAGACTTTCCTGGTACTGTTTCATGGTATCAGAACCGAAGATGTAAGTCATGGATCCTACAACTACTCAAAGTGTTTCCTCTTCTTCACCACCTCGTTTAGCATCTGTCTTTTCTCTTTCTTTGCAATTTGATTTTGGTGCAATTGCGAAAGGTTTTCAATTCATTCCAATCAAGTTGGATTCTGGAAACTACATTTTTTGGAAGGCGCAAGTTTTAACCATAATTCGCGCCTTCGATTTGTTTCCGTTCTTGAATAAAGTTTCACCATCGTCGAAGTATGTTATTGATCCTAGCAGTAAGGATACTAGAGGAACGATGTTGAATCTAGAGTATATGACGTGGTTGCGATCAGATCAGCTCTTCCTTGGCTGGTTGTTCTCGACGATAAATAAAGACGTGCTAGCGCAGGTAATACACTGCGATTCATCGGCTCAGGTACGGTCTACACTTGAGAATTTGTATTCCAGGAAAACCATTGCTAGCTCATTTCAACTTAAGCAGCAGTTATGGCTAATTAAGAATGATGCCTTGTCTATTAACAACTATATTCTCAAAATTAAGACCATCGACCATTCATTAGCTACTATAGGTGAACCTTCAGATGACAAAGAATTGCTTCTTGCAATTCTTAATGGTTTAGATCATGACTACGAGACGGTAGTTAGCTTGGTGACGTATCAGATGAATGACATAGATCTGGATAAAGTCCAGTATTTGCTGTTGATGCATGAATAAAGGTTAGTCTCTAAAAACCTACCACTATCGACTGTTAATCTTAACTCTGGTACATCCTCTACGCAAGTCAATTTGACTGATTATAATCAGAAAGGTGGAGGTAATAATTTTCAGCCTATGAGATGTGGTCACAATCAAAGAGGAGGTGGTTTTGGTACAAGAGGAGGACGTGGTCATGGCCGTCAGTCTGGTACACGCTTTTATTGACAATTATGTGGCAAACCAGGTCATCTGGTTAATTGATGTTATCATCGGTTTGATAAGAATTTTCAGAGGTTATCTGGATCGTTTCCGAGTCAGAGCAGTTTTGGTAATTCACCAGTGAATCAACAGTTAGACTCTAGAGCGTATCTAGCCTCCCTAAGTGACTCTAATGAGGTCTACTCAAATGATATTGGTTCAGTCCAGAGTGCTCACTATATTCATTTTCCTCAACAGCCTTTCGACCATCAATAATCTGCTTCAGATCAGTCATGGTTTGTTGATTCTAAAGCAATAAATCACATCACCACTAATCTTCAAAATCTCTCCATGCATACTCCTTACAATGGTGGTGATAAAGTGTCTATTGGAAATGGTAAGAAGTTAGCAATCTCCAATGTTGGCCATGGTCAGTTATATTCTCATTCTCAGCCTATTTCTTCCATTACCTTACCAAATGTTTTGCATGTTCCTAACATGCAGAAAAATCTCATCAGTGTCTCTCAATTAACAAAGGATCATGATCTTATTGCTGAATTTGATTCTCATTCTTGTGTGATTAAGGTCAAGAATACCGAACAAGTGCAACTCAGATGGGAGCTTAATGTAACGACCCACTCCCACTTACGGGCGCCACCAGTAAATAATCGACCGGATTACTCACCTGACAAACCACAACTAAAGGGTTGGACTATGTTTCAACAGAAAACGCCCTAGGTGGGAACTAGGCTTCGTCCTTCCCTTCGCTCCACTCAGGAATTGGTCCCAACTCAAACAAGAAAAATCCAGCTGACCGAGACCCGAAACCTGAGTGAGGTTCACCTCTCTTCAGCTCGCCCCATAGCAAGCCAGAGGTGACCCAGGCACAAAGCTAGCATAACAACACTTCCCTGAGTATTGGGGATTTATGAGAACATACCTTGTTGGTCTTTACTTGGTCTAAACTCGGCTTCAATGACTCGAGCCACATGTAAATCTCGCAGATTCATAATCATCTACCACACTAATGATTACAACGATTAGATACATCTAACTCTCATTAACACATACGTTTACTCACAAGGGTATACATACACGATACCACATGGCTACATACAAGAGATAATAAAATACACAACTCGGGCAACATCGCTAGTTGCCACAACAGCCTCCCGGCACCATCCCTGCTCGCATCTGGACTTGCATCATCTACACATGAGGTAAAACCTCATGAGTCATAAAGACTCAGTAAGGGTGCAATGCATGTAAATATGAATATAATCATGTTTATGTATGCCAAATGCATGCAAATGAGGCTAGATCCACTCATCCTCACAACCTACTAAGGTTTGAGGCATCAACCTATCAGCCCCTACCACACTAGTCCTCCATATGACCATAGGTCCACTAGATCTTGCATCACACAAGATATAACCACTACATGCCAATGCAACATAAAAACATTATCAAACATATTTACCAACTTGCAAGGACACCTCCACATGCGGCCATCCCTTACCTGGCTCGAAGCCTCATCTCTGCCTCGGCGAGAACGCCAGCCCGAACTCCGAGCTCTTCTAGGATTATCGCCTTCCCGGTCGAACCTAGAGGTAAACACACAAAAACCCAACCCATTAACATCCGGCATTAACCCAATGCCCTCAATTTTGCCACACATCGCAAAATCACCATCAACACTATTTCCAAACAACCCACCATGGCATACATCAGCCGTTTACTAATTTCCAAACAACCCCACCTGAGGGTTCAATTCAATCAATACTACGCAATTCAGTATCTCAAATAAGGAGAAATTAACTCGAAAAGAAGTTTAATTAATTACCTTAACCAATCTGGAGGACAATTTCGAAAATGCCCAACCCGACAATACCTCATGGGAGGCCACCTTGTGCTCAAAACTCCATTTCCGAGCTTCCAACACGTTCTTCAAGACCCAATTTAATTTCCAGAACTTTCCCCCATTTTTCTAGAATTTTTCGAGATTTTCCCCCTATTTTCTCATCTATTTTCTTTTTATTTCTTCTTTTCTTTTATTTTCTTTTTTTTTTTCTCTTTTATTTTCTTTTCTTTCACTGCTCACCTTCTTCTCTCCCATGCGTGCGACCATTGCTCCTCTTCTCCTTCCTCGCTCACGACCACACCTCTGTACAGCCGATACCATCCCTCGCCGCTTGGACCATCACTAGTCGGAGTTGCGGCCAACGTCGCCACCATCGCCCAACCCCAGCCCCGACGCTACTGCTGCTCGCTTGCAACCTGCGCGCTGCCAGGGCCGAGGCTGCCATTGATGGCTTCCGAAGCTCCCCAGCCATTTTCGCCGCTGCTAGACGCGACCCCGATGGCCGCCTCCACACTGCTTGAAGCTCTGGACAGCACCGCCGCAGCCCGCTGCTTTGCCCTGCATGCCCCGCGTCGGCCATGGCCGTCTTCGCCGCTGGTTCTTCTTCCAGCCACCGGCCTGATCTCCCTCTCTCAATCTTTCTCTCATTCTCTTGATCTCTCAGCTATCTCTCGGCCATAGCTCCCTCGCGAAAGCTCTCGCCCATCACTCTCCTTCTTTCCTGAGCTTTCCCTCTGTTTTGATTTCAAAAATTTGAAATGCTTACAACACTCACTCAGCCGCATATATATCAGTATATATATATAATATGCATATATAACACATTAAACCCATTTAATTTTCATAATCCCACTTAACCAATTAATAATTGCACTTTGAGGATTTTTATAATAGCAGTTGGGCCCTCTCAAGGTTCTAATTAATTATCCTTAAGCCATTAAGATTCTTAATTTTCTCAAAATTAAATATCGGCATTTACTCGGGAATATCGATTTCGTCCCTGCACTTGCGTGGGACCTCTATTCAACCTGAAAACACTTTATAGTTGCCTTATTCGCCAAACCGGGCCACCCCTAGGGTCCCCTCAGCTTCCCGGAGGCCCCCTACGACCATTCGGTATTGGCACTCACTCGGGTTTAAACAGAATTTATTTCGAAAATTATTCCCAATCGGACTGATACTAGCATCATAAACCTTGCCTCAAGACGCTCATCAATCTCATGCCTCTTCCCTGGACATCCAGGTCCCGGGGCACTCCCTGCCGCCAATTCAACAATTTTATTAATTAATTACTCAAAATTGACGCTTGGGCTTCCCAGACCACCCGAGATTAGGGTTGGCAATGGTTCGGTTTGGTTTCGATTTTTGTCAAAACCATAACCAAACCAAACTTAAATTACTAAAACCAAAACCAAACCATTACCCATTTGGTTTTAAAAATTTAAAACCATAACCAAACCATTCGGTTTCGGTTCGGTTTCGGTTTAACCATGGTTTTTTTAGTTTAATCCATATCAACAAACAAAGACAAATAGCATTCATAAATTTTTTTGATAATTTCACAACAAACAAAGATAAATTATAATAAAGTTACCTTATTCTTGCATAAAGTTACAAAACTTATTGGATATAAAATCACATTTCCAAACCTACAATTGTTTAGATCAATAAATTAATATGTGCATAATTAAATTGTAATTTAAGCTAAAAAAAATTAGCTATGAAAGTTAATACCTTCATCAACAACATTAATATATTCTTCGTAAATTGATGCATATCCATTTGAAATGAATGAGCCAACTCCATCTAACAAAATTATAAATATAAAAAATAAATTAATATGAAGAGAGATGAGGCAGAGAGCGAGAGGCAGCGAGGGTGAGAGAGATCGAGCGCGAGCGAAAGCAAGAGGGGCCAAGCCCTAGCAAGAGCAAGAGAGATCTGGTGAGGGCGAGTGAGAGCAAGAGAGATGCAGAGAGCGAGGGCGATTGGCGAGCTCGCGCAGAGGAGCAAGAGAAATGAGGCAGAAAGGGTGAGAGAGATTGAGGGCAAGCGAGAGCAGGGGCCGAGCCCTAGCGAGAGCAAGAGAGATCCAGAGAGAGCGAGCGAGAGTAAGAGACATGCAGAGAGCAAAGACGAGGGCGACGGACGAGCGAGAGGCAGCGAGGGTGAGAGAGAGTGAGAGCGAGGTTGAGAGATGAAGGAGAAGAGAATGGGAGAAGGGTTTGCAAGCAAGGTAATTGGGCTAGGGTGGGCTAGCATCAGGTGGGCGGGGTTGTATATAATATATATTATATATACATATTATATTATATATATAATATTTCGGTTCGGTTCGGTTACCCACCATTCGGTTCGGTTTCGGTTCGGGTTTTGGTTTGGTTTTAGTGAAAACCATAACCAAACCATACCCATTGAAACAGTGTTCGGTTTTTCCCCGAACCAAACCATTACCCAGTCAAACGGTTTTTAACCGCGTTGACCGGTTCGGTTTCGGTTCGGTTCCCCACGGTTTCGGTTGCAATTGCCATCCCTACCCGAGATCCTGATAAAATAATCAAAATTTATTTATTTTCAACACCATGTAATACCGGGTATTACATTCCACCCCCCTTAAAGAATTTCGACCTCGAAATTCACTTTGCCTTAATCTCTTGCCCAAGGTAATCACATTCTCCGGCTACTCTCCGAATCCCGTGCTCGAGAATCTTGTAGTCGAACCATTTCTCAGCTTTTACCTTGGGTTATTCCCACCTCAAGGCTTTGCTTAGGCATTTAGTCCTCCTTCTCTCGAGGATATTCACCAACTGAATACTGCCTTGGCCTCCGGCCAAATCGCACCACTGGTCGCTGGTCATGCTTACTGCAACGATATCCATCTCCTAATGGATTTCCTCTGCCTCAAAGTATCGCTTTGCAGTTTACTTCCCATTTTTCACATCAACCGAAACCAACACGCACTAACATTGCATCACTAATCAGTCTACTACAATTTTTACGCCGATCACGCACGGCAACGTTTCCCACTGCCCATCACACATGGCCACGATTTTACGCTGGTCCAACCAGCAACATTTTAGCACTGATCATTCGCCGCAATGTCTCATTTAGTGCCCACAAGACACTCTGACACCCATTCCACCATGGCACACCGCCATTTATTACAAGCATGCAAAGATTGAGTCGATCCTCATAGCAACCTCTCATTACCGATCAACTAACCTTGCTATCACTGCACGGGAAGCAGCCATTTGGCCCACCTGGCCAACTTCGACCATTTCATACATGGTCTACAACCTTGACCAGCCAACCCTCATTTATCGATACGATTATGCATAATCGACATACCTAACACCATGCCAGGCAATTTCATATTTCAATCATACGTGCGCTACCCGAGTCCACCTCGATCTTGGCGATGCACGCACCATTACAATCTCACGTCGAGCTTAACCATGCTCGGGCCACAACCATCTCCCAACCAGGAGTTCTTTGCATAAGCACACAAGATACTTAGGCCTTTCTCACTGGCCGATACTACTCGCTAGTAGGGGTCTTAAACCCATACTGAGGAACTCTTCACTGAGCAACCCTCTCCCTAATTCTTCACTTAATTCAGCTTTCATAATCATGTCCCATGCTAGGCCTTACCTTGGCTATTAAACCCTACCGCGAGTCAAGGATCCTACCATTGCGCTTAAGGTCGCAGAACCATTAATCAGCCCTCGTCATCACCCACGGTGCGTGGCACAAGTGATTAGCTTATTACCATCTGCACAATCACTTATTGCATCGCACCTGTAGGATGACTCGTGCCTTTGGTCCGCACCACAACAAGCTAACACGATAACACCCCCACTCTTGTAGCGGTCTTCAAGCCAAATTTACTCACCCAGCTTCAATTTCATTGGGACTTTTTAAATCTCACATTTCTCAACAAAGCCTCTTACTCTTGAGGTATGAAACTTTTCGGTCAACTTAAATTAGTTTCATTCTCAATCCGCAATAGACACCTGACTTAAACCATGCATGATGGTCTTCCTTGTCCTCCTTGATAAGGTCAATACCATTACAACAATGCATTTCCTTCCACGATCGTTGCATCTCAAATTTCACAGGCATTAGCCTTCATGGCCATTCACACTCAGCTTCGAGGTCCTACCATGCACCATGGTTACCTTCGGCCTTCCTGACAACATCTTTTCTCTAACAGCGACGATGACACCACCATATCATCTCAAAGATTCGCTGCTCCTTGAATCTTACTGGTCATCGCAACCAGCACAACCTCACTCTTAGGCCGCATTCCTTACATCACTTTGCTTTGCTTATAGCGGCTAGGTAATTCCCTGAGAGACTCTAGCTTCTCCCGGACTTCTTATAACTTTTGCTTCAACCAGCTCACATCACTCAATAAGCGACCACATTAGCCTTAACGCCATCATCATGAGTTAAGACGATCTCTTGCCATCGCTTAGCGCCACATCCAGCCGCAACCACGACTCAGGAGCCACCTATGCCACTAATCGACTACTCTCTCAACGCCCCACGACCCTGGCCAGCCGCTACACTGTTGTTGCCGTTATCACCGGTCGGCGTCTTCGGTCGCCATCGGCTACCCCTAGCCGGTCACCAATCGGCTCCACCGGCTAATTTTCCTCACATTCATTAACTTCTAACCACGAGGCTAACTCTCATCAATTGCCCACACCAAGGCATCACCATAAGTATAGCACTCACAGCTATCAAGTGATTTCATCACCTAAACACCATTTCTGGGAACCAATCTCGTCCCATCGGCTCTTCTTTCGAGCTCTCTTTTCCCATTGGCGACATCTTAAATTCGCCCTCATCTACCATTTAACTGACTCAATTAGTTTTAGCCAGATCGCCCAGCTCACCACCAACACAACCTTTCTACAGGCACTACCCTTGCAGTCATCGACTACCGCTTCGATATAAATTCCATCCATTGGAAATCACCCACTGCCACTCATGTGGAACCCACACTTCCACCTGATGCCGTAGGATTCCTCTTCCTACTCAGGCACTCACTATTACTCTGGCTTTTCCCGAGTGATCCCTCCTGATAGAGTTGTAGTACCTTAGGAGGTCCATCTAGTGTTGTGACCCTATGCCCAACTTTTCTTGGGAGAACATCTCAAGTTCTACCTAAAACACATTTCAACACTACCATCTATAACTCTCGCTACGGAGTAGCACTCCTTCAAGCGGCACAACTTTGCCTTGACCAACCATCTATTAAAGTCTTGGATCTCTTTCTCAAAAATTCACCTGGTCTTGCCACCAGGACCCGCTGAACCTCTATGTACACAGTCAATAAATAAGGCTTTACATCACAGTCCTCGAGCCTCATGCTCCTATCATTGCCATCAGGTGCTACCACCTGGCAACTGATCCTGTGTCATCAACCGAAAATCCATCCAGTGCTACATGAGGATACTTCCTCATTTTCGTATCGACACATCAAGACTAATACTAGACCGTGCAATTGCAAGCCTTCACGAATTTCAAACCGTGCCTCAGCCACACGTTCAACCTGCCACAACTCACATGGTAGGATTAGAGATCCCCATATTTGAAACTTCACACGCTTCAATATTCCATCTCATGGTTGGCTTTCAACTCGTAAGTCTCGCCCTCCACGGCACTTACGTAACATTCTGGAGCCATTTATGGACCCCACCAATTAACCCATCTTCTCGCATTATCGCAAGGTTGCACTAGGTCCATCATCCCAATTTACCATAACCATTTCGGTCATATTAACCACAACTGCGTTAGCATTCATTAACAAGGAGCATTGCTACGCATCTTGTTTTCATACACAGGATATCACCTAGTCAATTCACAAACCTTCTTACTGCCAAGGCGACAAAGCACTACCATGATTTTTCAACCCTTACGGAATTTTAGGTCTGCCCTAGACATAACCTACAGCATACCCCAAGTCTTCAGCGTCTAATCGTCTCCATCGCAGATAGGTTACTCCACATAGAGGGCTGCAGTCCCTCTTGTGAACTAACTGTCTATATCTAGTGGTCCTTAGCATTAGACCAGTCAACCGTAGGCATCAACTGTAGCGTTATTCCTACGCTAGACCCGTTCCCTTTCCACGAGTTTCTTTCTCAAACATCTCGAAGTGCTACAACACCCAAACATTCGCCAAACCACTTCGACGCTACTTATCGAAATAAAGGGCTTAACCCCTGACTCGAGTGCAACGCCCTAACCGCTCTTATTACTAGCAGCCGAGTTGTGGAACTGGCCACAACTTTCGTCACCCTACCGCATTTCACAAATCTTTAGCCCCTAACCATCTGCATAATCACTGTGTTGCCTTGTGTTTTAGGCGAGCCAACACCTGGTCACCATCACCATGTCACTCCCATACACTGGCCCAACACTAGTTCCCCATCGTGTTGCCCTGTGCTTTGGAGAGTCAGCACCAAATTAGCATTACCGTGTTCCTCCCTTACACTGGCCCAACAACAGTTCCCAACAGCATGGCTCAGGTCCTACTCTGATCTGCTTCGCACTCTGTAGTGACTTTTAATCTTCTAATCCAACCTCCGATATTGAACTCGACATGACTACCTCACGACGCTCGTAGCCATTATCCTTACCAGGCTTCCTATTGCACAAAAATCTATCGGATCATTACCAGCGTTCCGTGATTCTTCCTTAGGACTACTCTAGATGTCCTATCCTTGACAGGAGATTCTCGGTCTCACCTGACTAAATTTCCTAAGGTGCTGCTCCAGATCTTCCGCATCTGAAGTTCACTAAATTGCTCAGGCCCATGGGCCACTTGCCCTCAACGCGAGCCAACTCATTAGTTCTCTGCCACACGGTCCATAGCATCAAATCCGTTACATCGAGCCTTACACCCTTAGCATCAAGGCTACTTAAAGCCCTCCCGAGCTACAATGGTTCCACCACCATCTTACCAGAGCCATCTTACTTGGTTATCCTTGCCTTGATAACCTCAAGCTCATACCATGAGCCTCGCTTCTCAAGACTCTGCATCTCTTACCGCTTAAGAGACTCTCAAACTACTTCATCTCTTGAGGCCTCATAATCTTACCCCACAAGATCATGCCTCACGGCCTTCAATCAACATTTGAAAGTCCCAACTTTCCATAACGATGGATCCAAGTCCATCATGATTCACTTCACCACCCAGCTCATCTTAGACCTCGATTATCAATCGATCTCTCAATCTACAACCGATAAGTTGAACCTACCTCAAACTCCGGCATCCATAACCATAGAGCACCTACCATTACCCTCCAGGTAAATAGAGACCTCTCGTCTCTCCTTGCACACTCATGAACGCATTCAGTCACGATGCCCAGCTTGGTCTTCCAGCACGCCTCGCTCAGGCTCCCATGACTTGGAATATAAAATTTCGGGGCCTCACATTGCTCACCATGCCCCCGCCCAACTAGGCATCCGAAGTTGGCATTCCCATCATGCGTATAGCCTATGGATGTCCTGTTGCCACACATTCATCGCCCTCAGACCACACACCGCTCATACCCTTCATTGGGAGACCTTTGCGTCTCCCATCAAGGGTCTCGTGACCTTAGGCATCATCCCGACCCCAAGCATCACAATGAGGGTCTATTCATCTCTCATCTCCCGACCTTAGGCATCCCACCAGACCCCAAGTGTCATAATGAGAGTTTTGATTACCCCTCATCCATCAATCACATGAACGGTCTTTTGGCCCTTCACAACTAGGACTTCTAACCCAATGGTTCTCACATGCATATCAACGCATGCCCAACTCGTTAATCCCAAATCTGGATTCCCCTGGATTCCAGCTCAACTCACTTGGGACTTCCATCTTATGTAAACACCCACTAGGGTCCACTTATCAGACGCCTATCATTCCCAAGGATAGACCTCGTCTCATCATGAAACCAACAAGGGTCCACTCATACCCTAGGTACATCCCCTTCGGGGTCATCATAGCGATACAATCACATGGCATCACATATATCTAGCATCCTGACTCCTCTCAAAGTCCTTCCGGATTCTACTTACATCATGCCTTCACTGGTCATGACATACAGATGCATTACATGCGCACTCCCCATAGAGCCTCACCACGATTAACCTTACCCCTTTACTAGGGCTCGCCACCTAGCCCGCTGACGACTCATTTCCTTGAGCCCCAAGCTACTCCCACTTTAGCTCACTCTATCTCAAGCGCACAAGCCTTACTGCACTACTTCCAAAGGACAACTCTATTCCCTCGAACATGCTCGGCAAATCCCTAACATAGGGACGCTCCACTAATCCCCTCCCGGACTAGTCACGCTTAGGCTTCGTGTCCCCACACGAGCCTTAACACTTCAATCTCAAGGAGTTCCCATTCTTAAAACACTTCATATCCTCGAAATGCCACATTCGAGTTTTCTCGACACCAACACCCATACTCGGGTTTTTGGTTCCTCATTGTTCAACCTGTATACCTCTCACAGGTATATCATCTCAATCTAAGGTATTTTCTCACCCCAAGAACAGGAATATCCAAACATACCATTGCAGGCCTCAGTAACTTGACCCAATCCCTTAGGGTCCTCGGTCCACATGTCCAACTTTCAAGGTTATCGGACCAACCTTACATTGAAATCTCAAAATTTCAAATCAATTGTTCTCGACCCCAACTCAGCAGTTAAGACATTTCGACTTATATCCAAATTCATACCAGACATCATCAACTCACTACTCTGACAATCACTCACATCAATCACTTAACCGACTATACTTAACACCCAAGCACGCTAGCTTTCCTCACTCATATAGCTAGCCATGCTCTGATACCAACTGTAACGACCCACTCCCACTTACTAGCGCCACCGGTAAATAATTGACCGGATTACTCACCTGACAAACCACAACTGAAGGGTTGGACTATGTTTCAACAGAAAACGCCCTAGGTGAGAACTAGGCTTCGTCCTTCCCTTCACTCCACTCAGGAATCGGTCCCAACTCAAACAAGAAAAATCCAGCGGACCAAGACCCGAAACCCGAGTGAGCTTCACCTCTCTTCAGCTCGCCCCATAGCAAGCCAGAGGTGACCCAGGCACAAAGCTAGCATAACAACACTTCGCTGAGTATTGGGGATTTATGAGAACATACCTTGTTGGTCTTTAGTCGGTCTAAACTCGGCTTCAATGATTCGAGCCACATGTAAATCTCGCAGACTCACAATCATCTAACACACTAATGATTACAACGATTAGATACATCTAACTCTCATTAACACATACGTTTACTCACAAGGGTATACATACACGATACCACATGGCTACATACAAGAGATAATAAAATACACAACTCGGGCAACATCGCTAGTTGCCACAACAGCCTCCCGGCACCATCCCTGCTCGCATTTGGACTTGCATCATCTACACATGAGGTAAAACCTCATGAGTCATAAAGACTCAGTAAGGGTGCAATGCATGTAAATATGAATATAATCATGTTTATGTATGCCAAATGCATGCAAATGAGGCTAAATCCACTCATCCTCACAACCCACTAAGGTTTGAGGCATCAACCTATCAGCCCCCACCACACTAGTCCTCCATATGGCCATAGGTCCACTAGATCTTGCATCACACAAGATATAACCACTACATGCCAATGCAACATAAAAACATTATCAAACATATTTACCAACTTGCAAGGACACCTCCACATGGGGCCATCCCTTACCTGGCTCGAAGCCTCATCTCTGCCTCGGCGAGAACGCCAGCCCGAACTCCGAGCTCTTCTAGGATTATCGCCTTCTCGGTCGAACCTAGAGGCAAACACACAAAAACCCAACCCATTAACATCTGGCATTAACCCAATGCCCTCAATTTCGCCACACATCACAAAATCACCATCAACACTATTTCCAAACAACCCACCACAGCATACATCATCCGTTTACTAATTTCCAAACAACCCCACCTGAGGGTTCAATTCAATCAATATTACGCAATTCAGTATCTCAAATAAGGAGAAATTAACTCAAAAATAAGTTTAATTAATTACCTTAACCAATCTGGAGGACAATTTCGAAAATGCCCAACCCGGCAATACCTCATGGGAGGCCACCTTGTGCTCAAAACTCCATTTTCGAGCTTTCAACACGTTCTTCAAGACCCAATTTAATTTCCAGAACTTTCCCCCATTTTTCTGGAATTTTTCGAGATTTTCCCCCTATTTTCTCATATATTTTCTTTTTATTTCTTATTTTCTTTTATTTTTTTTTCTCCTTTATTTTCTTTTCTTTCACTGCTCACCTTCTTCTCTCCCATGCGTGCGGCCATTGCTCCTCTTCTCCTTCCTCGCTCACGGCCGTACCTCTGTACAGCCGATACCAGCCCTCGCCGCTTGGACCATCACTGGTCGGAGTTGCGGCCAATGTAGCCACCATCGCCCAACCCCAGCCCCAACGCTACTGCTACTCGCTTGCAACCTGCGCGCTGCCAGGGCTGAGGCTGCCATTGATGGCTTCCGAAGCTCCCCAGCCATTTTCGCCGCTGCTAAACGCCACCCCGATGGCCGCCTCCACACTGCTTGAAGCTCTGGACAGCACCGCCGCAGCCCGCTGCTCCGCCCTGCATGCCCCGCGTCGGCCATGGCCGTCTTCGCCGCTGGTTCTTCTTCCAGCCACCGGCCTGATCTCCCTCTCTCAATCTTTCTCTCATTCTCTTGATCTCTCGGCTATTTCTCGGCCATAGCTCCCTCGCGAAAGCTCTCGGCCATCACTCTCCTTTTCTCCTGAGCTTTCCCTCTGTTTTGATTTCAAAAATTTGAAATGCTTACAACACTCACTCAGCCGCATATATATCTGTATATATATATAATATGCATATATAACACATTAAACCCATTTAATTTTCATAATCCCACTTAACCAATTAATAATTGCACTTTGAGGATTTTTATAATAGCAGTTGGGCCCTCTCAAGGTTCTAATTAATTATCCTTAAGCCATTAAGATTCTTAATTTTCTCAAAATTAAATATCGGCATTTACTCGGGAATATCGATTTCGTCCCTGCACTTGCGTGGGACCTCTATTCGACCTGAAAACACTTCAGAGTTGCCTTATTCGCCAAACCGGGCCACACCTAGGGTCCCCTCAGCTTCCCGGAGGCCCCCTACGTCCATTCGGTATTGGCACTCACTCGGGTTTAAACAAAATTTATTCCGAAAATTATTCCCAATCGGACTGATACTAGCATCATAAACCTTGCCTCAAGACGCTCATCAATCTCATGCCCTCTTCCTTGGACATCCAAGTCCCGGGGCACTCCCTGCTGCCAATTCAACAATTTTATTAATTAATTACTCAAAATTGACGCTTGAGCTTCCCGGACCACCCGAGATCTTGATAAAATAATCAAAATTTATTTATTTTCAACACTATGTAATACTGGGTATTACACTTAAGGATGGCCTATATCAACTGAATTCAGCTTTTGTTCCTACTGATTCCAGGCTTTCAGCTCATTCTTTTTGTCCTAGGTCTTTTGTATGTAGTACATCTTCTTCTTCGTGTGATAGTCTTTCTTTTCATCGTTGTAAATAGTCAGATTCTTCTACTGTAAATGTAAATGTTGCTCAACCGAGCAATTTGTGCAAACAATGGCATGCCAAACTTGGGCATCTTTCACTCAATGTACTGCGATTGGTGCTGAATAAAATTCATGTTCCATGTTCCTTGTCATCTCTTTCCTTTTGTGATTCATGCAAAATTGGGAAACTTCATCAGCTTCTTTTTTCTAATTGTGAAATCACAGTAGTTAAACCACTTGAACTGGTCTATTTTGATCTATAGGGACCTTCTCCCACTTTGTCTACTGAAAAATATCGCTACTACATTATTTGTTGATGCCTACACTCGCTATACCTGGCTTTATCCTCTCAAGTTAAAATCTAATGCTTTGTCTGTTTTTACTACCTTTCATAAACTAGCTAAACTTCAGTATAATGCTAAGGTCAAAGCTTTACAAATAGATAATGGAGGGGAGTTTCAAGACTTTCTACCTTATCTACAATTACATGGCATCCAACCTCAGTTTACCTACCCTTATACCTCTCAGCAGAATGGTGTAGTTGAAAGAAAACACCGTCACATTTCTAAAATGGGGCTCACGTTGTTAAATATTCATGCGACCATGCCTCTTAAATTTTGGGTTGAGGCTTTCCAAACAGCAGTTTATCTTATCAATTTACTTCCTTCTGCTGCTCTTCAGTTTCGCACACTAGTTGAGATGTTGTCTCGCAAATCACCCTCATATTTGCATCTTCAACCCTTTGGTTGTGCATGTTTTCCCTATCTTCGTCCTTATAATAAACATAAGTTCAGCTTTCATTCCACTAAATGTATCTTTCTTGGGTATAGTCATAGGCATGCTGGGTACAAGTGTTTAGACTCTTCTAGTCGTGTATATGTTTCTCAATATGTTCTTTTTAATCCAAATGAGTTTCCTTATCCTAGTTTTTTTCAATCTGCATCTTCTTTGTCTCCTGTTGCTTCTACCACTTCTGATCGTCCTTCTACTTTGTTCTTTTAGTCATTTCCCATCGTTTCTTCCTCTGCAGTAGCACAACCTCCGAATTCTTCTTTACCTTCTGCTACTTCACCTTCTTCTATAACTTCGTCATCTCCTTCTTTAGAGAATTTTCCACCTCAGTTATCTTCAACATTGTTACCTCCACCTGTCACTCGTATTCCTTCTTCTCGTGTTCCTAAACCTTCTATTCATCCTATGCTCACCGGTCCAAGGATAAACTTCTATCCACATCCTTTCCTCATACCTTAGTGAGCTCGTTGGAACCTACCATTGTTCGTGAGGCCTTCTTAAATTCACAATGGGTCCAGGCTATGGAAGAAGAGTATTCTGCATTGCAACGAAATGACACTTGGGTCTTAGTTCCCTTTTCTAAAGACATGAATGTCATTAGCTATAAGTGGGTTTTTCGGGTAAAGTTTAAGGAAGATGGTTTAGTGCTTCATTACAAAGCACATTTGGTTGCCAAGGGATTTCATCAAAACCCTAGAATTGATTTTTTTGAGACCTTCAACCCTGTTATTAAAGCTCCTACCATCAGAGTATTATTTTCTTTGGTTGTTTCTTTTGGTTGGGATATCCAATAGGTTGATGTTAATAATGCTTTCTT
This sequence comes from Diospyros lotus, assembly GCF_014633365.1. Classification (NCBI taxonomy): domain Eukaryota; kingdom Viridiplantae; phylum Streptophyta; class Magnoliopsida; order Ericales; family Ebenaceae; genus Diospyros; species Diospyros lotus. The sequence goes on along the minus strand of NC_068343.1, from coordinate 29,876,957 downwards.
AAATGGTGATTTGAATGAACATGTTTTTATATCTCAACTAGAAGGGTTTGATAATTCTCAGTTTCCTACTCATGTTTGCAAGTTAAAGAAATCCCTTTATGGCTTAAAACAGGCCCCTCGGGCCTGGTATACCAAGCTGAGATGTTGTAAAACCCCGCCCCATCGGAGGGTGTGCCATTATGCTGGGGCCCATCGCATACATACATATTCCCTTTTCCCTTACATTTTTCATACATCAAATGTCGTATGGCAAAGGGAAACCCCCCAGGAAATCATTAAAATTGCAGAAGCGACAATCGAAACTTGATATGGTACATACTTGAATTCACCTTATTTCATATCATAAAGAATTCGTACCATATATTATATCATATCTTTGTAAGTTTAGGTGCTCTAGACCCAATCAGATTGGGCATGTTGTACACTGACAATTGTAATCATATTTATTATTGAATAAAGAGTTAATCAATTTCACAAGAAGTCATTCTATTAGTTTCTTGGTATTATTGTAATAACTGAATGAAACTAGATAGAAGTCCATATGATGTATACTGTGATTAATCTATAAAGATATGAGATGATGCATCACAGTTTCTAGACATCATTAAACGTCCCAAATCGTAGCAATGTCAAGAATGGACATTGACAATTGCGGTAAGACTTGTATGTTCTATGTTTTTGCTCTGTGATAGCAATGGGGGTCTCACACCCATAGGCATGGGGATGTCTAGACAAGTACATAGGTGACTAATGTTGGAGAACATGTCACTGGACATGACTCACCATGAAAATCCATTTTGGTTATATGTTGATGGTATTCTCATACGAGATGGGTGTAACTAATCCTTGGACCTGAGGTTATCACGGTTATCTCATAAGAAGACCGATATGCTTTGACATCGTTTCGATGGGCCTAAACAAAGGCTGCACGTGGGCGATCGTTGGGTATATCGTGAGGCTTATGGAGATGGGTGTATAACCAAGATGGGACTCGTCTATCTCGTCATAGAGGATGATGTATCTAAGGCACATTCGATGGATATTCACTTTAAATCCATGGCCATGGTGAAAGAGATCAATAAGGAGTTATTAACTCACTTTCTATTAAGTGATGATATCCGAATGAGTGGAGAAAAAACTTATGTGATCATAATCAAGCAACACATTGCCAACTTGAGATCACATAGGATACATTGACGAGAGGATCGAATTACACAATAACCATGCTCGTGAAAGGTTATTTGCGAATTATGAATCCTTCTGAATAATTAGGTAGGCATGATGCCTTACTAGAGGCCAATCTTGTCTTATGTGTTTGTACTAACACATTGCCAACATATTTGGAAGCCTAATGAGTCATACACAATAGGCAAGGGCCTTGGCTTAAACCAGGAAAGTGGACGTATGGTTAAGTGGGACACTTTTGCAAGAAGTTGTGCCATCGTAGGTTCTCACGGAAAAAGAACAAACAGACGTAATGACGTCGATATAGCAAGGGGTCGTCATAATGGAAAGAGTTTCCTAAAATGGCAATTGATTAAATTAGGAAGGAGTTTATAATTTAATAATTTTCTATTTGTTGGAGTAGCAAATAGGAAATAAAATATATTTGGGCTTAAGTTAATATTTAGACTAAATTGGATTTGGGACAAATATTAAATTAAATATATTTGGGCTTGAATTAGATTTGGGTCACAATATTTTATTAAACCTATAATTGGATTTTGACCATTTAATTATATTTCTAGTTGGACTAGAATAAGCCCACTTAAGATTCTAATTAAATTAGAATTAATGGGCTGGCTCAATCCATTAGGGTTTTAGAAACCCTAGGATATTTCTCTATAAATATCACTTTATGGGTTGCCCATAACAGTAGTGAGTTTTGGTGTCGTATTTCAAGAGTTGAAAAACGTATTGCCGTTCACTCTTCCCTGTTTCTTTTGGCATCAATACAAAACGAGGGCATTCTTTTTTAGTCCATACACAAGTCGCAAAAAGGAGAAGGAGATAACACTTCTATTCTGCTCTCCTTGTCAACGGACACATGCCGCGTATCACGAGTTAGAGGCCGGACGCTTGGACGGCTCAAATCCGCAAACGACTCGATAATCTAAAGGTTAGATTTATTTATTTGTATGTGAATGATTTGATTTCGACGTTGATCCAATCGTCAGGATTGGGGTAAGTTCAAAAATTTTTGAACTACGCTGTTTGCCCCGTAGCGATCTTGCTTTACTTTCAGTGGTATCAGAGCCATCGTCGAAATATTTCAATTCCTTACGTGCGGATTCAGTTATATTGTTATTTGTGAAATAATTAAACAATTGTTACGTTTGTATTTTTTTGGATAGCAAAACATTTTTGGGTAAAGGGCAAAAGATTGTGTATGACACGAAAAATGGAAAAACAGGGTTTGGGGTGCATACGGATGCACCGGGGCGTTGAAAGACGTGGCCAAGCGGGGCCCGCGTGCGCCGGGCATGACCTGGGCGCGAGCAGGGCCCGGCCCGGCCAGGCGCGACCTCGTGCAAGTGCGTGGGGCGGCCGGGCGCGAGTGCGACCAACAACCCGTGCGTGGCCAGCGGGTGCGACCCGCAACCCACGCGTTGTCGCGGCCAACCCGCGCGGCCCTTGCGCGCCTCGTGCGGCCTTAGTGGCCCGCGCTCGCCCCCAGCGGCCCTTGCCGCGCGCCCCAAGCGCGGCCGTGCGCGCCAGGAGCGGCCGTGCACTCCAGCCGCGGCCCATGTCCCTTTTTGGGTTGGTAGCATGTGCGACATGCTGCCCAGCCGCCTCTCGGCCCCTCGCGCTTCGGTTTGACCCTTCCCTAGGGTCCACGTGAAGCACCCGGGTAGACCCCTCGTTGGCCCAGCGCATTCTGTACCCTCAAGTAGGATCCGGCCAAATTGTTTGGCTATTTTTTATTCGATCCATGAGTGTATGACACTTATGGGCCGTGATTAAAAATGGACCGGGACTATTAATTGGATTATTTATTAATTATTGGGCTTATAGTGTATGTTTGACATACATTTGTTGATCCAAGGTCTGTTGAGCTTTGTTAATTAGACTAATGGATGGAGCCCAAGCCCAACACAATTAAAACAATTTTGTTTTTCCAAAATTATACAAATTTTCAATTTATTGAAAGTGTTTCATTAAGTTTGAAATAGATGCGACAATTAATTAACATAATTATGAATGAATCAATTGTATTGATTGCATGGGTGTATGGTATGGATCGAGTCAACCATTTATTTATTGTTGGGAATGAATGCTTGTAAATTTAGTTTTTGAAATAGGACCTGCGTGTCCTGCCTCTCTTATACTCTGATGTACATTATCTTCTCATTTCACTCCCCTCGAATGTAATTCTGAGTTTCTGATTCTATGTAATATATGTAGAATAGAATAGAGTAGTGATAGTTGTAGTTCGTATGAAGAGCAAGAGATGGAGCCAAATTGAAGACAAGATTCGAAGACCAACAAAGGCTTGGAGAATGTGCTTGAGAAGCAAGATGTGATTCTTCACCTAGGTTTGACCCGTTAGCTTCCCTTCTATGGCTTGAGGGGGCTAGCTGTAGTTATCCATACCATACACCAGTTTAAGTCGTTTATTATGCATTATTAATTTGATTAATTGCATGTGATGAGACCTAAATAATTAAATAATAAATCCCTTATTAATATTAAGCCAACTTACCTTCCATCATTATGAAGCATCAGGTTTCTAGCTGGCACTTGATTTGTTGAGTCACTCAAGGTCATGTGTCACCTATGATACCTGTGTTTCATGGGCCATGAGATGTCCCAGAATGATGGGTCCGACTTAACTAGAAAGGTGGGATTTGTTGAGTCACTCAAGGCCTTACTGAGTATAGAGGCAAAGATTGGGAGTCACATAAGATGTCCTTGACAAGGAGTTGTCAACCCAATGAATCTAGGAGTTGCATGGAGATGTAATTGGTAGCAAGTACCTACCTAATCGATCCTAGCACAATTTGTTGAATCACTCAAGGTTATGCGATGGGAGATGGGATCCTAGCCCATTAGGAAATCTTCCAATGGGATTTCTCGAGTTATGTCTTGAGGGTGGCGAACTCGTAGAAAATACTGGGAGCAATCATAAAATGTTACTTCTTGCAATTTATGATTTCGTAATTCAATATGATTATAATATCTCTATTCAGTTGTTGATCCAGAATGTTTGGAAACATGTCGATAAGATCGATACTCGAGGGTAATAATACCTTCAACGAGACTAATTTCTATAACTGGGAGATTATCTTGAGGATAATCCTCACGTATGATAAGATTCTCTATGCGATAGAGAGATCTCTTCTTACGAAGCCACCAGTTGAGTAAATAATAGCACATAAGGCCTGGAAGATGCACGAGGGTGATATGATCATTGCTTGGTATATCATCTTAGTTGCCATGACCCCGAAACATAGGTCGCAACATAAGAGTTATGATGCCTATGACATCATGGCTAGGCTTAAAGATCATCTATTGAGAAGCATGTCATGGAGATGATACGTTTTATCAATAGGTTAGTAGAGCTGAACTTGGGTATGGATGCCGAAACTTACCTTAGATTTGGTGCTACAGTCCCTCCCTAACGGCTATGGAAAAGACTTTTGGAGAGTGGTTGTCCATACTTAGGGAGACCAAGCCTAAAATTGATTATAGGTTAAGGGAAGTGTTCTCTTAGTTGAAGAGCCCAAGGCGCACAAGGGCAAGCCCAAGAGTAAGAAAGCCAAAAGGAAGAAGAGTTTTTCCATAGCGCAATCTAGAAGAGTCTAGAAGTCCAAAACTCGAAAGGGCAAAGAGGATGCAATTTATCTCCATTGTGATAAATCGGGAGGTGTAGAGTAAGAAGAGTTCTACCCAGGACACTTCAGGTATTTAAGTTATTTGAATTAATCTATCTATTTCTGATCAGTCCACATGGGTAGTAAATACTAGATATAATGCTCATATTTACACTTTTGTGTATGGGCTTAGGAGTACGAGGAGATTAATAATGGAAGAAGTGTACTTACACATGAGAAATGGATCAAGAGTTGTTCCATTAGTTGCAGGGACCTATTTATTGACATTGCCCACGGGGCTTGTATTGGAATTACATAACTATTACTACAATCCTAGTTTGACTAGGAATATAATTTCTAATTCTTGTTTGACAAGGATGGATATTCATTTTTATTTAAAGACAATAGTTGTTCATTTTATAAAAATGAGTTGTTTTATAGTAAAGCAACAGTAAGTAATGGTTTGTATGTCCTTGATGTTGATACTCTTATAAATAACATAAATATTAAGCGACTTAAATCAGATGATTTGAATAGCACTTATTTATGGCATTGTTGCCTTGGCCATATAAATGAGACTCGCATATCCAACTTGCATAAGAATGGATATCTTAGCACATTTGATTATGAATCATAAGGTGCTTGTGAATCTTATTTACTTGATAAGATGACTAAGTCTCCTTTTAAAGTAAAGGGAGTGAAGGCTACATAAGTGTTAAGGCTTGTGCACATTGATGTGTGTGGGCCCATGTCCACCCAAGCTAGAGGTGGATATGTTTACTTCATAACCTTTACTAATGATAGATCATATTTTGGTTATGTGTGTCTTATGAGACAAATCTGAGATTTTTGAAAAGTTCAAAAAATTCAGATTTGAAGTAAAGAAACAAACTAAGAAAGTATCAAAGTATTTCGATCAGATCAAGGTGGTGAATACTTGAACAGTGAGTTTCTAGATCATCTGAAGTAGAATGTGATTCTATTACAATGGACTCCACTTGGAACACCAGAGATGAATGGTGTGTCTGAAAGGTGGGATAAGACCTTGTTGGACATGATCTGGTCCATGATGAGTCGCGCTGAACTCCTTATTTCATTTTGGGGATACGCACTCCTCACCGCGATCTATGTTTTGAACAAGGTTCCAAGTAAGTCAGTTACTCAGACTCTATATGAGATATGGAAAGGAAAGAAGCTAAATTTGTCTTTCCTTAAGATTTGGGGTTGTCAAATTTATGTTAAACGTGTTGACAGTAATAAGCTACAACCCAAATCGACGAGATGTCTGTTTGTGGGATATCCAAATGGATATTACTTTTACCACCCATATGAACAAAAGGTGTTTTGTTACCAAGCATGTGGTATTCCTTAAGACGAAATTCTTAGATGCTATGACTAGTGGGAGGAATGTTAAGTTCAAATAGATTCGAGACGAACCATAAACAAATAATCCTTTCCAGGAACCCGAGAAAGATCAAACACAAGATTTTGTGTCAATTCCCTAACCTTCTACACAAGAACCTCGTAGGTCGATGAGGGTTCGTCGCGAGCAAGAGAGATATGGATTTCTCATCTCAGCACATGGAGATGTACTTCTAGCTGAGAATGATGAGCCTACTACCTATGATGAGGCAATATCTGACATTGACTCTGGGTTATGGCAGATGGATGACAAAACAGCTTTCCTTAAAGGAAACCTGGTCGAGGATGTGTATATGACACAGCCTAACGGTTTTGTTACTCATAAACATGCAAATAAGATTTGCAACTTGCAAAGGTCCATTTATGGACTAAGGCAAGCATCCTAGAGTTAGAATCAATGTTTTGATGAAAATATCAAAAAGTTTGATTTTTCACAAAAGGGAAGTTGATCCTTGTGTTTACAAGAAGGTTAGTAGGAGCGTGGTGGTCCTTTTAGTCCTATATATGGATAATATATTGCTCATAGGGAATGGTGTTCTCATGATGCAATTAGTTAAAATATGATTTTTAAAATATTTTCTCCATGAAGGATTTGAGAGAAGCAACCTATATTCTGGGAATAAGGATCTATAGAGATAGATCTAGGAGGTTACTAACACTTTCCCATAGTGCGTACATTGACAGGGTGCTAAAGAGGTTTAGCATGGAAGATTCTAGGAGGAGAAGTCTTCCCATGTCACATGGAATACATCTCTCCAAGGCTATGTGTTCAAAGACACAAGATGAGAGAGATAGGATGAGTCGAGCACCATATGTCTTAGCTATTGGCTCGATCATGTATGTCATGTTATGTACGAGGCCTAATACTGCATATACTTTGAGCATATGTAGTAGATATCAAGCTGATCTAGGTGAGAAACACTGGATTAATGTGAAAAATATTTTTAAGTACTTGTGAAGCACTAAAGAGATGTTTTTGTCATATGGAGAATGAGAGCATACCATGAAGGGGTTCATGGATGCTAGTTTTCAATTCGACCATGATGATTTTAAATCACGTATAGTCGAAATTCATATTCTGCCTATATGGCTAAGCCATGAGTTGGAAGAGTTCCAACAAGAGATAGTTGCAGATTCAATAACTGAAGTCAAATACATAACAACCTTCGAAGCAGCTAAGGAGGTTGTATGGATCCGTAAGTTCATTGATGAACTTAAAGTAGTGTCCAGCATTGTTGATCCAATAACAGTTATTGGGACAACAATAGAGTCAGTAAGCGAAGGAACTACGGTCTCATCAACGGACCAAATTTGTATTACGACATCACCATATGATAATGGAGATTATTAGCTGATGTGACATATATAGAGAAAGTATCGATGGATGACAACGTCGTAGATCCCTTGACTAAAGCTCTATCCCAGGAGAAACATGAAAGTCATGTTCGAGCATCTTGTATAAGATACATAAGTGATTGGCTCTAGTGCAAGTGGGAGCATGTTAGTGTAGGTGCTCTAGACTCAATCAGATTGGGCATGTTGTACACTGACAATTGTAATCATATTTATTATTGAATAAGGAGTTATTCAATTTCACAAGAAGTCATTCTATTAGTTTCTTGTTATTATTGTAAGAATCGAATGAAATTAGATAGAAGTCCATATGATGTATATTGTGATTAATTTATAAAGATGTGAGATGATGCATCACAGTTTCTAGACATCATTAAACGTCCCAAATCGTAGCAATGTCAAGAATGGACATTGACAATTGCGGTAAAACTTGTATGTGCTATGTTTTTGTTCTGTGATAGCAATGGGGGTCTCACACCCATAAGTATGGGGATGCCTAGACAAGTACATAGGTGACTAATGTTGGAGAACATGTCACTAGACATGACTCGCCATGAGAATCTATTTTGATTATATGTTGATGGTATTCTCATAGGAGATGGGTGTAACTAATCCTTGGACCTGAGGTTATCACGGTCATCTCATAAGAAGACCGATATGCTTTGACATCGTTTCGATGGGCCTAGATAAAGGCTGCACGTGGGTGATCGTTGGGTATATCGTGAGGCTTATGGAGATGGGTGTATAACCAAGATGGGACTCGTCTATCCCTTCATAGAGGATGATGTATCTAAGACGCCTTCGGTGGATATTCACTTTAAATCCATGGCCATGGTGAAAGAGATCAATAAGGAGTTATTGATTCACTTTATATTAAGCGAAGATATCCGAATGACTGAAGAAAAAACTTATGTGTTCATAATCAAGCAACACATTGCCAACTTGAGATCACATAGGATACATTGACAAGAGGATCGAATTACACAGTAACCATGCTCGTGAAAGGTTATTTGTGGATTATGAACCCTTCAGAATAATTGGGTAGGCATGATGCCTTGCTAGAGGCCAATCTTGTCTTATATGTTCGTACCGACACATTGCCAACATATTTGGAAACCTAATGAGTCATACACAATAGGCACGGTCCCTAGCTTAAACCAGGAGAGTGGACGTATGGTTAAGTGGGACACTTCTGCAAGAAGTTGTGCCGTCATAGGTTCTCACGGAAAAAGAACAAATAGACGTAATGACGTCGATATGGCAAGGGATCGTCATAATGGAAAGAGTTTCCTAAAATGGCAATTGATTAAATTAGGAAGGAGTTTATAATTTAATAATTTTCTATTTGTTGAAGTGGCAAATAGGAAATAAAATATATTTGGACTTAAGTTAATATTTGGACTAAATTGGATTTGGGCCAAATATTAAATTAAATATTATATTTGAATTAAATTAGATTTGGGCCACAATATTTTATTAAACCTATAATTGGATTTTGGCCATTTAATTATATTTTTTGTTGGACTAGAATAACCCCACTTAAGATTCTAATTAAATTAGAATTAATGGGCTATTCCAATCCATTAGGGTTTTAGAAACCCTGGGATATTTCTCTATAAATATCCCTTTATGGGTTGCCCATAATAGTAGCGAGTTTTGGTGTCGTTTTTCAAGAGTTGAAAAACGTATTTCCATTCACTCTTCCTCGTTTCTTTTGGCATCAATACGAAATGAGGGCGTTCTTTTTTCGTCCATACACAAGTCACGAAAATGAGAAGGAGCTAGCACTCCTATTCCATTCTCCTTGCCAACGGACGCATGTCGCGTATCACGAATTAGAGGCCGAACGTTTGGACGGCTCGAATCCGCGAACGACTCGATAATTTAGAGGTTAGATTTATTTATTTGTATGTGAATGATTTGATTTCGACGTTGATCCAATTGCCGGGATCGGGGTAAGTTCAAAAATTTTTTAACTACGCTGTTTACCCCGTAGCGATCTTGCTTTACTTTCAATCTTTAATAGCCTTAATACATGAAGAATCCATAATATTCTAACAAGGCTAATCATCAATAAAACATCAGTTAATACATCTCCGAATCAGCTTGCTGAATCCATCGGCCACGCCATCACGTGCCATCATACCTCAACCTGCTCCTTACCCTAACTGCAAGTCTCAACTGGAACGTTGAATGTTCTAGAAGCATAACCCATTAGAAGATGAAACTTCTAGTAAGGGTCCAAAAACATATATATGAATGCATGATGCAATGACATGAACATCTGTGCCCTTTAATGTAACTTCCCAGGCCCACTAGCCAAGCTAGGAATCCTAGACAAATCCCGAACCTCTGCAGGATAAGCCTAACGTTATTCCCTCAATGCCCTAGGGGAATTACGGCTACACTCTGGGGGTGACATCTCATTCCCATGCACAAATATCAATATGACAATAATATCGTGCAATGCAAATATCACGACTTTCCATGCAATATGACAAATGAATATTGCATTCTTAAATAGCATGCATATATAACAATCATATCATAAATATAATTTCTTGTGATAATACCACTCACCTTTGCCCAAAGATCAAGACACCTCGAAAAGCGTGCATCGCCTCGATACGCATGCCCCGCCTCAATTCTCGTGCCAACTCTCAAAAGTTGCACTAATCACATCATCTCGATCTCCTCAATCATAAAATAATATTTAATCATTAAATATCCTCAATATTCCATTTTTTTCCTATTTTCTTTCGTTTTCCTTCATTTTTCCTTCTAAAAATCCCAATAATTATATCGAGACTATTTCCTCAAATTTATCTTCACAACAATTCATAATATGCTATAAACTTCCAAGAAAAAATACTAGACTTTCCCGGATATTGCATTTTCACTCAAAATGAGGTTCTTTGGCTCTAAAATCGAGACATTAGGAATCCCAACTTCAGATATTTTTGCACGGACCTCCGTAAAATAATTTTCTATATTTTTTAAAGATTTTTCCTGATTTTTAGGCCCATGCACGCGCCCCCATGCGCTGGCGCATGGCCCTGCGCGTGAAGGCCATGCACCGGCCTTCTTCTCCAACGCCAGCGATGCTAGTTTCTTCCACCCCTCGAAAGCTCTTCCTCAGTCGATCCGAATGGCATACTTTGATGCCCCAAAGGACCACCGGAGGGGGTCCAACCGAAGGCTTAAAGCCTCGGCCGAAACCACCGCCTCCTATTTCTGGTGAGCCACGAACACGCACCAAATGCACACGAAAGCCCCTCAAACTTTCCAGAATGCTTCCTCTCGTCCTAGGGAGCAAAAGCCCCTTAATCTCAAGCTTCAATTCGTCCAAAATCGGAGCTAATTTGAAGCTCCAAACTTAGAAAAACCCTCGGCCAACCCTCTCTATTTATAGCTGCAAATCGAGCCTCGAAACGCACGGGAATGGCCGACTCAATGCCTTAAATGTCTCCACAAGCCCTCAGATGACCCAAAACCATCGACCAAGGCCCTCGAAAACCAGATTGCAAGCCGTGACATGGCCGACTGAACACGATCAGATTTTTTTGAAAATCCAGCCATCTCGATGCTCGCCGATGACCAGGCTTTGGTCCTTGAGCTCCCTCGACCATTCCCTCGAGATCCCCATGCTCAAAATCCCCTTGCCGGCGACCGTTCGAGGCTGTCGACCATGGCAGCCTCCAGCTTTGCGAAATTATACTTCAGCCCCTATAATTTTTCCAAATCACACTTTGTCCCTTGTTATCAAGCCCCTGAACTTTCTTTCATTACCATAAGGACTCTCATGATCCAAAACTCACATTGTCTCGTTTGAAGATTTCAAAAAATCGTCTTTTCGACCTTCCTCCGACCAATTCAGCAAGTTTTAGGAAATTATGCTTTGGCCCTTAAACTTTTGGGCTATCTCATTTTGGCCTTTTCGACTTAGCCCCTTAACTTTCCAATATTTCCACTAGGACCCCCAAGTCCTAAAATATCATTTTTTACCCCTGAAGATCCCAAAACAACCTTGACTCGGCCTTCCTCTTGCAATTTCCAAAAATTACACTTAGGCCCGAATCTTCGTTTTGGTCTCAAACCCTCTCGTTTCTTCCTGAAAACTCTGAAGGGTTGTTCCTCATGAAAAATCGAAATCCCTTCAAGCTTCTGTTGACTTTCGGGAAGTCATCTAGGATAATTCGGTATTGCAGCCTAATTAGCAACTGCCTTTTTAGCTGTACCGAAAACTGTTCCTGATTTCATTTCTTTCGGCACCATAAATCCTATCTGGGGATGCTCATTAATTCCATATGATTTTCCTTTGGCATCTCGGCTGCAGGGCATTCTCGGTAGTTGATTCAGTCATTTATACGGTAATAAATTACCGTTATACCCTCAATTTATCCTTAAATTCCATTTTTGCCCCAAGATAAATTACCTTTGAGTCCTTTAGAATTTCTCGGGTATTACAGATGTGCTTTACAGTCTTGGGGCTTCAATCGGGCTGTTTCTGATGCCTCATTATTTATTAAGAGGACTGCTAAGTTTGTGCTGTTTGTTTTGATTTATGTTGATGATATATTGATAACTGGTTCAGATCCCACAGCTCTAAAAGCTTGTATTCAGGATTTGAATACTCATTTTGCTCTCAAAGCTCTCGGCTCTGTTAACTATTTTCTTGGTTTTGAGGCTCACCGTAACTCTAATGGTCTTTATCTCACTCAAACCAAATATACTATTGACCTCTTAAAGAAGACAACCATGCTAGATTGTAAGCCTTGTGAGACACCGGTGAACACAGCTGAATCTTTAACTGCTGAGGGTGAATCTTTTTCTAATCCTTCTCTTTATTGCACTATCATTAGATCCTTGCAATATCTTACCTATACTCGCCCAGATATTACTTTTATTGTAAATAAGCTTAGTCAGTTTCTGTCAGCTCCCAAGCAGCAGCATTGGCTTGCATGCAAGCGATTGCTTCGATATCTTAAAGGTTCTCTTGGTTTGGGATTATTTTTCTCTCTTTCCTCTCCTGATCTTTCCTTCATGGTGTACACAAATGCCGATCATGCCGGCTGTAGAGTTACTCGCCGATCTACTAGCGGGATTTGTGTGTTTCTTGGCAGTAATTTGATTATTTGGAGCTCTCGAAAGTAGTCGGTTGTAGCTCGGTCCATGGGAGAGGCTGAATATAGAGCAATTGCTCTGGGTATCACTGAGGTTATGTGGTTACAGTCCTTATTTTTTGAGCTTGGCTATTCCCGTGTTCAGGTTCCTGTTCTTTGGAGTGATAATCTTGTAGCAAAAAGTATTGCTAAAAATCACGTTTTTCATGCTTGCACTAAGCATTTGGAGGTTGATCTTCATTTTGTGCGGGAGAAAGTTGAGAAAGGGGAGGTTGACATTCGCTATGTTCCTACTCAATATCAGGTTGCAGATGTGTTTACTAAAGGCTTAGCAAAAGGTCATTTTTAGTTGTTACAAGATTAGTTGCATTTGAGATTCTTTTCTATTTCGAAGACAGTGTTATCAGGATCTTCTCTCGAATCTATAGTCAAGGAGTAGTTTCAATTGAGGGGGAACGTTAGAGGATGTATTTGCTGTTTGTTTATTGTAAAGCTTGTGTTTTGTTTCAGCGCCTAGTTAGGCACCCATTAGCTTTGATTCTCGCTGGATATAAATATTCAACTTTGTTGTTATTTTACTTAAGAATTGTATTTCTTGATTCACTAGGGAATATTGAGAGCTGATTTTCTTTCTCTCTCTCTCATATTTTGTCCTACATTTTTCATCTCAAATATTTTTTTAAATTAAAAAAAAAACATTTATAATTTAGAGACAAACTTTTGATCTCTAAATATTTTTTATTTAAAAAAATAATTAATTGACTAAATTGAGATAGAATTAGAGACGATTTACCTCATATACGGATGAATTTATCTTTAATTCTGGCTCTAATAAGTAAAAGTAACATTTCATGTTTAACATAAGTGATCCGTCTCAATTTTCATCTCAATTAGAGATGGAATTCGAGATGAAATTCGTTGTGTCTCTAAATTTGATTTTTCTAGTAGTAGAGGATTAAAAAAAAAAAACCATGAGTATATCTCACAAAACCTAAACCAATCTATATTTTTATCCCTAAGATTGACTCGTTGTACCCACAGTTTTTGTTCTCACTATAATCTCTAGTGACAATACTAAATCGTTACTAAAACACCTATATATTTACCCACGGTTTTCATCATGTCACTATAGGTTTTAGTGATAGTATAGTCACTAAAACGCCTATACATTTACAAATGGTTTGCATCTCGTCACTATAAGCTGTAGTTACTGTTTTGAAATAAATGTAAAAATTAGTGGATAAAACCTATATGGATGTACATATAGTGTTATTAAACTCAAACCGGCCAAGCCAGTTCGACCAATGGACCGATGAACTGACTTGGTAACTGGTCAGAGTTACTTCTCGGATCAAGCATGACCAGTTTGACTCAGTCAATTTTAGCGAAAATTAGTGACTCGGTTGAGTTTAATTGACTCGATCAAGTCATTTTTTTTAAAAAATACATTCATAATTAAAACTTATTATGAATATATATTTTTTTATTTCTTTATGTTTTGTTTACTCTTCTGATGTATCATTTTCTTCACAGAATATATTTTTACTATAAAAAGTTAATAAAACAACCACCAATAAACATAAAGAAAATAAAAAATAAAACTATCAATTAATAATTTCTATCGTATTTTAAGTAGTAATAATTTTTACACTAAAAACATATTTAAAAATCAAATGAAAATAAAACTTCTTTGACCTCCATTCATATTAAAAGTAAACAGTGAGTGATCCCAATATTACATTCATAGCTCCCCTCGAGATTACTTATAATTATAATTTTGACGTTAACAAAAAATTATTGTCCATTGGCAAACACTGTTATTGCCGCTAGAATAATTGGAATCAAAATTTTAGATCCTAATTTTTTTGGGGTCAAATTATTAAAATAATAGTTCCAGTCCTTATAGAATTAAATTAAATTTTAATTAAAACATATTATATTTTATGTCCAATCTTAATATGCGAGCAGACCTTATAATTTGGTAGATGTTTCAATTCTTTTTTTTTTTTTAAAAAGTATCAATATTTAAGCTTACAGTAACCACCAGCCAGAACTGATTCTGTGAGAATCATAGGTAACTAGGCAAGTACCAAGTTATTGAAAAAAAAAAAAGAGTTTAAATATTTTATTAATTTTGAACAACTAAACTGTGGTTACTTTCATATTATTGGCATTTCTGATTTTTGAGGAAAGGATTTAGCTACTGTAAAGTGAGGGGTTTATTTTAGAGCACAAAGTAAAGAATTATAATCGTTGATGAAAAAAATTAAGGAATAGGATTTTAACAATCTCATAGTTTGTTATATTTGTATATGTATTTTATCATTATCTCAACCGTTAACTTAGTCATCAATGATTATAACTCCTCAGTTTTTCTCTAAAATGAACCCTTCACTTTAGAGAAGCTAAATCCAAAAGGAAAATTTTCAAATTATATAAATACTTAATAACATAGTTTTTAAAATCAAACTCAATCAACCCATCAAAACGAGAAAACTAGTCCTCCAGTTAGTCTAGTCAACCCCCCAAAATTGGAGGTAGGGTCCAGTGGTTGGAAGAGCACCGCACATCACGTGGTCTTCAGTGCACCCTTGACGGCCCTTAAAAATCTAGAGGATCGAATGCCTCTCATGCCCCGTCGTACTCATAATTGCATTAGGTTTCTAAGGTGAACAACCTCTAGTCGATGGAACAATGTAGGCAAGGAAAGTCGGTAAAATGGATCCATAATCTTGGGAAAATGATTGGGCTTTGAGGGCTGGGCATTAGGGTCCCAGTCTAGAACTCGTCGGTTGTCGGTGGACTGCTCGAGTTGTTCCCGCGGTGAAAGCGAGTCGCCGCGTGCTGGCTGGGGGACAGATTGAGAATGGGCCCTTAGGGTCTCTTCTCTGGGCGTCGAACATTTGAGTTATAACTAGTACGGACAAGGGGAATCCGACTATTTAATTAAAACAAAGCATTGCAATGGTCCCTGTGGATGTTGACGCAATATAATTTCTACCCAGTGCTATGATATATATATAGGTATATATCTGTATATATGTATATAAAAAAAATCCAAAAAATCTGGATTGTACAAAGCAAACGCGCGGCCAGAGCATGGCCACGCCTGCAATCGAAAATTAGGGAGAAGGGGGGGCATTTAATGCCGAGGTGACTGTCGGAATGGCTTCTAGGGCACGTGGGTGTCCCGATGGGACATTCGCGGCGGAGCTTTGGCTATAAATAGCCAAGTTCGCACATGCCCCATTCATCCAAAAATTTCGTGGCTTAGATTGGTCGATTGGGAGAGTGTTTGAGAGATTTGAGAGCGGGGTCTTGGTCCTTGAGTCGTGGGCAACGTTTCTGGAGCATTTGGTGGCCAACGGAGCAGCGGGGAAGGAGATCCGAGCTCTCGCCAAAAAATCGTGCCTCGCCGGAGCTGAGACTTCATCGCACAAATCGAGGTATTTTGCTATGTTTTTTCGCAAATCTAAGACTATATTCGAGTTCGGGAGGTCGAGATTAAGGGAAAGGGAAGCTTTGTTTGAAGCTTGGAGGTTGGAATCATCGCCGGCGGCGAGGCAGCCGCTGGAGATGATGAACCAGTCGAGCGCGTGGCTGCACGCACCCGCGAGTAGGAAGAAGGCGCGTGCCTTCCACGCGCCCGACAGATAAGAAAATAAAAAGAAAAGAAAAGAAAAAAATAAAGAAAAATAAAAATAAAAGAAATAAAATTTTGCAAAAAATTTTATTAAATCTGAAATTTTGTTTATGTCATGTTTTGTGAAAAATATTTCCAGAAAATGTTAAATTAGCCATTTATTTAAATAGTTCTTATATTATGGAAATAAGGAAAAATAAGAATTTAATTCAAAAAATTCCAAGAAAATTCCAAAATGTTAGAAATATTATTTAAAGAATATTAGAAAAGAGAAATTAGATTTTATGAAAGTCTAGATAATTTTTATGCAATTTTGAAGAGATAAGGCTTAGAAATAAAAGAAAAATTGAAAAAATTATGAAAAATAGTAAAATGATATACTAAAAATAAGTTTAATGCTTTAGGAGTCCTTGAGGGGGAGAAGTTTAAAAAATAGCCGCTCAGCACAATTTTCGAGGTCAACACACCTTGCAAGACAACTTATCAGTAAGTGTATCGTTTCGAACTTAGTACGGTTATAAATGTTTACCTTCGAGAAGCTTTCATCATATCGGCATGCTATGATATGAACCCAACACGTAGACTGCATCAATGACATGATTATGAAATGCATAAATACACGTTGATATTGTTGATCACACGCATATGAGGCTGTAGGGAGTACGAACTGGCATCGCTGCCTTACCAAGGGTGCACCCATACACCCCAGCTTCGAAAGAGGTGGCCGCTAAAATGGTAGGTAACATGAGGGGTGCAGTTGACACCTACGATGAAAGACATTGCATACACTCATGACATAACATTATGTACCCTTACTTAGATGGTTCATCATCTAACTTGGGTTCGCCCCTGGAACATTCAACGTTCCAGTCGAGACTTGCAGTGATGACACCGAGGTTGGAGATGTGTAGTGATGCGAGACGTTAGGAAATGAGGAAATGTGCCATGTTATGATGTAATATGAATAAGTTTAAGAATTATATACAATTGTTTTATTTTCAGAAGCTTATGTAATAACTTTGTAATAAATATTATGTCCAGTTATTCATGTATGTATTGCCATAAGCAGGTTCGATTCAGCTTCCGCTTTGTATTTATTTTCTAGTGTAAACATCTCGTCTAGCACTAGATAAGGTCTTAGGGAATTTCGTGGATAATGTAACTAAAAAAAAAATATAGACCAAATTTCCTAAGGCATAACACGTCCTGAAGAGGTGGGCTGTTACAATTGGTATTAGAGCTCAACAAAGTAGGGTACCTAGGAAGGAAAACTTAGACTAAGCCTAGCAGGTGAGAAGTACCAACTCGAGGACAGTTAGGGGTACTAACGAAAGTTGTGATGACAGGATGGCTGGAAATTTCTCGGAGCAGGTCTTGGTCGATCAATGGGCTCATCGCCTGGAGAATCGGATCCCGGAGCCAAACGAGGGTATCATGGAACACCTAGTCCAGATGGAAGAAATTATCGATGACGTATCCCCAAGTTGTCGACTCTGGCTTGACCTAGTTCAGTTCCAGATAAACATGATGGTCGGCGTTCTAGAGGGCGACTTGCAGGATTTTGCAGATTGGGTTCAACATGGTGAGGAGTTCCCTGATTTTCGTCTCTATTGTGCATGGATTCGTGAGCTATTGGCAGAGCTGTACGAGCCGGTACTAGCAGATGAGCCCGACGAAGAAATAGGAGACCCACTTGAGGAGGAAGAGGAAGAAGAAGTGGAGAACCCGATCGAAGCAATAGGGGAAGAAGAAATGGGCTATCAAATTGAAGCAGATGAAGAAGACAACATACCCATATTATGGGCCGGAGATGACCTTCTCAAGTTCGAGGACACCGATTCCGAAGGCGAGGAGGAGATTGAAGAAGTGATGGACGATCCCGAGGCACCGCCATACGAGTCTGAAGATGAAAAGAATGTTTGGATATGGAGGTCATCAGGACCAAAGTAGATCTAATTAGAAATATTCTAACCATCTACGTGACTCGTGTTGTGTGATATATGTGACTTATGTAGTACCTAGGACATTTTGCCGAATGTATAATATTTATAGAATTAATGAAGAAATTATCTTCTCGGATGGCAGGACCCTGTTATCTAATCCAGAATGCTACTTTCTTTTCAGATGGTGAATACTCAAAGGAGGTTAACGGTAGGACCTAGAACGCCAAACCAACAAGCTAGCAATACAGAAGGGAATACAAGTGGGCACCCGGAAGGCAACTCCAGCCAGGAGACCGGGAGTAGTCGACTGGATCAAATGGAAAGAATACTAGGGAGCATGGTGGGATTCATGCAAGAAACTCACTCCCGAGACAGCCATACGGTCAACATGCTTGACCTTTACCATCGCTAGAACCCTCCCACCTTTCAAGGGAAACTTAGCGCAGACCCCAGTGAAGGGGAATTCTGGATCGAGCAAACAGAGAAGCTGCTAGACCACCTACATTACAGAGAAGAAGAGAAAGTCAATTGTGCCACATTCATGCTGCAAGATGAGGCAGATAGATGGTGGAAGGGAGTCAAGAGGGCAATGACCCCTCGAACTAGGGCACCCTACATCACTTGGGAGCGATTCAAGGAACTCTTCAATGAGAAGTACTTTCCCCTGAATTTAAGAATGAAGAAAGAGAGAGAATTCATGGAGTTAAAGCAAACCGGGGACATGTTTGTCGCCTAGTACGAGGATACTTTTAGACGATTGATCCGGTACATGCCTATTTATGAAGGGGACGAAAGGATCAAAGCTTAGAAGTTTTTGGGAGGGTTGAATCTGAAGCTTCAGAGGGCCTTGAGTAGTATAAGTACTCAGTCCTATTCAGAAGTGGTATTACAAGCTTTTACCACTAAGGCTAACCTAAGTCAAATCGAAGCTATCCAAGGAGAGAGTCAACTAGGGAACGATCATAAAGCAGTCAAGAAGCTAGAACTCCAGAAGCCGAAGTTCAAGCCTGGTACTCCATGCACAAAATGCCAGAAGCAACACCCTGGAAGGCCGTGCCAGCTTAGAACAACAGGTTGCTACAACTGCAGAGAAATGGGACATCTCAACCAGAATTGCCCAAAGAGAGAGATCACTTGTTTCAACTGCCAGCAGACGGGTCATTTTGCAAAGGACTGTCCCAAGCCGCGATTGATGAGTCAACCTCAAGGGACGACCAGAAATGCTAGAGTGCAGCAAGAAAGGGTGTTTCATCTGACACGACAAGATACGACAGAAGACCCAGCCGTAATTGAAGGTACCATGTTCTTATCTGGTATTTCCATGCATGTTCTGGTAGATTCAGGAGCAAGTCATTCGTTCATTTCACATGCATTTGCTAAAGTACTAAGAGAAAAACCAGAAAACTTGAATTGTCATATGATTGTGGCAACCCCAATGGGGAAGTCTCTAGAAACTTCTTCAGAATACAAAAATAGGAAGATTTAGATAGAAGAAGTTGAGTTCCTGGTGGATCTAATCCTTCTGGAATTTCAAGATTTTGATGTGATTTTAGGAATGGACTTCCTAACCAAATGCACCTCTACATTGGACTGTAAAGCTAAAACAATCTATCTCAAGAGCGGAGACTCGAATGTCAAGTTTCAAGGGAAAAGGAGGGCAAGTGATCGGAAGTGGATCTCAGCTCTAAAAGCTGAGAAACTATTACGTCAAGGAGCACAAGGATACTTGGCTTGTGTCCAAGGGAAAAGTGAGGAGCCATTGCAAATCAAAGAAGTGCGAGTCGTTAAAGAGTTCGGGAATGTATTTCCCGAAGAATTGCCTGGATTGCCACCCCAGCCAGAGATCGAGTTTTCGATAGAAATCATGCCAGGTGCAGGTCCGATTTCAATACCCCCATATAAAATGGCCCCTACAGAATTAAGAGAATTAAAAACCCAACTTCAAGAGTTGTTGGAAAAAGGGTTCATTAGACCAAGTATGTCGCCATGGGGAGCATTAGTATTATTTGTCAAGAAAAATGACGGGAGTTTGAGGATGTGTATCGACTATCGACAGCTAAACAAGATAACAGTCAAGAATAAGTACCCACTCCCCAGAATCGAGGAGCTGTTTGACCAGTTACAAAGAGTCAAGGTCTTCTCAAAAATCGACTTGAGGTCAGGGTACTATCAATTGAGGGTCAAGGCAGAAGATGTGCCCAAGACAGCTTTTCGTTCTCGATACGGGCACTACGAATTCCTGGTGATGTCGTTCGGGCTGACCAATGCCCCAGCAACTTTTATGGATACTATGAATCGAGTCTTCAGACCATTCTTGGACAAATTTGTGATCGTGTTTATAGACGACATACTGATATACTCTCCCTCATAAAAAGAGCACGAATCACATTTAAGGGTAATATTGCAAACATTGCAGGAACATAAGCTGTATGCCAAATTTTCAAAATGTGAATTTTGGTTATACCATGTGGCATTTTTAGGGCATGTTATATCGGCCGAAGGAATATCGGTCGACCCGGCCAAGATAGCAGCTGTGTCGAATTGGAAGCAACCTCGGTTGGTTACTGAGATTAAGAGCTTCTTGGAATTAGCTGGATATTATAGAAAGTTCGTGGAAGGGTTTTTCAAGATTGCAACACCCCTCACCAAGTTAACTCAAAAGGGGGTGAAGTTTGATTGGAGTGAACGATGCAAAGAAAGTTTTCAGACACTTAAGGATAAGCTGACAACCGCTCCAGTACTAACTATGCCAAATGGATTAGGAGGATTTATGGTGTACACTGACACCTCTAGAAATGGGTTAGGGTGTGTGGTGATGCAGCACGATAGAGTCATTGCCTATGGATCCCAACAGCTCAAGAACCACGAGAGAAACTACCCGACTCACGATTTGGAGTTAGCTGCAGTAGTATTTGCCTTAAAAATTTGGAGACATTATTTGTATGATGAGAAGTTCAAAATTTTTACCGATCACAAGAGTCTACAATACGTCTTCTCGCAAAAAGAATTAAACATGAGGCAACGGAGATGGATGGAGCTGTTAAAAGATTACGACTGCACTATTCAATACCATCCCGATAAAGCTAATGTTGTAGCAGATGCCCTAAGCAGGAAAGAAACCATCTGTGTGGCCGGAATGATGGTGGCATAATGGAAGCTAGTTGAAGCCTTTAGCCTGATGACGGTAGAAGTAATTTCCCGAGAAAACTCTGCATACGCAGCTAGTCTCACGCTACAACCAGAATTAATGAATCAGATACGACAAGCCTACTCAGAAGACTCTCGAATTAAGATGTGGGTTGACGAGCATGGGCGAGTAAAGAGACCAGAATTTGAGGTAAGAGAAAACATCCTTCATTTTCAAGGTAGGATATATGTACCTCGTGTGAGGGAATTGCGGCAAGTAATTTTGGGAGAAGCCCATCGATCCAGATACTCGATACACCCTGGAGCCACCAAGATGTACCAAGACTTGAAGGCTGTATATTGGTGGCTAGGAATGAAGAAAAGTGTGGCAAGATACGTAAGTCAATGCGACACGTGTCAAAGAATCAAGATTGAGAATCAGAAACCGGGTGGAAGTTTACAACCATTAGAAATCCCAGAGTGGAAATGGGAACACATTACGATGGATTTCATGACTGGATTGCTAAGAAGTCCTAAAAGAAATGATGTTATCTGGGTGATAGTTGACAGATTGTCTAAATCTGCTCATTTCTTAGCCATGAAAGTAAGCCAACCGATCAGCAAATTAGCCCAACAGTATGTGAACGAGATCATCAGGTTTCATGGAGTGCCTGTAAGCATTGTATCAGACCGCGACCCGAGGTTCACTTCTAGGTTTTTGGGGAAGTCTGCAAGAGAGTTTAGGTACTCAGCTTAGGCTAAGTACAGCCTATCATCCCTATACATATGGTCAATCAGAAAGGACCATTCAAACCCTAGAAGACATGCTGCGAGCTTATGCTATTGATTTTCCAAGTAGCTGGGAGGAGCATTTGCCATTAGTAGAGTTCGCTTACAATAATAGCTACCACGGCAGCATTGGAATGGCCCCCTATGAAGCCCTGTACAGACGAAAATGTAGGTCCCCGATATGTTGGACTGAGGTAGGTGAACGTCAAATCTTGGGACCCGAGATAGTTCAGGAGACAACCGAAAAGATAAAGATCATTTGAGAAAGAATCAAGGAAGCTCAGGACCATCAGAAGTCCTACGCAGATACGAGGAGAAGGAAATTAGAGTTCTAAGTAGGCGACAAAGTATACCTAAAGATATCTCCACTAAGAATGGTGACCAGAAGTAATAAGAAAAAGGGCAAGTTAAGCCCCCGGTATATAGGACCATACGATATAGTGGAAAGAATTGGACCGGTCGCTTATCGACTAGCTCTACCCTTGGCTCTATCAAACCTTCACGATGTGTTTCATGTGTCGCAACTTCGTAAGTATGAGCCAGATCCCTCCCAGGTAATGCCAGCTAAAGCTATCGAGATCCAAGAAAATCTTTCGTACATTGAAAAACTAGTCCGCATTTTGGATCATAGGGATCAGGTCCTAAGGAATAAGACAATTCCCCTAGTGCAAGTTTTATGGAGAAACCTGATGAGCGAAGAGATAACTTGGGAGTGAGAGGAAGATATGAGGCTCAATTTTCCATACCTATTCGAAGACCCCATAGTAGAATGAGTGAGGAATGATCAAATTTCGATGACAAAATTTTTGTAAGGAGGAGAGAATATAATACCCTTAGTTATCGTGATTTATAAATCGAAATTTTGTGTTTTTAAGACCCTAAAGAAATTATTAGAATTTTAAGATAAGTATAAATTATTTTATTTAGTGTTTAAATAGGATTTTTTTTTTGTGTTGTTGTATATATAATTTAGTATGTATGTATGTATATAGCTTACTGTATATATAAATCAGTATGTATGTATGTATGTATGTAAATTCGTATGTATATATGATATATATAGGTATATATCTGTATATGTGTATATAAAAAAACTAAAAAAAATCCAGAAAATCTGGATTGTACAGAGCAGACGCGCAGCCAGAGCATAGCCGCGCCTGCAATCGAAAATCAGGGAGAAGAGGGGGCATTTAATGCCGAGGTGACCGTCAGAATGGCTTCTAGGGCACGTGGGTGTCCCGATGGGACGTTCGCAGCGGAGCTTTGGCTATAAATAGCCGAGTTCGCGCATGCCCCATTCATCCAAAAATTTTGTGGCTTAGATCGGTCGATTGAGAAAGTGTTTGAGAGATTTGAGAGTGGGGTCTTGGTCCTTGAGTCGTGGGCAACGTTTCTGGAGCATTTGGTGGCCAACGGAGCAGCGGGGAAGGTGATCCGAGCTCTCGTCGGAAAATCGCGCCTCGCCAAAGCCGAGACTTCATCGCACAAATCGAAGTATTTTGCTATGTTTTTTCGCAAATCTAAGGCAATATTCTGGTTCATGAGGTCGAGATTAAGGGAAAGGGAAGCTTTATTTGAAGCTTGGAGGTCGGAATCATCGTCGGCGGCGAGGCAGCTACCGGAGATGATGAAGCAGTCGGGCGCGTGGCTGCACACGCCCGCGAGTAGGAAGAAGGCGCGTGCCTTCCATGCGCCCGACAGAAAAGAAAATAAAAAGAAAAGAAAAATAAAAATAAAAGAAATAAAATTTTGCAAATTTTTTTTATTAAATCTGGAATTTTGTTTATGTCATGTTTTGTGAAAAATATTTTCAGAAAATGTTAAATTAGCCATTTATTTAAATAGTTCCTCTATTATGGAAATAAGGAAAAATAGGAATTTAATTCAAAAATTCCAAGAAAATTCCAAAATGTTAGAAATGTTATTTAAAGAATATTAGAAAAGAGAAATTAGATTTTATGAAAGTCTAGATAATTTTTATGCAATTTTGAAGAGATAAGGCATAGAAATAAAAGAAAAATTGAAGAAATTATGAAAAATAGTAAAATGATATACTAAAAATAAGTTTAATGTTCTAGGAGTCCTTGAGGGCGAGAAGTTTAAGAAATAGCCGCTTGGAACAATTTTCGAGGCCGACACGCCTTTCAAGACAACTTATCAGTAAGTGTATTGTTTCGAACTTAGTACGGTTATAAATGTTTACCTTCGAGAATGCTTTTATCATATCAGCATGCTATGATATGAACCCAACACGTAGACTACATCAATGATATGATTATAAAATGCATAAATACACGTTGATATTGTTGATCACACGCATATGAGGCCGTAGGGAGTACGAACTAGCACCGCTGCCTTAACAAGGGTGCACCCATTCACCCCGGCTTCGAAAGAGGTGGCCGCTAAAATGATAGGTAGCATGAGGGGTGCAGTTGACACCTACGATGAAAGACATTGCATACACTCTTGACATAACATTATGTACCCTTACTTAGATGGTTTATCATCTAACTTGGGTTCACCCCTGGAACATTCAACGTTCTAGTCAGGACTTGCAGTGATGACACCGAGGTTGGAGATGTGTAGTGATGCGAGACATCAGGAAATGAGGAAATGTGCCATGTTATGATGTAATATGAATAAGTTTAAGAATTATGTACAATTTTTTTATTTTCAGAAGCTTATGTAATAACTTTGTAATAAATATTATGTCCAGTTATTCATGTATGTATTGCCATGAGCAAGTTCGATTCAGCTTTCGCTTTGTATTTATTTTCTAGTGTAAACATCTCGTCTAGCACTAGATAAGGTCTTAGGGAATTTCGGGGATAATGTAACTAAAAAAAATATAGACCAAATTTCCTAAGGCATAACACGCCCTGAAGAGGTGGGCTGTTACATTAGCTCTTCCTATCATTGTGAAGCAAAATTCACCAAGGGTTGAATTGTTCACCCACTAATAGGGAACGTGAGGTGGGTTTAGATAGTCATGAGACAGGTTAGTTTTACCCTACTGATGACAGTGTCGCAATAGTAATTCAATCTAGTAAGAGAAGAATTGTTGATTCACATAATTGGTCATCGTGCTTGGTTGAAAAGCTAATGGCATGAAGCTATCTTGTGTTGGATTATAACTGAACGCCTCTAAGTCAAAATCCGGGCTAGAAGGCTAAAAGGCTAGAAGCGATGCATGCACCTACCGTTTGTTTGTTGACCAGCAATAAAGGCCTCGGCTCCCAAAGGCATGTTTCGTTGGCGCACCTTATGTAGGGGACGAGCCATGCAAGACGCCATGAAGTGCAATTCCTATCAACCCATCGACCAGCGAGTAGAATCTTTTTCAAATGGCTTAAATATGTGACAGGGTATTGTAAGTGGTAGAGTGACCTTATTGCCACGATCCATTGAGATTTATCCCTTGTCGCTCCGATTCATCCCTCCCCCATTTCAAAATTTCAAAAACTAGAAAACAAGCTTCGGAGGTTCATCGTCGCTGCTCAGCGAGTGAGTTAAGGGCCCAGCCTTAGTAGGGTTTTTGTCCCATGCATGCCTGCTTTTTTCCCTTGATGTATTGGTCGAGTCATGTCTTATATCGTGAACTTGAGGTGAGTGCTCTTAGTCAGGGGTAGGCATTGCTTGCACGGATTGCTCGCGCAAGCCACCGACGGGCATGCCAATGGTGCCAGCATTGATATCCCACGATGTGCTTGGCATGCTCATAAAGGGTTTCCATGACTTCCAAGTGTGAATGTGCAATGCCTTGTTGACATACTTAGCATGCAACCAAGGATTGTCAACACATGACTTGCTGACCATGTGACGCGATGCTTGCATGCCATCGTGGGCTATTAAGGCGTGCCTTGTGTGGCTGCCCATAGGGGGTCACCATGGCATGCCTAGCATGCCCACACTGGGTGCCATGGAATCGCCCGCGTGGATGCACTTCAAGTTGCCCATGGGGGTAACCTGTGTGCAAGGCGTCATGCTTGTGCGCGCTCGACGTGTCCTACTTGTGCCTGCTCAATGCATCATGCCTATCTGCGAGGCATCATGCCTGTGCGTACTCGGTACCCTACTTGTGAGCGTGGCTTATGCACAGGGCATCCTGCTTGTGCGCGGGGTGCCATGCCCGTGCATGCTCAATGTTCGATTCCTACCATTGCGTAAAATTAAATACCCTAAAGAGACACACACAAGGGGGTCACACTTGTCAACGTACGAGATTTATGTAGTATAGAATTTCAAATTGGTAAGTGCAGCTCATATCCACAGGGAAGTCAATTATTAAAAAAAGAAATAAAGACGGTGCATGAAAGTAAATTGTGATGTAGTGTAATGTGATATGGGAAAAAATGAGATAGTGAATTAACACTGAAAATAAAACGTCTTGGGACAAGACAATTTCAGTGTCGATCCATTTATTCCCCAAGTAAGCAAAAAATTATAGTATCATCAGATTTGAAAATTAGATTACAAAATTTTGCTATTAATTACGTTTTGGGATGATGATAGTTCTATTTCAAGCATTCTCCATACATGGCATGAGATAATCTAACTTAAGCAACCACCATAAATCAAAATACAATTACATTGCATTTAGACTTGGGTATGGTATGATGGTATTACTAGGTCTAAGAATCTCCAAACATGTCAATTTGAATCTTAAATTTGAGCAGTAACATCAGGCCATTCAATTAACTCTTTAAACTTCTTTAATTATGGCCCAGATTAATTATAAATGTCAATTTTTTTGTATTATTCTGAAAATAGTATATAATATGAATAATTATTTAATTTAAGTATCAATATAAAACCAAAATAAGGATATAATTTATTAAAATTTAGAAAAAAATTAATTCCTAATCACTCAGCCCTCTGCCCGTGAGCGCAACTTGCACACGGGGCATCTTACCTGTACTTGCTCTCGCGTCCTGCTTGTGCGGGCTCTCCACCTTTCCCACGGCCACGCCCTGCGCATGGGGGCTTATCGCATCCTACCCGTGCGCGATGGACACCCTACCTGTGTGCAAGGCATCCTGCCCATTCCCACTCAATACCCTACTTGCTCATGTGGCCTATGCACAAGGCGTCCTGCCAGTGCACTCTCGGCACCTTGCCTGTGCGTGGGGCGTTATGCCCATGAGAGCTTGAGACCCTGCCAGTAGGCGCAGCACCCTACCTGCGCGTGAGGTGTCCTACCCGGGCACACTCAACTCCCTGCTTGCGCTCAGGGTGTCCTGCCTGTACACGTGCGCAAGACAGACTACTTGCAGGTGCAACCTATACGCGGGGCGTATTGATTGTGCGTGCACGCATGGCATACTGCTAGCAGCCCGCACTGGCCGTTTGACTCAAAATTTCAAAAAAAATAAAAAAATTAAATTTTTCAAAAAAAAGGAAAAATGTTATGGAGTCCTAGATAATGTTATTCTAAGGTTGTGTGCAAAAAAATTGCATAAAAATGTTTAAAGCCCTCAAATGCCCATATGCAGTTCATAAAAAATGAGTATCTTCCCATTGAGGTTGTTAAGTGTTGTTTAAGCATATACAGGGGGGCACATCTACTCTACCAGGCTCAAGCTGCTGACAAGTCTAGGTGCCCTTCCTCCTAGGGTCTTAGCAAAACCCCATGGGGGATTTTCCCCACCATGCCACCCGTCCCTCTCTACTATATGATGCACACGATGCCTAACAAAGCTTGAACACCACAAATTTGGCACATCAGTCCCACGTGCCCCCAAGCATGCTGGATGCGATGCAATGGCTAGTGTTATGCTTAGTTAATGCAACGGTGTTTTGGTGCTCTTGACCCTTGCTCGGAATGTGCCCACGATGGGCTCTCACACGCTGTCCCGCATCAGAAACGAATCACCCCACTTGCCTAGCGAAGCTGGCACAATGCGCAACTGACACACCCGATTTGCGTGCCCTCAAGCATATGATTTGTGGTGCAATGGCTAGTGCCATGCTCAGCAAATGCAATGGTGAGCGGGGTGGCTCCTGACCTTTACGAGATAGCCCCTTTCACGATGCACTTGAACACTCTGTCTCGCCTAGGAAACTAATCGCCCGGCTTGCCAATCGAAGCTGACACGGTGCACATCCGGCTTGCGTGCCCCTAGGCATGCAGGTCGTGGTTATAATATCTGAGAATTTTTAAAAGTATTCAAGTGGAATTTACCTTGGGCCATAACTGAAATTTTTAAATAAATTAGGGTTATAATATAATTTCTCATAGTTATGAGATACCGAATCGACTGTAGAGAATGTCTTGGAGTTTAGATATCTGAGGAAAAGGACATAGGATTGACGAGCTTTCTGAGATAGTATTTATGGTATTAAAATAAATCAAAAATGAGACTATTTTTAGTACAACTATGATTTAAACTGAAAAAACAAATCGTTGTAGAAGATTTTTAGGAAGTCAACGGAACTCTAGTGGGGCTCCGGTTTTATGTAAAGATCAACCCTAAGGTGGTTTCGAGATGAAACAAAGGTCCTATGAGGGCGTTGAGACAAAATCATCCTTATTGAGTAAGCTTTGAGTTATTATTTTTACTTTTTAATTATCATACTACAAATTAATTCAATGGTTGAGGGTGTATTTGTAATAAATGAAATGCCCAAGCCAAATAAAGATGAAACATGGGGGTCTAAATGTGTAATTTTTCATATATATTTGTGTAATATATAGATATGTTATATATATATATATGTCTGTGCGCGTGTGTGGTGGCCATGCCTTTGCAAACTTTATGGCTGCAAATGGAGTGTTTTATATGCAAGAAGGGATGGCCAAGGCAATGAGGAGAGATAGTGGGTTGCCTATAAATAGAGGTAGAGATTGAGAGAAATGAGGAAGAATAAATGGGAAATGAAATAAGAACCGTGGTAGAGAAAACGGCGGTAATGGAGGCTAGGCAGGCTGTAGTGGTGCGCTAGTGGTGATCGAGATGGCAGCCGGAGTTGGACACAATAGCAAATAGTAGACGAAGTGGGCAGCGGCCATAGCAGCACGCAGCAGTCGGGCAGCGAGCAGGGCGCGACCAACGAGGTAGGCAGTGGTGGTGGTGGGTGGTTGCGTGGCGGTTGAAGGCGGCTGACGTGGGTCAAGGTGGACGGCAATGGTGGGGCTGTGATGGTTGGGCTGTGATGGTTGGGCATGGAGGCAATTCGCACAAGAAGAATGAGGGAGAAGAAGAAGAGAAGAAAAAAGAAAAAGAAAAAGAAAATAGAAGAAAATAGAGAAAAAGAAAGAAAAATGGAAAAAATAGAGAAAAACTTCTAAAAAATTTCAAAAAATTGGAAAAAAATTTGGGAATTAATTTGGAGCTAGAGGAGCATGCCAGAGGCTAAGAAATTGTCTGGGCATGCGTTTTGAGGTTATGACACGTATATCAAGGAAGCCTGAGAGGCTAACACTACAACAAAAACAGACATTAACGACCAAAAATTACTGACGACATTAGTTTTGGTCGTTAATGTAGTACTATTAACGACTAAACATAAATCCCGTCATTATAAGATAAAAGAGCAGGCAGGGAAAATGAGGGAATGGGAGCGGATGCCCAAATCTCCCCATTTGAGATACAACACATACGCCTCGCTAATGACTAGGAGATATCAGATTCTTCGAGAGGTCTATAACTTAGAGATTATTCAAATCCCTAACAATCGAGGACAACATTGTTGGGATTACATAGATTTTATCATATACGTAGCGGAATAGGAATTTAATTTGCAAGTATTTGATTTTTTAGAAACTATGATTTACAAATTGAAGGCAAAAACAAAAGATTATCTCTTTGATGAAATTCGATTTCACCGTTAGGTTTCCTGCTGTATAATTCTCTAAGTGTAGGATGCTGAGTCAGTCCACCCGAAAACACTTCTATTCAAGAATATAAAGAGAAATGGAAGTGAAAGAAATTTTTCTAAAAAATTTCTTCCTCACTTTTGGATTCACACACTTACTTCTTTAAGAACTCTCTCAATTATCAAATGATTCAAGAGGAAGAAATAAAGGGTTAATGGAGCTATTTATATTGTTCCAACATAACTCTACTCTTTTAAGGGGCTGGGCTTCTTAAGCGCATTCCATTTAATGTTATTGGACTAAGCCTAATCCATTGGAGTTTACTTGTGTTAAATCCAATCCATTAGTGTCATTGAGCCTAACCTAATGCGCTAGCAAAAGGTCCAATTTAATTAATGATTAAATAATTATATTCACAATATAATTATTTAATTATTCATATTTATCTAATAAATAAATTCACTATTATTAGTAATTATAAAATTACTAATTTATGGTCAACAGGTCGAATCTCTTAATCTCGTCATATGACCAAATCCAAAATCAATCTTAACTAATTATGACACAACCTTATGGAACAAATTCAATTGACATATTACATTGGCCAAGGATTTATCGTCAAGTAATTATTGAATCGCATAGGATATCCTCCTCATAAATTTCGAGGTGATAGATTCCATGTCTGATGCACACATACCTCATGTATCACTAAACTAGGCACATACATACGTATGATTATTCCTGATTAAAACAATCATATAATATCGTTGATATCCTAATCCACCAACACATAGATATCCATGTCATCTCAGGTCTAAGGACTAGTTGCACATCGCAGTTAATATTGAATCATTGGCCCGTGAGAAATAATCCACATGATTCAATGTTAATAGTCTCGTTCAGTGAACTCGTTCCTATAGCGAGCACCCACTCATCTTCCTTCTATATCTTATACAGAATGACACGAGCCTCACCAACCGTATGTTTTCAGTATCTTATATTGAACAGGGAGGAAGACAATGTGTTGGCCTATACGAGTTGCTATTATCTAGATTAGAAACTCTACGACTAGGAACTTGGTTATAGTATAACGAATTGTGAATTATTCGTAACTCATATTCTTAACACTTAACAAATGGTATTCACTCCTTACTATACTAATAGATATATATATATATTAATTTAAATCATATTGTAATTTAAATAAAACATAAACTTGTCATTTAATAATATTGAAAGAATTACAAGATCGAGTCCATTTGTGTCACTAGAATCAATCTTCAGGGATCATATCTAACAATCTTCCACTAGCACTAAGACCATTCTACGTAATATCTCATACCCCACCTATCTAGATGGAAATCTAATTGCTTTTGGTTCATGGCGTTAGTTAATGGATATGTTGCATTCTCTAATGTATTTATTCGTATTAATATTGAAAGAATTTTCACAAAATTATTGATTACCAACTGGTATATCTGGGGACACGATGGCTTGATCAGTAATAATAGAGATATGGTTCAAAAAATAATAATAATTGAGATAAATTGTCAATTTAATGTATAAATTTTATAAATAAAAAAATTAATAACAGAAATACTTTTTTATTAGCCAAATAGAAATACATTGGACGTGACAATTCAAGTAATCAAACTAAAACAAAATTATATAAAATACTTCAACTAATAATTATTATAAATTGAAATATTAATGATATATTTAATTAAAAAAATTATAAGAAAATTTGTATTTATTTTAATCTTAATTACTCTTAAAATTCTAAGATTTTTAATTTAATTTACCCTTTTTTAAAATGTTACAATTAGGCATTAAGTCCTACCTCCTCTCTCCGTCTTCCTCTTCTCTCCCAACTCAGTACAAATTTTAGCTGAATTTCAACGGCATGCCCCATAGCAACTTTCGCAGTTCAACTAACATTTTGAAGGACGTGGTGCAGCTCATTTTTATTCTAATTGAGAGCTAAGGTTTGTGGTATTATTATAATAATATAGGAAGAGCTCATCAGTCCACAACTTCCGCCAAAAGAAAGATTGGTTGCACTGAGAGAGTTGTCTCAGTGCCACGTACGTTGTGGAAAATCTAATCTAAAACTTGTATTAAGTTGTGAAAGAAGAAGAAGATAGCCCATAATTGTTGGGCACCTACCCAACTTCTAATACTAATTCATTGAAATTTCATTCGGTATATTTTATTACAATTTAATTTATTTTTGTAATTTTTATTTTAAATATTTATGCAAGTTCATAAAATATTTTAAGGAGAATAAAATTATCTCAAGTCTAATTTGTTAACGAGAACGGGGCTCGCTGGCCTAGCTATGGCCTAGTCTCACTCTCCAAGAAATAAATAAAATTTAGAGAAAAAATTTAATTATACTTTTTTGGAATTTTATGGTCACGTGTAATAAAAAAATGAGTTTTTGATAATTTTTTAGGTATAAAACTATTAAGCTAAAGTAGATTGACATAAAATTTTTAGCTATTAGTATACTTTTAACTTTTCTTTTTTACTTTATATCATTATTTGTCACACTTTTTTTTTTTTCAAAACAAAAAAAATGATAAGTCGTTTGAGCAATTCTAAATTGCCCGGTAAAACTTATCGATGGTATTACCAAGCCAATTGCTTTGACAAATACTCCTCGTCCCTTAACAATATTGTAGGTAAATTTGTCATGGAATCTCCTCCAGCATCTTCCTCCCTCTCTCTCTTTCCACCGCGACGTGCGTCTCCTCTTGCCGATGATGCTCCTTATCAGCAACGACGTTTCTTTCTCTCGCCTGCATGCGATCGAGCCTCCAGAATGTCTTCGGCTCGTTTCGGCCATTGGTATCTCCAATTGTCCAGCACAATCATTTCCCCCTTCCCTCCTTCATTTTCATTTGTTTTATTCTTTTTATGTGAGAAATAGAATTGACTCTGTAATGTTGTGAACAAAAAAATTTAAAAACTCTCCTCTTCAATGGGTATACTCCTCACAATTTTTTTATTTAGATATTTTTATCTTTTTAAAAAAAAAATTATGATATTTCAATTTGGATGCCTTTCGTATCGCCACCCAAAATTTTTATTCTAAACAAAGGTTTCGCAAATAGCAATCCTAAGTAGAAACGAACAAACATGACGACAGTAGTAGATAATTGAAGAAAGGACCATGGAGTTCTATCCGTGTTATAGAAACAGATTAATTACCATAAACATTGAGCATTAAAAATCACCTTTCATTACCATCAGTACATAAGAAATTATTTGGGCCAAAAATAAATCTACAATTCACTAAATTCAAGTACTCTCAACTCTAGCCAGAGAAGATTAACCAAACAAAAATTATAGACAGTTGAAGATTTTACACCGATGGTGGTGGGTTGTGGTTGTCGACAAAGAGGGAGGAAGAAGTGAGAAAGAAGAAGAAGATTGTGCTTTGCTCGACCTTAGTGTTTCTTTTGATAAAACTTATCCATTGTCAAGTGTTTAAAATGGTGATATTTTGAAAGTCAAAATATCACACAAAATTAACTTCTGTAATGTTGTCGATAAGTTTTATCAGGAATTGCTCAAGTCGGTTTCCATCTCTTAACATCAAACAGAGCCAGTCATCAAAAATCACATAATCTAGAGAAAAAAATAAACAGATTGAAAAAATAAAAAAGACAGACAAAAAGAAAATCACGGGAGTGGTGGTTGTTGGTGATGGTCCTATCAACTCTTAATTTATGTGCATTGAGGCAAACCAGAAATGACAAATGAGACAATGATGACACCATGTGGGATATAATTGATCACGATTGCTAGTGAGGGAGTGCGATTTTATTCGCCCCTTTAACAAGAGGTGAACATAACCCCCAATATTTTAATTTGTTGTCTGCCCCTATGTTATTTTTAACTCCAAAATATTGGGAGTTATGTTCAACCCATTAAAGGGGATGAACAAAATAGGGCTCCTAGTGAGGTATATGGAAAGAAACAAAGATGACACCATGTAGGACATGATTGATATGATTGCTAGCGACGTAGAGTTTTGTTGGCCCCTATTATTTTTATATTTTTATTTATATCAGACATGGTCTTTAATTATCATGCTTTGTTCATGTGGTTCCTCCATGTAGAGCTATATGGTTAAAAATATTTAACGCATGTAAACACATTTTTTTTCATATATAAATAATTAGGGGCAATAAGTATGATGTGTAAAATATTTTTGTAATATATAAAAATGCCGCACTCAAATAACAAAATTTAAAGTTAATGCATCCAAAAAAAAAAAAAATGGTCACAAAAGTTCATACATCTCAAGTACATTTAACTTTATATTATATTAATATTTTATTATGTAATTGGAAAGAAATAAATAAAAAATGTCAATACATCATATTATAATTATGTTCTTATCTTCTTTCATGTAGTTAGCTACATACGTTAATAAAGGATAGGCAATTTTTATTTTTTAGAGATGTTAAAATTAGTTCACGTGGATTCACCTAATAATTTAAACATTTTAGGCGGATTAATTCTTTGAAATGGTAGTGGTGACCAGTATGTATACTAGAGGAAAGGTTAATCTCAGAGTCATCCTGACACTAATAAATTATATATACTACTCGAGACAAAAGTCTAAACCTATATTTATAATTAGGATGTCGTTAGTTTAATAAGAGGAGATTGTTACAACCAAATCTCATATTGGTTATGAGAGAGTATGATGAAAGATTTTTAAGCTCAAGTATGCAAGCTTATCTTTTTAAGAAGGTCCAAGTAGTTTTGGGGCTATGATGCTAAACAGACCAATAGTGTCTTTAATTAGGTTGGATTGTTATAAATGGTATCATAATCTTTATGATTAAATGGTTGTGAGTTCTAACCTCATTTCTTAATTTTTAATTAAATTAAGAGTTTTAGTTTAGTGTTAGTGGGATGTGTTTTGTCCGAGTGGGGCTTGCCAGTTACAACTTTTTTTTTTTGACTGATAGAGGGATCAAATGATATATTTTGTTGTTAGCTTGGAGGATTATAAAAATGATTATTGCTTTCTAAAAAACTATTTCATGGGACCTCATCTACCAGTTGAAGCATTTAGGTGGACTGGCTATTCCTTGGCATTTTGGGGGGGAAAGAAATTCAAAGAGGTATTTATTCAGAGACTCCACTGAAGGTGACGATCAAATGTTAGAAATTAAGCAAGACTTACTTATTCATATATAAACATAAAAAAGCATTAGAAACTTCTTTATTCATACATAAACATAAAAAAGCATTACAAACTTTCACACTAGCTAGCTATATCAAGAACCAACCTCAATAAGAGGTAAACTTAAACACAAAATAAACTAATACAAAATCACCAAAAAAGCATATATATTAATTAATAAAGTGAAATTATTCATTCATTTATTTATAGACTTACCTTATTCATGTTATGTTATGCTACCTCCACCATTGGGTATGCAAAAGGGTACTCTCCTTCATTATTTGCTTCCATATTCCACCCACTGATTCATGAAAAATTGAAATATTTGATCATACCAATTGCTTTAACCACGTCTTCTTCATTGGTAATTCTTGTTTCGTTACTTGGAGGGTAGAATTTATAAGTACGATCTGAATCTTTATGTAACAATTCTTTAGAAAATTTTCCCCACGAGTTTTGTTGTGCTAGCGCCCATGCAAGAGGATAATTCCCTGACGCATTAGTAATATTGGTTAGAAATCTAGTGATACTTTTAAATCTCATCGAATCACAATGGTCAATCCCTTAGCCCTTCTTTGAGTATCAGTGGAGGTAGCAAGGTCCTTCACAGCTTGTTTGAGTTGCTCCCCACCAAGGGCTATGCCACTTCTAGTGCCACCTCTATTTGCCAAATTGGTGTAGCAACTGTCGTAACCCAGAAAGGTGGATCCATCGATTAGATGAGTACTAAAATCATTAAATTCCAACAATTGATTATTGGCATTTTTGTAGCCAACCAAATAGAGATTTTCTCGTCGAATCCTTAACGTAACCTCACTAGATGTGGGAACACTTAATATGATATCGAAAAATTTATCCTCTCACTTCAGGATAAAGTACAACAAGATGACCGTGTGAAGTTCCATTTCTTAATTCTCCCTTATCCCTGAGGCGTTGGATGAATTATGCATAAGTTCTCCACTTATTGAGGTTGAATGTCTCGTTGAATTGCACCTCTCCATATTTTGGGGACAATGAAGGAACATCATTTTACTAATAAACACTTGTAGTTGGAGAATTCAGTGATCCTGTAATTTTCAATACAAGAAAAGTGTAAGTCCAAAGACTTGTAGTATAGATAAACAAAATGTACACAATTAATTCTTAAGCTCTTAATAATTGAGACAAATTTCTTCTATCTCGTTCAATATCTCATTAATTTTGTCCAATATATATATAATAAAGATTTTTTTACTAGAAAATTAATTATTTTATTAATTTATTTTTAACATAATTTATAACGGCCTGCCTCCCGAAACCCCCGTGCATAAAGAGGATAAGTGAGAGGGTCATTATTTGAATGATATCGAATAATAACGCAACCTAAAACCCACACACAACCCTTTTAGAACCCATAACTTTTTTACATCATATAACAATTCATAATCATTTTACATAACCATTCCCAACATGAGCCCACCTAGGCTTATATAACATACACCTGACTCAAAAACATAAAAGCATTACTTTGACCCAAACACACGACACCCAGGATCTAGGTACGGGAGAACTCTGCACCTACTATCATTACTCGACGATCTGGACCCAATTCTGTCAGACACACCTGCGATCTTAGGATACTCTTATCTAGAATGATGAAAAGCAAACGTGAGTCACGAGACTCAGCAAGCTCTAGAAAGAAAGGCTGTAGGTTAAAGACATAACTCTTCTCGTAACATTCCATGCAATTCATATCAATGCAGCGTCATACCATGCAATGTCCAATACTTGTCTTATTTCTAGATGCATAAACATATAGTAAACTCCACATAAACGGTCCTTGGGGCCCACATCAAACACACATTGGCGCCTAAGTCTAACATACAAACCTATTAGCAGCTTGTTATAGGCAACAATACAATTTCTCTTACACGTCCCTTCCTGTCACTCACAACATAATCTATTACCGTAGGTCTCACCCCACGGTCTTAGTGTTGCTGTGGGTCTCAACCTAAGGTCTTACTATGGCCCACTTCCACAGCATATGCTCCGTGGTGGGGCGCCACCCATCATCCATACTCATAGCCACACTATCTTACCATGCAATGCAACAAATAAGAAATGTGATGGCTTTTGCAGCATAAACGTGATGACAAGACCCTTATAAACCAAACATCAGGCCATGCTATGCCCACATAGGAATACACACATGCAAAATGCTCTACATGCACTAACTCATCTAGAGTACCCAAGTTGGCTCTTAGACCAATCGGGTCATGCAAATGCTTACACATCTTGTCACACATAACGCATGTCCCACCAATGAATGCAATCCAATCCCCATGCAGCACACACATTATGATATGACAAAGTCAAGGCGGGAATCAGGAAGTACTAGCTCTTCTGGCCTGTCTAGCGCTTATCGTATCAGCCGATGACTGGCGCCCATATATCCAGCCATCAACTGCCACGACCCACGGTCGACAGTCAGTGGTTTTGTACTCCATACCTTTAGATAGCCATAAACGACATTAAACTTAGTCACTTAAGCTTATCATTTCGCACATTTTATCCATGACAACATAGACACCATTATGTCATTCACATTCTCATCTCTTCTCATACACAGGAAACTATCTCCACATTCATAATAAATTATTAACATAACCACATAATCTTGACTATAGTAACATTCTAAGAACCTAGCCCCAACGGGTTCGGCATCATTTCCAAGAAAAGCGAAGCGATACAAGGCCTCGTGACGGACGTAATGAAAGATACCAAGATATCATGGCTTAACTCATTCCATTAATAATAAACCCATTAGTAAAATATAAGTCATGGGGTGGTTGCCAGGCAAATTATTGTTATTAATGCGTGGAACCGAGTCACGGTGAGGGAGAGTTTGAAATACGAAAAACTATGAAAACTCTCACAAGAAATTAAAAACGTGAGGAGGAGATTAGGAGCTTGTCTCTATTTGCTAGATTCTTGCCTTTCTGAAGCTTCCACCACGAAGTAAAACATTTTATAAGACATAATAAGAAGATGATCTATATTAATCAGATCTAATTGCGTAAAACATATAATATAATCGTGAATAACCCATAAACTAGACATACAACATTTCCAGTAATTTTACTCATTTACTTAGATATTTTTAGATACCAAATAACCTCAAAATCTCTTATTTTCTTCCATTTCTTCCTATTTTTTCCCTCTTCCCAACTGCTGGCCGTGACCCCTTCCTCTCTCCCTCAATTCCTCTCTATTTGCTGCTCATGAGATGGCTGAAATTTGCCTTAAATTAGCTAAAACGAAAGGGCAGAAAACACGACCACGTGGCAATCGCTGGGCCGTGCACGGTGCCATCGCCTCAGGGCCGAAACGTATTTTCAGCCTTCCCCTTGGCTAAATAAAACCAGCCTCTTCCCTCCAAACGCGCTCAGCTTGATCTCGCGACCACCAGCCCACCACCCTCGCGTGCGACCACCTGATTCAGCTGCCACCTTCAACATAATTGCGCCTTTCATTAATTATAAAGGGACCTCACGACTAATTCCCAAAATTACTCTAGCACTCAGAACTTTCGAAATTCAATATATGCACAATCTTTTTGTAATTACATTAGCACCCCGAAACTTCTAAAAATCCCAACTACACCCCAATTTAATAATTTCTTAAATACCCCAAAATAAGATAATTAATTATCTTAATTGTCTATTTCCTCAAAACAATATAAATTAATTTTTTTTTGAATTCTCTAAATATTCAATAATAATCTCAAACATTAAAATTAATGATTATTATTTATCCCCAAATTTTAAGATGTTACATAATTATTGTAAAAATTTCAACATGAAGCATATTTTGTGGTTTTGACCAAACATTCACTTTCCAACAAAAATGTAGTCAAATTTTTTAGAGTATAATTAGTTAAGGCTTAATAACAATTCTTTCTTTAATTTGGCTCAATTAGTTATTTATCTTGATTTTTTTTTTTCCTTTTAACATAAGTGAAAGGCTGGCTGATACCCTGACAGGGATATTGGCTGAGCTAATATGGATCATATTATATTTTTTCAACTCTCAAACTTAATTAATTGGCACAAAAAAGGGTCCATTTGAGCCCAATTGAAAATATATGTAGGGTGGTTTTTGTAAGCCCTTTCAGCATTCCTATAAATCCCTTAAAACTTAATTTTAAAAAAATCAAATTAAATAATAAATTAAGTCAAACTAACGAAAAAAGACATACCTTAATCTATTATTATATTTTAAAAAGAATGAATATATTTTTGTTATAAAATAAACATTTGGCGAAAATTACAAAACACGTTGTATGTAAAATTTTCTGAGATAATTAAACGTTTAATTTGCATACACATGTATCAAATTAATTCTACCCTTTAAATTTAATTTGAATTAATTATTTCTGCAACTTATTGAACCCAAAAGGATTTTTTTTTTTAATTATAGTTAAAAAACTATATGCGCAACTTAATTTTAATTATGTCTGACAATTTTTATCTAATTATCAGACCAAAAAAAAAAATATGTAATTGGCTATTTTACCTTTTTATAACCAACCCACTAAGCCTCACAAGACTAGCTCTGGATTCCGGCCAAGAACTTTGTGATGGCTCTAAGCTCACCCACTCAGATCAACCAACAACCCTCCGGGGTTAATTCACCAAATAAAGGAAAGCACACACAGAATACATGAAAAATCCCAACCTTCTATTCAATCCGAGAATACAAAGGAAAATGGCTCGGGCTATGCTCACTTTCTTTCTAAAAAGCCACCAAAAACACCCACAAAGCCACATATATATAGTCTACAGAAAATACAAGTAGTTATGCCTCATTACCGTCACTACTGACCTATAGGGCCACATGCACCACAACTGTCTGCTGACACCTGTCGCAATTGCCTCGGCCACTCTGCGCACGCATGGCCACGCATGGCCCCGCGTGGCCACGCATGGCCATGGGCGCGCCTTACGCAGACGTGCTCCGCACATTGCAGAACTGCTCGAGCCATGTCCCCACGTTGCTGCAACCGCTCCCGCCTATTGGCCTTGCCTCCTGCCAAGGCGCACGGATTGCCCTCGTGTCCTATACAACTCGGACCACTCAGCCTGCCAGCGTGCCCGCATTCTTCGGCCTGTGTGGCTGCCCCATGGCATCCGCCCTGCATCATCAGGTCCAACCCCATTTGTGCATGCCAGCCATGCCAACCGTTGCCTTGTGTGTAGGCGCCTTAGCCACAAGGCCAATTCTATCGCACACTGCTACATCAACATGCATACTTGCTACCACCATGGCATGACAGCCCTATGCCATCCAA
Organism: Diospyros lotus; assembly: GCF_014633365.1. Classification (NCBI taxonomy): domain Eukaryota; kingdom Viridiplantae; phylum Streptophyta; class Magnoliopsida; order Ericales; family Ebenaceae; genus Diospyros; species Diospyros lotus. The sequence continues at coordinate 29,836,393 of NC_068343.1, read as the reverse complement.
CACTTGAGCCTGCCACTCACCCATCACTCACCATGACGCACCACTCTCATGCCACAATGCTTCACCGGAGCCGGGTAAATTCCGGTGAGCTTATCGAAGATATTACAAACCACCCCCCACCAGAAGGTTCCGACGCCCTCGTCGGAAGTGAAGACAAGTACTGTTGTATGAAATCTTCAAACTGTCACAAGGTTGTATCCCTTTCCCAACTTTCTTCTCCCACTGGAGTTCCCTTCAATCTTACCAAGTACTGTACACGCCTGTTCTTTTTGCTTGCCCTCAATGTGCAATGGTCTAAGATTGCCTCAATCTCTCTATCATGCTGCACCCTGATAGTTGGAGGGGCCCTCTTGGCATGCACCCGTCCTAGAGTGTTGTCCTCATAGTAAGGTTTCAGAAAACTCACATGAAATGTTGGATCTATTTTGAGTCTTTCGGGTAGTAGTAATTTATACGTCACAGCACCAACTTGTTGTACCACTTCAAAAGGACCATCATACCTTGGAATCAACCCACGATGCACCTTCTTATTAGTGATTTGCTTCCGCATTTGGGGAGTAACTTTCAGCCACACCTTATCCCCTACAACAAACTCTAAAGGTTGTCTCCCTTAATCTGCATACTTCTTCATGCATCTAGCAGCTTTGTCTAAGCTGTCTTGCGCTTCTTCAAGCATGTCCTGCCTTTCCTTGGAAAACCGATATGCAGTTGGACATCTACTGGTTGCATTAGTTCGGGCCACTTCATGTGGTGTCAAGGGCAGCTGGCCCATTGCCAATTCAAACGGACTCCAGCCCGTAGAAGAAGACTTATGCAGATTATAGCAGAATTGAGCAACATCTAGAAGACTCACCCAATTTTTCTAACTTGCTGTCGCATAATGTCTAAGATACTCTTCCAACAACACATTCACCCTTTTAGTCTGACCATCAGTTTGAGGATGGTTTGCTATTGAGAATTTCAACTCCGACCCCATCATGTTGAACAACGAAGTCCAGAACCTGCCTGTAAATCTTGCATCTCGGTCACTACCACATCTTCTGGCAACCCAAAATACTTGACCACATGCTTGAAGAAAAGCTCAGCAATGATCTTGGTCTTGCATGCTTTCTGTGTAGCCACAAACACTGCATACTTCGAAAATTGATCAACCACCACCATAATCATATCCTTCCCATCCACCTTGGGAAAGCCTATTATGAAGTCAATAGAAACCGACACCCAAGGTCGTTTAGGGTCTGGAAGAGGCTGCAGCAAGCCTACTTCCCTTCTTATCTCGGCCTTGTCCTGTTGGCACACCATGCAGGTCTTGACATAGGCCTTTATGTCATCATCCATCTTGGGCCAGTAATAGCTGCGTGGAAGCAACGCCTTCATCCTTGCTATTCTCGGATGACCCGCCCATGCAGTATCATGGGTCTCACGCATTAACAACTATCGCAAACCTGCGCCACAAGGCACGTACAATCGGTGTAACACCCCGCCTTCTAGGGTATTAATATATGCTAGTATTTTTTTTTTTTTAAACATAAACCGACAATAAATCCTCAACATAATTTTTATTTAATAACACTCCCAAATATAACGGAAGCAAGATCAAAACCTATATAATACCTCAAAAACACAACATATGAGGGTACATACATATTGTTCGCCCAACATAACATTACCAATAATATTAAAATCTAAACAATACATCCGAATAAAGTAGATAGTCCTAGTCCCACATGGGACCCATAAAATTTCCACCACGATCATGCCTCAATCACTTTCTTGCCCTTCCGGCTGCTTGGCTCGCCTGGAACGTGGATTATTCCAGGGACATAATCCAATATCAGAAGATGAAATCTTCTAAGTGAGTGTTAGATAAGTATAAATGAATGATGCATGATGCATGGACAATTATAAACGTATACCCATAATGTAACTTCCTAGGCCTACCAGCTCGGCACGGAACCCTTGGCAAAATCTCGAACCTCTTGCAGGATAAGCCTAACGTTGTTCCATTAATTGCCCTAGGGGAATTTCGGCTACACTCTTAGGGTAACATCCCAACCCCATACACGAGTTTTAATATGACAAAAATATCGTGTCGTGCATATATCACGTTTTCCCATGCAACAGTACATGAACAAAAATGATCATAACATGTGAAAATATTATGCATAACAAGGGAATCATACCATATATAAGTTATAAGGACAAAATCACTCACCTTTCACAGTTATTGAGATACCTAAAAAAATGTGCAAACTGCCTCGATTTGCGTGCCAACCTTAAAATTTGCACCAAATGTTTCACCTCACTTCCCAAAGCACCCTAGGCAAGATATTTGTTTAAAAAATCAATAAAACCTATTTTTCCTCAATTTTCTTGCCTTTTTCTCTATTTCTCCTCAATTTTTCCTTACTAATAATCCAAAATAAATACCTACACCTATTTTTTTTAAATATTTTTACATAAAAAATTCTAAAATAATTTTCTAAACCATTTAAAAAAAATTGCATAAAAAACCAAGCCCACACGCGCTGGCACGTGCTAGGGCAAGTGAGACTGGCATGTGTATCACACGCGCCAGTCATCTTCCCTAGCGCCGATTAACCGACAAATCGAGATTTTTGCATCTCGTTAAACTCCAGGCTAGGTCGATCACAGAGGTACCTGAAATAGCTTGAAAGGATGGCCGGAAGCGGTCCAACTGGAAGCTTGAAGTCTCAACCGACTCGTCCGCCTCGCTTCTGTTAAGTTCTAACCTAGTCAAGAGGGGGGGTGAATTGACACCTTTTAAAAACTTTAATGCAAAACTTATGCACGTATATATATGAGAAAACAAATTTAATATAAACCAAAATTGTAGTTGAGAGTACGGGAGCACTTAAATACTAGATGGATAATATGATATCCGCCAGCTGTGCTAGTATGTGCTTAGATCCAATATACTCTTCAAATTACAACTTGGTGAAAAACATGTGATTTGAATGCACACAATAACAAGACTTTAAATAAACCAAATGGAATATTGAATCAGTACAAAGAATGATCAATTAAAGCAAATCAGAATATAATAGCCAACAAGAATGTAGGCCTTAGGATTTGGCCACACAAAAACAAAAACAAACAAGTATAATCAAGCAAGAATTAGTAAAGAGTGAAGAGAAGAAGGACACAACGATTTATAGTGGTTTGGCCCTTATGGCTTACATCCACTACCTAAGGATTCCCTTCCTTAGGATTTTCAATCAAATCCACTATATGAAACTTTTCTTACAACCACCAAAGCCTTCACTTGGCTTCACCACCACCAAACTATTTCTGGAGTCTCACACTCACTAGTTTGGATTTTGTACACTCTATACAAGATAGTAGAGATTGAGAAATAGGGTTCTCTCAAAAATAATACAATGAAGTGTAGAGAACTCTCTTAGTTTTCTCTCAAGAAGATAGAGGAAAAGAAAGACTTGGAGAGAATGAAAATCTTGGCTAATGATGTAAAAAATGATAGGGCTTCCAAAAGTTATTCCAAAGGCTTCAAGAGATCCTTTTATATAGTGTTAGAGTTGGCTTTCCTTGATCAATCTCAGCCCTTCATGTGTCAAGTCTTCAAGCCAATCTTAGCCCTTCGTTTTGAATTTTTGATTTACCTTCCATAATCAGCTAACTTGATTGATCTTCAAGACCTTTGACTTTTGTAGATCTCCAATCAGCCTTGAATGAGTAAATCAATTCCAATAATGCATGGATGATTTTAAGGATTAAAATATCATCAAAATCCTTCATAATTCTTGCAAAATCAACCATAAATAAGAAATGATCAATTCTAACTTTCTAGTTGATCTTCAATCACCTTTGATTGTGCAATTGGCCCCTTAGCTTCCATAACAAGCATAGCTAATTTGAAATTTGAATTTAAACCTCCAAATGGTGGAAAATCCATCCAAATATTCTCAAATAATGAAGCAAATTTGTCCAACAATGAAGATATCAATCATAACTTCAAAAGCCCTTAATTGATCAAGTTTCCATACTAAAAATGTTGACAATAAGAAGAGAATCAATTGGTGTAGCTGAATATATGCAAGATATCCTTAGAATATTCTCCCATAATGAAGATATCAATTAGCTATAATGAAGATATCAATTAGTCATAATGAGTAGGATAATTGATTCCATGATTTGAGTAGAGGATCCTTTTAATGAGATAGAATCAGCAATAAAGGAAAGTAATATCAATCAAGGTTTAACTTTCAAACCTTAATTTCCTCCATTAATGTTGAATAATAGGGCTGAATCTTTAACTTCTCCATTTGAATGCAATTCAAAAATTCTTCCATATTTAACTAAGTAAAGAAGCTTCTAAGAACCTTTAAATTTACTCCATGATTCTCTTACCATATTTAGACCAACGAGAAGATGTAACCTTGATGAGTGTGCTCCACGTGGCTGCCATGTCATCAAAATGCCACATTAACAACGCCATGTCGCCAAGTTACATATATGGCAACTCCATATAGTGGACTACTCCAATCTCCTCAAAAACTTTCATATATATCTTTTGAACTTCCCATATATGAACAAGGATTCAATATATCTTCTAGACTTTCCATTCTAAGAAGAACTTTCCATTCATAGCTCAAATACTCAAATTTCTAGAAAGCTCTCTAAAAACTTGTTTCCATATATAATGAAATCTCTATATAAGTATAAGAAGTTTCCATATATAACCTGTGTCATGAAATCACTAAAGAATAGCTTTGTAAGCCTTATGAAGGCTTCATGCTTTGTTAGAACATAAAATATAAATTCACATTCACACATGTCAATCATCAATCAACAAAATCTACACTCAATAGCTTCTCCGGCACGCTTCGAAACCCACTCAATCCGGCTCCTTTGCTCTCCAAACTTTCCAGAAACGACCTACTACCCTCAAGGATCAAAAGACCTCTATCATGGATGCTCGATTCGTCCTCTAACCCTTCCAATTTTTGCTTCTAATTTCCACAAACCCTCGGCCATCGAAGGCTTATTTATAGTAGAAATCGGCCCTCGAAACGCCCATGGTCGTCTTCGCTGAGGTCTCAAACCTCTCAAACCACCCTTGGACTACCAAAAAGCATCGGCGAGACCCCTTGAAATTGTGATTACAGGTCGTCCATGGCCGACCCTTTCTCGGCCGTTTTCTTGATTTTTTCGACCACTCCGACGCTTGATGTCGGCCAAAGCTTGCTCCCAACGCGTGCTCGACCATCTCCCTTGGACTCCCCGTGGTCGGAATCGCCTGGTCGGAGGCATGCGTGAAGCTGTCGGCCATGGCAGCTTCACATTTTGAAAAATTACGATTAGGCCCTTGCCAGATTTGGAAATTTCGTTTCTGGCCTTTCTTACAAGCCCCTGAGATTTTCCTTGCTTCCACCAAGACCCCAAGGTTCCAAGATTGACATTCACGCCTCGAACTTTCAGAAAAAATGACGTTTAGGCCTCCCTCGGGCATTTTCTGAAAATTACACTTAGGCCCATTTCTCCGTTTTGGCTTTAAATCTACTTGTTTCTTCCTGAAACCTCTGAAGGGTTGTTCTAATCAACAAACCAAAGCTTCCCATAGCTTCCGTTATCATTTCGGGAGTCTCCTACGAGAATTCGATTTTGCAGCTTAAATGGCGACTGCATTTTTGCTGTACCAAAAATCATTCCTGATTGCATTTCTTTCGGTGGTCCTAAAAATCATGCCTTGAGATGCTCGTTATAGGCATTCATTTTTCCTTAGACATTTAGGCTTTAGGGTACTCCCTTCGACTGATTTGGTAAATTTTTGGGGCTTTTCTGATATCGAATTTCCTTGAATTTCTATTTTTCCTTTAAAATAATAACCCAAAGTTCTTGGGTATTACATTATCCCCTCCTTAAAGAAATTTTGTCCTCGAAATTTTCGTATTCTTACCTACTAAGACATCAATATTAGGCTAATAACACATAAAAGTGACGACTTTTATCTCTTAGTCGAGCATTATCATTGACCATTTTGTAAACACATCAATTGCATCACTTATACTACTAAGGCCTATCGGGTATATTGGGTTTTTGAATAGAATATCCCGTTGTAGCTCTCTACTGTTGGCCATATACATCGAAAATAGTTGATAGCATCACCAATATAAATGTACTATTCATAAACATCCCTTTATTTCACAACATTTTTGGTAACCTTACATAGAAAATCATAAGCATTTACTAATTTCATTCTACTTCCTCGAACAACAGGGGATATTTTTCCCTAATCGTATCCTCGAGCTCCCACGTAGCTTCTTCCTCAGTGTGATTTCTCCACTGAATCTTTACCAGCGGGATGACTTTATTCTTGAGGGCTTGGTCGCGCCGATCCAAGATTCGCTCAGGTGACTCTAGATAAGTTAGATCATCCCTTAACTCGATTACTTCCACTCGAATTTCCTGGGTTGGATCCTGAATATGCCTCCGAAGCTGAGACACGTGGAAGACATCATGGATGTTAGACAAGCTAATAGGAAGCTCTAGACAATAAGACAATGGTCCAACTCGTTCTTTTATTGGATAAGGTCCAATAAATCGAGGTCTTAGCTTACCTTTCTTCTTTCTTCGCGTTGCCAAATGCTGAGGCAATACCTTTAGGTATACATCATCTCCTACCTCAAATTCCAAATCTCGCCTCCTTTTATCCGCATAAGACTTTTGACGACTTTGTGCGGTTCGGATTCTTTCTTGGATCTTTTGAATCTTTTCTGTAGTTTGCTAAACCAGCTCGGGTCCCAATATTTGTCTTTCTCATACCTCAGTCCAACAGATAGGCGATCGACATTTTCTTCCATATAGAGCCTCATAGGGTGCCATTCCTATACTGCTATGGTAACTGTTGTTATAAGCGAATTCTACTAAGGGCAAATGCTCTTCCCAGTTACCCTCAAAATCCAAGGCACACGACCTTAGCATATCTTCTAATGTTTGAATAGTCCTTTCAGACTGTCCATCGATCTACAGGTGATAAGTCGTACTAAGATTCAATTTCGTCCCCATGTACTCTTGCAAGCTTTCCCAAAATCTTGAGGTAAACCTCGAATCTCGATCGGAGACTATACTCACAAGCGTTCCATGAAGTCTAATTATCTCTCTAACATACTACTCCACAAATTTTCGTACTGGCCTATCCATCCGTGTAGGCAAGAAGTGTGTTGAGTTTGTTAGCCTATCAACAATGACCCAAATTGCATCATTGCCTTTCTGACTCTTGGGAAACCCTGTCACAAAATCCATTGTGACGTGCTCCCATTTCCACTCCAGGATGTCTAATGGCTTCATAAGCCCTGCTGGTCTCTGGTGCTCTATCTTCACTCTTTGGCATGCATCGCATTGGGCCACTTTTCTTGACACACTTGTTTTCATTCCTGGCCACCAATAGACCTCTTGGAGATCTCTATACATTTTTGTGGCTCCCTGGTGTACTGTATAACGAGTTATGTGGGCTTCATTAAGAACTCTTTGTCTCAAATCTTTCAAATTTGGCACGTAAACCCTTCTTCAAAACCTCAGTATGCCATCATGCATTTCAAAATCAGATCTCTTAGGCTGGCCATGCTCATCCACCCATAGATGTATTCGTTTATCATCCACATATGCCTCCCGTATTTCATTCACCAAATCCAGCTGAACTACCATGCCAGCGATAAGGACGGACAATTCCTTCGGCACTACACTCTTAGTTAGATGGCTAAAAGCCTCCAACATTTGCCACTCACAGGCCATCATTCCGACCATAGAGATAGGCACATTCCTACTTAGTGCGCCAGCCACCACATTGGCATGCCCTGGGTGATATCGTATGATGCAGTCATAGTCCTTCAAAAATTCCATCCACCGTCGCTGCCTAAGGTTCAGCTTCTTTTGCGAGAACACGTACTTCAGGCTCTTGTGGTTTGTGAACACCTCAAAGGTTTCACCATACAGGTAATGTCTCCATAGCTTCAGAGCATATATCACGGTCGCCAATTCCAGATCATGTGTTGGGTAGTTTTCTTCGTGCCTCTTCAACTGTCGCGACCCATATGCAATCACTTGGTCGTGTTGCATTAACACGCAACCTAAACCTATCTTAGAGGCATTCGTATACACAATGAATCCCCCGTACCCATCTGGCATTGCTAAAACAGGTGCTGAGGTTAATCTATTTTTGAGCTCTTGAAAACTTTCCTCACACTTGGCCGTCCATTCAAACTTAACATCTTTTCGAATGAGTTTCGTCATTGACGAGGCTATTTTTGAAAATCCCTTCATGAATCTTCGATAGTAACCTACCAATCCTAAAAAGCTTCGCACCTCTGTCACATTCGTTGGCTGCTTCCACCCCCGAACAGCCTCAATTTTTACCGGATCTACTAAGATTCCCTCGGCAGAGATTACGTGTCCAAGAAATGCGACTTGGGATAACCAAAACTTGCACTTCGAGAACTTGGCGTACAAATGGTGCTTCCTGAGTGTTCCTAGCACCACCCTTAAGTGTTCTTCATGATCACTCTCATTTAAGGAATATATCAATTTATCATCTATAAACATGATCACGAATTGATCTAGATAGGGTCTGAACACCCTATTCATGAGATCCATAAATGCTGCCGGAGCATTTCTTAATCCAAATGGCATCACGAAATACTCGAAATGGCCATACCTTGACCGAAAGGCTGTTTTCGGAATATCTTCAGGCTTAATCCTTAATTGGTAGTATCCAAACCTCAAGTCGATCTTTGAAAATATCTTTGCCCCTTGCAATTGATCGAACAACTCATCGATTCTCGGGAGTGGATACTTATTCTTTATTGTGGCTTTATTCAACTGATGGTAGTCAATACACATCCTCAAGCTTCCATCATTTTTCTTTACAAATAGCACTGGTGCGCCCCACGGCGATGTGCTCGGCCTAATGAATCCCTTATCGGTCAGTTCCTGAAGCTGGCTTCGCAATTCCCTCATTTCTTCCTGGGCCATTCGATATAGAGGAATAAATATCGATTTGGTTCCTGGTACTAGCTCAACTGAGAACTCGATCTCTCGAGGTGGCGGTAGTCCCAGTAGATCTTCTAGAAACACATCCTCATACTCTCGTACTATTCGTACCTCTTTGAGCTTTGGTACTTCTTTCTCTTCCAAACGAGCATAGGCTATACATCCATGAGCTCCCTGGCTTATCAAATTTTCTGCCTTCTCGACCGAAATTATTTTTCTGTTTCTAGGGTCACCTTGCCCCCAAAATTTGACCCATTCCCCCTTAGGTTTCTTTATGGTCATTATTTTCCTTTGGAAATCTATTTTGGTATCGTATCTAGACAAGAAATCCATTCCTAAGATTACGTCGAAGTCATACACTTCTAGCAAAATTAGATCGACTTGAAATTGAGCATCACTTAAACTAATTTCGCATTCTTCTATCACTTTTGAGGACCTCGTACTTTTACCCATGGGAGTCGAAATTATTATCGGAGATTCCATAGGTTTAGTCTCTACCTCCAAACTTGTAGCCAAAGCATACGACATAAATCAATGCGTTGACCCAGGGTCTATCAATGCATGAATAGGGGTATCCGATATGAAAAACGTACCTTGCACGACTGCCGGATCTGTCCCCACATCTTCCTTAGTGAGGTTGTAGACACATCCCTGATGAGTCCCACGAGCCTCTCCTGCCTTTGTAGTTGGCCCATCTACTTGTCCGAGTCTTGGCCTCTTCGGACAGTTACTTGAATAGTGCCCTGGCTGATTGCACTGGAAACACACTACCTTTGATAGGTCTTTAACTGGAGGTGTTTCCTTTCTCTTGTGGCAATCCCTACTTATGTGCCCTTGCTTTCCGCAGGAATAATAGATAGGCGTTCCTGCTAAGCATTTCCTCCTCGGATGGTTCTTTTTGCACTTGAAGCATTGCTTGCCTCTCTGGGGATTTTTATTTCCCATTTTCTGCTTTGGGTCCCCTTTTGTTTCTCCAGACCTAATCTGCTTCACTTATAGAACGTTCCTCTCCGTCGTCAAAGCTTTACTTAAGGCTTCCTCATATGATTCGATCAACCATGTGCTCAAGGCCTGCAGCAGATCCACCTGAAGTCTTGACATAAACTTTTGTGCCTTCTGCCACTCATCGATATCATACATCGGCACGTACTTAATGAGCTGATTGAATTTGGTGTCGTATTGAGCCATCGTCATTTCTCCAGTTTTCTTCAAGTTTGCAAACTCCCAGCTTTTCTCTTGCCTCTAGCTAGGGGGGAAGTATTTATCATTGAAGGCCTTCTTGAATGCCTCCCATACTGATATTGGGGTCTTATCAGTTTCAAACCCTTGTCTCGAGCGGGACCTTTGCAATGCTTGCTCTGCAGTCTTCCACCATTTCCCAGCTTCTTCCTCTAACATAAAAGTGGCACAGTTTAATTTTTCCTCATCGTTGTACTGGAGATGTCGAAGCAACTTCTCTGTCTACTCCAACTAGTATTCAGCCAAGCTAGGGTCATCATGGGGCTTCCTTTTAAACGTTGGCGGTCACTGTCGTCGGTATTGATCCAGCATGTTTTCAGTGTGCCTAACCGGTTCTTCTTTGGTTGTGTATGCCAAAAGATTCTCTATAACCCTCTCGAGCCGATCCAAGCGTCCTTCATGAATTGATGATTTCATCTCCGTCTTCCCCATTCGGATGCTACTACTGTAGTGGCGATTTCCACTGCTTCTTACATCCTCTATACCCCGATTGGGGCTGACAGGAGTCATATTCCTTTGTTGTCTTGTGGTTACCATCTGAAAGACAAGACGAAATCTCATTGCAAGAGAAAAAGGAAATTTCATTTCATAACATTTTATATAACATCGATTACGAGAAACATAAGGCATACATCCCAAAATACTAGTAAGCGAGAACATAAGATTGTCCACGATTCTTTTCTATGGGCTGGCAGACTTCTAGACCCAAACATCTTCGCTTATCGTGTCATCCTCAGATTCGACCTCAGGTCCTTCGAGATCGTCGTGCATCATTACTCCTTCTTCTTCATCGTCCGAGCAGAGGTAGCCGGCGCCCATCATATTAGCATCGACTACCACCATGTCTTCCCAATTTTCATTAAGGTCGGACATTTCTTCTTTCTCCAGTTCATCTCCCTCGTACATGTTGAGGGCATGGTCGCGGAACTGCTGGCAATAGAAGTACAAGGATGCATAGTTGCCTTGGAGGTAAAGTCCTTCGGCTAGGTCTCTCCATATTCCCTCCATATGATTGATTAGAAAATTGACTTGGGCAGTCATTAGGCTTGGCCGCATGAAACTGCTTGGCGGCACATCTCTTAGAATTCCTTCGAGGAGGTCCAGGCGACCGAAGACATCTGCCACAATTGGCTCATTATCTGCCCATCGGTTGATCCAGTCGGTCACCCAAAACTGCTCGAGATAATCGTTTTCCATGCTGCCATTTAAAAATCAGTTAGATTTTCTACTATTCATCGAGAACAGTAGCCATTCAGTGTTTTGTACATGAATAGTGCACCAGGTAAATTCCTAGGTAAGAGAGGTGGATCACAATGGACACACTTAAGTACCAAATCTTGCCTTAGCTATAACTTTCCTAGACATGCGCATTTCAGTACAACACACTTAAGTTCATAACCTTTAAACTTCGATCATTAATCTCTTAATCTATAGATAAGGATTTCTTATTCTAAGTTTTCTAAACATCGAGTTCATAGATCCTTAAAGATCTATCCTGATTCTCCAAATAGAACTTTGTCTCTGATACCAACTGTAACACCCCGCCTTCCAAGGTATTAATATATGCAAGGATTTTTTTTTTTTAAACAAAAACCGACAATAAATCCTCAACATAACTTTTACTTAATAACACTCCCAAATATAACGGAAGCAAGATCAGAACCTATATAATACCTCGAAAACACAACATATGAGGGTACATACATATTGTTCGCCCAACATAACATTACCAACAATATTAAAATCTAAACAATACATCCGAATAAAGTAGATAGTCCTAGTCCCATATGGGACCCACAAAATTTCCACCACGATCATGCCTCAATCACTTCCTTGCTCTTCCGGCTGCTTGGTTCGCTTGGAACGTGGATTATTCCAGGGACATAATCCAATATCAGAAGATGAAATCTTCTAAGTGAGTGTTAGATAAGTATAAATGAATGATGCATGATGCATGGACAATTATAAACGTATATCCATAATGTAACTTCCCAGCCCCACCAACCCGGCACGGAACCCTAGGCAGAATCTTGAACCTCTTGCAGAATAAGCCTAACATTGTTCCATTAATTCCTCTAGGGGAATTTCGGCTACACTCTTAGGGTAACATCCCAACCCCATGCACGAGTTTCAATATGACAAAAATATCGTGTCGTGCATATATCACGTTTTCCCACGCAACAGTATATGAACGAAAATGATCATAACATGTTAAAATATTATGCATAACAAGGGAATCATATCATATATGAGTTATAGAGACAAAACCACTCACCTTTCACAGTTAGCGGGATACCTCGAAAAATGTGCAAACTGCCTCGATTTGCGTGCCAACCTTAAAATTCGCACCAAATATTTCACCTCACTTCCCAAAGCACCCTAGGCAAGATATTTGTTTAAAAAATCAATAAACCTATTTTTCCTCAATTTTCTTTTCTTTTTCTCTATTTTTCCTCAATTTTTCCTTACTAATAATCCAAAATAAATACCTACACCTATTTTTTTAAAATATTTTTACATAGAAAATTCTAAAATAATTTTCAAACCATTTAAAAAAAAATTGCACAAAAAATCAAGCCCGCACGCGCTGGCGTGTGCTAAGGCGAGTAAGACTGGCACGTGTATCACACGCGCCGGTCATCTTCCCGGGCACCGGTTAACCGGCAAATCGAGATTGTTGCATCTCGTTAAACTCCAGGCCAAGTCGATCACAAAGGTACCTGAAATAGCTCGAAAGGATGGCCGGAAGCGGTCCAATTGGAAGCTTGAAGTCTTGGCCGACTAGTCTGCCTTGCTTCTCCGGCGCGCTTCGAAACCCACTCGATCTGGCTCCTTTGCTCTCCAAACTTTCCAGAAACGACCTACTACCCTCAAAGATCAAAAGCCCTCTATCATGGACGCTCGATTCGGCCTCTAACCCTTCTAATTTTCGCTTCTAATTACCACAAACCCTCGGCTATCAAAGGTCTATTTATAGTAGAAATCGGCCCTCGAAACGCCCATGGCCGTCTTCACTAAGGTCTCAAACCTCCCAAACCACCCTTGGACGACAAAAAAGCACCGGTAAGACCCCTCGAAAATGCGATTACAGGTTGGCCATGGCCGACCCTTTCTCGACTGTTTTCTTAATTTTTCCGGCCACTCCGGCGCTTGCTGTCGGCCAAAGCTTGCTCCCAATGCGTGCCCGACCATCTCCCTTGGACTCCCCGTGGTCGGAACCTCCTGGTCGGAGGCGTACGTGAAGCTTTCGGCCATGGCAGCTTCACATTTTGAAAAATTACGATTAGGCCCTTGCTAAATTTGAAAATTTCACTTTTGGCCTTTTTCACAAGCCCCTGGGATTTTCCTTGCTTCCACCAAGACCCCAAGGTTCCAAGATTGACATTCACGCCCCGAACTTTCAGAAAAAATGACGTGTAGGCCTCCCTCGGGCATTTTCTAAAAATTGCACTTAGGCTTGTTTCTCCGTTTTGGCTTTAAATCTACTCGTTTCTTCCTGAAACCTCTGAAGGGTTGTTCTAATCGACAAACCGAAGCTTCCCATAGCTTTCGTTATCATTTCGGGAGTCTCCTACGAGAATTCGATTTTGCAGCTTAAATGGCGGCTGCATTTTTGTTGTACTGAAAATTGTTCCTGATTGGGTTTCTTTCGATCCTAAAAATCATGCCTCGAGATGATCGTTACAGGCGTTCATTTTTTCTTAGACATTTAGGCTTTAGGGTACTCCCTTCGGCTGATTCGTTAAATTTTGCTGGCTTTTCTGATACCAAATTTCCCTGAATTTTTATTTTTTCTTTAAAATAATAATCCAAAGTTCTTGGGTATTACAATCGGCCCCCTTTGCATGCAGTAAGTCATTACTAAGCCAATAGTGATGCACGGTGCCCTTAGCCACTTGCTGCACCAACTTCTGATACTGACTGTCAGCCTTCGCCTGCTCTCGAACCCGATCCAACAACAAAGTATTGAAGCTACTGATTACTGTCATAATCGCCTGCACATGCTTCCTATTCAAAGCATCAGCTACCCAATTACTGGTCCTCACCTTATGCTGCCACACAAAGTCATATTCCGACAATAGTTGCTGCCAATGAGCCTACTCAGTAGTTAACTTTTTCTGTGTTGAGAAGTATGTGTTGGCCACATTATCAGTGCACATTGTAAATGCTGTCCCCAGCAAATATAAACGCCACAGCTGCGAGCAGTACACCACAACCAACATCTCTTTCTCATGTGTTAAGTATCGCTGCTCAGCATCATTTAACTTCTGACTCTCAAATGCAACTGGAGGCCCATCCTGCATCAAGATGCCATCAATGGCCCTGTCAGAAGCATCAATGTGTACCTCGAATGGTTGCTTAAAGTCAGGAAACTTCAGCACTGGTTCTGAAGCTATAGCAGCCTTCAACTCGTCAAACTCTTTTTGACACTTGGCAGTCCACTGCCACGCCTTGTCTTTCTTCAAGAGATCAGTCAAGGAAGCAACCTTCTTCGAGTACCCCTGGATGAATTTCCTGTAATAGTTGGCTAAGCCAAGGAAAGATCTTAGTTCAGACACTTTTGTCGGTGTAGACCAATTGATTATCGTTTGCACCTTCTTGTCATCCATCTTGACACGCCATTTGCTAACACGATGCCCTAGGAACATAATCTCCTTCCGGGCAAACTTGTATTTTTCCTTCTTCATATAGAGCTTATGTTCCCTAAGCCATGAGAACATTTTTCTTAAGTGCATCAAATGGTCATCCAATGTCTCACTATAGATCACAATATCATTCAAGCACACCACAACAAAGTAATTTATATATTCATTAGGAACATTGTTCATCAGATTACAAAAGATAACAGGGGCATTGGTTAAGCCAAAAGGCATCACCAGAAACTCATAAGCCCCATACCTAGTTACACAGGTTGTTTTCCCCTTATCCCCCTCTACTATGCGCGTCTACCAGTACCTCGCACGCAAATCCAGCTTGGTGAAATAGGTGGCCCGTGCCAGCCTATCAAACAAGTCTGCAATGAGTGGAATCGGGTACTTGTTCTTGATAGTCACCTTGTTAAGAGCTCTGTAGTTGACAAACATCCGAAGGGACCCATCATTCTTCTTCTGAAAGAACACATGAGCTCCATAGGGTGCCTTGGATGGCTGGATCAAGCCTGCATCCAGCAAGTCCTTTAATTGTATCCTCAACTCTGCCAACTCAAGCGGTGCGATCATGTAGGGTGCTTTAGCTGAGGCTCATGCACCAGGCTGCAACTTAATCTGATGATCAGTTGGCCTCCTGGGCGGCAAGGCCTTTGGAAACTCTGGTGACATGACATCAGTGAACTCGCCCAGCAAGTCTGCCACCATATCAGGGACTTCAACCCACTGATATGGCTTCATCTCGATCATGGCTTCTAGATATGTAGTTTCCCCCCTCTTCAGGCCCTGCTCAACCTGTATAGTAAAGAGCAACATGTCGTTCTTCCCTGCCTTAACCAGTGATCTGTCAAACATGTCTTGCTTCACAAAGTAAGGTTGCTGTTCATCAGAGAATATCACTCCACCCAGGTGTATCATAGGTGCTGCCTTCGCCTGCATAAGGAAATATACTCCTAGGATGACATCAAAGTCATCAAGCGGCACCACCATGAAGGGCAACGTCCTCCTCCATGAACCAATCGAAATAGCCACCTCTGAAGCTAAACCCAGCACACCCTGGGCTGCTGAATTCACATCTTTGATGCTATTTTGGCACGACTCCACCATCATCCCAAGTGCCATTGCCAACCTTCCAGCCATGAAGTTATGTGAGGCCCCACTGTCAACCAGGGCATAACGATCTTCGCCATTCAGCACAATCTCCACACGAACTAAGCCATCAGTTGACGTGGCTTAGATTGCACCAACCAACAATTGAAGGGGGCTCACACGCACCTCCTCCTGTTCAGCATTCTCCGAGTCTTGCTTTCCTTCAGCAACCAAGGCATTAATCCACTCACATTTTAGGCATTCCCAAGCCATGTGTGGCCCATCACATATGAAGCATCCCCCAGCCTTGGGTTTCTTCATCTCGCCTACGACAACTTTGCCTTTCCCCTTGAAGTTGCTCTTTTGATCTGGCCTACTGTCATCCCTCTTCTTGCTTTTATCCTTAGCCTTGCCAACAGCACCATCATTGGTTCTCAAGGCCCGTAAGTCAATAAGGGCATCCGCAACAGCCATCACCGAGGTCAGATCCTTCACATCTTGCCTCCTAAGCTTTGTTTGGGCCCAGGCTTGGAGACTAGACATGAAGTTGAATATGCGATCCTCTTCTGACATCTTGTCAATGTCCAACATAAGCGAGGTGAACTACTTGACATAATCCCGCATGGTTCCCGTCTACTTTAACCGCTTGAGAGCTTCACGAGCTATCTATGACCCGTGTGAAGGCAAAACTAAGCCTTTAACTCCGCCTTCAGTGCATCCCATGCCTGGATTCGTAGCTTGTCCTTGTCATCTGATGACACATGGGTTCACCACCACAGCTTAGCATCACCCACCAAGAACATGTTTGCAAGATCTACCTTCTCGCCCTCATGTATCTGAGCAGACTTGAAATACTACTCCATATCCCATAGAAAGCTTTCCAGCGTCTTTGATTCCCGCACCCCAGTAAAGGCCTTTGGCTCTGGCACCTTCAGCTTCGGTGCTGCCTCACCCCCACCATAGGGTCCACTCATCAGTGCACATTTCAGCAAGGCCACATCCTCTTGCAGTGCAGCAATTTGATCCTTCAAGACTGCCTCACGAGCTTCAGCTTGAGCGATAAGATCTGCCTCCAAGGAAGCCATCTTAGCAACCAAAGTCTCATCTCACGCAACAGCATAGTCTTTCCAAGAAGTACAAAATTTGTCCACCAAGGTTTGCAACTCTTCTAAGGACGAGGCTGCACTTGCCACCTTCTGGGTCAGAAAAGTCTCATTAGTAGGGTCCTTCTCCCCTACCTAGGCTTCCAGACGAGCAACACGGTCACGAACAGCTTCATTCCCACAAGCCATTGTCTTAACCCGCTTCTTTGTATAGCTACAGAACTTTGGCTCTGATACCAACTTGTCATAAGACTAGCCCTGGATTCCGGCCAAGAACCTTATGATAGCTCCAAGCTCGCCCACTTAAATCAGCCAACAACCCTCCGGGGTTAATTCACAAAATAAAGGAAAGAACACACAAAGAATATGAGAAAAATCCCAACCTTCTATTCAATCCAAGAATACAAAGGAAAATGGATCGAGCTATGCTCACTCTCTCTCTAAGAAGCCACCAAAAATGCCCACAAAGCCATATATATATAGGCTATAGAAAATACAAGCGGTTATGCCTTATAACCGTCACTACTAAACTATAGGGCCACATGCACCACGTCCAGCAACTGTCTGTGTTGGGTTGTGTTTCCTAATGAGGCCCAAGGCGATGATGATGGTTCGGGTTAGCTTCATAGGCTTCGGCCCGGGATTGAAGCAATGGTTCAACCCACTTATTGGCATCCCATTTATAGAAGTCGGGCCATAAGCCCTTAACCCTCCATTTGGAGGAGAAATAGGCCTTGACCCATTTGCTCAAGGGGGGGAGGAAGCCCATTCCTCTTAGCCCATTTTTCTCTTGTGCCCTAGGCCCTTAATATAAAAGGGATTTTTCCCCTTTTGTGCCCTAGGTGTGGCAGCCGATTGTGTGCTCTCTCTTGTTCCCTCTCTCGGTCGATTCTCCTTTCATTGATGACCGATCCTCTTGGGGTTTCTTTCCTTCTCGGTTAGATGCTTCTTTCCTTTGTTGTGTGCCATACTTTCCTTGTGCGTTGTGGTTGTTCGTTAATGGCGTTTGCAATGCCTATCTAATCCAAGTTGTTGTCTTCTCTTTGAGGTAAGTTTTTCGACCATTGTTGAACCCATATCTTCGTGATTACTCTCTGCTCCTTGGTGGATCCTACTGTGTGTGGAAGCTTGAGTGGCTTGTGTGAGGGGTGGCGATCGGCTGAGAGACTTGGGGGGGTTTGAGGGCTTCGGTTCTTGGGTCTTTTGGGCTCTTTTGTGGCTTAGTGTCCTTATTAGTTAGTTGTTGCCTAAGTGGTGTTTGAACGAGCCCAGATCTGAGCCTTGGAGCAGCCTTCGTGACTGCCATTGACAGGGAGTTTAATTTTTTGACTTGATTTGTTCTTACATTTGGTTGTTTTGGTTTGATTTCGATTGAGTTCTAACTCACTATTTTGTAGAGTTTTTCGGCAATAGTCTGTAGGCCGCATGGCCTGTCTGGCTGACACCTGTCTCAACTGTATCGGCCATTCTGCGCACGCATGGCCCCTCGTGGCCACGCATGGCCCTCATGGGTGCGCCTTGCGCGGACGTGCTCCGCACATTGCAGAACTGCTCGAGCCACGTCCCAACGTTGTTGCAACCGCTCCCGACTGTTGGCCTTGCCTCCTGCCAAGGCGCACAGATTGACCCTGTGTCATGTACAACTCGGCCCACCAGCGTGCCTGCATCCTTCGGCCTGCGTGGCTGCGCCATGGCATCCGCCCCGCATCATCAAGTCTAGCCCCATCTGTGCACGCCAGCCATGCCAACCATTGCCTTGTGTGCAGGCGCCTCAGCCACAACACCCATTCTGCCGCACACTACTACATCAACATGCATACTTGCTGCCACCATGGTATGACAGCCCTGTGCCATCCAACACTTGAGCCTGCCACTCGCCCATCACCCGCCATGACGCACCACCCTCGTGCCACAATGCTTCACTGGAGCCGGGCAAATTTCGATGAGCTTATCGAAGATATTACACTAAGCCATCGACTTTCACCTCCCCATCTCTCCTATTTTGAGATTCCTCTTTCAATAAATATAAATACCTTATTTTCTTAGCTTCTCTACCTTCAAGTTTGATTTTCAATTTATTTTTTTCTATATTAAATATAATTTTAATATAAAAAATAATTATTTAATAAAAAATAAACATAAATTACATAATGCATTCAAACAAATGTAAACATAAGTTCTATCATGTCTAAATTAAAAATAAATAAGAAATTTAAAATTTTGCTTACTTTTAAAAATAAATAATAAATTTAAAAATTTTAAATTAGAGAATAAAAAAGTGTTGTCCAACTAGGCTAAATCTTTTCCGTCTTAACATATTTTTAATATTTTTGAAGTTTGATTAAAAAAATAGAAATTAAAGTTTCAAAAATAAATTATTAATTATGATTTGTTCAGTTTAAGTTATAGTTACTTTAATAATTATAATTAAAATCATAATTAACAATTTATTTATTTTTTAATAATAACAGAATTTATATATATTTTATATCTTTTTTAACTATTTCTGTCAAATTGAACAAATTGAATTAAACAATTAAATTATTCAAATTGAACAAACCATTTTTTTTTAAATCGAACTAAGTCGATCGAATAGATATTCAAATCAAACATATTGAAAAATTAAGAAAAATTAAAAATATTGATTCATTTATGTTACCCAATATTGACGTAGTTTAGTCAATAACAGACTTCAAACTCTCCTCTAATTAAACTCTTTATTTTGCCCTCCAAATTAAATTACGTTAAACACCCCTAAATAATTTGATCGATTCGGTTATACTCTTATATGACAAATATAGCTAAAAAAGACATAAAATATATATAAATTCTATTATGATTAAAAATTAAATAAATTATTAATTATGATTATAATTATTAAAATAACTATAACTTTATTTGAATAAATTAGAATTAATAATTTATAGTAATATTTAAAAAATATAAAATTATATATATATGTATACATGTATGTATTAGGTGGGGGGGGGGGGTTCTTACCTTGCCCACGGGGAGAGGAGATCAAGGCTGTATTTGTCACTCTTTTGTTTTTCAAGAGAAAACGACAAGAAATTTTTTTATGTAATTGACTATTTTACCTTTTTATAACCAACCCACTAAGTTGACGGCTTTCCCATCTCTCCTGTTTTGAGATTCCTCTTTCAATAAATCTAAATATTTTACGTTGCGTTCTTTTTATTATTTTCAAGTGATATTTAGTTTTTAATTTTTTAAAATAATAAAAATATATTCTCTTTACTATTTTTAAAAATAAAAAAAATGATAAAGAAAACTCAAAACAACAAAAAGTTATTTTGAGTGTTTTCATTCAAAATAAACTTTAAAATCAAAACACATTTATTTATTTATTTATTTATTCATATTTTATTATTGTAATGAGAAAAAATATTACAAAATTCATTAATTTTAAAATGTATATATTTTTTTAATAATATATTAACATTAAATATTTTTAATTTACTGAATACTCAAATTTAATGAATAAAATATCATTAAAAATTTATTTTCAAATTTTTAAAGAAAACGCGTTTTCTAATTTTCTGTTTTAAAAAATAATTTTTCAAAATGACAAAAAGAATACGTTTTCAATTTTCTAAAAACAGATTATCAAAACAGAAAATTGAAAATGAATTCAAAAATCAAAATTAAAAATTAAAAAATAAAGAGAACGCAGCCTTATTTTCTTAGCTTTCCCTCCCTTCAAGTTTGATTTTCAATCTATTTTTTTATATTAAATATAATTTTAATATAAAAAATTAATTTTGTAATAAAAATAAACATAAATTATATAATATATTCAAACAAATATAAACATAAATTCTATCCTCTCTAAATTAAAAACGAATAATAAATTTAAAATTTTACTTATTTTTAAAAATAAATAATATATTTAAAAAATTTAAATTAGAAAAAGAAAAAATGTTGTCTCTAACCTAATGAGAGACGAAATTTTTTCCCTCTCTAATTTCGTTGTGGACAGAAATATATTTTTAATATTACAAAATATTTTTAAATAGTTCATAAACTTAATTTTTTTCACTCTTCTGATATTTTAAGAAAGTCAAAACGATGTCGCGAAGGCGTTTTCGTGTACGATAAGTCTGCATCACTGAGTATTAATTCAAAGATAACCCTAATGCACTACATATAATATTTAAAAGAATCTACCTGTTAAATCAAATTACGCCGTCTATAGACAACTTCGATAACCATGCATGCGGGAAAGGATATATTTGATAACCATGCCTTGGAACAATTTATTTATTTTTTTAATTCTAATAGAATTTATATATATTTTATATCTTTTTTAATTGTGTATATTAGATAAAAATGTAATCAAATCGATCAAATTACTCAAATTGAACAGACTATTTTTTTAAAAAAAAATTGAACTAATTTGATCGAATAAATACTCAAATCAAAAAGATTAAAAAATTAAAAATATTGAACCATTTATGCTACCCGATATTGACGTAGTTCAATCAATAATAGACTTAAAACCTGTGTCTAATTAAACCCCCTATTTCGCCTGCCCCCTAAATTAAATCACGTCAAACTTTTCTTAGTAATTTGATCGATTCGATTATATTTTTATCTGATAGACACACCTAAAAAAAATATAAAATATATATAAAATCTGTTAGAATAATATTTAAAAAATATAAAATTATATATATATATATATGTATACATGTATGTATGTGGGGATGGGGGAGGGGGTGTTCAAAAGACGTGTTCAGCGGGGGTGACACGTTTGCATCGGACATTTCTTATCTTGTCCGACGCAGACAAGAGACCAAGGCTCTATTTGTCACTTTTTTGTTGTTCAAGAAAAAACAAGAAGAAAAATCACTTCCCACCTATTAACACCAAACACAGCTAGCAATCAAAAACCATGGAGTGATGGGGTTGGTAAGGGGTCCTATCCAACGCCTAATTTATGTGCATTGAGACAAATCAGAAAGAATAATGCTATGGATAATTTTATTCATAGCCCATAAATTTACTCTTCACAGCCCACATCCCATCAAATTCTTTAATAATTTTAAAATTTTTATTTTACCCCCATATCCCATAACTCACTTTCTCCTCCGACCATCCCCGATCACCAGTCACCGCCTTACCTCTTTTTTTTCTCTCCTGCACCATATACACACATAACACATACACACACAAACACATACATATATATATATATATATACACGCGAGGCGACTATGGTCAGCCATGGCTACTGACCCACTGCCATTGCTACACACTCTCTTTTATTACCTTTCTCACAAATACTTCATTCATTCCCACCACTTTCATAGCCACATTTCATTCATTCCTAGTCATTTCTCCATAGCCCACACTAAAAATTAAAAAAAAATTATTTAAAAAAATAATAACAAGTGGCAGCCCTGCCACCATCGCGACTGCCATGGAGGCGATTGCTGATAGTGCCCCCGTACACCCAAGGCGATCGGGGGGTTGTGCGAGAGGTTCCCTGACTGCCCACAGTCGGGGAACCCAAAGTTGCCAGACTATGGGCGATCAAGGAACTCATAGTTCCTCGATTTTCGTGGTTCCCTGACTGCCATTGTTCCCCGACTACCACAATCGAGAAACCATGAGGTTAAGGACAACCAACTTGTGGATCCTTCTGAGGGGGATTAGGCATGTCAGGCCGAGGCCTTGGCGAAGGTGTCAGAAATCAAGGTCAGTCAGGTTGGGGAAGATGCCTCTTAGACCGATGAGCCTATGGTTGTCGACCTGACCTCGAGGTCGTCTGTTGTTGCCAAACTTGCTATTGCTGAGTCTATTATTAGACTTTTCGTTTCGTAGCTTCTTTGTTTTTATAATAGTATAGTTTTTTTCTTTTTTTTATTTTTTTGTAATTCAAAATTATAATTTATACTTTGATATAATGAAGGGGCAAGGCCAATAGAGGTCTTGGGCCTTCGGGGCGGGCCTGATTGTACAGTCCACTTAGTAATCTTGAGAGTATTACAAATATTGACTAAAATTTTAAAATTTAATTAACTAAAATTACACTTAAAAAATAGTCATTACTTATAAATTTTATTTAAATTTTAAAGACTAACTAACTAAATCAGAGTTTAGCTTAGGCCTCTCCCTACGGCTATGCTCTTGCGTCTGTCTATCTTACCTCTCCCTGTGCTTTGTACCTTATTTGGGCTTAATGCAATATTTGCGGCCTGTGGTAATAATAACAATATTTGATAGATGCATATAAGCTGAAATTGATACCCCTCCCTATACGACCATTCAACAATATCAATCATCTAGCATGCAAAAACTGTCACAAAAGCAAGTGGCTGTGGTTGTGGTGTGGCTATATCCATAATTGATTATTATTATTATAATTTAATAATCGGGTCCCGCCCGATCTCGACCCCTATGATTGTACTTGGACTCCTCTATTAACATATTAAGTAATATATATAATTACATACTTACTTTTCTCTTGTTTTTTTTGAATTGGATAATGCAATGTCTATATAAACACATTTGATGATCGAATTTCTATTCATGGGAACATGGATTTTCATTGCACATTTTGTTTCTTTTCTACAATATTATGTGGTGTTAAAATACGTAATAGAAATATGTGTTCCCACGAGAATAGAGAGGTAACATTATTTTAACACCACATAATATTATAAAAAATATATATATATTTCCACTTTTTTCTTTTCCGGCAACAAGAAATGCATTAATCACTGGTAAAATATATATTTTATTACAATTCAATCAAGTTTTGTAATTTTTATTACAATTCAATTAATTTTGTAATTTTTATTTTAAATATTTATGCCCGGTCATAAAATATTTTAAGAAGAATAAAATTATCTCAAGTTTAATTTGTCAACGAAAACTAGGCTGGCTGGCCTAGTTTAATTTTAAGAGGTAAACTACACACACAAAATAAACTACTACAAAATCACCACCAAAGCATATATATTAATTAATAACATGAAATTATTCATTTAGTTATTTATAGACCTACCTTATTCATGTTATGTAATGGGACCTCCACCATTGGGTATGCTTGAGGGTACACTCCATTATTTGCTTCCATATTGCACCCACTGATTTGTGAAAAATTGAAATATTTGATCATACCAATTGCTTTAACCGCCTCTTCTTCACTGGTAATTTCTGTTTTGTTATTTGGAGGGTGGAATATATAAGTACGATCTGAATCTCTATGTAACAATTCTTGAGAAATTTTTCCCCATGAGTTCTGTTGTGCTAGCATCCATGGAGGAGGAAGATTCCCTGACGCATTGGTTAGATTTGTAGAGATACTTTCAAATCTCATCGATTCAGATATCATCTGAATCACAATGATCAATCCCTTAGCCCTTTTTCGAGTATCAATGGAGGTAGCAAGGTTGCTCACAGATGTTTTGAGTTGCTCCTGACCAAGGGATATGTTCTTTCTAGTTTCTTCTGCTTTTTTTTCCAAAGTGGTGTAGCTACCGTCGTAACCCAGAAAGGTGGATCCATCGATTAGCTGAATACTAGAATCGTTAAATTCCAACCATTGATTATTGGCATTTTTGTAGCCAACCAGATAGAGGTTTTCTCCCCGAATCCTTAACATAACCTCACTAGTAGATCTTGGAATACTTAATATGACATCAAAAAATTTATTGGGTGTTACCCCTCTCACTTCAGGATAAAGTACAGGACGATCATGTGAAGTTTCATTTCTTAATTTTTTTTTTTTCCCGGAGGAACTTGATGAATTCCTCATAATTTTCCCATTTGTTGAGGTTGAAAGTCCTATTGAATAGCACCTCACCATATTTTTGGGACAATGAAGGAACTTCACTTTCCTGATAAATGCTTGGAGTTGGAGAATTCACTTATCCTGCAATTTTCAATACAAGAAAAACCCAAATCCAAAGATTTGTAGTATAGATAAACAAAATAATACGAAATTCCATAATTTCAGGCTCTCTTCTAAGTAACACACAAGATATATAACTTTTCTTTTTCACTAAATAAGTAGTGTTGTGAGATGAAGCCTAACCCCTCATTCCCTTTATGTATATGTGATAGAATAAGAGCATTAGATATCTCTAAATGCACATGCTTCTCTTTGGTGACGAAAAAGCCATACGTGTGGTCCAAAACTTACACGTCATCAGCCTTGATGTATGTCTTTATCAGTATTATTATTATTATTTTTTTATACAGTTCATATTTAATTAAGATCAATTATATACAATAGTTTTTTTAGTTTGTTTAATATTTCAAAATTTAAAGAGTTTGATATTATTAATTATTTTATGTTAATAATTGTTACCCAACCTGTTCAACATTAATTAATCATCCAGCAAGCAAGCGAAATCCTTTCATAAAAGAAGAAGCTATTGGGTGATGCGATGGTGTGGGTATTCTTGTCGTATTATTGGTTTTGGCAGTAAAGAAATGACAAATCTGCTGGCCCTTGATGTCAACCTCCAAGAAAACCATCCAATTATACGAGTTCGAGGGGAAGAGATATTACAGAACTGCGCTCATAGGAAGACCAATCATAATTAAAAAAAAAAAAAAGTTTTCTTAGAAAACTAATTAATTAAGAAAATAGGGCCCTTTGAAAGTACGTAGTT
This sequence comes from Diospyros lotus, assembly GCF_014633365.1. Lineage (NCBI taxonomy): Eukaryota > Viridiplantae > Streptophyta > Magnoliopsida > Ericales > Ebenaceae > Diospyros > Diospyros lotus. Next base: position 29,810,641 of record NC_068343.1, on the reverse strand, counting down.
TTCTTTGCAGGTTGGGCCAAAATTCTAACCTTATCAATAACCTACGATTGAGGGAAATTTATGTGGATGTACACTATAAATGTCAAAATGTGCCAATAAATCATTTCTTATTATTCTATATATACATAGACTAAGCTTTTTATGACTAGCTGATTTATGTGTTTTCAGGAATTAGTTAGCTAGCTAGGTTAAAACTGAAAATTGATTAATAAATTACGGATAGCCTTACACGAGACTTAATTAGTAATCTTGAGAGTATTACAAATATTGACTAAAACTCTAAAATTTAATTAACTAAAATTACCCTTAAAAAATTTACTTATAAATTTTATTTAAATTTTAAAGACTAACTAACTAAAAGAGAGTTTAACTTAGGCCTCTCCCTATGGCTATGCTCTTGCGTCTATCTATCTTACCTCTCCCTGTGCTTGTACCTTATTTGGCCTTAATGCAATATTTGCGACCTGTGGTAATAATAACATTATTTGATAGATGCATATAAGCTGAAATTGATACCCCTCGCTATACGGCCATTCAACAATATCAATCATCTAGCATGCAAAAAACTATCACAAAACAAGTGGCTGATGGCTGTTGTGTTTTGTAGTGTGTGAGTGTAAGTGCGAGTCTGAGTGTTGACTCATATTGATTGTGTAAAGAGATGAAAGTGGCTATTTATACTCCCCCTTTTCAATTGGGTTTGAACCCTAAAGGGAACTCAAATTTTATAAGTAGATGAACTTCTTGGCCTCGCGTGTGCTGCCGTTCGGACAGGCGAGTCGGTTCGATTTGGTTTAGAAACATAAATATATTTTTATATAAAGAAAGTTAAAAACTATTTTCCTTTCTTTTTTATTTTTATTTGCCTTCTTCTAGTGACGCTTCCAGTTTCCAACGCGTCTATTAAAGCTTGCTTGTTCGGTTGTCCCAAGTGTCAGGAAGTCATGTCGACGTTCAATGTTGGTTTGATTGTAGAGTCGCTTCGGTACCCTCGACCTAGCTATAAAAGGCAGGTCGTGTCGAATGAAATTGTAACATCCTGAAATTTGAAAATAAATAATAATTATTAAAATCGGTGTTTGAGGACATTGTTGAATATATAGAAATTTAATTGAAAGTATTTATTTATGTGGTTTTGAGGAAATAAAAAATTTGAATAATTAATTATTTTATTTGAGAATATTTATAAAAATAATGAAAGAATGAAATAAATTAAATTGGTAGATTTTTGGAAGTTTTAGGGTGTAAGTGAAATAAGAAAGAATTGGAGTTTGGGGGTGTATATGGAATTTTTGAAAGTTTTGGGGCTTAAATGCAATTTTCTGGAAAGGGGTTGGGATTGCTTTAAAATTAATGGGCGCACATATGTGTTAAAGGAGAGTAGTTGGAGCGGATGGCATGTGCGTGCGATGTGAGAGGCGAGGTCGTGGGGAGAGAGGCGCGTGAAAGGAAGATATTGTCGATTTTATTAGCAAGGCTAGCCCGAAATGATGTTTTGGGCTGGGGTGGTGGCAGCATTCGCGACTGCTGGTTGTGCCACGTGGCTGCGTTCTGACCACTCTTTTTGTTCCATTTTTAAGCCTAATTCGGGCATCTCCAAGCAGCAATTCCAGTGAGCAAATTGGGAGAAGAAAATCGCGCGCACAGTGATGAAAATGGAGAAAATTTGAGAGAAAGTCAAGATTAAATGCGGTTTAAGTGAGTTTTAATTAGTTAGGTAAGTAGAGAAATACGTGTTAAACATTCTGTACGGTTGGAATTTAATTTTGGATCCAATTTTATTAATTTTGGGAGTTTATGCGAATTTGTAGTGTGTATTAATTTGGTAGCATTCAAGCATAAAAATGTTGTAAACAGCTAAATAGAGGCAAACTCCCTCTACCCTTGCGATCTCTTTTCATTTTGTGAACCCCTCGTTTTTCCTCAATTTGTTTCAGTTTCACGTATTAATTATACGAAATGAGAATTTTATTAGCGCGATTTAATTTAAATTAAATATGAGACTCATTGGGATTTTATTTGTGGTGCGCCTACATGGGATTTTAGATGGCTAAATTATTTATATTACACGATTAGATTTAATTAATACGAGCCATGATTTTATTAATCGCTATTAAACATTTTACTTCGCAGCGGAAGTGCAAGAAAGGCAAGGAACGGCCGTGTAAAAGCAAGTTCCTAACCCTTTTCTCATGTTCTTTAATTCCCGTGAGTGTCTTCATGGTTTCCCATATTTTATCCCTTCCCTTATGCTAATTCGGCATCTAGCATCACTTATTGAGTTATTATTCATTTGGTATAATTTAAATTAAATCTGAGACTTCCAGAATTTTATGTGTTGTGTGCCTACGGGGTTTTGTACAATCCCCATTTCTTTTGGAATGATGTCGAACCCTACTTGGGGACTAGGTTCCTAGATGTGCGGGCTTACTTATGGATTTTTCGGGTTTATTTATGGTTTGGCGAGGGCCATCGAGTAGCTGGGCAATGTTCGGTTGTCTGGTGACGTTGGAGTAGACTATTGTACGGCCCTGATGTGGACCGTCAGGCAGACACTCCTAGTCATTGACTGTTGACCGATGCCGAACACTGCTGACTAGCCCTGCCATTATGTGGTGTATGTAATTCTCTGCGTGATTTGATATATTGTAATATCGTTCATGGTTTGATATGCACATGGGTATGGGACACATGTTGGGGTATTCATTTATTGAGTATGCTTAGTCAGGGACATATTATCTTGGTTAGTTTGCATCTAGCACATGTATATGCATCGCATGTGGTTTACTATGTGGGCGGAGCATGGCCTGATGCTTGAATGTATGGGCACCAGTGTATCACGTTGATGCTCACTATGCCATTGCATTTTTATGTGCATTGCATGGTTACCGACAGTTCTCAGGTCTCAGACGGGAGGACCGTTCCGAGGGAGCTTTCGGCTCGGTTATTCTATGGCTCAGGTGTCGGGAGGACCGACGTAAGCATGCGGGTGACGGGAGCACTGACCCGAGATGGCACGCACAGGTTTGTTGGAGATTTATGTCGCCTTTCAAGGCATGGCAGGTTGGTATGGGACTTGGGTGTCGTGTGTCTTGTGTGGGCCCCAAGGACCGATACGTGCTTTTATTTACACATTTATGTTGTGTTGTGCGTCTCATGACTTGTGTGTGCTTGGGGGTTAGTGTTCTGGGGAGAGTCTATAGGATATGTTTAGCCTTTAGCTTTCATTTCTTTATGCTTGTTGAGTCTCTCGAGTCACTTTGCTTTCCATCATTCTAGATAGTGGCAGCGTGGGCTATGGGCAAGGGAGCCAACTTTAGCGGCAGAGTCGGTATGGTGTATAGGTAATCCCGTCGGTCCCTGTCAACTCTAATGGTTGTGTAGGATTTGTTCTATTATTTTTTACTGTGCCAAGTCATTTCTCGTGTCTCGTGTACGTCGGCACATGAGTCTATATTCATTTATTTATTTTGTGATCGATGTGCTAGCGAAGTACTCGTAATGCATGCATGTGTATAGTTTAGCTTCTACTGTTTTACTTCTATTGTATGCATGTCAGGGTGGGTTCTGTCTTATATTTCATTCTTCTTTTCCTTCCGTAGGCGCTCCCGTTCAGATAGTCCGGGTGGTTGGGATATCCGAGCGGGGGTGCTTACAGAAATAGCCTAAAAGTTTTTAAAAATTACACAAACAGTCCAAAAACGTTTCAGGCCGTTTTTCTCATTTCCAAAACAAGAAATGGTTTGGAAACGTAGAAATGGCACCTCTGAACCGTTTTCGTGCTTCACATATTATATTTTTTCAACTCTCAAACTTAATTAATTAGCACAAAAGAGGGTCCATGTGAATCCAATTGAAAATATAGGGTGGTTTTTGTAAGCCCTTTCAGCATTCCTATAAATCCCTTAAAACTTAATTTTTAAAAAATCAAATTAAATAATAAATTGAGTCAAACTAACAAAAAAAGAAAAAAGACTTGCCTCAATCTATTATATTTTAAAAAGAATGAATATATTTTTGTTATAAAATAAACATTTGGCGAAAATTACAAAACACATTGTCGACGTTTAGAATTAGTCGATTGTGATCTGCAGGCCCGTAATGATAAAATCAACACGACCACGAAGGGAAGAAACAGATAACGCGAATAACAGACAATACGCAAGAGAATTTTTTACATGGTTTGACTAGAATGATGCCTAGTCCATGACTGTTCTCTGGAAATTTTGGCAGAGTAATAGTATGAAAATTGATCATCCTCCTACATAGTGGTTTTTAACCCCTATTTATAGAGTAGGGCGTTTACATAATTGAATGATTTCTCAATGTAGAATGATAATATCATGGAGATAATATGTCCTTATTAATTCCAGAAAATTGGGAATGGGCCCAACATTATCTAGGATTCAGTTTGCTTCTATCAAGGCAGGTGGGCATCGCCTCTGATTATTCCGCGGTCTCTTTATTGTGCGAGCTAAAAGGTTCGGCCAGTGAGCTGATGGCATCACTGGGAGCTTACTCAGTTCCGCGGTCCGAGTTCGATTATCGGCGATGTGCGACCTTGCCATGACGACCTTGGTCTTGGGCCTTAGGAGGTTGAGCCACACCATTGAATTGTTTCTAGCCCAAAGTGGTCCAGAAAATACCTGTAACACTAGCCCCCCAGCTCACAGTGCGATCTTCAGGCTGAAAGGTGTCGTATGCTGATCGACTTGGGTTGAGCGAGCTGTTATTCCACCTTTCAAATTTCTGCCCAATCGTTTCAAGCCATGCCTGTTTCGTGCCGCATGTCTTATCTGAGGCACCTTTAATGCGCACGTTCCCCGTAATCGCTTAATCATTATGTCCATAGGCCCCATGCTTCTACGCATTGTCGTTAGATCTAGGGCAGCTCGTCGATCTCTCAATCCAACAGTGGAACAATTCAACCTATAAAAATGTAAGGGAATTCTTTTCCCCCTCACCGTGTCATTTTGAAACGTCTCTTGCTCCCGCAACCTTCTTCTTCCTTCTGACTCCAAGACTTCATTGTCGACTGCTCCAAAGCTTTTCCGCCTCTCACCGTCGCACTCTTTCCAAGCGTTGGTTCTCGTCTCCGACTTTTGCGACGATCAATCAAGAAAAGTAAGTTTCTCATCACTCTTTAGCTTGTTTTATCATCGCCCCCATTTTTTCTGTCGACTCCATTTCCGTGTTTTGCCTCCTAGCGATGGTTATGTGTCTTTAGGGCATCAAGAATGGTTAAGGATGTTTAGTCCCCTATGTTTTAGGCAAAACCCTATTGCAGAGCGTGCGACTTGATAGGTTGGAAATGGTCTTAGGAACTTTGGTTCTTAAGGATCGATCCCCCTTCAGTAACCTGACTCTTCTCTTTTCTTTTTACCTTTTTATCGTAGATGTTCACATCAAGTCAAAAGTGCCGCAACCACAGGGTAGAAGACAATGACACCTCTAGCTCTTTGGAGAATAATGAAAGGGCACAGGCCCGGGCTGCGATCTCATTTGGTGTAGAGGTCGTTGAAAGAGAACCTCAGTGTGCCAACCCTATAGTCGCCCAACGAGTTGCCAAGGAACGCGCAACTCGCGAGGTCTTCAAGCATTATCCTTCGAATCTGACCATCAACGAGCTGAAGTCGTGCGCTTTAGAGTATCGCCTATCCTGCAACAACCATGTAATGGTGCCTTCCCACGATGACACTGCAGCATTTCCTCCTGTAGGGTTCGTAGCCGTTAGCCCCCAACACTTAGAATTTGGACTTAGGTTTCCAATCCAACCCTACCTCGTAGATATCCTCAACAACCTGAAACTCGTGCCCTTCCAACAAACTCCCATTTCTTACACCCAACTGACCTCCCTAACCATTCTTTTTAGAAAAAACAACCTTCCTCTTCCGTCACCCAAAATCCTTAGGTACCTTTATTCTTTCAAGGGTACCAAGGATGGGTTGTATTATATGGCAGCTCGTTCTTTTGATTACAAGAAGCTCTTGTCTCAGGGTAAGGCCAAGGGCAAGTCTAATGTAGGAGACTATAAGTCTCAATGGTTCTATATCTCCTGCTCCTCCCTTCATCATCTTAACAGCTTCAGTTTCGTCCTCATACCGAGTAAGTGGACCCTCAGCTTGAGCTTTATTTTTTTTTTAATGAGTCTCTTCTCCGATCTTGTAGACATCGCTGATGCAAGACCTGAGCTGACCATTTCTGAGGTATAGGGACTTGAATCGGCTTCGAAGGCAAAGACTAACAAGGACGACTCCGAGCTTACTAACGCCTTGCTTTGTGACTACCAACTCGCTCCCCCTCTTGGCTGCAAAGACATTAGGAAGGAGGACATAGGCATTCGGGGCCGAAAGGAGGTATGATTAGCCTTCGACGTGGTCGACTTCAGTGGGAGTCTGGCCAGGGAAAGCAGACCCATCAAGAAGTCATGGTTGTGGCCTTACTAGCGTCATTAGAGATGGTGAAGCTTCAACTCGAGAGGCCTGGTCAGTCTCCGAACTTGAGCTCGCTTGCAGTTGTTCCTTTATCTCTTTCCCCTGCCAATGTCCAAAGGGTGGAACTTCGCTCCATGGTGGCTGTTGAGAACCACGGCCTCGTCTTCCTGTCGAGTCCCGATTCTGCAAGTGCTATCCTAACCTTACCAGAGCATGCTCCTAATGCACAACCTGCCTCCTCTTCACAGCACGAGGTGGCCGTAACTAAGGCTAGGCGAGGAAAATCAATAGCTCGTGAGGAAGCCTCTACTGCTGGGAGCAAAAGGAAAGCACCTCCCACCTCGCATGCGGCACAATAAGCCCAGTCGAATAAAAGAAAGAAAACAGCTGCTTCACTCTATACAGTGGTTTTTTACCCCTATTTATAGAGTGAGGCGTTTATAGAATTGAATGATTTCTCAATGTAGAATGATAATATCACGAAGACAATATGTCCTTATTAGTTCCAAAAAATTAGGAATGAGCTCCACATTATCTGGGATTCGTTTTGCTTCTATCAAGGTAGGTGGGCATCACCTCTGATTATTCCGCGGACTCTTTGTCGTGCAAGCTAAAACATTCGGCTAGCGAGTTGATGGCACCACTGGGAGCTCGTTTGGTTCTGTGGTCCGAGTTCGGTTATTGGCGATGTGTGACTTTGCCATGACGACCTCGGTTTTAGGCCTGTTGGGCTTCAGGAGGTTGGGCCACACCATTGAACTGTTTCCAGCCCAAAGCGGTCCAGAAAATACCCGTAATACACGTTATATGTAAAATTTTTGAGATAATTAAACGTTTAATTTTCATACACATATATCAAATTAATTCTATCCTTTAAATTTAATTTGAATTAATTATTTCTACAACTTATCGAACCCAAAAAGAAAAAAAATTATCTGCACAACTTAATTTTAATTATAGTTAACAAACTTATAAAACCTTATTTGAATTTTTTTTAAAAAAAAAAAAATCAACAACAAAGTGATTGATAACATGGTATTGGTTGGTATGCGATTTCTTATTTAATTTAATTTTTATTTAAAAAAATCTACCTGTTAAATCAAATCACGTGGTCTATAGACAACTTTGATAACCATGCATGTGGGAAATGATATATTTGATAACCATTATAAGAACCCATATTTTCGTGAGGTTGCCACGTAATTTAAGCAAGTTTAGAATACCAAAAAATTAGCTTGATTGCAGTTATCAGTACCGAATCGACTGCAAGGAGTGTCTTGGAGCTTAGATGTCTAAGGAAAATGATATGAAAATGACATTTTTCATTTTGCATTCATGCACGAAATATGTTTTGTACCCTTACTTAAATGGTTTATCATCTAACTTGGGTTATACCCCTGAAACATTCAACGTTCCAATTGAGACTTGCAGTTTAGGCAATGAGCAGGTTGAGATATGACGACACAGGGTGATGTGTCCAATGGATTCAGCATGTGGTTCCAGTAATTTGTCTATCCGGACATGTTTTAGGAGTTAGGAAATGACTATGTATTTGAGGTATCATTTGATTGCACCTAGGATGTTTAGATGTTATCTTGGGAATCGAGTCTCCATGAATTTATGTATTAAGACTTTTGAAGACATCATGTAATGGTATGGATTCTTATATTGTTATAAAGTGAATTGATTATGTACCATATCAGGTTTCGATTATTGCTTATGCATTTATAATGATATGCTGGGGGTTTCTCTTAAAAATATGGTATTTGAGGTTTAAGAAATGTATTTAAGAAAAAGAATATGCATTTATATGATGGGCCCAGCATAATGACGCCCTCTGGAAAAACGGGGCGTTACAGTTGGTATCAGAGCTTAAGGTTGTTGGAAGCCTTAGGTGACTCTGATATAGTTGATATCAGAGTTAAACCCTATTTGAAAATTAGGGAATAACAATTTAGAGATTTAAGAGGATTCAATATTGATAGAACCAGTTAGTAGGAACCCTAAGTGGAGGTTTAAGGGAAAGAAATTAATGGTTCGTAAGACGAAATCCCTATTTGAAGATTTGGGGGTTGTCAGTTAAAGGCTCAGAGGTTATTGGATTTAAGTGTTGTGTGGTGGAAGTGCATGTCTAGGAAAGTTCTGGCTAAGGAAAGACTTGGTATTTAAGTGTATCCATTTGTGACCCACCTCTTTTTCCTGGGAACTTATCTAGTGTACTATTCACATACATACATTATTCTAGTATATGGTTACTATTCTCAGTAAATAGTAAAAGGCTGATGGAGCCTAGTACAAGCAGAATGATCTAGCTATTGAAGTTAGGATCTGATGATATGATTCGGGTGTAAGGTTGACTCAGTAACCATAATTATGGATCTGAGAGATTCAGAGACTATTGATTTTGAGGTTATTAGTTGAAATCCTTACAATGAAAGATAGGATAACTGTGGTTATCGAGGATGATTGAATCATGGATGATTAGTCTGATGCAACATGGCTTAGCTGATGAGTTAAGATCGAATGATAAGTATTTTCAAGGATCATTTAGTGTCTCGAAAATGAGATGTAAATATCAGGGATCCAATGGATTGGGTCAAGCATGAGGCCGAAGATGGCCAAATGATGGCGTATAATTGATGAGGCGACAGTGGTACAACCGATGTAACTCGCAGAGATGGGATAAGGAACCCTAGCAACGTGATGGCACTACTAGTTCGGTGTTCATAGTGACAGATCTAGATCTAGGGACCCACGTGTAGAGGGTTGATGGATGGCTTATGGTAAGGTACGGGAGACCTGTCGACCAAGTATCATAGCGGACTACATGGGAGACGATCAAATGCTAAAGATCTGGGATACCCTAGTAGGGTCTATACCTTGTATGGGGTCTAAGTCTTAATGGTCTAGGGTAGGAGGTGTGCCACTAGTTGTGATTGATCGAGACCTGAAGCTTAGAGAATCAACCCAAAATGAGATGGATTGAATATGGGTGAGTGTCCTATTTAAAGAATTGTATTAGGGTTCGCGGTCACCTTGGGAATGGGTGACACGAGGAATAATGTGAGGCTCGAGGAGTAAAATATCTTGGTGGTATGGCAATGGGATCATGAGATGGTCGTATTTGCAATTGCCTCAAAGAAAGAGTTAGGTTGCGAAGGAAAAACTACCCAATTTCTGAAATGGACATGGTAGATGCATGCTCATAAGTCGTTTAGGCACTACCTATGAGGTGATGAAATCATCAGCCGTGATGAGGGCCTAGAATGAAGGTTCTTACAGAAGGGAGTTAGACTCGGGGCAGTGACGATGAATGATAGTTCTTGGAGGACTACGACGAGACTGTGTAGTTTTCACCCAGGACATACCCGTGTATGGGTCGACATATGGTGTAAGAGTGAGCCTACTATGTGATCGGGGTGATGATGATAGCTTGTGTGCTGACTGACGATAAGTGTAGTGCCTAGGAAGAACTAATTTAATGGTCGTGTGCCAATAGTCAATTGGATCTGAAAAATGAAATGCGAGAGCTAATGGATTCTTGGTAAAGGAGATTTCAGGTAGTGGGATATGGCTAGTCTAAAACCTTGACGATGAGTTGTGATATGGAAACCTCGGTTCAAGGGAGGATTCGGGTACCAAAAAGGTAAGAGTTGCTTGATAAGTCGTATCAACCCTGAAGGAATTTTAAGGAGACCTAGTCAATGGAGGTTGTGACTACGATTCAGTATGTCAAATAAACTTGCAGAATTAGGTAAAGTTGTCGGTGGTCGACTCGACGAAGACAACTCGGAAGTGCCATGATAAATGGTGGATTGAGAGCAATAGTTGCAAGGAAATAGAGTTCATCGAAGATGATTGGATTCAGATATCGTGATCTGATTCGAGATTTTTGGAGATAAATCGATTTGGGATTCTTGAGGAATTGATTGAAAGAATTAATTGAGGATCTAAGGATATATGAGGAAACTTTAGGGTTTTCAGGAACAAATCCAGTGAAGATTGGAGTACCGTAGGTGACGTAAGTACCTACCTACTGTACCTGGAAGTATAGTTATGGATTGCCATCTTGAAGATTGTGCAAATCTTTGGCGTGATTGAGAGAATCAAGTAATGGCAGGTGTTCCAGGAGTTGTAGTAGGAAAAGCTGCAGACTTAGATCGATTAAAAACCCGAGATTTTTGATTTTGGAGAATGAAACTCTCGTATGGATAGATGGTTAGTCTAGGTAGCCCTGGTAGGCAAATTGGAAGATGTATAGTTGAGTGATGTCAGCAAATTATGGAAATAAGAAGCTTGCTAAGATAGGATGCAGGCACTTGTGATCAGTGAAAAACCGTAAGAAAAATGGAAAATACAAGGATATATTCTCGGAAGATTTATCGAGATTATTTCTTAATGATGAAATTGTCAATAATAGCTAGAGGTTATTAGATGCCTAGCTATAAGTGGCTTGATTGAGGACGTAAATTATCAAGGTTTGAAAGAGGTGATAATTAAGAGTCGATATCTTTACCTCGAATTTGATGAATTATAAAACAGCTGCAAGAGGATGGGATATTTCTATGAATGATGTGCGATCAAGGTTAAGATAAGGGAATGAGGCATTCTGAATACAATAATGGAGTCGTGATTCGATGATTTGACCAATGCACCAACTGCATCAAAAGACACATTGGTGATTGTGTTTATCAAGGATATATTGGTGTACTCCTTGGATAGAGAGGTGCATGAGGAACATTGAGGATAATGTTAGGAAACATCACGATAGATGTTGAGACCGAGATTGACTTGCTAGATCGTAAGAAAATCATGATGAGGCTCCATATCGATAAACGTGAAATCAAAATTGATTGTCATAAGCACCATGAGGATCGCAAGTTTTGAAAGGTCCGATGTCCTGATAGATTTCGGGAGTCAGGTTAATTACAACTCTCAGGTCTGGAACGGTGGGACATTTTGATGTGCTCACTATCCACGAGGAGCTTAAGGTGTGGGTTCTCGCAGAAGAAGTTTAACAAGAGGTAGCGACGGTAGATGGAGTTCCTAGAGGAGTACGACTGCACTACTTCGTATCACCTGGGGCATGGCGGTGAGGTGTCTGACGCAAGACCTGGTAGATAGCTGTGAGTGTCAGATGTTGGAGGTTTGTTAGCCTGCTAACTATAAGTATAGTGTCGAATGGATCGTCTATTTTTAATGCTAGCCTAGTTGTTTAGCTAGATCTAGTGAATGAGATACGGAAGGCATGTAAGTGTACTTGTCTAGCGATTGGTGACCATGGTCAACCCAAGGGTTTTAATTTGAGATGCGCGGTGGCATTCTCAAGTTTCAAATAGGATATACATGCCAAAGATCTTGTGATTAAGAGAGAATTATAGTCGGTATAAATTTTTCTTGGGATATGTGATTCCTGTAAAGAGCTACAACATGATTATTTGAAATAAGGTATTGAGGATTGTTCTTCCCTAGTTATTTGATCAGTCAGGTGCTAATTTCGAGGATGAAATTTTGAGATTTAGAACATATGAAAAATTTTGAGGACGAAATTTTTGTGAGGGGAGAATGTAAGAACCCATATTTTCATGAGATTGCCACGTAATTTAAGCAAGTTTAGAATACCGAAAAAATGGCTTGATAATAGTTATCAGTATCGAATCGACTGCAGGGAGTGTCTTAGAGCTTAGATGTCTAAGAAAAATGATATGATATTGACAAGCGTTTTGAGATAGGATTTATGGTATCGAAAGAAATCTAATCAGGAACGATTTTCGGTACAGCTAAAATTCAGCTGTCATTTAGGCTGCAAAATCGAATTGTTGTAAGGGACTTTCGAGAAGTCAATGGAAACCTAAGGAGGCTCCGATTTTTCGTAATGAGAAACTTTTCAGTGGTTTTGGGATGAAACGATAACCCGACGAGAATGCTGGGACGAAATCTGAAGGATCATGTCGAGGACACATAGCATGCAACGGAAGCGGTTTTTAAAAAAAAAACTTTCCTCGTATTGATTAGAATCTAGGAAACTTACTTCTCCTACGGATTACCGGACGGAATGAAGCGATAGGAGGAGGATGGGCGGGAGCTTCTTCGCGTGGTGGAGATGACGGCTGTCCTGCAATCCTTCGGCTCCTTCGCATCAGAACTTGAACGGTCTCTTTTGGTCTTCCAAGGTATGACTCAAACTCGTGGCCTCTCTTTTGGTGAAGAAGAGTAAAAAAAACCTTAGATGAAAAACAACCAAAGAGAGAATATATATAGGGAGAACCCTAGGGTTAAAACCCTAGTGGGCCAAACCCTAGTGGGCCAAGTTCATTTAATTAATTTTCTAATTGCGTTAGCCCAATTAATTAATTAAAAAGCTAATGAACTATTATTTTATTCTAGCCCAATTAACTATGGACCATTCTGAATAAAAATAATTCTCTCTTAATGTAATTCACCCAACAAACCAAATGTATTAAATAATACATGAGTTATATCGAGCTACCCCAGGGACCAAAAGACAAATTATTCACGGCTACTAAAATGACCAAAATATTCCTGCTACCTAGTAGCTATATTTTGTCATTCTAAGTGTTCCAACTATCACCATATGGTAACACTGACCCCACGAATAATTTTGCATATGCAACGTCTTTGACCAACTAGTGTAATGACGAAAATACCCCTCTGCGTAACACCCATCATTTAGAAAGGAATAACGTACTAACACCTCTCTAAATGATTTCTACCATCCTTAGATCACTAGTCCAATAATCCGTGACTACTCGAATGTACTTGCTTATCACTGGGAGCTACCCAGAAGCACACACTCTTAAGTCACGTTCCCAGGGCCCTGGATTATTTGATTATTCTTGGACAATCACAAGGGGGTGAATCACAGAAACTATCTTGTATTAGTCTGTCTTAGCTAATTAGAAACCATACTCCCAACTCAAAAGGTTATTGATCTTTGATAGACCTCACCTACATTGAATCTAAGAATATAGCTCTAGGTTCACTAGACCACCAACTAATACTCAAGTATTAGAGTACTCGTCCACGTAGTAGCAGTGATAGACTAGCTCCATGATAATTAGTACTTTGTCATTAGCTTCTATCACAGGTCCACTCTACGCATTCCAAATGCGCTTGTACAATTAGAGTAAACAGACTGTTTACTGGCTAAGGCAAGCCATCCTCCATTAGGATCTACTGCACAATGATCTTATCATGATAGAATGTCCAATTCTATCAAAAGATCAAGAGTAATATTTTCTTGCTTATTAAGTACCCATGATTCATGCCTAACTGTGAAGAACGACCCATCACATGAATCACTTACTTAATAGCATGGACACTTTTCCAACAATTAAATGCAAATAATATATGTGCCATAAACTGACTAAAAGAAACATCATTACCATAAATTAAACAAAACTTGTCTTTAGGGCATACATTTCCAACAAAATCATCCTTTTAAATTAAGCCTTGAATTATTAATTTTGAAATTTCTGTATCGAAATGCAATTTAATTCAGTGTTTAAGGCTGTATTTACAATTGGGGAATTGCATAGGTGAAATAGAGGTGAAATCGGGGTTTAAATGAGTAATTTCCTATATTTATTGATGTAATATATAGTTATATATATATATGTGTATATGCGTGTTGTGTGTGCGTGGGATGGCCCCTGCAACTTAGCCATATCCTGCAACTCCATATCTCCATGACCTACAACATTTGGAAAGATTTGCATGCAAAGAGAGATGGCCTAAGCAGGGGAGTCGGTGGATGCTTCGGCTATATAAAGGGAAAAGAGAAATGGCAGCAAACTTTGGCCGAGAGCTTAGCCAAGCAGGACTGAAAGCAGAGGAGAGAGATCGAGATAGAAGAGAACTTAAGGAAGGGAGCTGGTGGCGTGAGGAGGCACTTGGAAGCAGCCAGAGCAAGCTATTGTAGCTTGTGGTAGCCATGGCCACGAGCTTCCAGCAAGCAAGTGCGGCCATGGCCGAGGGTAGCAGCTACGGGAGCAAGTCGCGAGTGGTTGATGGCGGTCGAAGTGCTGGCTAGTGATTGGTGGGCTTGGTGAAGGCCGAAAATGAAAGTCGTTGCAGCATCAAGCGGCTACCATAGCCTCAAGTACAAGTTTCCAGCAAACTCGTCGAGTAGTAGTTACGACGAAGAAGCGGGCACGGCAATGTCTAGAGGTGGCGTGAAGTCTGGGAGAGGCGGTGTTGCAGTGGGCAGCTGGCGGCGAGGGTAGACCTAGGCCAGGCGGCGATGTGGTTGGTTGCACACTATGCCCTGTAGAAGGAATAAACAAAGTAAGAAGAAAGGTTGATGAAGAAGAAGGAAATAAAAGAAAAAGAAAATAAAAGAAAAAGGAAAGAAAATGAGGAAAAAAATATAAAAGAACCCTAGAAAATTTTAGGAAAATAAGAAATAGATATTTATTGGTATTCCGGAGATTTTGGTAAGACAAATGGTTCGGACACGCATTTCGATGATATGACACGCATACCGAGGAATCTTGAGAGGCTAAGTTAAGGTAAGTACAAATTATCTAGAAAATTTTAAAAATTCAGGAATATTATTTTATGAATTTTCATAGTGAAATATTTGAGAAATATTTAGTTTGGATTTATTAAGGAAAAATAGGAAGAAATAGAGAGAAAAATAAAGAAAATACAAGAAATTATGAAAAATATAGGTTTTAATGCTTATTTAAATAAATATGGTGATAAGGATACTTTGAGGCTTAAAGTTGAAGTGAATTGTGCGAATTTTGAGGTTGACACGCAAATTGATACGATGCACGAATTTCGAGACAAGGCGAAAGTATCGAAGTAGCTCGATAAGCTTAAGAAGATAAGTAGTATTTTCCAACTGGATTTAGTTCTATGAAAAATGCTTGGTTTGTGAGTGGTTCCACCCAAAAACCTGATTTTAAGTAAATGATTTTATCACGTTGTCATATTTTGATGTGAATATGTCATGTAAATTGCATTTACATGCTATGATGAAATGTGCATATGTACACGGTGTTATTATTGATTATGCATCGCATGAGGGTTTGGGATTATGGACTAGCACCGCTGCTCTACCAAGGGTGCATCCATACACCTCGGCCTGATAAAGAGACTGTAAAAATGGGAAGCAGCAGTTGGGTGTGGTTGACTCAAACCGAAATGATATGAAAAGGACATTTTACATTTTGCATTCATGCACGAAATATGTTTTGTACCTTTATTTAGATGGTTCATCATCTAACTTGGGTTATGCCCCTAGAACATTCAACGTTTCAGTTGAGATTTGCAATTTAGGCAAGGAGTAGGTTGAGATATGACGACACGGGGTGATGTGTCCGATGGATTCAGCAGGTGGTTCCGATAATTTATCTATCCGAACATGTTTCAGGAGTTAGGAAATGGCTATATATTTGAGGTGTCATTTGATTGCACCTAGGGTGTTTAGATATTATCTTCGGAATCGAGTCTCCATGTATTTATGTATTAAGGCTTTTGAAGATATGATGTAATGGTACGGATTCTTATATTATTATAAAGTGAATTGATTATGTACCATATCGTGTTTCAATTATTGTTTTCGTACTTATAATGATATGCTGGGGGTTTCTATTAGAAATACGGTATTTGAGATTTAAGAAAGAGAATATGTATTTATATGATGGGCCCTAGCATAGTGACGCCCTTTGGAAAGACGGGGCATTACAACCATGCCTTGGAATAATTTATTTATTTTTTAATTGTAACATAATTTATATATATTTTATGTCTTTTTTAACTATGTTTATTAGAAAAAAATATAATCGAATTGATCAAATTACTCAAATTGAACAGACTAATTTTTTTTTAGAGGGCGTATTCGGGGGAGGAGGTGTTCAGAGGGCGTATTCGGCGGGGGTTCTGTACATGGGGGATGACATGTTGGTGTCGGATATTTCTTATTTGTCACTTTTTTTCAAGAAAAAATTATTTGTTTTTTCAAGAAAAAATGACAAGAAAAATCGCTTCCCACCTAGTGATGGGGTTGGTGAGGGGTCTATCCAACGCCTCATTTATGTGCGTTGAGACAAATCAGAAAGAATAATGCTATATGTGTCATGACTTAGCTAACAACATGTCATGGAAAGTGACATTGAAGTGAATTTGGCAGACTTTCACATTATTGTAAAAATATCATCGTAATCACAATAATTGAAGTGAATCACAGAAAGAATAATGCCATTGTGTTGCACATGCAATCCCACCATCTCCCCTAGTTCCCCCTACATGCAAGCCATAGATTACTCCTAGCAATTTCTAATTACATTCCATTGACCATGTATGCATATCATTAATTAAATACGTAATCTGCATGTAATTAACTAACCTATAGGGGAGGAAGTAATTAACTTATATGACTGCCTTTCTAGTCCCACTGTAACTTCTCTCCAATGAATTAATCCATATTTGCCTTGGACCAATTTGCCCCTTAAACTATGCCTATTTACCCTTTTGCTATTAGTAATGTTTCTTTAACCATTCACTCATCGTTTCTTCTTGAGGAACGTGTCTCGGTCCGAGATTATTTTTGGGATTCACCTGTTTAGGTTTGTTGACCAAAATACCCCTAAGTAGATGCTCAATAATTTATGAGGATGGAATTTAAGATGAATGCACGAAAATCCAAATACGACTGCAATGATGTTATTGCAAAGGGTCAAGATATGACTGATATGGGCTGACCAAATGGGTCGAGAGAACGAGCCAGACTAGACCTGAATGGCCTAGTTGGGACGGCCCCTAGGCTGCTAATATTCTCGTGCATATGATCTTCTCGTTATACGAGCTAATTGGTAGGCCGACGAACTGCAAGAGTCGTTGGGAGCTCGCTTGAAGTGTAGTTGGGAGCTCGTTCGAATGGTATGGCGAGCTAGAGGCATTGCTATAAACTTGTTTGCCCTGAGATCCAAGCTCGGGCTCCAACGGTGAGTGAGCTTGCTTCGACAAATTCAGCTCAAGGTCTGTTAGGGCGGCCCGTTGGGTTAAGTCTAGCCCATAAGGGATAGAGCGAGAAATACCCATAACAAAAATATAGGGTGATTTTTGTAAGCCTTTTCAGCATTCCTATAAATCCTTAAAACTTAATTTTTTAAAAATTAAATTAAATAACAAATTGAGTCAAACTAACAAAAAAAAATACATGCCTTAATTTATTATTATATTTTAAAAAGAATGAATATATTTTTATTATGAAATAAACATTTGAAAAAAATTACAAGACACCTTGTATGTAAAATTTTTTGAGATAATTAAACATTTAATTTTCATACACATGTATCAAATTAATTCTACCCTTTAAATTTAATTTAAATTAATTATTTCTGCAACTTTTCGAATCCAAATAAAAAAAATTATCTGTGCAACTTAATTTTAATTATAGGCAACAAATCTATAAAACCTTATATGAATTTTTTTTAAAAAAAAAAAATCAACAACAAAGTGATTGATAGCATGGTATTGGTAGGTACGCAATTTTTTTTTATTTAATTTAATTTTTATTTAAAAAAATCTCTATTAAATCAAATCACTTGATCTATGGACAACTTTGATATATACAAATGGTCAAATGATTCCTTCTTCTACCAAAAATTATGGGACTGAGAGAAGACATCAGTGTCTTTCTTTAGCAAGAAAAGATATAAAGTTACATTACCTGTCCTGAGTACAATGGTACCATCACAAGAACTTAATTACTTGAGAGATAATGCTACATGAACGGAAAGTTAGACAGAAAGGTAGACAATTCTTAATTTTCGTGATATTTTGATACTAAAATATCGTGAGAATTTCAATTTTTTGAAAGCCCTCCCACAGTACTCTCTCTCTATCCCTCTGACTCTATCCCTCTCAACTTTCTTTCACACTCACCTATCTCACTCCCACCATTCCCGCCCATATTCTCTCTCTCTCTCCCCCTTTCACTCTCTCTTTCTCTCTCAAACTCACCACCACCGCGACAGTCCGCCGTCTCCCCTCCTCGCCCTGCCACCGTCGCGAGCATTGTCCTTCGTCGCCCCCCAACCGCTGCAAGCACCGCACCGCCTCGCCCCCCCCACCGCCGCGAGCACCTACTCAATCTCCTCCCCTGCCTCTACCTCCGTCTGCCTTCACCTCCGTCATCCGCCTCTGTCGCCGAGGCCTTCATTTCCTTCTCTCTCTCTCTCTTTATCTCTCTAGGCCTCCATCTCCACCGACGCCTCTGCTGTTAGTTGTCCGCCTCCACCGTTAACCGCCATCACCTCCATCTCCCTTCTCTCCCATTAACACTTATATAAATATATAATATATTTAATAAAAATGTATTTGAATATAACTTTAAGTTAAATATACATATTTTTTAAATAAAAATATAAACTAAACAGAGATATAAATAAATAATATATTTTGGTTTAAAAATATTTTTATGCTGTTATTTATTTGTATTATTTTCATAACATGAAATATAATACTATAATTTTATATAAATTTACATATAATTTTTGACTTTTGTGGTTTCTACTGATGACTAGTGAATGTCAACTATCCATCGATTTTTCCTGCCAATGCCCATCTTGTAAGATTTTTATTAGCGCGTAGAATAAAAATATTGTATTTATACATAAGATTTTTATTAGTTTGTAGAATAGAAATGTTGCATTTATACGCAAGGTGTGGGTGGTCTTGGATTTGGATAATAAATAGTAATAATAGTAGTAGTAAGCCAATTCTGTGATTCTTTGCCCGGAAAGCACAATTCAATACAACACAATAAATATTAAATTGATAAATTTTTCCTATTTATTAATTATACAATCAAATGAATTGAGAATTTGTTGACTTGAATTCCATTATATAGACATACCAGGAGGCCTTTCTTTCAGGGCAAATATATGCTTCCAATATATGTATATTTGTGAAAAGCTCAAGTTAATAAAGATATCTATATGCATTCTATTGTACAGTGGTTAAGGGGATAATCATAACTAGTGAATATATTGCAAAATATTTTGATCTTTAGTAACCTAAATATGAATTTCAATAAATATTATTTTTATAAAATAATTAAATAACTATATAATTATATATGAAAAATAACCTGTAACTAATCCTCCTCAAAGAGATATTTTCTTCACATATATAAACAGTAGTAAATACATAAGTAATTTGATTAATTCCTCAAATTGAAAAAAAAATTAATAACAAAGTATGAAATCTGCTTTGTAAAAATAATATAAATAATATTTTCTACCCTAACTGTCAAACATACAACCAAAATAAATCATGTTATTTAATTTTCATTTCAACAATCAAATTATTATAAAAAACCAACAAAAGCAAAGGGAGGGATGACGGAGGTGTGAGCAGGGGGCGATGGCAGTGCTGTGCAAGCGACTGCCAGAGGCGATGGCGGTTCGAGCGACGGTATGGGGGGGGGGGGCAACGATGGTCTGTGGCCGATGGTGGGGTGATGGTTGTGCGAGTGGCAAAGGGAGGGATGACGGAGGTGTGAGCAGGGGGCGATGGCGGGTGATGTTGGCAGAGGAGACGGTGGCCGATAGAGTGAGAGTGAAAGAATATACAATGAGGTTGAGCTGGCTAACAAAAAGGAGAGAGAGTACTGAAAGATCAGGGAGAGTAGATAGGAGACTGAAAGATCAAGGAGAGTGATAGAGATGTGAGAGTGAAAAGAGAGTGTCTCCATCAAGACTAAAGTAATCTTTTACACTAAGGGTTAATATAGTAATTTTGATGGAATTGTTCACCAAGTTGTTCAACTTTCCGTAGCATTATCCTTACCTGAGAGTACCTGCAGCACACTGCCCCATGCAGAAAGGAAGGCGACTTCCGGCATGTGGGGATCCAATCATGCAGAGTGTAATTATGTCAAAAAAAATATATATATATTCTTTAAATAAAAAATTAATTTATAATTTTTAACAAATATTATTAATTAATTACCGCACCATCCCCTCCCCCTGCAAACATGGTAATTAATTAAACTGGAGAGTTCGTCTCAATAGAGTTCATGAGGTGGGAGAAGATCCCACCATTAATATTTTCTTAGCTTCCTCTACCTTCAAGTTTGATTTTTAATTTATTTTTTTCTATATTAAACATAATTTTAATATAAAAATAATTATTTAATAAAATATAAATATAAATTCTATCATCCCTAAATTAAAAATAAATAAGAAATTTAAAATTCTGCTTACTTTTAAAAATAAATAATAAATTTAAAAATTTTAAATTAGAGAGAAAAAAAGTGTTGTCCCTAATCTAATTAGAGATGAAATTTTTTTCGTCTTTAATCCCTTTATGAAAGGAAGCATATTTTTAATACTTTTTTTTAAATAAGCTTATCACAAAATTACACATAACTATATTAATTATTATCACAAATTTTACTTACCAAAATTAATCACTACTCGTTGACATAGTAGGCTGTATTTATCTAAGATTTTATTTTTATTTTTTGATCTATTACTGTTAATTCTGTCTTATAATAATAGTTAATAAAAGAAAACAAAACGATAATTCTAGTTTAATTGGTATTATTATAAATCTCTATTTTTAAGATTTAAGTTTTAGATTTTTTTAATTCCAAATAATAACAATAATACTTAAATTGACTACTTTTTTTTTTTGTATTTTTTAAAATAAGTCCTACTCTTATTTTTGTTTTTTAATTAAGTCCTTAAAAATCAAATTGACTGCACATAATTACAAAATTAAATAAAATCTTAAAAAAATAACCAAAATTATCAACTAATTTGTTAATATTTTATATTTTAGAGCTTGTAATTAAGGGTTATTCATTTAGTTTTAAAATAATTTAATTAAAATAATAAATAATTGAAGTTCGATTTAAAAAATAGAAATTAAAGTATCAAATATAAATTATTATCTAAATAAATTATTAATTCTGATTTGTTTAGTTAAAGTTATAGTTACTTTAATGATTACAATTATAATCATAAATAATAATTTATTTATTTTTTTAATCATAACAAAATTTATATATATTTTATGTCTTTTTTAACTGTGTCAATTAGATAAAAATGTAACCGAATCTATCAAATTACTCAAATTGAACAGACTAATTTTTTTTTTTAAATTAAACTAACTCAATCAAATAGATACTTAAATCAAACAGATTAAAAAGTTAAAAAAATTAAAAATATCAAACTATTTATGTTACCCAATATTGACGTCGTTAAGTCATTAATAAACTTAAAATTCCTCTATAATTAAACCCCTTATTCCTCCCTCAAAAAAAAAAAAAAATTTAAATCACGTCAGACTTCTCTTAATAATTTGATCGATTTAGTTATATTTTTATCTAATAAATATAGGTAAAAAAATATAAAAAATATATAAATTCTGTTAAAGTAATATTTAAAAAATATAAAATTATATATATATATATACATGTATGTATGTGGGGATCGGGGAGGGGGTGTTCAAAGAGCGTGTTCAGCGGGGATTCTATGCATGGGGTTTGATACGTTCACGTCAGACATTTCTTATCTTGATCGATGCGAATAAGAGTTCAAGACTCTACTCGTCACTTTTTTGTTTTTCAAGAAAAAGCGGTAAGAAAATTTGCTTCCTACCTATTAACATCAAACAGAGCAGCAATCAAAAACTAGAGTGATGGGGTTGGTGAGGGGTCCTATCCAACGCCTAATTTATGTGTCATGACTTAGCTGGCAACATGTCATGAAAAGGAGTGCGATTTTGTTCATCGCCTTTAACAGGGTGAACGTAACCCCGTCAGTGGGGTTAAAAAAATAATAATATTTTAAAAAAAAAATTATTTTTAGTTATTTTTTTTTAAAAAATTATTTTCAGTCACTCAAATAAATTAATTGTTAGAAACAGTCACTTTCTAGTTTTAACCTTATCAATTATTTTTGTAAGTCTGTCATTTTTTTGTAAGTTTTAATCTATCCAATTTTAATTCTGTCACATTTTCAGTTAAATTTTAAAAATAATTTTTTTTAAAACATAATTAAATTTTTTTGAAATAGTTTTATTTTTTTTTTTTCAATTAAGGGATTATTTTTTTAAATGAAAAGTGGCATTGAAGTGAATTTGGCAGACTTTCACATTATTGTAAAAATATCATCGTAATCACATTATTGAAGTGAATCAGAAAGAATAATGCCATTGTGTTGCACATGCTTGCAAGCCATTTTCTCCCCTAGGGCCCCCTACATGCAAGCCATTTTCTCCCCTAGTTCCCCCTACATCCTTGCATTTTCTCCCCTAGGGCCCCCTACATGCAAGCCATAGATTACTCGTAGCAATTTCTAATTACATTCCATAGACCATGTATGCATATCATTAATTAAATACGTAATATGCATGTAATTAACTAACTAACCTATAGGGGAGGAAATAATTAACTTATATGCCTGCCTTTCTAGTCCCACTGTAACTTCTCTCCAATGAATTAATCCATATTTGCCTTGGATCAATTTGCCCCTCAAACTATGCCTATCATCCCTTTTTCTATTAGTAATGTTTCTTTGGCCATTCACTCACGATTTCTTCTTGAGAAAGGTGTCTCGATTCGAGATCACTTTTTGGATTCGTCCACTTAGGTTTATTAACAAAAATACCCCTAAGTAGACACTCAATAAATTTATAGAGACAACAATATAAAGTAATAGTAATTCAATTACAATATTGTGATTACGATGATAATTTAATAAGCCATGTTTTTCTGGTCTGTCATCTTGGTTTCATAACAAACAACGAAACAAAATATATATTTAATATTTCCTTTAGCTTATGTGTGTTCTTCCCTGTCATTTGCTTAGATATTCAACAATTTAGCACTAAGCTGAAGCAATTTTACAATACTCCCACTTTATGGTACACCAAATGAGATACAGATGGTATGATCCACACGTGACCTCCACCACATGTATATATTTTAAAACTTTTACACTATGATTGGATGGGAAAGTTTTACCCAAGGAATGGAAAATAAGATTGAATGGAAAATGAGTTGAAATTTTTTTTTTTTTTTAAATTTGACAATCATTAGAGAGAGAAAGGAAAAAAAATTAGATAACTTATATTTTACTATATTACCCTTATAAAATTTTTGTTTTATTGGGATAGGTAGAGATAAATTTGTTTTTTCATGAAAAAGCTAATTGTTTTCTCAATTACTTTAAAGTTGAAAAAAAAAAGTACGAGTCCCACGTCACTTTTTCCGTTTATTTTTCATTCAAATTCCATTCCTCTTCATCCAAACAAACAATGGAAAATCATAATCTACTCTATTTTCTCTTCCCTTCTCTGTCCTCCTCTTTCTCCTCCTTTTCCCTCCTCCCAATCATAGTGCTAGTAAATTTGGACCATTCATTGTACAGGGTTTTAGATTGTTCGATACATCCATCTCTATAACAGCTAGTAGTCTAGCCTTGGAGACTAGAAGAGCCATGAAGTATAAGGTTCCTCTCTTATGAGTGTAGTGTAGATAGGGTCACAACAATTAAACATTGTGCTCCGCCATAACTCTTCTAAGTCTTAACGACGTCCACAACTATTGTTTATATATTCATTATTATTATCACGTGTTTTGATCCTATTTTGTTATTATTACATAAATGTGAACATTCATGCTAGTTAGTTCGTAACACATTTCATAATGATGTTACGCGCAATCAATATGCATATATAAATATATTGTTGTTGTTGGAGTATTCTCTATAGTCAATTCGATCACTCATAACAATGAGAAAATACACAATAACACCAAATTTTTTAAAAATTTCACCTATCGCCCAAGATAAATTACACTTAAGTTTTTTGAAAAATCTCGGGTATTACAAACACCCTTGGGGAATTACGATTACACTATCAAGATAACATCCCATATTGACATCCCACATGAACAACATAAAAACATGCCAATGTCATATACTATGATTCGATGCATCATATAAAACAACATTTCATGTACATAATTTATCGCACAAAATTCAATGCACATGCATAAAATATTTTGGGACGAACCTTCCACATGAAAATAACCATTACATGTTAAATCATTCACATGCAACAAAATTCTTTGCATGTAATCAAAACAAGTTTAGCTATAATCAAAACCAAGTATTAGGATAGAACCACTCTACTCGAAAGTATCTCAGAATATCTCGATTTTCATGCACAATCTCAATTTTTGCACCAAAACTCAAACAACCGTATTAGTACTCAATTTCAAGTTTCAACGATCCCTGAACATCATATTTATTCAAAAGAATATCAATATCTATTTTTTCATAATTTCATCCATTTTAATCCTATTTTTCCCTCAATAATTCTAAAATAAATATCTCCTCAAATATTTTCTCAAATTTTGCTCCACCATAATTTATAAAATAATTTTAAAAAAATTTCTAAAAAAATAAATAAAAAATACCTAGCCACTGATTAGTGATCAATTTTGTAAAAATTTTGTTATAATTTCACCCTTATTTTGATCTTAAAATAGTTTAAATTGAATATTATTATGCATTTTGTGATTTTGTGCATGTTTAAAATATTAATATAAAAATATATATAAAATATATAAAATATAAAAAAATAAATATAATATATATAATAATATAATAATATAAAAGTATGGAAAGCCCAAATCCAAGCCCAACACAAGGAAGGCCCAAGCCCAACACAAGAAAGGCCAAGCCCAAGTCCAAGACAAGAAAGGCCCAAGCTCAAGCCCAACACAAGGAAGGCCCAAGCCCAAGCCCAAGCCCAACACAAGAAAGGCCCAGGCCCAAGCCCAACACAAGCAAGGCCCAAGCCCAAAAATATTAAAAGCTCAAGTCTCGCAAATTGATGACATCATCGCTTACATCATGGGTTGGAATGACATCATCGCTTACATCATGGGTTGGAATAACATCATCGCTTACATCACGGGTTGGAATGACATCATCGCTTACATCATGTATTAGATATTTTATTTATCTTTGTATTTTTAAATTAGTTATTTTGTTTTTCTTTAGATATTTTGTATTATTAAATTATATAATTAAATGGTCTCTATTGCATCCTAAAACCTATAAATAGAGCACTTGGGGTTCATTTGTAAGAATTCAATTTTTCTATAATGAAAGTATAGTTTCATTCTTAGGATTTCTCTCTCAAATTTTCACTTTAGTTTCAATATAGTTTCGTTCTTAGAATTTCTCTCTTAAATCTTCAACTTTTGTTTCCATATAGTTGTATTATGTTATTTAGATTGTCTTTTTATTATATACCGCCTATATGGTCGGTTGAATATTGTCTTTAAATATTGTCTTTTCATTATATACCGTCTATATGGTCGGTTAAAAAATAGTCTTTCAATTCTTGTCTTTTCTTTATATACTGCCTATATGGTCGGTTAAAAAATAGTCTTTCAATTATTATCTTTTCATTATATACCGCCTATATGGTCGGTTAAACAATAGTCTTTTAAATACTGTCTTTTAATTCTCGTCATTTAAATTCCTACCAATTTATTTTAAAATGAAAATGAATAGCTAAATCAATCTTGGGTTAAGGCAAGGACAGTGTCCAACGCCAATGATTCCTAAAGAAAGATATGCTTCAAGTATGTAATATTAATCTGATTTAATTTGAGCAGCGTGCGTATAGTGTATCTTTGAGTTTGAATTGAAGCATAAGCTTAACTTAGAATTTTCATGCCACGTATGGAGATTGCTAGACCTGGAAATGCTTTCATACCCAAACCCAAATGATTAATCTATATCTATAAATTCTGTCTGGAATATAATTCAATTTATGGTAATTACTTAACTTAGAATTTTCATGCCATGTATGGAGATTGCTTAAACAAGAATTATCATTATCTTGAACTTAAAATTACTGACAGAGTTGCAAAACTTAACTCAGATGAATATTACTGATCTTTTCTATCAAATTGGGAATTAATTGGTTTTGGCATTGAAATTGTCTTGACCCAAGCTACTTAAATTCAGTATTAGTTTAGTTTTAATTCTTACCTTTAAATCATCTTAATCACCTCCTAAACTCAAATATTTTATGATTTTTACTTTCAACCATAAATAATCTCCCTGTGAACCGACTCGGACTTACCGAAATATAAATTTAAAATTGTACTACACGCACACTCGCACACTGGCGAGTATAATCGCCCTACACCTGCTTTAATAAAAGGATTGACGTCTGATGAATTTGGTTGTAGTTTTGATAAATAAATGTGCAGGGTAGCGTAGCAGTCAGCCACGCCCCTTCATACTCCTGCCCACGCATCTGAAGCAATTGGCCAGCGCGTGTATTACACGCACCGACTATCTTCTTTGATGTTCCAGTCATCGGCGATTGTTTCAATCACTGATCTTTTTATACCACCTTGAAGCTCTCCTCAAGTCAATCTCGATAGCACATTCATTGGCTCGAAACATTATCGGAAGATGCCCAAAATGACCGATTATGATAAAACCTCACCAAAATCTCCAGAATTGATACCCAACACTCCAAGAACAAAATCCCCTTATCACTAACCTTGGAATCACTCCCAAATGCGAGTAATATGCGTGCAAAATCTCACCCAAAACCCTTGCTATTTATAGAAAAAAATCGACTACCTCTCGGTCAATCAAAGACTAAGACTTGGTCTCCAAGCTTTCCTAGGCCACAAAAGACCTCCCCTAGGCCAACCTCAATCGTCCCGTCACCAGAATCGGCAATGGGAAAGATGGTCACCAACTTTGTAGTGTTCACACAACAAGTTTTTGATATTTGTAATTTAACCCCTCCTCAATTTCCAATTACATTTTGGCCCTTTCCTTGAAGCCTCTAAGTTTTTCAATAATTCCATTAAGACCCATAAGATCTAGAGTCTTCATTTAATCCCCAAAAATTTAGAAAAAATATATTTTCCACCTCTCTCAAGCAAAATTAGGAATTTACACTTGGACTCGAATGTATGATTTGATTGCTAATCCTTTTGTTTCAACCTAAAACCAATTTAGGGTTATTCTACTTACAAAATCAAAGTCTCCTCAGGGTTCCTTTGACTTTCTGGAAGTGTCCTATGATGATTCAATTTTTTGCCTGAAACACAGATGTACCGAAAACTGTTCTTGATTTGATTTCTTTCGATATCATAAATCATGTCTCAAAATGCTTGTCCATCCTATATCATTTTCTTTAAATATTTAAATTCCAAAGCATTCCCTTCAGTTGTTTCGGTCACTCATAATTGTAAAAAATTACACTTATAGTCTCAAAACTTATGATAATTCCATTTACGCCCTAAGCCAAATTACACCTAAGTCCTCCAGAAATTCTTAGGTGTTACAAAAGAGTTACGCAAATAAACAATGGCGTGATTTAAAGTTTACGATTGGGGATCATGTTTTATTGTGAGTGATTCCCATAAAAAGTGTGCGCAGATTTGTTATTTCAGGGAAACACAGTCCCCGATACATTGATCTATTTGAGATATTAAAACAGGTGGGATATTTAGCTTATCAACTAGCTTTACCTCCTCAACTGACAAGAGTTCATAAAGTTTTCCATGTGTCGATGTTAAGAAAATATGTGTTGGACCCTCATCACATTATTGATTATCAATCCATGGAGGTCAGAAAGGATGTATCCTATGAAAAGCTACCCGTGTGTATTTTGGAATAGAAGAAAAAATATTGAGGAACAGAATGATTCCTTTTATAAAAGTTCAGTGGCAATGGCATTCGCCAGACGAGACCATATGGGAGCGAAAGGAAGAGATGATGTGTCTCTATGCCCATTTATTTGAATGATCATGTACGAATTTGGGGGATCAAATTCTTTTAAGGAGGGAAGAAATTATAATGATCGATTAATGGTTCAAGAATATATTGTCATAAATTTTATGTGTGTGGTATTTTGGAATTATTTGGCCAATGGTTAAAAAAATGTGTTGTGTTGTGAAAATGCCAAAAATAAATAAGTTTGTGAGTGTGAGAAAAAAATAATAATGATAATGAAATGAAATAATCAAGGAATTGGAAAATCATGGCATAATTGGGATGAGCAAAGCTGAAGTCAATTTATGTGAGTAAGTTTTGAGTTTTGTAAGTTTTAAGAAATTTAGTTTTTCTTCTTTTCTAAATATGAATTTTTGTGCTATGAAAAAATAGGAGGAATAAAATGAAGATTTTTTTTTTTTTTCAAAAATGAAGGTGTAGTTGGAAGTTTGTCGCGTAAGGCCAGCCTCGCGGTAAGGCTAGCCGCGAGGGCCAACCTCGTGGTGGCTTTGTGGAAATCTCCCTTTTTTGTGGATTTGACCCCATTCAATAATTGACACATGTCAGCGCCAGCCATACTTGAGAATCATGCCCTATAAATACCTAGTTACAGGACATTGATGGGGGCTTCCAATTTCGATAAAATTTAGACACTTTGACTACATCTTTTCTGTTTTCGTGAATAGTCATTGGGATTCAGTATTGACTTAAATATCAGAGGGTCATTGTAGGCAAGGATTCCCACGAGCCTTCTAACCCATTTTCGAGTGTCAACAGGACAATATCCTTGTGGCGAAACCCTGCAGCTAAAGTAAAATCCTAGCGGCAAAGGCACAATCTTGCGACGAGACCTAACAACTAAGGAAAAACCTTACAGTGAGACCTTGTGGTGGACTTAAAGCCTTGCTGCGAAACCTTGTGGTAGAGTTAAAGCCTTGCAGCAGAAACTTATGGCGAAGATCAAACCTTGTGGCAAGAGAGCTCGTGGCGAAGACCTTGTGGCAAAAAACTTGTGGTGAAGACCTTGTGGCAAGAGAGCTTGTGGCGAAGATATTGTGGCAAGAAAGCTTGTGGCGAAGACCTTGTGGCGAAGGAAGATCTTTGTGGCAAATGAGCGTGTGGTGAAATCCTTGTGGCGGGCATCCTTGAGGCAGCTTCCCTCACGGTAACCTAACTTCACCCGACACCAAGTTCTAGTGGACCCCACATCATAAATTTTAATTATTATATTTTTGGCAACAACAATTTAACGTCATCTGTGGGAAATGCAACAAAAAGTCAATTTTAACACAAGATGCCGAGAGGGACAAGATCAGCCAATTTAGCGAACCTGCCTAACCCCAATCGAATAGGCGCTCACACCAATACGGGAGCTATAATAAGCCCCATTCAAATGCACCCTCCAGTACCAGAATTTTCAGAAGATCACCCTAACAATGAAGTACGTTCAAAAAACTTTCCTATGCTCGAAGGTGACCACACTGCCAGACTGGGGGGCATGGAGCGTTCAAAATAGGGAGAAGTACACGTAGTTGGATTAAGGAGACATGCACCAGGGCGAGGGAAACAATTCCCACCTGCAGTGCCTGCTAGTCAGGAACAACACTCCTTTGGGAAATCTTCAATTCCAAATAAAAACCTCGTGGTGACTTCAGGGATAGCTTCACCCGCACTCTTACTCTTAGATTATGAACTATTGTAAAAGAATTTTGAGGAGCTGAAACAACATAATGATAAACTCAGGATGATCAATGAGGAGAATATGAGAAAAATACAGGTAGTCACTGCTTTTTTACGTGAACTAATGCAGGACATTCACATTCCCCACATTGGATAAACCGATACTAGGAGAGAACACCGAAGATCCTATAATACCCCATATTTTTGTGAAGATGCCACGAATTTTAAGTGAGTTTAAAATATCGAAAATATGTTTGAATTGGTAACGAGTGATCGAATCAGTCATAGGGAGTACCCTAGAGCTTAGATACCTAAGGTTAAAGATATATTTTTGACGAGCGTCTCCAGGCGAGATTTATGACGCCAAAAGAAATCAAATCAGAAATGATTTTCGGTTAAGCTAAGTTGTAGCCTAAAAAGATCGAATGATGGTAAGGGGTTTCCGAAAAATCGTATATATTGAATAATTTTGAGTTATTAATTTTGAAATTTTAAGTATCTCGATAAATTTGATGTTTGAGTGTGTAATTGTAATTAGAGAATTATCCAAAAGAAATAAGGATAAAATTATGAGCTTATGAGGTAAAATATTGAAGTTGAGGACTTGAAATAAGGGCCAAAGTGTTATTTGAAAGAAGTTTGGGGTTTTATCTTGGATTTCAAAAGAACAATTCATTCGAGTTTTGGATTTCAAAAGCCACTCAATTATGGGTTTGAGTCTTTGGAGTCCATGGCTAAGATTTTGACAAGTGCCATAATGTGATTGGTTGAAGAAATCTATAAAAAGGCACCATGGGTTCTTCTCAAATCATTCCAACCAAGTTTGAGGAGTGAAGCACTCTAAGAGGATGAGCTTGCTCTAGAGAGAGAGAAGGGAGTTTGGCAAGAAGGCGGGAAGAAAGCGGCGAAGAAGCGACGGAGAACGAGCCTCGTCAGAGTTGCGAGCCTTCGCCGGAATTTGCCAAAATCAGTCAGCAAAAAAGTGAGGTAAGTCCATTTTTTTTTGATAATCTTGTAGAGGGGGAAGAGAGGGTCGCGTAGGTTTAAACGGAGGTCGAATCAGAGTTAAAATGAGGAAGTTATGGCCGAAATACCAACCCGAGGCAAAGCAGTTCGAGACTATTGTGCAGCGCGTGAGATACTCACGCCGGATAATAGCTGCGCGTGAGGGCGCGTGGCTAGCCTTTTTGGGGCATGTGAGGGCGCTTGAGGGGTCCTTTTTCCATGAAATTTTTCAGTTATGCCCCTAATTTAATACCCTTCAATCATGTATAAAAATATTTGGGTTTAGGTTTACCGAAACGTGTATTTTCTGCAGAAACCTAGGCCGTTTGTTGTGAAATTATACCGTCGAAGAGATAAACCAACAAGGTGAGATTCCTATACTCCAAATCCTATTTTTTATTCTCTTATGAGTGACTTCTATTGCATGAGACGTGTTTCGTGAAGTTCTTACACATAAACGCTTGTTATTCTCTTATGTGAAATCATGATGCATATATGAAATGTATTTTTCTGAAAATTATATGCTATTGGCTTTTTAATTGCTGCATTTATAAAATTCGTGTGGCCATACTGTTGTACTTATTTGTTATTGGCCGAGGGCAAAAGTCGGATATCCCCCAAGAGGCACTATGCGTGCGCCATCGAGAAAGCTCTCGTGGGGAAGACCGTGAGCCTAAGGAACAACGGATGTGGTGCTTGCATGAGTGCTATGAAGTCAGGCCAAAGTAACATGGTTAGGGACTTCTCAAGAGGCGCTATGTGTGCGCCATTGAGAAAGCTCTCGTTGGAGGAGGCTAACGTGTTCACGAGGCACTTCGGAGTAGTTCTCGTTGTCTTTTCATACATTTTATACTTGATCATGCATCGATATAAACTGTTTTTGGAGTTTCTCACTAGAAGATTCATCTTCTAATTGGACTATGTCCCTGGAATATTCAAACGTTCCAGGTTCGACGAGCAGTTCTAAGGGAAATGAGGTAGCTGAAGAATAAGTTTAATTTGCTGTCTATAGCATGTTTAGAATATTTTCATTTATATGCAAACCTATGTATGTCTTGGATATGTTTAAGACGATCAGTTATATCTTGCGAGAGATGATGTCCATGTAATTCATTTTGTAAACGTCTTGAACAATTTTATGATAAATAAAACATTATGGTTGTGAACCATATCAGGTTCGATCTATCTTTCGCATTTAAAATTTTAATGCCTGTCTTAGCTATTCAATAATTGGGTTTGTAAGCTGAGAAGGTGAAAATTAGGGTTTTTGGGATGTTGTGTGATGTATGACAGCTATTGAGATATGAAAAATTTTATATTCCTGAAATCCTAAGTTATAACACGCTCAAGAAATTTGGGGTATTACAGTTGGTATCAGAACGAACTTAAGGAAAAGTTCGCATGTGGCTAGATGAGTAAAGCCACCATAAGTTTTGGGAATTAGGTTAGGATTTGTGAAATATTTAGTAGCATACTCTTGTTGCTTATTCAATTTGAATTGAACCATGCCGTGATGATTTAATAGATCGCCCTGTCTTCTTGCCAGATGGTGAATACAAGAAAGAACAGGCGCAAGAAAGGCAATGGCGAAGAAAGCAACACGAACCCGCACACAGAAGGTGGTGTGGAAGGTCAAAGAGATGCACAAGCCAACATCGGTGAAGGCCGGATTGATAGGATCGAGAGAATCCTAGAAGGCATGGCTGGGCAAATTTTGGAGTTGCAGCCCGAGCAAAGAAGAGTAGATTTCTTGGAGAGGTATCTACGACAAAATCCGTCAGTGTTTCGAGGAAAACTGGCAGATGACCCCACAATCAGTGAATCTGGTTGGACCAGACCGAGAAGATTTTGCAAAGATTAAGAATCTTGAATGAGGACAAGGTCGAGTGTGCAACCTATATGCTGGAAGAGGAAGCTACTCAATGGTGGAGGTCTATGTAGCGAACAATACCTAACCGGACAGGATCTCAAGGGTCAGCAACATACGTAGAAGTGGGGGAGGCACCCCAGATGTCGTGGAAACGATTTAAGGAACTGTTCAATGGGAAATTCTTTCCCACTTGCTGGAAGTTGGCTAGAGCTCGAGAGTTTATGAACTTACGCCAAGGGCCAAATATGTCTGTGGCCCAATACGAGGATGAATTTTTGCGGTTAATCAAGTATATGCCGCTGTACAGGATGGACAATGTGGAGAAGGGACGAAAATTCTTGTAAGACTTGCGAATTGAATTTCAACAGCTGATGAGCGTGGGCCATGTGGAGTCTTATGCAGACATAGTTTTCAAAGCTATGACGGCTGAGGAGAATATGACACGGGTGGCAGAACTAAAGGCCATAACTGTTCAAACTAGAGGACAATCAGAGAAATCCCATTGAACTATGGGACCTCAGGATGGGAAGACCATGAAAAAGGGCAAGGCGTGCTTTAAATGCAAGAAGAGGTACCCAGGCAAGAGGTGCGATGGCCAAAGTATTATCTGTTACACCCGTGGACAACCCGGGCATACTTTCAGAAATTGCTCGAAGGGAATGGTCCAAGAAGGTAAAGCTATAGCAGCAACACCAGTGAGCGTGATTTGCTACAATTGCAACCAGCACGGGCACATCTCGAGAAATTGCCTGAAGAAGAAAGAGCAGCCGCTAAACATTGAAGAAGGAAAAGGGACCAGGTAGGGGCGAGTCTATAATTTGACCAAGGAAGACGTATAGGCAAATCCTGCAACTATCCAAGGTACTCTTTTCATTTTGGATACTCCTGTGCATGCATTGATAGATCCAGGGTCTACTCATTCTTTTATATCGCATGCTTTAGTTGGCAGTTTGAGAGTAGAAACCAAGTCTATGGGGTGTCTTATGGTGATTTCGACACCTATGGGTAAGAGTATGAAGTCCTCAAAAATGGTAAAGGGATGCGAAATTCGCTTGAGTAATGTTCGATTCCAGGCTGATCTGATTCTATTGGAAGTATATGAGTTCGACGTAATCTTAGGGATGGACTTCTTGTCTAAGTACGACGCCAATATAGACTGTCGTCGGAAGATAATGACCATAAGAAAACCCGAGGGAGGGTGGATCAAATTTCGGGGACAAGGCAACCCCAAGGTCGTAAAGATAATTTCAGCAATGAAGGCTACAAAGCTGTTGAGCCGAGGAGCTCATGGATTCATAGCTTATGCTCAGTTAGAAGAAAGAGAGGTATCGAAACTCAATGAGGTGCGAGTAGTATGAGAATATGATGACATGTTTCCAGAAGAATTACCGGGACTACCTCCACCTCGGGAAATTGAGTTCTTAATTGAGTTAGTGCCAGGAACCCAGCCGATATCAATTCCGCCATACCGAATGGCTCTGGCGGAGATGAAAGAATTGAAGAGTCAGCTACAGGAGTTGACTAATAAAGGGTTCATTAGACCAAGCACGTCGCCATGGGGCGCACCAGTGCTATTTGTAAAGAAAAAAGATGGGAGTCTAAGGATGTGCATTGACTACCGTTAGCTAAATAAAGCCACTGTAAAGAACAAGTATCCACTCCCAAGCATAGATGAGTTGTTTGATCAACTACAAGGTGCGAAGGTGTTCTCAAAGATTGATTTGAGATCCGGATATTATCAGCTGAGAATTAAACTAGATGATGTTCCAAAGATGGCATTTCAGTCAAGGTATGGCCATTTTGAGTATTTTGTAATGCCATTCGGATTAACTAACGCCCCAGCAGCGTTTATGGATCTTATGAATAGAGTGTTCAAGCCCTACCTGGATCGGTTTGTGATCGTCTTCATAGATGATATATTGGTGTATTCTTTGAATGAGAGTGACCAAGAGGAGCACTTGAGAATAGTGCTAGGAACCCTCAGGAAACACCAATTGTATGCCAAGTTCTCAAAGTGCGAGTTCTGGCTATCCCAAGTGGCGTTTCTTGGGCATGTGATCTCAGCCGAAGGAATCTCAGTGGATCCAGTTAAGATTGAGATTGTTCGAGGATGGAAGCAGCCGATATGCGTGACCGAAGTACGAAGTTTTTTGGGATTGGCAGGCTACTATTGAAGATTCGTGGAAGGGTTTTCGAAGATAGCTGCATCTATGACGAAGCTTATACGGAAGGAGGTCAAGTTCGAATGGAATGCAAAGTGTGAGGAAAGCTTTCAAAAGCTCAAGGACAGATTGACCTCAACACCTATGCTGGCAATGCCTAGTGGGCCTGGTGGATATGTTGTATACACCGATGCCTCGAAGGTTGGTTTGGGTTGTGTATTGATGCAGCATGGTTGGGTGATCGCATATGAATCACGCCAATTGAAGAGACACGAAGTGAACTACCCAACACATGACTTGGAGCTAGCAGCGGTGGTATATGCTCTGAAGCTATGGAGGCACTACTTATATGGAGAGACGTTTGATGTATTCACAGACCACAAAAGTCTAAGGTATGTGTTCTCGCAAAAAGAGTTAAACACGAGGCAGCGACGCTGGATGGAGTTCCTGAAGGACTACGACTGCACCATCTTATATCACCCGAGGCGTGCCAATGTGGTAGCTGATGCTTTGAGTAGAACTGTGCCTACTATTATGGCCGGGTTGATGGCCCAGGAGTGGCTACTGATTGAGGCTTTTAGCCTGATGACGGTGAGTGTAGTGCCGAAGGGATCTTCTATCCTAGTAGCTAGCCTAGCGGTTCAGCTGGATCTGGAGACCGAGATACGTGAGGCTAATGGAAGTGATCGACGTATACGTCTATGGGTAGACGAGTAAGGCCAGCTTAGGAGTTCAGATTTTGAGATGCGAAATGGCATTCTCAGGTTTCGGGGTAGAGTGTACGTGCCAAACCTTCGGGAGTTGAGGCAAAAAATTTTGGATAAAGCCCATAAAGCTAAGTATACCATGCACCCAAGAGCCATGAAGATGTATCGAGATCTTCGGGAAATCTACTGGTGGCCTGGGATGAAGGCCAGCGTGGCTAGGAGGGTGGCACAATGTGATATATGCCAAAGGGTAAAGATTGAGCACCAGAAACCTGCAGGGTTGATGAGACCTTTGGAAGTTCCGGAGTGAAAATGAGAACATATCACGATGGATTTCATAATAGGATTTCCGAAGAGTCGAAGGGGTTATGATGCCATTTGGGTGGTGGTAGACAGGTTGACAAAGTTGGCGCATTTCTTGCCTACAAGGATGGATCAACTGGTACGAAAATTTGCAGAACAGTACGTGAAGGAAATCGTACGACTCCATGGTGCGCCGGTAAGTATAGTTTCAGATCGGGACCCGAGGTTCACCTCGAGATTTTGGGAAAGTTTGTAGGAATGCATGAGAACTCAACTAAAATTGAGTACAACTTATCACCCCCAGACTAACGGGCAATTAGAGAGGACAATTCAAACTCTTGAAGATATGTTGAGATCCTGTGCCCTTGATTTTGGAGAAAATTGGGAGGAGCATCTGCCATTGGTAGAATTCGCTTACAACAATAGTTACCACGGCAGCATCGGGATGGCTCCTTATGAGGCTTTGTATGGAAAAAAGTGTTGATCGCCCATCTGTTGGACCGAAGTAGGGGAACGACAGATGTTAGGGCCCGAACTTGTGCAGCAGACTACCGATAAGATTCGAATAATCCAAGAGAGGATCTGAGCTGCGCAAAGTCGACAAAAATCCTATGCTAATCAAAGAAGAAGGGATTTAGAGTTCGAGGTCGGGGATCTAGTGTATCTCAAGGTGTCACCCCAGCATTTGGTGACACGTGGAAGCGGTAAAAGAAAGCTGAAGCCAAGGTATATAGGACCATATCCGATTGTGGAAAGAGTCGGACCTTTGACCTATCGATTGGAGCTTCCACCCAGTTTGTCCGGGATTCATAATGTGTTCCACGTCTCCCAACTTCGAAGGCATGTGCCAGATCCAACTCTCGGAATTTGAGTGGAGACAATTGAGCTAAGGAATGACTTGACCTACCCAGAGTCACCTGGAGCAATTTTAGATCGCCGAACTCAAGTGTTGCGAAATAAGGAGATACCGTTAGTGAAGGTTCAGTGGGGAAAACACTCGGATGACGAGGCAACATAGGAACTTGAGGAAACAATTAGGAAGAAATATCCTCATTTATTCGAGGAAATGGAAATAGAGTAGGAAATTTTTATTTTTTCTTCTAGAAATTGTATTTCAGAATGCAATAATTATTTAACATTCAATAATGTTGAGTATGTTTCAAATTTCGAGGACGAAATTCTTTTAAGGAGGGGAGAATATAATACCCCATATTTTTGTGAAGATGCCACGAATTTTAAGTGAGTTTAAAATACAAAAAATATGTTTGAATTGGCAACGGGTGATCGAATCAGTCGTAGGGAGTACCCTAGAGCTTAGATACCTAAGGTTAAAGATATATTTTTGACGAGCGTCTCGAGGCGAGATTTATGACACCGAAAGAAATCAAAACAGAAATGGTTTTCAGTTAAGCTAAGTTGTAGCCTAAAAAGATCGAATGATGGTAAGGGGCTTCCGAAAAATCGTATATATTGAGTAATTTTGAGTTATTAATTTTGGAATTTTAAGTATATCAATAAATTTGATGTTTGAGGGTGTAATTGTAATTAGAGAATTATCCAAACGAAATAAGGATAAAATTAAGAGCTTATGAGGTAAAATATTGAAGTTGAGGACTTGAAATAAGGGCCAAAGTGTTATTTGAAAGAAGTTTTGGGTTTTAGCTTGGATTTCAAAAGATCAATTCATTCTAGTTTTGGATTTCAAAAGCCACTCAATTATGGGTTTGAGTCTTTGGAGTCCATAGCTAAGATTTTGACAAGTGGCATAATGTGATTGGTTGAAGAAATTTATAAAAAGGCACCATGGGTTCTTCTCAAATCATTCCAACCAAGTTTGAGGAGTGAAGCACTCTAAGAGGAGGAGCTTGCTCTAGAAAGAGAGAAGGGAGTTCGGTAAGAAGGTTGGAAGAAAGCGGCGAAGAAGCGGCGGAGAACGAGCCTCGTCGGAGTTGCGAGCCTTCGCCGGAATTCGCCAAAATCAGTCAGCAAAAAAGCGAGATAAGTCTATTTTTTTTTTTTGATAATCTTGTAGAGGGGGAAGATAGGGTCGTGTAGGTTCAAATGGAGGTCGAATCAGAGTTAAAATAAGGAAATTATGGTCGAAATACCAACCCGAGGTGAAGCAGTCCGAGACTGTTGTGCAGCGCATGAGATACACGCGCTAGATAATAACTGCGCGTGAGGGCGCGTGGCTAGCCTTCTTGGGGCACGTGAGGGTGTGTGAGGGGTCCTTTTTCCATGAAATGTTTCAGTTATGCCCATAATTTAATACCCTTCAATCATGTATAAAAATATTTGGGTTTAGGTTTACCGAAACGTGTATTTTCTGCAGAAACCTAGGCCGTTTGTTGTGAAATTATACCGTCGAAGAGATAAACCAACAAGGTGAGACTCCTATACTCCAAATCCTATTTTTTATTCTCTTTTGAGTGACTTCTATTGCATGAGACGTGTTTCGTGAAGTTCTTACACATAAACGCTTGTTATTCTCTTACGTGAAATCATGATGCATATATGAAAAGTATTTTTTTGAAAATTATATGCTATTGGCTTTTTAATTGTTGCATTTATAAAATTCGTGTGGTCATACTATTGTACCTATTTGTTGTTGGCCGAGGGCAAAAGTTGGATATCCCCCGAGAGGCGCTATGCGTGCGCCATCGAGAAAGCTCTCGTGAGGAAGACTGTGAGCCTAAGGAACAACGGATGTGGTGCTTGCATGAGTGCTATGAAGTCAGGCCAAAGTGACATGGTTAGGGACCTCTCGAGAGGCGCTATGCGTGCGGCATTGAAAAAGCTCTCGTTGGAGGAGGCTAACGTGTTCACGAGGCACTTCGGAGTAGTTCTCGTTGTCTTCTCATACATTTTATACTTGACCATGCATCGATATAAACTGTTTTTGGAGTTTCTTACTAGAAGATTGATCTTCTAATTGGACTATGTCCCTGGAATATTCAAACGTTCTAGGTTCGACGAGCGGCTCTAAGGGAAAGGAGGTAGTTGAAGAATAGTTTAATTTGTTGTTTATAGCATGTTTAGAATATTTTCATTTATATGTGAACCTATGTGTGTCTTGGATATGTTTAAGACGATCAGTTATATCTTGCGAGAGATGATGTCCATGTAATTCATTTTGTAAACGTCTTGAACAATTTTATGATAAATAAAGCATTATGGTTATGAACCATATCAGGTTCGATCTAGCTTCCGCATTTGAAATTTTAATGCCTGTCTTAGCTATTCAATAATTGGGTTTGTAAGCTGAGAAGGTGAAAATTAGGGTTTTTGGGATGTTGTGTGATGTATGACAGCTATTGAGATATGAAAAATTCTATATTCCCGAAATCCTAAGTTATAACACGCTCAAGAAATTTGGGGTGTTACAGATCCCAAGACAACCCTCTAAGGACCCCTCAGCAGAAGATAAGAATCAAAACTCTAGGGTTGAATAACCAAGTCTAAGAAATAATAGATTGAGAAGGAAATATGGCAGGGGAAAAGAAAAACTCACATGTATAAAGAGACAACAGAAAACACCTACTCTAGAGTCCCTTATGACCCATCTCTTTGCCAAAATGAAGCAGAACATAAAACACTCAGTGCGTCTAACATCAAATGCCTCATAGAAGTGGTGCTAGAGCAGAAACTGGTAACGATGGTGCCAGATGTAACTCCCCTGATAGGGTTTCCTCTATCTAAGGAACTCCAAAGGAAACCAAAGCAACCAGGGTTCAAATTGTCACAGTTTTCAGTATACTCAGGAAGGGAGGACCTCGAGAAGCACTTACAATACTTTGTTGCAGTGGTCGTGTTACATGGATGGAATGAGGTCACTAAGTGCAAGGCTTTCCCACTCTCCCTTGTAGGACAAGCTCAGCAGTTGTTCACTGAATTAAAAGCAGGACATATACGATCATTCGAACAGTTGAATATTTTAAATGACCCACTTTAAATGTTAGATTTCCTAAGGTAGACTAGCCTTAAGAAGGCGAAAAAAAGGTGAAGCGATCACATGACAGCTCTAACATGAGCCCGTTCCTGAAGGTCAAGTCACCTAATGGCAATCTAGTGCCAATGACCACAAGCTAGCTTGGGATCACCTGAACATCTAATGCCTGTGCCCACAGACTCACCCATATCACTCGTTTGAGTTCAGTGCTATACCTTTTCAACTAGACCCAACTCCTTAGTTGATCGGGCGCCTAGGTCTCTCGGCAAACTTGGATGTCTGGTAGGAATTCTGCGCTGGACCACTGGCCAAACCTAAATCCCCTAAGGTAGACTGGCTCAAGTAAGGAGTAAAGAGAGATGGAACAACCATGTGAAAGTTCTGTCATGATCTCGCTTATCGGAGTTGAGTCACTCAATTGCAATCTGGTGCCAATGACCACGAGTTGGCTCGAGATCACCAGAACATTCAACACCTATGCCCACAGACTCACCCAGGTCTCTCGTTTGAGTTAGGTGTTGTGCCTTTTTGGCTAGACCCAACTCCTTGGTTGATCTGGTGCCTAGGTCTCCCGGTAAACTCTAATGTCTTCTAGGAATCTCATGCCGAACCATTGGCCAAACCCAGATTCCCTGAGGTAGACTAACCCTAAAAGATGGACGTGGAGGACACAATAGCCAGTGCATTATGATCTGTCCTAGGATTACTGGATGCACCGAACCTTGTGCCCGTAGGCTCACCGGGATCCCTTGATTGAGTCCTATGCTATGCTCCCAAGTTAGACCCTACTCCTTGGTGCATCAGGTGCCTAGGCCTCCCGGCAAGCTCGAGCACCCGGCAAGAATCCCACAGCAGAACCTATCTCTCGAGGGCTTGGTTGCCCATAGATAATCTGGTACCTAAGCCTCCAGGCGATGTAAGGTTTTCGGGTATCCTGGAACCCTTGATTGAGTTCAGGTGTTAGACCCAGCTCTTTGGTTGACATTTTACTCTTCAATTTTGTCTAAACATAAAACAAAAGAGTGGAGAGAAATTGCTGTGCCATGAAAAAATAGGAGGAAAAAAATGAAGTTTTTTTTTTTTTTCAAAAAATGAAGGCGCGGTTGGAAGTTTGCTGTGCAGGGCTAGCCTTGCGATAGCCTACCGCGAGGCAATGCTGGCCAGCCTACGGCAGCTTGTCGTGGGGTGAGGCAAGGCTAGCCGTGAGCTGGCCGCAAGGGCCAGCTTGCCACGAGGCGAGGTTAGGTTGGCCGCGAGGGCTAGCCTCACGGTGGCTTCATGGCAATCTCCCATTTTTGTTGGATTTAACCCCATTTAATAAACGACACGTGTTAGTGCCAGCCATTCTTGAAAATCGTGCCATACAAATACCCAACTATAGGACATTAATGTGGGCTTCCAATTTCAGTAAAATTTAGACACTTTGACTGCACTTTACTTTTTTCGTGAATAGTCATTAGGATTCGGTACTAACTTAGGCATCGGAGGGTTATCGCGGGCGAGGATTCCCGCAAGTCTTCTAACCCATTTTCAAGTGTTAACAAGACAATATCCTTGCAGCGAGATCTTGTGGTGGAGTTAAAAACTTGTGGCGAAGGTAAAATCCTAGCAGCAAAGGCATAATCTTATGGCGAGACCTAGCGACAAAGGCACAATCTTGTGACGAGACCTAGTGGTAAAGGAAAAATCTTGCGGCGAGAACTTGTGGTGGAGTTAAAGCCTTACGGCAAAACCTTGTGGCGGAGTTAAAGCCTTGCAGCGGAAACTTGTGGCAAATACCAAACCTTATAGCGAAGACCTTGTGGCAAGAGAGCTCGTGGCGAAGACCTTCTGGCACGAGAGCTCGTGGCAAAGACCTTATGGCAAAAAACTTGTGGCGAAGACCTTGTGGCAAGAAAGCTTGTGGCAAAAACTTTATGACAAAAAAGCTTGTGGCGAAGACTTTGCGGTGAAGGAAGATCTTTATGACAAAGAAGTGTGCGGCGAGCATCTTTGCGGCAAACACTCTTGAGGTAGCTTCTCTCGCGACAACCTAACTGCACCCGACACCAAAATCGAGTAGACCCCACATCATAAATTTTAATTATTGTATTTTAGCAACAACATGTAAGAACCGTTTCCATAATATATATTCAAATTAATAAGATTAAAATGGGTATTATTAACAAAAATAAAAATATATAAGAACAGAATGGTCCAATATTGAATGTTTTACAAACATATACACACACTTTTTTTATAGATTGTGTGGATTTGCATGTATATATGAAGTGTAGATGAAATTATAGTATAGATATGAAACGGTCCATTTAAAAAATTATTAAGATTCAGCTTAATTTTTTATTTATTTTTATAATAACCAACTACGTACTATTAAACCAATCACTTTTTACCCATTATTTAGATTAAATGCAATGAACCCTAGAATTTTAATTTTTTCTTCTTTTCTTATTACCCAAAGAAAACGTGAGTAAATTTCAAAATGGCCATTCTCAACTTTTAAATGCATCAGTTATTGGAGGAGAAATTAACATTCGTTAAACACATTAATTAATGTACTAAATATTTAAATTAGAAATATTAATTGGATATAAGGCGCGCATTGGGACCAAAATGAGAAATCAAAAGTCTTACATGCTTAATTACCGCCACTTTTTATATATATAGTAGCTAGTGATAGTGATATTTTAAATGTGTAAAATACGAGTCTTTTTTTCTCTTTCATTAAAATATTGAATTTTAATGAAAGAGAAAGAATAGCTAGTGTAGAATTTTAATTTTCATTTCAAAATATATCATTATCATATTAAAATATTGAATTTTAATTATTAAGATCATTGTGGTTGGAGCAGTTGTAATGTAGTCTTCCTTAATTTCCTTACCATTTTCATATTAACTATGTTTCCTTCCTGTACTCTCTCACTCACTCACTCACTCATGCTTCATAATTCATCCAAACATTTTAATTCAAAGAACTCAAATCTTTAACAAAATATACATTAGAAGTTCACCCTACCCTATTACATTGGGCTCATGAAATAGAACTCAGATTACGGTGGCAACAAGAAAAATAATATTGTGCTCATGAAAAATAATATTTATGGAAAAGGTTTACTTTTCCATAAATACTAATAATGCCATTGACAATTAATATTGTGCTTATTTTTTCTACAATGAAAATGAAAAAGAAAAGAAAAGAGGTAAAAGTCCAAAATAGGTTTAATGGCTTGTGGTGTGTGTGCAAAGGAGAGGGGCAAGGTGGTAAATTGGCCTAGGAAGTGGGTGGAAGGCTGATGGGCGGCCATTCCTCCCCCATACCTCTTGCTTTTCCATGTCCCTTCCCTTTTTCCTCTCTCCTCTCTCGATCGTCCACTTCTTCTTCTTCTTCCATTTTCAATCTCCATTGAAGCTTAAGTGGGAAGTTGCAGCTGGTTGTTCTTCTCTTTGGACCAAGCATCATTAAGGCAAATTCTTCTTGCATCTCTTTTTGGTTATGCAAGTTTATCTTCTATTTTCTTCCACATTGCAAGTTCCCGTTGATTTCTTTCTTGTTAATGCAAGTTTTGGGTTCTTTTTCTCTTCGGTCATTTTTGTGAGTTTTCTTTAGGGTTTAGTTTACCCTAGATTCTCAAAGGAATGACACTTGATTGATTAGGAATGTTAGAGAAGCAAGATTTGATGTATCTTGCTTGGGAGGTTGAGTTTTGTGAGTTATCGATGTTATTTTTAAGTTTCAGGCCTCTGTTGGTCGACCAAGTATGTGTTTTGTTCTTCAGTTGGTCCTATCAGTCGACTAAGTAAGTGTTTCGTTCTCTGATTAGTCGACCAAGTTTTTCTATCGGTCGACCAAGTACATGTTTTGCCTTCTAATCAGTCGACCAAGTATTTTTGTTGGTCGACCAAGTATATGTTTTGCTTTCTGTTAGTCGATCAAATGTTCAATCGGTCGACCAAGTGTTTTAGTCGGTTGACCAAGTGAGAAATTCAGCTTTTGTTAGTCGACCAAGTGTTT
Organism: Diospyros lotus; assembly: GCF_014633365.1. Taxonomy (NCBI): domain Eukaryota; kingdom Viridiplantae; phylum Streptophyta; class Magnoliopsida; order Ericales; family Ebenaceae; genus Diospyros; species Diospyros lotus. Next base: position 29,766,710 of record NC_068343.1, on the reverse strand, counting down.
AGGTTAGTCGACCAAGTGAGAACTTCAACTTTTGTTAGTCGACCAAGTGATTTCAGTCGGTCGACCAAGTGATAATATAAACTTCTGTTAGTCGACCAAGTGTTTTTAATCGGTTGACCAAGTTCCTAGTTAGTCGACCAAGTCTTCTTCATCAGTCGACCAAGTCTTCAGTCGGTTGACTAACTCTTTTATTCGGTCAACCAACAGAATGTGTTAAACATATCCCTTGGGTCCGACTCTTTTCTAAAGTTTGCAATTCTTCCCCAAAACTCTTATGATGTTTAGCTGGCTTCAAAAATCATCTCGTAGATATGTAAGTGTTCCAAAAATGGGGAAGTCAATTAATGGGGGGAAATAAAAATGAAAATCATGATGATAATGAAGAGAACATTGCTAATAATGAAGCATGTTTGATATGTCCATTTGAAATCTACATAAGCATTGCATGGTATTAAAATTTGCGCACATATTATTTTGCGCGGCGGCTATGTACCGCGGATGAGAAAGGATATCCTAAAGAGCTCCTGACGCGGGTAAGGTGGCTATAAACCCTGTAGGCAATGCTCAAGCCAAGTGAATGGCTAAATGATTTTTTTATGTATATGTATGCATGCATGTGAATAAAAGGCCTTGAGGGCCGATATGTTGCATGGGAATTTTATATATTCATGAAAATGAAATAATGCATAAAATGCATAATGACAATGGCATGGGAGCGATAAAAGTGATGGGTTCTAATGGGAAATGCTACTCATATATGGGAAGTCGGGTCTATTCCACTTTGGTTATCCATGCCTTGACTCTATTGCTTCATTTGTTATTATACATACTTGCTGAGCCTTGTGGCTCACCTTGTTTATTTCTGTCATTCCAGGTAAGGGAAAAGAAATTGCTGAGGGCGAGTCCAGTAAGGCTAGAGCCCGGGTCTAGTTGTGTACAAAGATATCCCAGCTGAAAAGGTTCATGGGAGTGATTCGTTTTGAGGGCATGTAGAGTGAGATTTATTTTGTAAATGATATTTGCCTTTACATTTTGACTGTATGACTTTTGAGCCTAAAGATTTGTGTAAGTCAAATTGCCATTGGAAATGTTTGCTTTTGGCTCCTGATGATCAGTGAGCAAGTAAAAAAAGTTTAGCTGATGTTTAATTTGAGTTATTATTTCTGTATCCATTTATGTGACGACTTCCTTTCGGATTTTCCTATGCTAGCGGGATTATCCGGGAGAGGGCCGCTACAGATGCCCATAAAGGGTATGTGTAGATTTGTTATTTCAGGGAAACTCAATCCTCGATAGATTGGTCTATTTGAGATATTAAAACAGGTGGGATATTTAGTTTACTGACTAACTTTACCTCCTCAACTGACAAGAGTTCATAACGTTTTCTACGTGTCGCTGTTAAGAAAATATGTGCCGAACCCTCAGTACATTATTGATTATGAATTCATGGAGGTCAGAGAGGATGTACCCTATGAAGAACTACCCATGTGTATTTTAGAACAAAAAGAAAAAGTATTGAAGAACATAACAATCCCTTTTATAAAAGTTAAGTGACAATGGCATTTCCAGAAAAGACTATATGGGAGCGAGAGAAAGAGATGAGGCATCTCTACCCCCATTTATTTGAATGATCAGGTACAAATTTAGGAGACCAAATTCTTTTAAAGGGGGAAAAATTGTAATGACCGATTAATGGGTCTAGAATATGTTGTCATAAATTTTATGTGCGTGGTATTTTGGCATTATTTGGCCACAGGTTAAAAGTATTTGTTGTGTTGTGAAAATACCAAAAATAAAAATAATAATGATAATGAAATGAAATAATCAAGGAATTGAAAAATCATGGCATAATTGGGATGTACAAAGTTGAAGTCAATTTATGTGTGTAAGTTTTGAGTTGCATTAAAAAAAAAAGTAGAGAAAGAAATTCAATTTTTTTTTCTTTTCTAAATACGAATGAACCGTTTTCATAATATATGTTTAAATTAATAAGATTAAAATGGGTATTATTGACAAAAATAAAAATATATAAGGACAGAATGGTCCAATATTGAATGTTTTACGAATATATACACACACCTTTTTTTATAGATTGTGTGGACATGTATGTATGTATGAAGTGTAGATGAAATTATAGTATAGATGAAACGGTTCATTTAAAAAATTATTAAGATTCAGTTTAATTTTTTATTTATTTTTATAATAATAGTGTCATAATTTTATGATTTTGTCCTTAAGCTAGGTCTGCAACCAGCTTTTCAATATAGTCGCATCTCTACCTTGATAAAATATAGAGAAGTAGCGTAGGACATTGCCTATGTTGAAATAAAAATATAATAATGATATAATAATAACAATAAGTGCAGTTAAATGCGAATATATCATCATCCTCTTCATCGTAATGATCCATGTCCAGTTCCTTTGGAGCATCTTCTATGGTGTCAATTTCTGGATTTGTGCAGCCAAGTGTACTAGCAGCCACGAGTGCATGGGCAACTTCATCTTGCTTGAGTGCATCAACTTCCATATTCTCATTGCCCCTTAGGTGCCAGTCTAATTAATCGGTATTGAGCCTGAACCACCTAGGCTCTAATCCATTTTGTATGTTAAGTTTTTTGTTTCCTCTTATCCTTTCTTTCTCTCCTTGCTTTCCCCTTCTCTCTCTCACACATCGCCGCCGACCGTCTTTTGTGGAGTCGTCGTCACCAGTTTCCCTTTTTGTCTCAGCCTCTCTCATCACACGCCGCCATCGTCAATTGCCTCTTCAAAAGCTCTCTCCGACGCCACCAACGTCGCTAGTCTTCTCTCTTGGCCCCTTAGTCGTCGCCGACAGATGTCTCTCTCGTGGCTGTTCTTCCTCCGCCATCCAGTAATAGCCATCACCCGTTTATATATATAATATTAAACTTATCAGTTTATAATTTATATATATAAACTTTTTTTTAAGTTATATATATATATAAACTTATATTATATATATAATCTGTTTATATATATCACAAATTAAAAAACAAAAAAAAAAACAATCTGACGCTAGACTCCAATCTGGCACTCAACTAACGTCTACCACGATTTAGAACACTGACTGTAATTAGCAATACAAGGTTTTGACGACTTACTCTATTTAACACATATTTTATACTATCATTTAGTATTAACAAGTGCCACATACAATATACCACATATAAGTATCAACATTCACACTCCACAACAACATGAATCATACTTTTTTTTTCCAAATGCAAATTAAAAGAAATGCAATCAACCATAAGTGTAAATACGCACAAATCAGACAAAATGGATTCTAGTTTCCCAAATGCAATTAAAGAATGAAATCATGAATAGTATACATAAAATACTAGGATGATTGGAGATATGAATGCAACAATTATCACCATAATACAATTTGAAGCACCTCTTGACTGAGGCGCGTTAAAGTCACCTAACAAAGTTATTAAATCACATGAGAAAAAAATAAATACAAGATCCAAAATGTCTATCCCAACTAACTAACGAAAAAGTGGACGACTAGGGTTAAACGGGGCAATAGATTGGGTTTTGGACCGACCTAAAGATTGCCACAACCGAGCCAGCCCTAGCCCCAAACACATTGGACTGTCCCATGAACTAGCTAGGTCCTACCAACTTGGCCAACCCTAGAAACAACCTAAACCAGCCACAACTGCTGCCACCAGAGGCCATCGGCGACCACTATCGACTAGAGATTCCCACGATCAGAGCCTACCATTAGAAACGCCAAGCCCACGGGGTTAACATACACAAAAATAGGTCAGATTTAACGGCTGAATTTTCATAAATCTGATTTTTAATTTTTGGCCGAAACTAAAAAAACGCATTAGCAGTCGCCACCGTGAACGGTGGTTTCCTACGAACAGAGGCAACCACCCGACACCCTTATCCCCATCGACCCACATACCTAAAAACCAAGATCTAACAACCAAACACTAAAAAAAAATGGGTTTTTTGTGACAGTTTTGAAAACCATAGCAAAACATGGTATTTTGCTACGGTTTTTCAACTGCCGCAAAATATGTTTTTTATTGTGGTTTATCCAACATTTTGAGGGTCAATTTGGAATGGAAAGATTAGGGGCTTGAGAAAAAGGGGCAAATGCAAAAAGTCAAAATTTGGGGGGGGGGGGGAAGTGCAATAAGCTGAAAATGTGCACTGCCATGGTCGACCAGCAGGTCTGGCTTCCATCGATCGGCGATTCTGACCACAGAGAGCTCGAGGGAGCTTGAGGACCCAAGCTAGATCGACAACGAGCATGAAGGTGGCCGGATTTTTGAGTTTTCCGACCATGTCTTGGTCAATTAGTCGCAGCCTATAATCGGTCATTCAAGGCCGATTGTCGATAGTTTTGGGTCACCTAAGGGATGGGTGAAGCATTTGAGGCATCGGGTAAGGAAATCATGACCAATTGGAGGGTTGATTTTGCCTATAAATAGAGCTAGGGCTTGACCAAAAGTTTACAAAATTGGAGCTTTAAATCGAGAGGGTTAGCGAATGAATTGAGGGATGAAACCATAGGTCTTTATTTTCCCATGAGCTGAGGAAGGTTTCTAGAGAGTTTGGTGCGTTTTTATGTGCGTTTGAGGGGAATTCGAAGCTTGGCTGGAGATGGGAGGCAGGCGATGAGGCTGAGGCTTTGGCTGGCCAGTTGAAAGCCTTCTGGTGCTCGTTTCGGGAAGTAAGAGGTGGCATCGAGATCGACTTGAAAAGAGGATTCTCAAGGTGTAAAGATATTTTGTTGCCAGTGTGCCGTCATCGGAGAAGAAAACTGGAGTGTGGCCTTCACGCGCGGCTGCTACGAGCAGTTCACGTGCCAAGCGCATGGGGGCGCGTGCAAGTGAGTTATTTTCCTTTTTTTTATATTATGCTTAGAATATTATTTTAGGAATTGTTGTGTAAAAATATTGGGAAAAAGGTTTGAGGAGATATTTATTTTGGAATATTAGTAAGGAAAAATGGGAGAAAATGAAGAAAATGTGAGGAAATTAAGGAAAATTAGGGTTCTGATGTTTATTGAAATGAATATAATGATTAGGGTGCTTTGATGCTTGAGGTAAAGTGACTTGTGTGAAGTTCAAGGTTGGCACGAAAATTGAAGTTGTGCACGCTAATCGAGGCATTCTGAAATTATCGAATGTGAGTGGTTCTACCGAAAAAATTGGTTTTGTTGCATGTGAATGGTTTACTGTGAGTAGTTCAATTGAAAAACTATTTTTTTGCATGTGAAAATGTCTACTTCAAACTTGATTTGATTACTTGCAAAGGTTGTGTTGCATGTGAATAGTTTTAACCTGTGATGATTGTTTTCAGGAGGGCAGTTTGTCCCTAAATATTTTATGCATGTGTATTGAATTTTGTGTGATAAATTATGTACATAAAATGATGTATAGTTAATGATATTAGTATTAGCATGTTTGTGTGATATCTATGTAGAATGTCAGTTGTCAACCTGTGTGAGGTACTAGAGTGATAGGACTAGGGAAGCGTGCCAAGAGAAAATGCCCATTGAGATGGGGATGAGATAGACTTCACCTTACGGGACCCAAATGGAGGGGCTGCGAGTAAACACCACCCAGGAGGCCTTTGAGCGGTAGCATTGTTTCTAAGGTGGACATGGGTTCCCAGGGATAGTGTTGATCATCTTGTGGCCAGGGTTGTGATGAGATCAGAATGCTTTTGGGTGGGAGCGTAATGCCTAACATGATAGGGGGTGATACTCGGGTTCATGCGTGAGGTTGTCTCCCTTAAGCTGGATTCTCTTGGACTAAGAAATGTTGAGATATGTCAATTTTGTTTCATGGTTTGCATAAATTCATGAAAATGTTTTGAACTCTCACTTAGATGATTCAGCATCTATTTTGGACTATGTCACTGGAATATTCAAACGTTCCAGGTGAAAGTAGTGGCACTAAAGAAAAGGGGTTATCGAGGTAATCGTTAGCATATATTTTGTTATGCTCGAGGTGTTAGTAGTTGTTGTTGAGAAATGAGACTTGATGTATTTTGTTTTGAAGATATCATGTCAAACGATGTTTCGAATTCTATAGTATGAATAAAGTGAATTCGATTATGTATTTTCGAGATTTCGATTATGCTTCCGCTGATGTGATGTTATGACCGGTCTTAGCTTATTTTTTTAAGTTAATATGCTGAGATAGTGGATCAGGATTGTCGAGGTTTTGATTTATGCTATGCGTATGTTGATTTATGTTGAGTATATGTTGTGAAAAAAAAAAAAGATATTCCCAAAATTTCGAGTTAACGCACGCTTCGAGAAAGTGGGGCGTTACAATATTCATTCCCAGTATTAGCCCTATCACGCTGATACCAGTAGGAAAGGAAGAAATAACAAATTAGGGATGGGGAAAATCAAGTATAAGAGGTTACTTATAAAGCAAATGACAAATGGAATGAGTACAGTCTAAACGCTAACAGGTAATGGCAGTTCAAAAGCTAGAAGCAATACAAAGAGCAAAGACTCCCAGAAGACAAAGGATAATTGAATGTAAAAAGTCCAGGGAAGCTGGAAAGGTCGTGTTTATAAGCACCATCGGGAGCATCTGACAGTCAGAGACCATCCATCGCAGAGCAACTGCCCAGATTAAGCCATTTCTCATGCAATCAATGCCTTGACAAGACGCCTCACATAGGGTAGTGGAATGCCTCCCCACTCGCGCATGTCATCTCAAGCGGACGTTTTGGATTCTGGGCCACGCATACCGTCAACCAGTATGTCAGAACAACCCCTCAAACTCCTAACATCAAACATCGTTAAAGCCGACTTTGAGCTATCGTCAACAAAAGGCTTCCCTGCAGCTCGATCTTGGGCTTGCCGATAGCCGAACACACCACTTGGCAAAGAATTCAAGCTCAAATGCTCGTCCTCACCAATGCCTTGCGAGCATCTGACCTAGGGAGTTGTGGATCGTACAATCCATCAGGCCGCATCCAGAAGAAAAGGGCCCAGGACCTAGCGTCAAGCCCAGCTTGATCTCGACCCAATAGAATGGATATTGTTCCCATTCTCATCAAGATCCTTACACTTACACTGACTCTATTAGCTCTGAACAATTTTCTCACTGATTCATATCAACTTCGAATCCTCACTGGATTAAGAAATCTTTGATCCTAATCTTCGTCGGCCCCGAATATCTCGGCCCTCTATCTTCCCACGCAAAGTACCTACATCTCTATATAATCCTATCTGATCAAAGGCCAAGCTACGTTCTTTCTAGCCTATTGATACTCTACCTAATTCAATCTCATACTTACTTGAACGTCAAAGTGTTTGCAGGTGTCAGTCACTCACATTACAAAGACCACCTGATCCAAACTATTTGTCGCCTCAAACACCTCGTCGAATCAACCCTTTGGGCAGGAAAGAATACCATAAATCCTTATCTTAATTTTTAAAAAATCAAATTAAATAATAAATTGAGTTCAACTAACGAAAAAAGGCATACCTTAATCTATTATATTTTAAAAAGAATGAATATAATTTTGTTATAAAATAAACATTTGGCAAAAATTACAAAACACGATATATGTACAATTTTTTAGATAATTAAGGTTGCATTCTTTTTGCGTTTTAATTTTCAGTTTTGAGTTTTGAATTCATTTTTAGTTTTCTGTTGATAGTCTATTTTCAAAAAATTAAAAACATGTTCTGTTTGTCATTCTGAAAAACTATTTCTTAAAATAGAAAACTAGAAAACGTGTTATGTTTAAAATTTTGAGAATAATTTTTTAATGACATGTAATTCAATAAATTTGATTATTCAGTAAATTAGAACTATTTAATGCTAATATATTATTAAAAAATTATACATTTTAAAGTTGATGAATCTTAAACATTTTGTTTCGTTATAAGAATAAAATAAATAAATCAATTGAGTTGACAAAAATAAAATACAAGCTGCCTTTAGAGAGATAAAGCAAGAGAGATAATCCGGTAGGCTTTGAGCTATGATTTAGCTATCTTATTAAATTTCCTTTCTTTGCCTCTCCCCCCCTCCCCCCTCTCTCTAAATCTCCAGCACATACTGCCCCAAAATCTCTAGAAAAAACCCTCACCTTAACTTTCTCTCTCCCCAAATAGCCCCCTTAGGTCATCTCTAACCACACTCCCCATTCTACTCCCTATTATATTATAAATAATTCACTCTCTATTCTTATTTTGTTGAGAAAACTGTGCGTACTCCAACCACACTCCCTATTCTCCTCTTTATCACACTCCATACCCTACTTGTTTATTAATAAATTTCAATTATATTTATTTTATCTCATTTATAATTTTTATTATTATAAAAATTTATTATTTATTTGATAATTTAATAATAAATATGACAGTATTAGATTTTTATAATATTTAATATATTTATAAATAAATTTACTATTATTTTTTAAAAATGATTATTTTACAAAATTATTTAAAATATTTCCATAATTCGAAATTTAGTTGGTCAAACTATGTAAACAATTACAAAAATAAATACTATCCTTGTGATATAATAATTATTATTTTAAATACACATATACACATATAAACAAATACACACATACACATTATATTAAAATAATGAGATACACATACACATAATTAATAATTAAATATATGCATACACAAAATATATAATCAAATACACAAAATAATTAAATACACACATATAAAAAAATAATAGTCAAATATACAAAATATAATTCACTCAATACCTCAATACATACAATATATATATATATATAATGGAATAGGGAGCAAATTTCAGCTCCTCATCTATGGGGGAGTCATTTTAACCTTAGTCAAATTTTGAGGAGTGACAAGACATATAGGGAGCTAGGTTGGAGCTGAATCTAAGCACTTTTCTCCTCATTTTTTGACTTGAGGAGGATTCTAGCCATGCGATGGAGATGCCTTAGCCCCCAAAACTCCCTCAGATCTCTCGGCCATTTTCCTTCCCACATTCTTAAAGAAGCTCGTAGAGAAGCCATTGTTGTTGTGAAGCTAAAGCTAAGAGCTAGAAACAAGTGATTCTCTCCGACTTGCAAAATCTCACTGCTAATTCAGTCGAATCTGGAGTATGTAATTGTATCGATGTGTTCTATACTCCAGTGCTAGATAATTAGTCAATCCTGACCGTCGCCGACATTGATCTCAACCATGATGGCATCATTGGCTACCTCTCGAAAGAGCTCGGATTGCTCACTGATCTTGCATTATTCCACATCAACTCCAACTGGTTTTGTTACGCGGTCTCGAAGAAGTTCCGAAACTTGAGATTCTCTTCGAGCTCGATCTCAACAACAACATGTTCACTGAAAAATTCCCTCGCATTGTTTTGGAATTACCAACTCCGAAAAAGTTAAAGTATAGAAAAGAGACAAACCTAGATTGGAGAGGGAAGAGAAAGCAGTAGGGTTTTCCGCATTTTGGTTGAAAATAGCCAAAACAACATTTTGTTGTTTGGGGTTTTGTTTACAAAATTTTTCTTTATTTTTGAAAACAACAAAGTAAACATATTTTTATTATTTTAGAAAATTAAAAACTAAAAATGAAATAAAAACAGTAAAGAGGACATGTCCTAAACATTTAATTTTCATACATATATATCAAATTAATTCTATCCTTGAAATTTAATTTAAATTATTTCTGCAACTTATCGAACCCAAAAAGAAAAAATTATCTGCACAACTTAATTTTAGTTATAGTTAACAAACCTATAAAACCTTATTTGAATTGTTTTTTTTAAAAAAAAAAAAATCAGCGACAAAGTTATTGATAGCATGGTAGGTATGCGATTTTTTTATTTAATTTAATTTTTATTTAAAAAAATCTTCCTGTTAAATAAAATCTCGTGGTCTATAGACAACTTTGATATGTACAAGTGGCCAAATGATTCAAAAAGTCCTTAAAGTATTATTTTTTATTTAATTTAATTTTTAAAATATTGTTTTATTCAATTAAATTCTAAATTAAAGTCAATTTAATTCCTTCTCTAATAGAAAATTTATGTGTTATTAAGGTTATTAGACAAACGTTTAACTTTTTATATAATTGTCACACCAAACAAACAGGTTTCAAATATAAGTAACAACTCTTCTTTATATGATGTGTCCTCTCTAATTTTTAAGAATTAATAATCAATAACACGTTATGGGTCTGGCACATTTTTTTGTAACAAAAACACATGAAAGACATTATGTATATTGGCCAGTTATAAAAATAATGTTAACTAATAGAATAAAGATTTTACTCGCTCCAATATTTCAAAAGTTCATATGTAACGAAGCTAAGTGTTCTAGAGACTCCAAATCTTCGCACGCCTCTTATCAACATCATGATAAAAAATACATGATCATCAACGATAAACTCTAGATCACACTCTCGCTTATTAGCATAGCTTTTTTGCCTGTTTTGCATTGTCTTCATTTGGGTACCAAATCTAGTTCCTTTGTTAACGTCCCTCATTTTTTTTACACACAAAGGTTGTCCTTTAAATTGTTGTACATAGATTTTTGTTCGATTATACTAGGCCTCAATAAAAAAAATAAATAAATAAAAAGTCATGGCAGATGTGCTGCTTCTTTGGACAAGTTATTTATTGACTCTTCGATCAAAGTAACGCTGCTCTATTTTTTACTTAAAATCAAAAATTTAAATTTAAGACTTATGTTAAAAATGTAATTGAGTGAAATTCCATTTGGTATATTTTATTACAATTTTTATTTTAAATATTTATGCACGATCATAAAATATTTTAACGGGAACTGGGCTGGCTGGCCAGCCTATATGGCCTAGTCTTACCCTCCAAGAAATAAATAAAATTTAGAGAAAAAAATTAATTTTACTTTTTTGGAATTTTAAGTTCACGTGTAATAAAAAAATTGAGTTTTTGTTAAATTTGTAGGTATAATAATACTATTAAGCTAAAGTTGATTGCCATAAATTTTTAGCTGTTACTACACTTTAACCTTTTTTCCACTTTATATCATTATTTGTCAATCTTTTCTTTCTCAAGTAAAAACGACAAGAAAAGTTGGATGAATGGTGCTTAAGTCAAAAACCACAAAACTCATATGTTAATTAAGGATAGGCAATTTTTTTAAGAGATGTGGTTAAAATTAGTTCATGTGAACTCACCTAATAACTTAAACTTCTTTATTCATATATAAACATAAAAAAAGCATTAGAAACTTCTTTATACATACATAAACATAAAAAAACACTACAAACTTTCACACTAGCCAGATCAAAAACCAATCTCAATAAGAGGTAAACTTAATTACACACACAAAATAAACTACTATAAAATCACCACCAAAGCATACATATATATATATATATTAATTAATAACATGAAATTATTCATTTATTTGTTATTTATAGACCTATATACCTTATTCATGTTATGTTATGGGACCTCCGGCCGGCCACCATTGGGTTTGCATTGAAGGCACTCTCCTAATTCATTATTTGCTTCCATATTGCACCCACTGATTCCTTGACCGTATTTGATCATACCGATTGCTGCAAGCGCCTGTTCTTTATTGGTAATTCCCGTTTGGCCACATGGACGTTTGAATGTATATATAATTATGATCTTGATATCTACGTAACAATTGTGCAGAAATACATGCCCAGCAATACTCTAGTAGTACCAACCCTGGAGTAGGAGGATTCCCTGACTTCTTGGTTATATATCCAGTGATATTTATAAATCTCATCGATTCAGATATCATCTGAATCATATTAATGGTCAATCCCTTAGCCCTTATTTGACTATCAGTTGAGTTAGCAAGGTCGATCACAGCTTGTTTGAGTAGCTCCCTACCAAGGGCTATGCCACTTCTATTGACTGCTATATTTGCCAAACTGATGTAGCTACCGTTGTAACCCAGAAAGGTGGATCCAGGAATTAGATGATTTGGACGAAAATCGTTAAATTCCAACCATTGATTATTGGCATTTTAGTAGCCGACCAAGTAGAGGTTATCTTGCCGAATTCTTAATGTAACCCCACTAGAATTGGGATCACTACTGTTGACTTTTAATATGACATCGAAAAATTTAATCGGCCTTACCTCTTCACGATTAAGTACATGATTATTCCCGCGCAATAATCTAAATCTTAATTCTCTCTTATCCCAAAGGCGCCGGATGAATGGTGCATAAGTTCCCCACTGGTTGAGGTTGAATGTCACATTAAATTGCCCCACTCCATATTTTTTGGACAATGAAGGAACATCTCTTTACTGATAAACGCTTGGAGTTGGAGAATTCAATGATCCTGCAATTTTCAATACAAGAAAAGTCCAAATCCGAAGACTTGTAGTATAGATAAACAAAAAAATACGAAATTCCGTAATTTCAATCTCTCATCTAATAGACAAGATATATAGCTTTTCTTTTTCACTAATAAGTAGTGTTGTGAGATGAACCCCAATCTGGCCTTCCCTCTAGGCCCATCTCTCGGTCCTGCGCCAGCTTGCAGCAACATCAATGCAGTCTCTATTGGGTATTCGCGCGCTCGCTCCATATCCCATCCTTATCAATGACGGATCTCATCTATATTAATGAAGGTCCCGTCGACACCATGCTGCCACCTGGGAACCTTCATCGACGTCGGATACTCAATCTCATCACCTGCAAACGCACGACGCATGCATGCAAGAGGACGTCTCCTCCTCCTATATCAACCAGTTCTTTTCAGAGTCAAAGTATATTCTGCCCTTTGACCTACTGATACACTGTCATTTCTTTGCCTTCTTACTCACTCGGGTATTGGAGTGCTTGCAAGTATCAGTTGCCTCCCGAACGAACCAGTCGCCGAAGCTCGTTCTTTGCCATTGCGATCTCGTCTTCGATCACTCCCTTTGGTTAGGAAGGAACATAAACGTTTAATTTTCATACACATATATGAAATTAATTCTACCCTTTAAATTTAATTTGAATTAATTATTTCTGCAACTTATCGAAGCCAAAAAAGAAAAAAATTATGTGCGCAACTTAATTTTAATTATAGTTAACAAACCTATAATACCTTATTTGAATTTTTTTTATAAAAAAAAAAAAAATCAACATCAAAGTGACTGATAGCATGGTATTGGTAGGTATGCGATTTTATTTATTTATTTAATTTAATTTTTATTTAAAAAAAATCTTCCTGTTAAATCAAATCACGTGGTCTATAACAACTTTGATATGTACAAGTGGTCAAATGATTCAAAAAGTCCTTAAAGTATTATTTTTTTATTTAATTTATTTTTAAAATATTTTTTATTCAATTCCTAGTCTAACAGAAAATTTACGTAATTTACGTTTAAATTTTTATGTAATTGTCAGATAAAAAAAAAATTATGTAATTTACTATTTGACCTTTGTATAACCAACCCACTAAGCCACCGTTTCACCTCCCCATCTCTCCTGTTTTGAGATTCCTCTTTCAATAAATCTAAATACCTTATTTTCGAGCATTTAAACTTCCTTGGTCGATGTATTTCCAATATTGGGCGTTGCTAGTACTATTTGGGGGTCATGGTGACATGCTAGAGTCTTACCATGATCATCAATTAGGTATATAATTGTGAATGCATTCATAATTAAATACATAATTGTGTCCAACATATTAGAAAACCTAATGGGTCACACATAATAGAGATGAAAGCAAAACTTAAAATTGACTAAGACATACTTAGTGGATATAAAATATGTGACATATTGTGGTCGTCACTAATATCATGCAATTTGGTCGCTTAATGTTGAGATTTAGTAACTAATGGTATCATTTTAGTGACCGACTTATACATATTTAGTGACCTATTAGTCAGTCACTAATGTGATATTATTAGTGACTAAGTTCTATCAAACACTAAAAGTATAGATCATTAGTGATCGACTTTTTTAAGTCGATCGCTAATATCAATCAGTGATGAACTTTAAGAGACAAACTATTTTTTTGTCACCAAACTGTTTTAGTGACAAAATTTGAGGGATTTAGTGACGAGTTTCTTATAGTGTGGGTTTGACATAAAGTTGGGTTTAACAAATATTAACTATGATAAGATATATGCTTCATTTATTATGTTAACTTATATAAGATAAGACACATGTTATAATTCAATGCTTGAATAGTCATGATAAAATTGATATGATTATTTATGTGTTTCGAATGTGTGCTAATAAACTTGAGGTATAATAGCGTGAACACTATAGAGCTAACAGCAATAAATATTAGTCACTGAGTGCAATGAAAACCCAACTATATGGGAAAATACAATGATGACACCATGTAGGATATGATCATGTTCCCTCCATGTAGGACCTATATGGTTAAAAATATTTAAGGCATGTAAACACATTTTTTTTTTCATATTATTGTAATGAAATATAAATAATTAGGGGCAATAAGTATGATGTGTAAAATATTTTTTAATATATCAAAATGCCGCACTCAAATAATAAAACTTAAAGTTAATGCATCAAAAAGAAAAAAAAAATAGTCACAAAAGTTCATACATCTAAAGTATATTTAACTTTATATTATATTAATATTTTATTATATAAGAAATAAATAAAAATGTCAATTCATCATATTATAATTATGTTCTTGTCTTCTTTCACATAATTAGCTACATATGTTAATTAAGGATAGGCAATTTTTTTTTTTTTTTAGAGATGTGGTTAAAATTAGTTCATGTAGACTCACCTAATAACTTAAACATTTTAGGCTGATTAGTTCTTTGAAATGATACTGGTGACTAGTATATATACTAGAGAAAATGTTAATCTCAGAGCCATTCTAATGCTAGTATATTATATATACTACTCAAAACAAAAGTCTAAGTTTATATTTATAATTAGGAAGTCGTCAATTTAATAAGAGGAGATTGTTACAACCAAATCCTATATTAGTTCCGAGAGAGTATGATGAAAGATTTATAAGCTCAAGGATGCAAGCTTATATTTTTAAGGTCTAAGTAGTTTTGGGCCTATGATGCTAAACAGACCAATAGTGTCTTTAGGTTGGACTGTTATAAATGGTTATCATAACCTTTATGACTAAAATGTTCGTAAGTTCAAACTTCATTGTCTTAATTTTTAATTAAATTAAGAGTTATAGGATATAGAGTTAGTGGGAGGTGTTTTGTCCAAATGGGCTTGCAAGTTACAAGTTTTTTTTTTTGACTGATAGAGGGATCAAATGGTATATTTTGTTGTTAGCTTGGAGGATTATAAAAATGATTATTGCTTTCTAAAAAACTATTTCATGGGACCTCATTTACCAGTTTAAACATTTAATTAGTGGATTGTTTGTTCCTTGACATTTTGTAAAAAATAAATAAATAAATCAAAGAGGAATTTAATCAAAGACTCCACCGAAGGTGAAGATCAAATGCTAGAAATTAAGCAAAATTTATTTTTTTATTCATATATAAACATAAAAAAGCATTAGAAACTTCTTTATTCTTACATAAACATAAAAAAGCATTAGAAACTTCTTTATTCATACATAAACATAAAAAAGCATTACAAACTTTCACATTAGCTAGATCAAGTACCTCAATAAGAGGTAAACTTACACACACAAAATAAACTACTATAAAATCACCACCAAAGCATATATATATTAATTAATAACATGAAAATATAAGTAGTTGGGTATGCTTCATTATTTGCTTCCATATTCCACCCACTGATCTTGCATTGTTCCACTTCCACATCAACTCCAACCAGTTCTGGTGCACTGTTTGGTGGAAGTTCGTAATATTTGATCATACCAATTGCTTCAACCGCCTCTTTTTTATTGGTAATTCTTGTTAGGGCATTTGGAGGTACGAATATATAAGTAGGATCTGAATCTATACGTAACAATTCTTTAGAAATTTTTCCCCACGACTTTTGTTGTGCTAGCACGTGTGTAGGAGTATTCCCTGACGCATCAGTAATGGATAGAAATTCAGAAATACTTCTATATCTCATCGATTCAGATATCATCTGAATCACAATGATCAATCCCTTCACCCTTTTTTGAGTATCAGTGGAGGTAGCAAGGTCGTACACAACTGTTTTGAGTTGCTCCCTACCAAGGGCTATGCCACCTCTACATCGGCGTGCTTTTTTTTCCAAACTGGGGTAGCTACCGTTGAAACCCAGAAAGGTGGATTCATCGATCAGATTTGGACTAAAATCATTAAATTCCAACCATTGATTATTGGCATTTTGGTAGCCGACCAAGTACAGGTTATCTTGCCTAATCCTTAACGTAACCTCTTTAGAATTGGGATCATTACCATCGACTTTTAATATGACATTGAAAAAATTAGTGGGCCTTACCTCTTCAGGATAAAGTACAAGAATATCGAGCAAAGTTTACTACTTAATTGTTCTTCTTTTCAGAGGGACCGGATAAATTTCTCATAATATGCCCAATTGTTGAGGTTGAATGTCACATTGAATAGTATCTCTCCATATTTTTTGGACAATGAAGGACGATTGCTTCGCTGATAAACATTTGGAGTTAGAGAATTCTGTAATTTTTAATACAAGAAAAGTCAAAATCCAAAGACTTATAATATAAATAAACAAAAAAATACGAAATTCCATAATACTCTCTTCTAATGCACAAGATATAAGGCTTTCTATTTCACTTGTAAGTAGTGTTTTGAGATGAAGCTTAACCCTTCCTTCCCTTCCCTTTATATATATGTGATAGAATAAGAGCATGTGACATCTCTAAATGCACACGCTTATGTTTCTCACGAGCTACCATCATAATTGTCCTTTTTTTATTTTTTTATTTATATATACTAACATCGTGCAAAGTTTTATATCGTGAAAAATTTAGTGGGCCTTATCTCTTCATGATGAAGTACACGAATATCGTGCAAAGTTCCATATCTTAATTGCCGAATCCTTAGCATTGTACAACTTGTGCAAAGCTCTATATCTTAATTGCTGAATCCTTAGCATTGTACAACTTATGATACATATGTCGATATAACCTAGCAGGGGACCTACATTACATATATATTTACATATAGTGGTGGAAGGACCATGCTATGTTACATCACGTATATAGTGGAGGGACCACCACTTTTATTACTATAAATATTATTATTATTATAATCATATGTTAACATGGTATCCAACAAAATATATTCTGTAAAATAATAGAAGGACATAGATATTGGTTCGGTCTGTAAAATATAAAAAAAATAATAAATTATATGAAACTCTCCTACACTTAAAGTTATGTATAACTTATCTCCTGTACTTTTGATTACATCAAAAAATTCTCATATTTTCAAAATGTTACAATCAGTCACAATTTATTGTTATTTTACATAATTTTTGTAATTTACTGGTTAATTAATGTAAAATTTTGTATTTTTTTGATACATTGAAATTATGTATGTAGAATTATGTATTTTGAATATAGATTATTATATAAAATTATGTAAAATAATAACAAATTATGGCTGATTGCAATATTTTAAAAGTGTAAGGGAATTTTTTGATACAATTGAAAACACAGGAGATAAGTTGCACATGACTCCAAGTGTAAGGAAATTTCATATAATTTACCTAAAAAAAAAAAGTCTCAATTTACCACCGAAACATAGGTTAAGTGGTTGAACTACGATAAGTTGGGTTCGCACCAATAGGTTGTGGGTTCGATTATTTACCCTGCGCAGTAAGACAAAGTCTCCACTTGCGATTTACCTTCTTTATCGAAATCAAAAGCACAAGTGACGAAAGACTGAACAAAAATGATAATTCAAAAAGGTCTCAATTCTAACCATTGATTATTTTACATTATCACGAAATAGGCCAATATAAAAGAAATCACAATTTTAAATATTCTAACAAATTTTTGTACACATAATATTAATTTTTATTTAAAAATTTAGTTTGCATGATTATGCCAAAAATCAGAATCATAGGTATATTGAGTGAAGTTACAAAAATTTCGACTCAAACGATATTAGAGTACTACCAAAATAAAATAATATACAAAATGTACACAATTAATTCTTGAGCTCTTAATAATTGAGACAAATTTCTTCTATCTCGTTCAATATCTCATTAATTTTGTCCAATATATATATATATATTAAATATTTTTTTACTAGAAAATTAATTATTTTATTAATTTATTTTTAACAAAATTATTCTAAAAAATTCAAAATAATAATATCTCTATTCAGTTGTTGATCTAGAATGTCTGGAAACATATCGATAAGATCGATACTCGAGGGCAATAATACCTTCAACGAGACTAATTTCTATGACTGAGAGATCATCTTGAGGATAGTCCTCACGTATGATAAGATTCTTTATGCGATAAAGAGTTATCTTCTTACGAAGCCACCAGTTAAAGAAATAATAGCACATTAGGCCTAGACAATGCACGAGAGTGATATGATCATCGCTTGGTGTATCATCTTGGCTGCCATGACCCCGAAACATAGGTCGCCACATAAGAGTTATGATGCCTATGAGATCATGGCTAGGCTCAAGGATCATCTGTTGAGAAGCATGTCATGGAGATGATATGTTTTATCAATAGGTTGCTAGAGCTGAACTTGGATATGGATGCTGAAACTTACCTTAGATTTGCTGCTATAGTCCCTCCCTAAAAGTTATGGAAAAGACTCTTGGAGAGTGGTTGTCCATACTAAGGGAGACCGAACCTAAAATTGATTATAGGTTAAGGGAAGTGTTCTCTTAGTTGAAGGGCCTAAGGCGCATAGGGGCAAGCCCAAGAGTAAGAAAGCCAAAAGGAAGAAAAGTTCTTCCATAGCACAATCTGGAAGAGTCTAGAAGACTAAAACCCAAAGGGAAAAAAGGATGCAATCTATCTCCACTGTGATAAACTGAGAAGTGTAGAGTAAGAAGAGTTCTACTCAAGGCACTTCAGGTATTTATGTTATTGGAATTAATCTATCTACTTCTGCACAGTCCACATGGGTATTAGATACTGGATCTAGTGTTCATATTTACACTTTCGTATATGGGCTTAGGAGTACGAGGAGATTAATAATGGGAGAAGTGTACCTACACATGGTAAATGGATCAAAAGTTGTTCCATTAGTTGTAGGGACCTATTTATTGACATTGCCCACAGGGCTTGTGTTAGAGTTACATAACTGTTACTACAATCCTAGTTTGACTAGGAATATAATTTCTAATTCTTGTTTGACAAGGATGGATATTCATTTTTATTTAAAGGACAATAGTTGTTCATTTTATAAAAATGAGTTGTTTTATGGTAAAACAACAATATGTAATGGTTTGTATGTCCTTGATGTTGATACTCCTATCAGTAACATAAATACTAAGCGACTTAAATCAGATGATTTAAATAGCACTTATTTATGGCATTGTTGCCATAGCCATATAAATGAGACTCGCACATCCAACTTGTATAGAGATAGATATCTCGGCACATTTGATTATGAATCATATGGTGCTTGCGAATCTTGTTTACTTGGCAAGATGACTAAGTCTCTTTTTAAAGTAAAGGGAGGCTACATAAGTGCTAGGGCTTGTGCACATTGATGTGTGTGGGCCCATATCCACCCAGGCTCGAGGTGGGTATGTCTACTTCATAACCTTTACTGATGATAGATCATGTTTTGGTTATGTGTATCTTATGGGACACAAATCTGAGGCTTTTGAAAAGTTCAAGGAATTCAAATTTGAAGTAGAGAAACAAACTGGGAAAAGTATCAAAGTACTTCAATCAGATCGAGATGGTGAATACTTGAACAGTGAGTTTCTAGATCATCTGAAGCAGAATATGATTCTCTCACAATGGACTCCACCTGGAACATCAGAGATGAATGATGTGTCTAAAGGAGGAATAGGACCTTATTGGACATGGTCTGGTCCATGATGAGTCGCGTTGAACTCTCTATTTCATTTTGGAGATACGCACTCCTCACCGCGATCTTTGTTTTGAACAGGGTTCCAAGTAAATTAGTTACTCAAAATCCATATGAGATATGGAAAGGAAAGAAGCCAAATCTGTTTTTCCTTAAGATTTGGGGTTATCAAATTTATGTCAAACATGTTGACAGTAATAAGTTACAACCTAAAACGATGAGATGTTTGTTTGTGAGATATTCAAATGGATATTACTTTTACCACCCATATGAACAAAAGGTGTTTTGTTGCCAAGCATGTGGTATTCCTTGAAAAGAAATTCTTAGATGCTGTGGCTAGTGGGAGGAATGTTAAGCTCGAATAAGATTCGAGGTGAACCACAAACAAATACTCCCTTCCAGGAACCCGAGAAAGATCAGACACAAGAAGTTGTGTCAACTCCCAACCTTCTACACAAGAACCTTGTAGGTCGATGAGGGTTCATCGCGAGTAAGAGAGATATGGATTTCTCATCTCGGCACATGGAGATGTGCTTCTGGCTGAGAACAATGAGCCTACTACCTATGATGAGGCAATGTCTGACATTGACTCTGGGTTATGGCAGATGGATGACAAAATAACTTTCCTTAATGGAAACCTGGTTGAGGATGTGTATATGACACAGCTTGACGATTTTGTTACTCATAAACATGCAAATAAGATTTGCAACTTGCAAAGATCCATTTATGGACTAAAGCAAGCATCCCGGAGTTAGAATTAATGTTTTGATGAAAAGATCAAAAGGTTTGATTTTTCACAAAAGGGAAATTGATCCTTGTGTTTACAAGAAGGTTAGTGGGAGCGCGATTACTCTTTTTAGTCCTATATGTGGACAATATATTGCTCATAGGGAATGGTGTTCCCATGATGCAATTAGTTAAAATATGGCTTTCAAAACATTTTCTCCATGAAGGATTTGGGAGAAGCAACCTATATTCTAGGAATAAGAATCTATAGAGATAGATCCAAGAGGTTGCTAGCACTCTCCCATAGCGCGTACATTGACAAGGTGCTAAAGAGATTTAGCATGGAAGATTCTAGGAGGACAAGTCTTCCCATGTCACATGTAATACATCTCTCCAAGGCTATGTGTTTGAAGACACAAGATGAGAGAGATAGGATGAGTCGAGCACCATATGCCTTGGTTATTAGCTCGATCATGTATGCCATGTTATGTACGAGGCTTGATATTGCATATACTTTGAGCATATGTAGTAGATATCAAGCTGATTTAGGTGAGAAACACTGGATTGCTGTGAAAAATATTCTTAAGTACTTGTGAAGTACTAAAGAGATGTTTTTACCATATGGAGAATGAGAGCATACCATGAAGGTGTTCATGGATGTCAGTTTCCAATTCGACCATAATGATTTTAAATCATGTACAGTCGAAATTCATATTCTGCTTACATGGGTGGGCCATGAGTTGGAAGAGTTCCAACAAGAGATAGTGGCAGATTCAACAACTGAACTCGAATACATAACAACCTTCGAAGCAGCTAAGGAGGTTGTATGGATCCGTAGGTTCACTAATGAACTTAAAGTGGTGTCCAGCATTGTTGATCCAATAACAGTTATTGGGACAACAATGGAGCCATCGCGTAAGCGAAGGAACTACGGTCTCATCAACGGACCAAATTTATATTGCGACATCACCATATGATAATGGAGATTATCAGTCGAGGTGGCATATATAGAGAAAATGTCGACGGATGACAACGTCGTAGATCCCTTGACTAAAGCTCTGTCCCAGGAGAAACATGAAAGTCATGTTCGATCATCAGGTATAAGATACATGAGTGATTGGCTCTAGTGCAAGTGGGAGATTGTTAGTGTAGGTGCTCTAGACCCAATCAGATTGGGCATGTTGTATACTGACAATTGTAATCATGTTATTATTTGAATAAGGAGTTATTCAAATTCACTAGAAGTCACTCTATTAGTTTCTTGTTATTATTGTAATAACTGAATGAAACTAGATAGAAGTCCATATGATGTATACTGTGAATAATCTATAAAGATGTGAGATGATGCATCACAGTTTCTAGACATCATTAAACGTCCCAAGTCGTAGCAATGTCAAGAATGGACATTGACAATTGCGGTAAGACTTGTATGTGCTATGTGATAGCAATGGGGGTTTCACACCCATAGGCATGGGGATGCCTAGACAAATACATAGGTGACCAATGTTGGAGAACGTGTCACTGGACATGACTTGCCATGAGAATCCATTTTGGTTATATGTTGATGGAATTCTCATACGAGATGGTTGTAATTAATCCTTGGACCTGAGGTTGTCACAGTCATCTCATAAGAAGACCGGTATTCTTTGACATCATTTCGATGGGCCTAGATAAAGGCTGCATGTGGGCGATCATTGGGTATATCGTGAGGCTTATGGAGATGGGTGTATAACCAAGATGGGACTTGTCTATCCCTTGATAGAGGATGATGTATCTAAGGTGCCTTCGGTGGATATTCACTTTAAATCCATGGCCATGGTAAAAGAAATCAATAAGGAGTTATTGATTTACTTTCTATTAAGTGAAGATATCTAGAAGACCAAAGAAAACTCATGTGATCATTATCAAACAACACATCGCCATACTTGAGATCATATAAGATACATTGACGAGAGAATCGAATTACACGGTAACTATGTTCGTGAAAGGTTATTTGCGGATTATGAATCCTTCTGAATAATTAGGTAGGCATGATTCCTTGTTAGAGGCTAATCTTGTCTTATGTGTTCGTACCAACACATTGCCAACATATTCGGAAGCCTAATGAGTCATATGCAATAGGCACGGTCCCTGGCTTAAACCAGCAGAGTGAATGTATGGTTAAGTGGGACACTTCGGTAAGAAGTTATGCCGTCGTAGGTTCTCACGGAAAAAGAACAAATAGACATAATAACGTCGATATGATGAGGAGTCGTCATAATGGAAAGAGTTTCCTAAAATGGCAATTAATTAAATTAGGAAAGAGTTTCTAATTTAATAATTTTCTATTTGTTGGAGTGGCAAATAGGAAATAAAATATTTTTGAGCTTAAGTTAATATTTGGACTAAATTAGATTTGGGCCAAATATTAAATTAAATATTATATTTGGACTAAATTGGATTTGGGCCAAATATTAAAATAAATATTATATTTGGACTAAATTAGATTTGGGCCAAATATAAAATATTATATTTGGACCAAATTAGATTTGGGCTAAATATTAAATATTATATTTGGGCTTGAATTAGATTTGGGCCAAAATAATTTATTTAAACCTATAAAAGGATTTGGGCCATTTAATTATATTTCTAGTTGGACTAGAATAAGCCCACTTAATATTCTAATTAAATTATAATTAATGGGCTAGTCCAATCCATTAGGGTTTTAGAAACCCTAGGATATTTCACTATAAATATCCTTTTATAGGTTGCCCATAATTGTAGTGATTTTTGGTGTCGTTTTTCAAGAGTTGAAAAACGTATTGCCGTTCACTCTTCCCGTTTCTTTTTGGCATCGATTAGAAACGTGGGTGTTCTTTTACCGTCCATACACAAACCGCGTAAAGGAGAAGGAGCTAGCACTCCTATTCCGGTTTCCTTGCCAATGGACGCGTGCCGCGTATCACGAGTTAGAGGCTGAACACTTGGATGGCTAGAATCCGCGAACGACTCGATAATCTAAAGGTTGGATTTATTTATTTGTTTGTGAATGATTTGATTTCGACGTTGATCCAATCGCCGGGATCGGGGTAAGTTCAAAAATTTTTGAACTACGTTGTTTGCCCCGTAGCAATCATACTTTACTTTCAGAGTGGCTACTGATTGAGGCTTTTAGCCCGATGACGGTGAGTGTAGTGCCGAAGGGATCTTCTATCCTAGTAGCTGGCCTAGCGGTTCGGCTGGATCTAGAGACCGAGATACGTGAGGCTAGTGGAAGTGATCAACGTATACATCTATGGGTAGACAAGCAAGGCCAGCCCAAGAGTTCAGATTTTGAGATGCGAAATGGCATTCTCAGGTTTTGGGGTAGAGTGTACGTGCCAAACCTTCGGGAGTTGAGGCAGAAAATTTTGGATGAAGCCCATAAAGCTAAGTATACCGTGCACCCAGGAGCCATGAAGATGTATCGAGATCTTCGGGAAATCTACTGGTGGCCTGGGATGAAGGCCAGCATGGCTAGAAGGGTGGCATAATGTGATATATGCCAAAGGGTAAAGATTGAGCACCAGAAACCTGCAGGGTTGATGAGACCTTTGGAAGTTCCCGAGTGGAAATGGGAACATATCACGATGGATTTCGTAATAGGATTTCCGAAGAGTCGAAAGGGTTATGATGCCATTTGGGTGGTGGTAGACAGGTTGACAAAGTCGGCGCATTTCTTGCCTACAAGAATGGATCAACTGGTACGAAAATTTGCAGAGGAGTACGTGAAGGAAATCGTACGACTCCATGGTGCGCCTTATGAGGCTTTGTATGGAAGCAAGTGTCGATCGCCTATCTGTTGGACCGAAGTAGGGGAATGACAGATGTTAGGGCCCGAACTTGTGCAGTAGACTACCGATAAGATTCGAATAATCCAAGAGAGGATCCGAGCTGCACAAAGCCGACAAAAATCCTATGCTGATCAAAGAAGAAGGGATTTAGAGTTCGAGGTTGGGGATCTAATGTATCTCAAGGTGTCGCCCCCAGCATTTGGTGACACGTGGAAGCGGTAAAGGAAAGCTAAAGCCAAGGTATATAGGACCATATCCGATTGTGGAAAGAGTTGGACCTTTGGCCTATCGATTGGAGCTTCCACCCAGTTTGTTCGGGATTCATAATGTGTTCCACGTCTCCCAACTTCAAAGGCATGTGCCAAATCCAACTCTCGGAGTTCGGGTGGAGACAATTGAGCTAAGGAATGACTTGACCTACCCAGAGTCACCTGGAGCAATTTTAGATCGCCGAACTCAAGTGTTGCGAAATAAAGAGATACCGTTAGTGAAGGTTCAGTGGGGAAAGCACTCGAATGTTGAGGCAACGTGGGAACTTGAGAAAACAATTAGGAAGAAATATCCTTATTTATTCGAGGAAATGGAAATAGAGTAGGAAATTTTTATATTTTCTTCCAGAAATTGTATTCCAGAATGCAATAATTATTTAACATTCAATAATGTTGAGTATGTTTCAAATTTCGAGGACGAAATTCTTTTAAAAAGGGGAGAATATAATACCTCATACTTTTGTGAAGATGCCACGAATTTTAAGTGAGTTTAAAATACTGAAAATATGTTTGAATTAGCAACGAGTGATCGAATTAGTCGTAGGGAGTACTCTAGAGCTTAGATACCTAAGGTTAAAGATATATTTTTGACGAGCGTCTCAAGGCAAGATTTATGACGCCGAAAAAAATCAAATCAGAAATGGTTTTCGGTTAAGTTAAGTTGTAGCCTAAAAAGACTGAATGATGGTAAGGGGCTTCCGAAAAATCGTATATATTGAATAATTTTGAGTTATTAAGAAATAACAGATTGAGAAGGAAATATGGCAGGGGGAAAGAAAAGCTCCCATGTATAAAGAGACAACAGAAAACATCTACTCTAGAGTCCCTTATGACCCATCTCTTTGCCAAAATGAAGCAGAACATAAAACACTCAGCGCATTTAACATCAAATGCCTCATAGAAGTGGTGTTAGAGCAGAAACTGGTAACGATGGTGCTAGATGTAACTCCCTCGATAGGGTTTCCTTTATCTAAGGAACTCTAAAGGAAACCAATGCAACCAGGGTTCAAACTGTCATAGTTTTTAGTATACTCGGGAAGGGAGGACCTCGAGAAGCACTTACAATACTTTGTTGTAGTAGTCGTGTTACATGGATAGAATGAGGTCACTAGGTGCAAGGCTTCCCCGCTCTCCCTTGTAGGACAAGCTCAGCAGTTGTTCACTGAATTACCATCAGGACATATACGATCATTCGAACAGTTGAATATTTTAAATGACCCATTTTAAATGTTAGATTTCCTAAGTGGACTAGCCTTAAGAAGGCGAAAAAAAGGTGAAGCGATCACATGACAGCTCTAACATGAGCCCGTTCCTGAAGGTCAAGTCACCTAGTGGCAATTTGGTGCCAATGACCACGAGCTAGCCTGGGATCACCTGAACATCTAATGCCTGTGCCCACAGACTCACCCATATCACTTGTTTGAGTTTAGTGCTATACCTTTTCAACTAGACCCAACTCCTTGGTTGATCCGACGCCTAGATCTCTTGACAAACTTGGATGTCTGGTAGGAATCCTATGCTAGACCACTGGCCAAACCTAAATCCCCTAAGGTAGACTGGCTCAAGTAAGGAGTAAAGAGAGATGGAACAACCATGTGAAAGTTCTGTCATGATCTCACTTATCGGAGTTGAGTCACTCAGTTGCAATCTGGTGCCAACGACCACGAGTTGGCCCGAGATCACCAGAACATTCAACGCCTATGCCCACAGACTCACCCAGGTCTCTCGTTTGAGTTAGGTGTTGTGCCTTTTTGGCTAGACCCAACTCCTTGGTTGATCTAGTGCCTAGGTCTCCCGGTAAACTCGAATGTCTTCTAGGAATCTCATGCCGAACCATTGGCCAAACCCAGATTCCCTGAGCTAGACTAACCCTGAAAGATGGACGTGGAGGACACAATAGCCAGTGCATTATGATATGTCCTAGGATTATTGGATGCACCGAAGCTTGTGCCTGTAGGCTCATCGGGATCCCTTGATTGAGTACTGTGCTATGCTCCCAAGTTAGACCCTACTCCTTGGTGCATCAGGTGCCTAGGCCTCCCGGCAAGCTCGAGCACCCGGCAAGAATCCCACAGTGGAACCTATCTCTCGAGGGCTTAGTTGCCCATAGATAATCTGGTACCTAAGCCTCCAGCCTATGTAAGGTTTTCGGGTATCCTAGAACCCTTGATTGAGTTCAGGTGCTAGACCTGGCTCTTTGGCTGACATTTTACTCTTTAATTTTGTCTAAACATAAAACAAAAGAGTGGAGAGAAATTGCTGTGCCGTGAAAAAATAGGAGGAAAAAAATGAAGATTTTTATTTTTTTTTCAAAAAATGAAGGCGCGACTGGAAGTTTGTTGTGCAGGGCTAGCCTTGCGATAGCCTACCGCGAGGCAATGCTGGCCAGCCTACGGCAGCTTGTCGTGGGGCGAGGCAAGGCTTGCTGTGAGCTTGCCGCAAGGGCCAGCTTGCCAAGAGGCGAGGCTAGGTTGGCCGCGAGGGCTAGCCTCGCGGTGGCTTCATGGCAATCTCCCATTTTTGTTGGATTTAACCCCATTCAATAAACGACACATGTTAGTGCCAGCCATTCTTGAAAATCATGCCATACAAATACCCAACTATAGGACATTAATGGGGGCTTTCAATTTCGGTAAAATTTAGACACTTTGACTACACTTTACTGTTTTCGTGAATAGTCATTAGGATTTGGTACTAACTTAGGCATCGGAGGGTTATCGCGGGCGAGGATTCCCGCGAGTCTTCTAACCCATTTTCAAGTGTTAACAGGACAATATCCTTGCAGTGAGATCTTGTGGTGGAGTTAAAAACTTGTGGCAAAGGTAAAATCCTAGCAGCAAAGGCACAATCTTACGGCGAGACCTAGCGACAAAGGCACAATCTTGTGACGAGACCTAGTGGTAAAGGAAAAATCTTGCGGCGAGACCTTGTGGTGGAGTTAAAGCCTTACGGCAAAACCTTGTGGCGGAGTTAAAGCCTTGCGGCGGAAACTTGTGTCAAATACCAAACCTTGTAGCGAAGACCTTGTGGTAAGAGAGCTCGTGGCGAAGACCTTTTGGCACGAGAGCTCGTGGCAAAGACCTCATGGCAAAAAACTTGTGGTGAAGACCTTGTGGCAAGAAAGCTTGTGGCGAAAACCTTGTGACAAAAAAGCTTGTGGCGAAGACTTTGCGGTGAAGGAAGATCTTTATGACAAAGAAGTGTGCGGTGAGCATCTTTGCGGCAAACTCTCTTGAGGTAGCTTCTCTCAAGCAACTTAACTGCACCTGACACTAAGATCGAGTAGACCCCACATAAATTTTAATTATTGTATTTTAGCGACAACATGTATGAACCGTTTCCATAATATATATTCAAATTAATAAGATTAAAATGGGTATTATTGACAAAAATAAAAATATATAAGAACAGAATGGTCCAATATTGAATGTTTTACGAACATATACACACATTTGTTTTTATAGATTGTGTGGATTTGCATGTATGTATGAAGTGTAGATGAAATTATAGTATAGATATGAAACGGTCCATTTAAAAAATTATTAAGATTCAGCTTAATTTTTTATTTATTTTTATAATAATAGTGTCATATAATAACCAACTACGTACTATTAAACCAAACACTTTTTACCCATTATTTAGATTAAATGCAATGAACCCTAGAATTTTAATTTTTTCTTCTTTTCTTATTCCCCAAAGAAAACGTGAGTAAATTTCCAAATGGCCATTCTCAACTTTTAAATGCATCTATTATTGGAGGAGAAATTAACGTTAAAACACATTAATGTACTAAATATTTAAATTAGAAATATTAATTGGATATAAGGTGCGCATTGGGACCAAAATGAGAAATCAAAAGTTTTACATGCTTAATTACCGCCACTTTTTTTATAGTAGCTAGTGATAGTGATAGTGATATTTTAAATGTGTAAAATACGAGTCTTTTTTTCTCTTTCATTATTATTATTAGTTTTATGGGTAAGTTAATAAAGAAAGAATAGCTAGTGTAGAATTTTAATTTTCATTTCAAAATATATCTTTATCATATTAAAATATTGAATTTTAATTATTAAGATGATTGTGGTTGGAGCAGTTTCCCTATATTTAGTTGTTGTAATGTAGTTTTCCTTAATTTCCTTACCATTTTCATATTAAATGCACCCTATAGTACCAGAATTTTCAAAAGATCATCCTGACAACGAAGTGCGTTCAGGAAACTTTCCTATGCTCGAAGGCGACAAGACAGTCGAATTGGGGGGCATGGAACCTTCAGAACAGGGAGAAGTACACGTAGTTGGATTAAAAAGACATGCGCTAGGGCGAGGGAAACAAGTCCCACCTGCAGCGCCCGCTAGTCAGGAACAACACTCATTTGGGAAGTATTCAATTCCAAATGGAAACCTCATGGTGACTTTAGGGATAGCTCCATCCACAGTCTTACTCTGAGATTATGAACTATTACAAAAAAAATTTGAGGAGCTAAAACAACAAAATGATGAACTCAGGATGAACAATGAGGAGAGTATGAGAAGATTACAGGGAGTTACTGCTTTGTTACGTGAACTAATGATGGACATTCACATTCCCCACATTGGACAAACTGATACTAGGAGAGAACATCGGAGATCCCAAGACAACCCTCCAAGGACCCCTCAACAAGGGATAAGAATCAAAATTCTAGGACTGAATAACCAAGTCTAAGAAATAACATACTCAAGAAGAAAATATGGTAGGGGGCAAGAAAAGCTCCTATGTATAAAGAGACAGTAGAAAACACTTACTCAAAAGTCCCTTATGACCCATTTCTTTGCCAAAATGAAGCAGAACAGGAAACACTCAGGGCATCTGACATCAAACGCCTCATAGAAGAGGTGCTAGAGCAAAAACGGGTAATGATGATGCTAAAGATAACTCCTTCGAAGGGGTTTCCTCTATCTGAGGAACTCCAAAGGAAACTAGTGCAACTAGGGTTCGAACTGCCGCAGCTTTCAGTATACTCGAGAAGGGAAGACCCTGAGAAGCACTTACAATACTTTGTCATAGTGGTCATGTTACATGGATGGAATGAGGTCACTAGGTGCAGGGCTTTCCAACTCTCCCTTGCAGGATAAGCTGAGTAATGGTTCACTGAATTAGCAGCAGGACATATACGATCATTCGAACAGTTAAAGAAAGAATTTCTAAATGCATTCTTCGTCTATCTCCCAAAAAAGAAGGGTGTAATATATCTAATGAGTTTGGAGCAGAAGTCAAATGAATCCCTAAAATAATATACCGAGCGATTCAGAGCCACGACGCAGGAAGTAAGGGATCTTCCAGTTGGATTGGCGGCGTCAACCCTACTAAATGGAACCAGATATGCCTAGCTAAGAAGATCCCTATCCTTTTCTGAGCCAAATTCTATGACTGAATTATTCGACAAAGTGGAACAGTTTATCGTCTAAATGAAAATTTTGGACGCAGGGGGAAGGTAATGGAAGAGAAAGGGAAACCCAGCCCGAATTGCGAAGGACACCACAAAATTCAGAAAATGTTAGGCCTCAACATGTTCATACTACAGACGCTACAAGGCGAGGCGATAGGAAAAGCTTGGAGCACCGTGTACCTCAAGAGGTACTTCCTAGCTTCACCAATCATTAACTCAGGGAAGGGAACGAACAGCGAGACGCAGAGCAGAGCCTATCACTAGAAGCGTTACTCGATCATGCTGGGGGTCGTGATTGTCTTTAATTTTTCATTGTAATAAAATCTCCCAATGAATAAAAGAATATACCCCATGTATTCCGATGGAGTAGGCAAAACTATAATCTGAACCATGTAAAATCTCCATAGGCTTAAATTATTTGTATGTGTCATAGAATGTGATGCAAGTTTGGTAGCTCCAGCACAGCTCGCTCTTGAAGGTTAAGTCGCCTAGTGGTAGTCTAGTGCCAATGACCATGAGTTGGCCTGAGATCACCAAAACATCCGATGCCTATGCCTACAGACTTACCCAGATCCATCGTTTGAGTTCTGTGCTATGCCTTTTTACCTAGACCCAACTCTTTGGTTGATTTTGGCGCCTAGATCTCCTGGCAAACTCAGATGTCTGGTAGGAATCCCGTGCCAGACCACTGGCCAAACCCAGATTCCCTAAGGTAGACTATCCTTAAGAAGGCAGAAAAGAGGTGAAGCGATCACATGACAACTCTAACATGAGCCTGTTCTCGAAGGTCAAGTTGCTTAGTGGCAATCTGGTGCCAATGACCACAAGTTGGCTCGGGATCACCAAAACATCTGATGCCTATGCCCGCAAACTCACCCAGATCCCTCTTTTGAGTTCAGTGCTATGCCTTTTCGGCTAAACCCAACTCTTTGGTTAATCCGGCGCCTAGGTCTCTCGGTAAACTCGGATGTCTGGTAGGAATCTCGCGCCGGGCCACTGGCCAAACCCAGATCCCCTAAGGTAGATTAGCTTAAGAAAGGCATAAAGAGAGATGGAACAATCATGTGACAGTTCTGCCATGATCTCGTTTATCGGGGTTGAGTCACCCAATTGCAATCTTGTGTCGATGATCAAGAGGCCCGGGATCACTATAACATCTGACGCCTATGCTTGCAGACTCACCCAGATCTCTCGTTTGAGTTAGGTGTTGTTCCTTTTTAGCTAAACCCAACTCCTTGGTTGATCTGGTGCCTAGGTCTCCAGGAAAACTCCGATTTCTTCTAGGAATCCCACGCCGAACCACTAGCCAAATCTAAATTCCCTAAGGTAGACTAACTGTAAAAGACAGACGTGGAGGACACAATAGCCAGTGCATTATGATCCATCCTGGGATTATTGGATGCACCGAAGCCTGTGCCCGTAGGCTCACCAGGATCCCTTGATTGAGTTCGGTGGTATGCTCCCAAGCTAGACCCTACTTCTTGGTGGATCCAGTCCCTAGGCCTCCAAGCAAGCTCAGGCACCCGGTAAGTATCTCGTAGCAGAACCTATCTCTCAAGGGCTTGGTTACCCATGGATAATCTAGTACCTAAGCCCCAGCCAATGTAAGGTCTTCGGGTATCCTGGAACCCTTACTTGAGTTTAGGTACTAAACCCGGCTCCTAGGCTGACATTTTACTCTTCAATTTTGTTTAAAGACAAAACAGAAAAGTGGGGAGCAATTGTTGTAACATGAAAAAAATGGGAGGATAAAACTGAAGATTTTTTTTTCAAAAAATGAAGGTGTAGCTGGAAGTTTGCCCCGCAGGGCAAGCCTTGTGGCAGGCCTAGCCGCGAGGGCCAGCCTCGGGACAGCCTGCGACAGCTTGCGGCGGGGTGAGGCTGGCCACGAAGGCTAACTCGAGGCAAGGCTAACCACAAGCTGGACACAAGGGTCAGCCTACCGCGAGACGAGGCGAGGCTGGCCGCGAGGGCCAACCTCGCGGTAGCTTCGTGGCAATCTCCCTTTTTTGTTAGATTTGACCTCATTCAATAATCAACACGTGTTAGTGCCAGCCATCCTTGAGAATCGTGCCCTATAAATACCCAGCTACAGGACATTGATGGGGCTTCCAATTTCAGTAAAATTTAGACACTTTGACTGTATCTTTACTGTTTTTGTGAATAGTCATTGGGATTCGGTACTGACTTAGGCATCAGAGGGTCATTGCAGGTGAGGATTCCTGCGAGTCTTCTAACCTATTTTCGAGTGTCAACAAGACAATATCCTTGCGGCGAGATCTTGCGATGGAGTTAAAAACATGCGGCAAGACTTTGCGGTGAAGGTAAAATCCTAGTGACAAAGGCACAATCTTGTGATGAGACCTAGCGGCGAAGGAAAAACCTTAATAGACCTTGTGGCGGAGTTAAAACCTTGTGGCGGAGTTAAAGCCTTACGGCGAAAACTTATGGCGAAAACCAAACCTTGTGGTGAAGACCTTATGGCAAGAGAGCTCGTGGCGAAGACTTTGTGGCAAAAAAGCTTGTAGCGAAGACCTTGTGGCAAGAAAGCTTGTGGCGAAGACCTTGTGTGTAATACCCCGAGAGCCCAGAGAAGTTAGTATATATCGAGGATAGTGTAAGAAAGGAAACAACACCAGCTGGATACCTTTGGGGCTGAATGTTGGCAAAGAACTCCCAAGTTAAGCGCGCTTAACCTAGGGTAATCCAAGGATGGGTGACCCCCCTAGGAAGTTCACGTAGGTCCATTAGGGCAAGTTGTTCCGGTCCTTCCTATTGCTCGAACGGGATGTTACATGTGGTATCAGAGCCGACCCCCGAGCCTCTGAGCGCGGTGGTGGGGCAAACCTCAGCGAGGAGGCTGAGTCCCGAGGGGGACGTGAGGCCCTATGGGGGGTGCGTGTAGGCACCTTAGGCGAATCCCACATCGGCCATGCAAGGGGGGAGAGATCTAGGACCGGTTGTAAGGTCGCATGATGTAACGCCCCAACCCCAAGATAGTATATAAGGTACTATAATATTTACACGGGCGTTAAGGAAATCCCATATACTATAGTAAGGATCGTAACCTGAAATGTTGGGACTTCCATAAATAAACATTCACACACACAATTTATCAAGATAGCAGGGAAAGTAGACTTCATTCTCCACGAGACAAAATATTGTCAAAGTTAAGAGTACAAATCTTGTAACATACTACAACATCATAAGAGACGCCTAAACAAGATAACTACACTCGCGCCGCCTCTAGGCCTTCTCCCTTTGAGCCCGAGCCTGACAGATCTGGAACATTTGAATATTCCAGGGGTATGAACACCCGGGTTAGATCGTTAAATCTAAGTGAGGGTTAAAATAACTTCATGCGTGCAAATGCAAAATGCAGAGATGCATGCTCCAGGTGGATGTGACGCCAGGGTGTTGCAATCACCCCTGCCAACCTTATCATGTAACACAGCCTAACAACATGGCCAAGTGAAGACTCCCTTCACCCATGATATTCACAACTAGTCACAAGCCACACGTAGTGATGCATGAACAAATGGAAAGAAACATGCGTATCAAACGAAATAACATGATATGCACATGTAATCACCGCCATCATGCTCAATAATATGCACAACATGTAAGAAATACAGTTTAGAAACCACTCACCGAAGCTTCCCACTTCTTGGTTGCACAAATTCACGGCCAAACGTCGCTCCAAGTGGACTGTTCTATAAAAACCGAGACCTTTTTGTATCCAAACCTAAAATAAGTTTAGATATATAAGTATCTACTAAAAGTAGGAGTTTTCATGAAAAATTTCAAGCCAAGAAGACCTATAACGCGCCCACACGCGCTCCCACAAAGTCGGCCACGCGCCTGGACGCGCAGCTCTGTTGGGCGCGTGCGGCTCACGCGCCAGACGGACTTCCGACCCTGAAAATTAAAACGGGCATAACTCTCTCATTTTAACTCCGATTCGAGTGCCGTTTGAACCTACGGACTCCTCTTTCAACCCTCTACGTGGTTACAGAAAGAAGATGAGCTTACCTTGCAGTTTTGGTTACTGTTTTGCACGGATTTCAAGGGGCTCGTGCCTTCCAACG
Source organism: Diospyros lotus (assembly GCF_014633365.1). Classification (NCBI taxonomy): domain Eukaryota; kingdom Viridiplantae; phylum Streptophyta; class Magnoliopsida; order Ericales; family Ebenaceae; genus Diospyros; species Diospyros lotus. The sequence goes on along the minus strand of NC_068343.1, from coordinate 29,732,473 downwards.
GCTTGCTTTCGGCTCCTACTCGGGCAGGGTTTCCTTCCCTTCTTTACAGCAGAGTTTCCCCTCCTTTATAAGCAACTTACCCCCCTTAATTTGGTGGCCAAAAACCCAACCCAAGGCATTCTTATATAGTGCCCTTAAATCCATAGGATTGTGACACTTGGCTTTCTAAGATGGTGACACTTGGCACTTGAGATTTACACCCTAATTATTGCTTTCCTCCCATGGTGACAAGTGGCTCTTGAGATATGAGCCTTATCATGACATTTTTAACCCTTTAACGAATGGATTTTCGCCACGTGTTATGGAGATTTGAGCCATAATGATTGCTTTCATCCTACGGCGCCACGTGTCCTCGAGATATGAGCTTTCATTATTACTTTCTTCCTACTACGACATGTGTCCCTCAAGATGTGAGCCTTCATCATTGCTTCCCTCCTACGGTGCCACGTGTCCCTCGAGATTGGTGTTTAATCATTACTTTTGATTTTCCATCCAAATTACGCCACGTGTCCATGAAATCATTTCTACCCATGTGTCTCCATCCATATGGTGACATGTGTCCATTAATTGAATTTAATTTGGGTTTGAAATCCATAGCCACTTTTGATATCTTTTTGGAATCCAAAGTTAGGTTTAAATAAACTTTGAAGTTCATTGCCCTTAAGTCCCCTAAAGATCCTTGAATCTCACAAATTCCCGAGTCTTTGAGAACCTAAAGAAAATCGGGAAATCATTTAATTTATTAAATAGAAATAGCTTACAAGTTTGAGGGTATTACATTCACCCCTCCTTAAAAGAAAATTTCGTCCTCGAAATTTATTCCATATTCTCTAATACATCAAAAAGATAAGGGTATTTCTGGCGCATCTCTTGTTCTCTTTCCCATGTGATGTCTTCAAGGTTGTGATGTCTCCATAACACTTTTACTAGCGGTATTGCTTTATTCCTCAGCACTTGCTCCTTTCGATCAAGAATTTCCACAGGTTCCTCTATAAATGACAAATTGTCTTGCAGGTCGACTACTTCTGCAGATGTCTGTTGAGATGGATCTGGCTCGAATTTCCTCAATTGAGATACATGAAAAACGTTGTGAATGTTAGATAGTGCTGGGGGTAAGGCCAATCTATATGCGACTGGTCCAACCCGTTCTAAAACTTCATATGGCCCGATGTACCGCGGGCTCAATTTTCCTTGCTTCTTTCCTCTGGAGATCATACGGAAAGGCGAAACCTTTAAGTATACATTATCCCCCATCTTGAACTCCAAATCTCTCCTTCGGTTATCCGCATAGGATTTTTGTCTACTTTGGGCAATCTTCATTCGTTCTTGAATCATTTTGATCTTTTCACTGGTCCTTTGTACCAATTCGGGACCCAAAAGTTGTCTCTCACCCACTTCCGTCCAGCAAAGCGGTGTCCTGCACTTCCTCCCATAGAGGGCTTCATAAGGCGCCATCCCGATGCTACTGTGATAGCTATTATTATATGCAAATTCAACCAATGGTAAGTGCTCTTCCCAACTCCTCGAAAAGTCAATTACACAAGCCCGTAGCATGTCTTCCAATGTTTGAATTGTTCTTTCCGACTGTCCGTCAGTTTGGGGATGATAAGCAGTGCTCAAACGTAACTGTGTTCCCAAACTTTGCTGCAAACTTTCCCAAAATCGAGAAGTAAATCTCGGGTCTCTATCGGAGACTATGCTGACCGGCGTCCCATGCAATCGAATAATCTCCTTAATGTAGAGTTGAGCCAATTTGCTTACTGAATGCCCAACCTTCATGGGTAAGAAGTGCGCAGATTTAGTTAGCCTGTCTACTATTACCCATATGGCATCATTTCCAGTGGGTGTTTTCGGCAATCCCGTTACGAAATCCATGGTCACATGCTCCCATTTCCATTCGGGGATTTCTAACGGTTGAAGTTTTCCAGCAGGTTTCTGATGCTCAGCTTTTATTCGTTGACAGGTATCACATTGAGCTACGTATCGAGCAACACTTTTCTTCATTCCTGGCCACCAGTACAAATCCCTCAAGTCTTTATACATCTTGGTAGCTCCGGGATGAATAGTATATTTAGCCCGATGTGCTTCTTCCAGAATTGCTTGCCTCAAATCCTTATCTCTGGGCACGTAGACTCGATTTTTGGAACCGAAGCACTCCATTCGAGAAATCAAAATCAGGATTCTTAACTTGCCCTTGGTCATCCACCCAAGACTTTATCCTCGAATCCTCAGAAGTAGCTTGCCGAATCTGTTCTAGAAGATGAGAGTGAATTGTCAGGCTAGCGACATAAACAGACATTTCTTTAGGCATCACATTCACTGTCAACTGGCTAAAAGCCTCCACCAGTTCCCATTCCTGAGACATCAAACTGGCCATCAACATAGGCCCTTTCCTACTTAGTGCATCAGCCACTAAGTTTGCCTTCCCAGGATGGTACTGGATTGTACAGTCGTAATCCTTCAAAAATTCCATCCATCGCCGCTGCCTCATATTCAAGTCTTTCTGAGAGAACAGATACTTCAAGCTTTTATGATCCGTGAAGACCTCAAATTTCTCACCATACAAATAGTGCCGCCAGAGCTTCAAGGCAAACACCACCGCAGCTAATTCTAAATCATGCGTGGGATAATTTCGTTCATGTGGCTTTAACTGTCTAGATCCGTAAGCTATCACTTTCTCATATTGCATAAGGACACATCCCAATCCGTTTTTTTGATGCATCAGTATATATCATGAATCCTCCTGACCCATTGGGCATTGACAAGATGGGTGCAGAAATCAACCTCCTTTTCAACTCATTGAAACTTTGCTCACAAGCTTCACTCCATTCGAATTTAACCCCCTTTTGGGTGAGTCGTGTGAGGGGCATAGCTATACGGGAAAATCCTTCCACAAATTTCCTATAGTAACCCGCTAGCCCTAAAAAGCTTTTTATTTCAGTCACCGTCTTAGGCGACCCCCAGCTTTTTATTGACTCGACTTTAGTGGGGTCCACTGCTATTCCATCCTCCGATATGACATGACCCAAGAAAGCTACCTTTCTCATCCAAAATTCGCATTTCGAAAATTTAGCATAAAGCTTATGTTTCTGAAGAGTCTCCAAAACAATCCTTAAATGTTGCTCATGTTCTTCCTCACTCTTTGAGTAAATCAAGATATCATCAATAAATACAATCACAAACTGATCCAGGTAAGATTTAAACACCCTATTCATTAGATCCATAAAAGCAGCAGGTGCATTGGTTAGCCCAAATGGCATTACCAAATACTCGTAGTGTCCATACCGTGATCTGAAAGCAGTTTTTGGAATGTCCTCTGCCCTAATTCTCAGTTGATAATATCCCGACCTCAAATCAATTTTAGAGAACACCCTCGCCCCTTGTAGCTGATCAAAGAGTTCATCAATCCTTGGCAACGGATACTTATTTTTGATGGTAACTTTGTTTAATTGGCGGTAATCTATACACATCCTTAAGCTCCCATCTTTCTTCTTTACAAATAATACTGGGGCTCCCCAAGGTGACACACTTGGCTGAATAAAACCCTTGTCTAAAAGGTCTTGGAGCTGACTTCTTAGCTCTTTTAGCTCTGCTGGGGCCATCCTATAAGGTGGTATAGATATCGGGTTTACCCCAGGTACAACTTTTATAGCAAATTCAATTTCCCGATGAGGGGGTAATCCTGGTAGGTCCTCTGGAAAAACTTGAGGAAATTCCTTTACCACAGGTATGTCACCTAATTCCCATTTCTTATTCTCAACCCCTTCGACACAAGCTAGATACCCATAAGCACCATTTTCCATCATTTTAATGGCCTTAAGCACAGTTATTCGCTTGATTTCCCCAATACTATCCTGACCTCGAAATTTCACCCAAGTTCCACACTCGTCTTGTAAGCTTACTACCTTTCTACGACAATCCACTTTGGCATTGTATTTAGATAGGAAATCCATCCCTAAGATTAGATCAAAATCTTGTATGTCCAGGGATATAAGCTCAATTGCCCACTCACCATTTCCAAATGAAATCTTCCCATCCTTATAACCCAAACGGGTTTCCATCTCTTTATTTAAAGGAGTGGCTATCACCATGGGGTAACTAAGTTCTTCCAACTCCAATTCTAAGCATCGTGTCAATGCATGAGATATGAATGAATGCGTGGATCCAGGATCTACCAGTACTTGTACCGAGGTATTAAGAAAGATCATCGTACCTTGAATTACTGCTGGATTTAAGGTCACATCTTCCTTTGACAGGTTGAATACGCGACCTTGGCGAAATCCTTGGCTCTCTTTATTTGCTCCCTGCTGACCTGGTCCCTTCCCTTGCGGACAATCCTTGGAAACATGGCCGGGTCGTTGACAATTGTAGCACACCCGTCCCTTCGTACATTCACGGATCATGTGGTCATTAGCTCCGCAATTATAGCACTTTGGGGTCTCTATCTTGCATGGCTTCCCTGAATGTGACTTCTGACATTTAGGGCAATTCTCTTTTTTCTTGAAATTTTTCCCTCGAGGTCCTAAGTTAGACCCTCTATCAAACTTCCTGTCTGTTGGGTTTTGGGATTCATTTCTCAAGGAGTTCATCCTCTCATGATTACTCTCCACAGTCTGGGCTTGAAAGACTACTTCTGCATACGTGCGTGGCCCGACAGAACTCAAGGCTTGTTGAATTTCCATTTTCAATCCTCCCAGGAATTTTTGAGCCTTGGCCTCCTCGTCCAAATTATAGATAGGCATATACTTAATGAGACGTGTGAACCTATCTTCATACTGGGCAACTGACATGCCCTCGGTCTGTCGCAGGTTCATGAACTCTCGGCTTTTCTCCATCTTCTTGCACAGAGGGAAGTACTTAGCATTGAAAAGTTCCTTAAATCGCGCCCATGAAACATTTGGCTCACCTTGCCCTTCAGGACTTCGTAAGGCCCTCTGCATCGTCTTCCACCATTGATCTGCCTCGTCTCGAAGTTGGAAAGTGGCACAACTAACCTTATCCTCCTCATCACAGCCAATGAAGTCAAAGATTTTCTCGATTTGTTCCACCCAATACTCGCTTTCGCAAGGATCGGCTCCTGCTTTCCCTTGAAAAATGGGTGGATTCAGTCGCTGAAATCGGTCGCTGATATCTGGACTTCGGGGATTGATATGCCCCGTTGGCTGTGTAGGTCGTGTCCCTTGCATGACGACAACCATGTTCTCAAGAATCCGCTCGACTCGGATCATCCGATCTCCATATTCTTGATTCCTCTCATGCGGTTGGCTACCCTGGGGTGCCTCTGTCCTTTCCTCCCGAACTTCACTTCCTTGCCTACAGTTCCGGGTCCGACGGGTGTTCACCATCTGAAAACATCCACACAAGAAATCATAAGACTAGCATTGTTAACGTGTGGCTTCTAACGATCTATCTACAACAAATGAGTAAACTAAGCATACCACCATGTATCCGGAAAATTCCCAAATGCTATCATCAGTACTTAAGTTGCGCCTACCCAACCTTTGCCCAGTTTCATATGGTGTCCCTAATCCCAAAAGTTTCCCTAGGCACTAACCATTCTGGTCGTTCTAGTGTCTTTCAATTCTACTAATCTTAAGATTTAATGAGTCATACCTAAAGGAAATCCAATACCTTCATCCTCAATTAGATCCTGCAATCCCTTGAAAATCCCCAAAAATGGCCGCCTGATTTTCCAAAAGCCATTATTCCTAATTCTTAAAATCTCGGATTTGTATTTGAACATATTCCTCATTCCCCAAATATTTCAAAATCTAGATCCCCAATAATCGCTTAAACTTCTTCGTCACGTTTATTGGTAGGCCACGAGATTTCATCTAACAACAAATGCACTTACTTATCCTTATTCATTACTACTATCGTTCGTACATATAAACAAGCTGCCCTACTGATGTGGATCCATTCCTGATATAGGGCAACATCTCCAAAGTTAGTCTCATTAAACCCAAATCAAAATTATAGGGCTCTGATACCAACTGTAACGCCCCAACCCCAAGATAGTATATAAGGTACTATAATATTTACACGGGCGTTAAGGAAATCCCATATACTATAGTAAGGATCGTAACCTGAAATGTTGGGACTTCCATAAATAAACATTCACACACACAATTTATCAAGATAGCAGGGAAAGTAGACTTCATTCTCCACGAGACAAAATATTGTCAAAGTTAAGAGTACAAATCTTGTAACATACTACAACATCATAAGAGACGCCTAAACAAGATAACTACACTCGCGCCGCCTCTAGGCCTTCTCCCTTTGAGCCCGAGCCTGACAGATCTGGAACATTTGAATATTCCAGGGGTATGAACACCCGGGTTAGATCGTTAAATCTAAGTGAGGGTTAAAATAACTTCATGCGTGCAAATGCAAAATGCAGAGATGCATGCTCCAGGTGGATGTGACGCCAGGGTGTTGCAATCACCCCTGCCAACCTTATCATGTAACACAGCCTAACAACATGGCCAAGTGAAGACTCCCTTCACCCATGATATTCACAACTAGTCACAAGCCACACGTAGTGATGCATGAACAAATGGAAAGAAACATGCGTATCAAACGAAATAACATGATATGCACATGTAATCACCGCCATCATGCTCAATAATATGCACAACATGTAAGAAATACAGTTTAGAAACCACTCACCGAAGCTTCCCACTTCTTGGTTGCACAAATTCACGGCCAAACGTCGCTCCAAGTGGACTGTTCTATAAAAACCGAGACCTTTTTGTATCCAAACCTAAAATAAGTTTAGATATATAAGTATCTACTAAAAGTAGGAGTTTTCATGAAAAATTTCAAGCCAAGAAGACCTATAACGCGCCCACACGCGCTCCCACAAAGTCGGCCACGCGCCTGGACGCGCAGCTCTGTTGGGCGCGTGCGGCTCACGCGCCAGACGGACTTCCGACCCTGAAAATTAAAACGGGCATAACTCTCTCATTTTAACTCCGATTCGAGTGCCGTTTGAACCTACGGACTCCTCTTTCAACCCTCTACGTGGTTACAGAAAGAAGATGAGCTTACCTTGCAGTTTTGGTTACTGTTTTGCACGGATTTCAAGGGGCTCGTGCCTTCCAACGGCTTGCTTTCGGCTCCTACTCGGGCAGGGTTTCCTTCCCTTCTTTACAGCAGAGTTTCCCCTCCTTTATAAGCAACTTACCCCCCTTAATTTGGTGGCCAAAAACCCAACCCAAGGCATTCTTATATAGTGCCCTTAAATCCATAGGATTGTGACACTTGGCTTTCTAAGATGGTGACACTTGGCACTTGAGATTTACACCCTAATTATTGCTTTCCTCCCATGGTGACAAGTGGCTCTTGAGATATGAGCCTTATCATGACATTTTTAACCCTTTAACGAATGGATTTTCGCCACGTGTTATGGAGATTTGAGCCATAATGATTGCTTTCATCCTACGGCGCCACGTGTCCTCGAGATATGAGCTTTCATTATTACTTTCTTCCTACTACGACATGTGTCCCTCAAGATGTGAGCCTTCATCATTGCTTCCCTCCTACGGTGCCACGTGTCCCTCGAGATTGGTGTTTAATCATTACTTTTGATTTTCCATCCAAATTACGCCACGTGTCCATGAAATCATTTCTACCCATGTGTCTCCATCCATATGGTGACATGTGTCCATTAATTGAATTTAATTTGGGTTTGAAATCCATAGCCACTTTTGATATCTTTTTGGAATCCAAAGTTAGGTTTAAATAAACTTTGAAGTTCATTGCCCTTAAGTCCCCTAAAGATCCTTGAATCTCACAAATTCCCGAGTCTTTGAGAACCTAAAGAAAATCGGGAAATCATTTAATTTATTAAATAGAAATAGCTTACAAGTTTGAGGGTATTACACATGACGGGGACGTCATGTGCTTAAGGGGGGAGAATGTAATACCCCGAGAGCCCAGAGAAGTTAGTATATATCGAGGATAGTGTAAGAAAGGAAACACCAGCTGGATACCTTTTGGGCTGAATGTTGGCAAAGAACTCCCAAGTTAAGCGTGCTTAACCTGGGGTAATCCAAGGATGGGTGACCCCCCTGGGAAGTTCACGTAGGTCCATTAGGGCAAGTTGTTCTGGTCCTTCCTATCGCTTGAATGGGATGTTACATGGGCCTGAGCAATTTAGTAAACTGTAGGTGACGATCAGATGCCGAGGATGTGGAGCAGCACCTTAGGAAATTGATCAGGTGAGATCAAAAATCTTCCGTGCGGGATAAGACATTAGAGTAGTCCTAAGGAGGAGACGTGGAACGCGATTATGATCCGATAGATTTTAGTCGAGTAGGATGCCTGGTAAGAATAGTGGCTGCGAGCGTGGCGAGGTAGTCATGTCAAGTTCGATAGCAGAAGTGTGACTGGAAGGTAAAAGTCATGATACGGGGTGCGAAATAGATCAGAGTGGGACCTGAGCCATGCTGTAGAAAACTGTTGTTGGGCCAGTGTAAGGGACAACACAGTAAAAGTGATTGGGTGTTGACTCTCTGAAGCGCAGGGCAACACGATGGGGAGCTAGTGTTGGGCCAGTGTATGGGAGTGACACGATGATGGTGACAAGGTGTTGGTGCGCCTAAAGCACAGGACAACACAGTGACTATGCAGATGGTCAGGGACTGAAGATCGGTGAGATGTTTGAGAAAGAAACCCGGGGAAAAGAAACGGGTCTAGCGTGGGAATAATGCTATGGTTGACGCCTACCAGTGACGGGTCTAATGCTATGGACCACTGGATGCAGACGGTTAGTCCACAGGAGGGACTGCAGCCCTCCACGTGGAGTAACCTGTCTGTTGTGGAGACGATTAGACACCGAAGATCTGGGGTGTGCTGTATGTTATGCCTGAGCCAGACCTAAAATTTCGTAAGGGTTGAAGTTTGGTGGTAGTGCTGTGGGTGTCAAGGCAGCAAGAAAGTTTGTGAATCGAGGGAGTGATATCTTGTGGTGTGATAACAAGAGGTGTGGCGATGCTCCTTGCTAAAGGATGCTAATATAGTTGTGGTTAAAAATTGATCGTAGTGATCTGGTAAATTGGGATGATGTACCCAGTGTGATCTTGCAGTAATGTATGAAGATGGGACTGATTGGTAGAGTTGGTGAATGGCTCGAGAATGATACGTAAGTGCCGTGGAGGGCAAGACTTACGAAATGGAAGCCAACCATCAGATAAGGAAATTAAAGCGTGTGGAGGTTTCAAATAAAGCAATCTCTAATCCAGTGATGTGAGTTGTGGTAGGCTGAACGTGCGGCTAAGGCACGGTTTGAAATCTGTGAAGGTGCGCGATTGCACAGTCTGGTGTTAGTCTTGGTTGTGTCGATGCGAAATGAGGAACTGTCCTCATGTGGCACTGGAAGGGTTTCCAGTTGATGACACACGAGAAATCGCCAGGTGGTAGCACCGGATGGCAATAATGGAGAGTGATGCTCGAGGGCGGTGAGGTAAAGCCTTGTTGGTACCGTGCATGCCTTTAGTAGAAAGGTCCAGCGGGTCCTGGTGGTTAGACCATACAAATTGCGAGAAAGAGATGCAAGGTGATGAAAGATGGTTGGTCAGGGCAAAAATGTGCCACTCAGAGGAGTGTGGCTTTGGAATGAGAGCTATCAATGGTAGTGAAATTGTGGTTAGGATAGAACTTGAGATGTTCTCCCAAGAAAAGTTGCACATGAGGCAACAATGTGAGATAAACTTCCTAAGGCGCTACGACTCGATCAGGAAAGGCCACCCGGGGAAAGGCTAGTGTAATGGCAAGTGCCTGAGTAGGAAGGTGAGTCCTACCCCATCCAGTGGAAGTGTGAATTCCACAGGAGTGGCAAGGGTGATTTCCAGTGACTGGAGTTTAAATCGAAGCGGTAATCGATGATTGCAAGTACAGTGCCTAGAGGAAGGTTATGTGGGTTGTGAGCCAAGCGAGCCGGCTAGAGTTAATCGAGTTGGTTAGATGGAAGTTGAGGCGAATTTAAGATGTCGCTAATGGGTAAAGAGAGCTCGAAGAAAGAGCTGATGGGACGAGATGGGTTTCCAGTAGTGGTGTTGAGGTGATGAAATCACCTAATGGCTATGAGTGATGCAGTTGAAGAGATGCCTTGGAGTGTGAGCAATTGATAAAAAATTAACCTCCCGTCTAAGGTTAATGGTTGTGAAAAGAAATCGGCTAGTGAAGCTGTTGCGGTGTTAGAGCCATGTGGTTGCTCACCGAGAGGTGAGTGTTAGCTGTAACAAGTGTATAAGAAATCCGGGAGAAGCAAAAGTCTCTAAGGGATTTAGCTAGATGCTAGATGTATAAAAGGTGATGGGAGAAAGACGACCTAAAATTAGGGTCGTGCTGGTTGTGGTGACTAGTGAGATTCAAAGAGCAGCAAGTCCTTGCGATAGCATGGTGGTGTCGTCATCGCGGTTAGGGAAAAGAAGTGGTCAGGAAGGTCAAAGGTAACCATCGTGCATGGTAAGACCTTGAAGCCGAGTGCGAATGGCCATGAAGGCTGGTATCGGTGAATTTTGGAATGCAACGATCGTGGGGGAGAAAAAAATTCGTTGCTGTCATGGTGATGTCCTTGCCAAGGAGGACAAGAGGAACCATTATGCATGGTTTAAATCAGGTGTCTATGACGGGTTGAGAATGAACCTGATGTATGATGGCTGGAAGTTTGTGCCTCAAGAGTAAGAGGCTTTGTAGAGAAATGGGGTGAAAAATTGAAGAGGGTTGCTCAGTGGAGAGTCCCTGGTATGGGTATGAGACCCTACTAGCATGTGATATCGGCTAGTAAGTATCGTTGTGTGCTTAATGCGAAGAACTCTCGGTTGGGAGAAGGTTGTGGCCCGAGCATGCTTAGGCTCGAAGTGAGATTGAAATGGTGCACACGTCGCCAAGCTCGATGCGAACTCGGGCTATACACAGGGTTGAAATGTGCGATAGCCTAGTACGATGTTAGGTAAGTCGATTTAGCATAATCGTACCGATAAGTGAGGGTTGGCTAGTTAAGGTAGAAGACCATGTATGAAATGGTCGAAGTTGGCCAGGCGGGCCAAATGAGTGCTTCCTAGGTAGTGCTAGCATGGTAAGCTGATCGGTAATGAGAGATTACCATGAGGATCAACTCAAGCTATGTAGGCGTGTGAATAATGGCGGTATGCCATGGTGGAATGGGTGTCCGAGTATCTAATGGGCACTAGAATGTGACATTACGGTGAATGATCAGTGCTAAGACGTTGCTGGTTGGACCAGCGTAAAAATCGTGGCCATGTGTGTTTGGCAGTGAGAAACGTTGCCGTGTGTGATCGGCGTAAAATCGTGATAGACTGATCAATAATGCAATGTTAGCGTATGTGGTTTTGACTGATGGGAAAAATGGAAGTAGATTGCAAAGTGATGCTCGAGGTAGCAAAAATCCATCCAGAAATGGATAGCGTTGCGGTAAGCGTGGACAGCAACCAGTTGTGCAATTTGGCAAGAGGCCAAAGGGGTGTTCGGTTGTTGAATGTCCTCGAGAGTTGGAAGAACGAAAGCCTAAAGTGAAGCCTTGAGGTAGGTATGACCCGAGGTAAATGTGAAGAATGGATAGGCTATGGGATTTTCGAGCAGAAGAATTTGGCAAGTAACCCGAGAATGTGATTGTCTTGGGTAGGAGATGATGGTAAAACGAATTTCGAGGACGAAATTCTTTTAAGGGGGGAGGAATGTAACACCCGGTGTTACAGGTGTTAAAAGAATAGGAAAGAAAGTGAGAAAAATTCCAAAAATGCCCTTGAGAAGGTGTTGGATCCTTGAGATTGAGGGTGCCCTATGAGAGGGACATTTTGGTAATTTGGATAGCGAAGTCCAATAAAGGGTAATTTGGTACATTGGAGATAATTCCAAGGTGGAATTGAGTATGGAAGTGAATTAGTTCCCATTTTGCATTATGTGGAAATAAATGGGATTGAAAATTCACAAATGGTGTTTTGGTAATTTTGGAGAGAAATTCCATAAAGGAATTAATTATGAGAAAAGGAGGAAATTAATTATGGGAGTGGAAATAATTAATTGGTATATTTATATGGGGGTGCCACATGGATGGTTTAGATTTAGTCTTGGAAGCCAAGGTTGGTGGCATGGAGTGACACTTGGCAAAGTGGTGTCCAAGATAAATGGAAGATCAAATTAATTGCAAAAGAAATTGGAATATGGTCATTCTTGCAATTAATGGGAGACATAATTATGTTGCATAAAAAGGAAAATGCAAAAGAAATGGAAAATGGTCAAGCATTAATGGGGGAAAATGGGAGATTAAAATAAATGGGAAAGGAAAGCATTTATGTCTCTCTAAGTTGTCTTTCATATTTAATGTGGTGAAATTAGCCCCAATTAAATAAATGAGAAATGGGATATTTTATGGGATTTGGAGACTTGATCCAATGGTGGAAAATTAGTCTTGAAATTGGAATTTATCCAATGGTAGAGATTTAAGGCTTTATGTTGGCATGGATTGCCAAATGGGATGTAAGGATCCAATAGAAGAATGAAATGGATGGTGGAGATTGGATCTCCAAAGAAGTCCATGGCTAGGATTCATTCTTGAGAAACACATGGATTGTGTTAATTTGGATGGTGGGGATTTAGTCTTCCAAAATGCATCAAGGGTTGAGATTAAAGAAGACTAAGAGCTATGGATTGTGCTTCTTCCAATGGTCAAGATTTATTCTCAAAAAGTAAAGGAGAAATGAAAGGCTAGGATCAAGTCTTGCAATTGGGAATATCAAGGCAAGGAAAATAAATCAAAAAAAAAAAAAGAAAAGAGAAATGGGAGTTTTATAAAAGGGGAAGGGGACCTTCAAGCTCAAGTTTTTCCATTTGAAGAGTCTTGAAGAAGAAAAGAAAGGAAGATGGAGGAAGTCTTCCCTTTAGCCATTTGAAGGAAATAAAGAGGAATGAAGAAGAGAGAAAGAAGAAGAAAAAGGAGAAGAAGAAATCCAAGAAGCCTAGAGGAGTTTGAGGAAATTAAAGGAAGTGATTTTGGAGGCTTGAAGTTGTTGGAAACTTGAAGATCCAAGGAGTATTGAGGTATTGAAGCATGCTATGGAAGGGTTTGGCAAGAGAAAGAGGTTTGAGCATGAAGACATTTGAATATTTTTTTTTTCAAATGGTGTAATTTTTGTTTAAATTGTATATGCCTTGTGTAAGGGTTTCTTAAGCCCAAAGGGTATATTTTGATGTGTATATATGGAATTTCAAAAAAAAGGGGTTGCTGGAAATTTTTTGGGGTGCAGCAGGTCGGCAGGCGCGCGGGGGCGGGCAGCCGCGCAGGCGCGCGCGCGGGCGCGCGGCCGGGCCCAGGAAGGGCCCAGCCGGCCATGGGGCCCGCGCGAGGAAGAAAAAAAGAAAAAGGGGGAAAATTCAAAAATTAGGGGAATAAAAGGGGAAATAATAGAGCCCAATTTTGGAAGATTTTGGGCTATAGAAAAAAATTTATAAAATCCCCGAATGAGTCCCCGAGCGATGAAATATTGGAAAATTTGGAGGATTTTTCTGAGTATGAGTTTTTCCCCTTAGTCTAGCCCGGTGTTAAGAAGCATCTTGAAGCCCTTGGGCGGTGTAGCGGGTTATTTCTTTATTCATAAGAAACTCGCAAGGTCCTAGGGTGTTTTTGGATCCTGGGTAAGCGAAGGGCCAGACGAAGCCTAGTTCCCACCTAGGGCGTTTCTTCTTAAAACATAGTCCGCCCTTCATCTCAGACCGGGCAGGTGAACAGTTTGGGTAATTGTTCACGAGTAACACCCATAAGTAGGAGCGGGGCGTTACATTGTGATAATAAAGTTTGTGGCGAAGACCTTGAGGCAAAGCAAGATCTTTGTGGCAAAGGAGCGTGTGGTGAAATTCTTGCGACAGGCATCCTTGCAGCGAACTCTCTTGAGGCAGATTCTCTCACGGCAACCTAACTTCACCTGATACTAAGATCGAATGGACACCACATTATAAATTTTAATTACTGTATTTTGGCAACATATATGAACCATTTCTGTAATATATGTTTAAATTAATAAGATTAAAATGGGTATTGTTGACAAAAATAAAAATATATAAGAATAGAATGGTCCAATATTGAATGTTTTACAAACATATATACACACTTTTTTTTATAGATTGTGTGGATATGTATGTATGTATGAAGTGTCGACGAAATTATAGAATAGATGAAACGGTCCATTTAAAAAATTATTAAGATTCAGCTTAATTTTTTATATATTTTTATAATAATAGTGTCATATAATAACCAACTACATCCTATTAAACCAAACACTTTTACCCATTATTTAGATTAAATGCAATGAACCCTAGAATTTTAATTTTTTTCTTCTTTTCTTATTACCCAAAGAAAACGTGAGTAAATTTCAAAATGGCCATTCTCAACTTTTAAATGCATCTGTTATTGGAGGAGAAATTAACGTTAAAACACATTAATGTACTAAATATTTAAATTAGAAATATTAATTGGATATAAAGAAAGAATAGCTAGTGTAGAATTTTAATTTTCATTTCAAAATATATCTTTATCATATTAAAATATAGAATTTTAATTATTAAGATGATTGTGGTTGGAGCAGTTGTAATGTAGTCTTCCTTAATTTCCTTTCCATTATCATATTAACTATGTTTCCTTCCTGTACTCTCTCACTCACTCACTCACTCACTCACTCATGCTTCATAATTCATCCAAACATTTCAATTCAAAGAACTCAAATCTTTAACAAAATATACATTAATTAGAAGTTCACCCTACCCAGATAATTAACTTGTAAGCTCTTCCTATGCATTGGGCTCATGAAATAGAACTCAGATCACGGTGGCAACAAGAAAAATAGCTATCCCACCAGCAGCTGGAAAAAGGTTTACTTTTCCATAAATAATAATAATGCCATTGACAATTAATATTGTGCTTATTTTTTCTACAATGAACAGAAACTGTTAAAAGAATAAGAAAGCCATAATTCAAACGTTTTGAGCTATTTTTAAGTTATAACTTAGTGGGCAGGTTCGTACTCAAAATTGACATGACTTGATTATCTTCCTAACTGGGGGGCGCCTTGGCTCATTGGCATACTTCCCATATCTTCCAGCAACCCGGGGGTCCGATAACAAATCCCACATCGGCATCTATTTTAGCCAACAAGATGACATGATTCTTCAACATCCAAGTGTTGACAATAACATATATATAAAGACAACATCGATAGGAAGATATATAATTCTTACTTACCTCCAACTGTTCCTCGGACCCGGAGCCTCCTATGGCCAGCGAAAAGGGAGCTTCTTCAGAGAAGGAAACCGAAAATATCTTTCCCTGACAACAATCCACAGATACAACATTCATTCGACAACAAAATAATCCATTAAATTCTCAACAAATAAATATGCAAAGGTAACATACAGCTTTCGGATCATGGGATGCAACACGTGAAGGGTTGTTGTTCGTTAAATCCCAGAGTTTCACCTGCAGTGGATGGAATAAACAACAGCATTCAAGATACAGATATAAACTGAATATAGCCACCAGGAGTACTCTTTAAGTTATTAAAGTAAACGAGAATAATGGAGCTTACTGTCTTATCCATGGAACCAGTTGCAAGAAGCTACAAGGGCAAAGTGGGACATAAAAAATCACAAAGTCAGAACTTGAAAAGAGGGGGAAAAAAAAATGAAGAGTGGAAAGATCTATACATTTGGGACTAGGCTATTGTATGAAACTGCGCATACTGCTTTGTCATGGGCGTGGAGAGTGAAACTTGGCTTGGGATCAGAGCTAGCAGTGCGAATATCAAAACTTGTAACCATACCGTTCTCAAGGCTTACCTGGGATAACAATCACTTCATTCAGGTATCCTTTATCATATACATTTTCAGAAACTCACACTTCCAAGTTCCAATATAACTGAAAGAAATAAATGATATACAAACCACAAAAGAATGTTCAGTGTGTGGATCCCATGCCAAGCTTTCCACACAAGCTGTGACTGACCATTTAAATCCACTGTGAGAGGGTATTCTGCCATCTTTCTATAATGTCCATATATAGAATATGTTATCAAAATTTAACAGAAATCAACGAGTGTCTCAGCTCATATCAACGACTAGCATAACAGTACCATGACTACTGAATGATCAAAAGATCCATGAGAAGGACTTGAGATGCAAACGGATTCCATGCTACAGCTTGGACCTGAAGACATGAAGCAGGATCACAACATTTTCCAGAAGCAATGAAGTTTTGCCACAAGTAGACATGATCTACTAAGCACCGTTGCTTAGCTTATGCTAAGCTACAGTGACATGGCAACAAATCAAATTTAAGTCCTGGGACCCATCTTTAACTCATCCACCAATTAATTGATGTGCCATGTCATTGTTGCTTAGCATAAGCCAAACAACGGTGCTTAGTAGATCATATATACATATATATATATATATAATGCTACAGCTCTTTCTCATGACTAGAATTGTCCAATATAAGTCAAACGTACTTGACCTTTTTTTCATCAAATGCGTTAAAAAAGAATCAATTCCTAATATAGTACTTGTGACAAAAGTACTTTCCAAAAGTGAAGATAGGATAGAACCATCTAATTCAAACCTTTGTGCAATTGAATATTTTAAGAACCGGATTATTTGGAATAGCACCAAAATCCTCAATACCTCATTAGTATATATAGTAAATTGCAAAAAACAAGATGACACATTTTTTGCCATGTCAACATCCCACATATGAGCTTCTACCAATTGAGTTTTCAGAACCAAAGTCCACGCAATGCTTAAGAACTTTTAAACTCGTGTCCAAAGTGTCTGACACTAGCATAGTTGTTAATTGGTACATTTTAAAGAAAATTCTTTGAATTTATGTACGTGTGGATTTGAAAATGTGTTAGATGATTTTTCTCATTTCTAGCCAAGTCTACAAAGAACAGCTCAAGATGAGCATCAGAAACAGAGACTGCATTTGCATTTAAAATTCCGGTAAGAGGCTGCAGCTACTGAAATTTCAGAAATTACCTGCTAAGAATATATCACATAAAAAAATAAAATACAATAATGCTAAGTTTCAATTCTTGCCTTGTCTGTATGGTGCTCCATGGTTATGTTGCATTGACCGGTAGCCGCGTCCCAAATCTTAACCGTTTTGTCTGCACTCCCACTGGCAAGTATGTTCCTGCATGTAGATATAAATTTACCAATAACAGAACATTAGATCTCTTTAGAGACCATAATATAAACAAATGAAATTATCTGAAGAATTCCTATACCTGTATTCCTTGTTCCAAGCAAGTCCAAGAACTGAATCAGTGTGGCTACCAGTCGCAAATTCAATTATATTCTAACAATCAAACGTGCATGCCAATAAGAATGAAATTACTAAAGTTTACAGAGGTTTAACTCAAGAAATTATATAGAAACCGCGTAACAATCAAGTTAAGATGAAGTTCCCAACAAATGACATTTGACATAAAATTTTGATCATCTAGAAAACACAACAATAGTATAAACTGGTAAATAAGAGTCAACTATAAGCGCAAGATATATTACAAATCTTAAGGAAAACCAAGCAAACAAAAAAGTATACTGCAATTAAGCTTTTCAGAAGTAAAGAGAGCAAGAAAAATGCAAGAAAGGTAGCAAATAATTAACTGCTGCACATCAGATCGGGATCTTAAGAATGTATATCCCCTTAGTTGGACCCATACCAAATACATGCAGCATAAATTACTTAATCTAACATTTTTAAGATATTAAGGTAAGGTACTTTCCAAAAGTTACATTTTTATTTTAAATCTAGAGAAGAAACTTATTCTAACATGCTTGGAAATATAAATTTAGTTTAAAGTAACTTCTACTTTTCACTTTAGCCAAACACGCTCATGGAATAAGTGAAGAACATATAAATAAACAAAAATGCAATACATGAGATACTAGCATCAGATACTTGATTTGAAGGCAACAATTAGGGGAAACTTTATAAGCAAACCTTCTTTCCCTTTTTTTTCTTCTCTCTGATGCCACCCAATACAAGAGATGGCTCTAATTCATTCATCTGAGAGTTCAAAAACATGAAGAAAATTATTTAGGAAAGATGCATCAAACTGTAAATTAGTCATCCAGAAAATGAAGGCAACAAGAACATACAATATCAAGGTCCCATATTTCAATAGCCGGATCCATTGTGCCAACAGCTATGAAGTTCCCTATCAACATGCAAATAATTGATGAAGGAGAAAAGAAAAGACTAACCAGATGGAAAACAATCAACTATGGCTCAATTACAGGGAAAAAAAATATTACAGCCTTTAATTGAAAGAAAATATAATGATAGCAGCAGAAATTAAAGACTTGCCACATCAATTGTGACTTTGACATGAAGAAGTTTTGAGAATTATATACAAGTAGGATGGATAAACTTCAATTCAGCTATTGTACTATTATGAACTCAACAACAAAGCAACTCCAAGAAAGACATTAACTTCAGACCCACCCATGTTGTGGAATCAAGTGCGTGCATGTCAGAATTCAGATACAATGTTAGAAACATCAGAACCATTTGATTTCTAAATTTTCTAATCTATGGGCAAGGCAAAAATATTGAGTACACGGGCTGCTTGGACGTGCGAAATCTTGCTACTCGTAATTCCTTAACGATTGAGACACACAAATATGCTTCCCTGCAATTTTTTCATAACTTATATGGTACTTTAGGATAATAGGAACAATGAAAGATAAAAGATATACAATAATCACAATTTTGCAATATACAATTATTACAATTTTAGCGGTTTTCTTTGGGAAAATACACGGTTAAAGAGGAGATAAAAGATTTAAATGTCCTTTGTCATCACATTTGCTTGGCCGAGTCATGTATAGACACAAGTCCAAATCTTCGAATTCGATAATGTCTGTCTAGCAAAACCCTGCCAACCTGAGCAAACATTCAAATATCTGTCTTACATTCATCGTGAAAGTACTCCTATAATAGGTTGAAAGCCATATAAACAGATGTTCTCCATTGCAGTAAGGCAAAAATATGGATGACTCAAAATCACCATGTATTAAATACACTTTAACATCATTATCTGAAGGATTTAAAATAAACAAATCATCATGAGAAAATACACTCTTATCATCACATCACAAGAGGAGGACAATAAAATTATTATCAAGAGAAGTGAAGAACCATCAGCAGTGTAAAACATATATAAAAATGTGTACTCATAAAGCTATGTTATATTGAACAAACAAGAAAAGGAGAATATGCAAGCTGCGTGTTTCAAACCCCTATTCTTAAATACCTACCAATGTACATCTAGTCGTACCTTTTTCTCCACCTTTAAGTGGGCAATCAAGCCACGCTGTGCATAGCGGAGTTTTCGAGATGATGATATCATGGTGAAGCCGCATGTTTGAACTACCATCTTTCGTGGTTTCTAATATCAAAACCTATTATTGAAGACTGAGTTCAGCTATGAAAGGTCAGGTAATCTTAAAACAATAAGACTACGTGTTTCAGAGAATCTAATCACCAACTATTACTTGCCTCAAGCCAATTTTTGTGACCGCTGCCGCTATTCTTATGGCGTGTGCAAACTAAGACAATATCCTCTGGTTTTATGGGCTCTTCCTCTTCAGAATCATCGTCCTGAAAGAAACAAATCCCATGCAAACATAAGTGAAAGAAAGGAAAATGGAAAATAAGAAAAAAGAAATGGGAACTGCAAAAGAATTAATATACTCAAAGACAGTTAATTATGATATACTGGGGAACATACATCATTATCCTTCAGATATGGATCTAGATCATTGCTAGGGTAGTACAAGTTCCCAAGCCCGGAGCCAAACATATCAACACCTGCATCCACGAGAAAATTTTGCACAAGGGTGAATAAGTTATGATTTTAGTTTATAGAAAAGACAATCAAAGAACATAATTTTATGATTTTTTCCTTAAGCTAGGTTTGCAACCAGCTTTTTAATATAGTCGCATCTCTACCTTGATATAATATGGAGAACTAGGGTAGGGCATTGCCCATGTTGAAATAAAAATATAATAATAAAAATAAGTGCAATTCAATGCGAAGATACCGTCATCCTCTTCATCGTAATGATCCATGTCCAGTTCCTTTAGAGCATCTTCTATGCTGTCAGTTTCTAGATTTGTGCAGCCAAGTGTACTAGCAGCAGCCAGTGCATGGGCAACTTCATCTTGCTTGAGTGCATCAACTTCCAAATCCTCATCGTCTTCTGCATTTTCACTATCTGCACTGCAAACAATACAAGAAAGATTCTTTCAATAACTTAACAGAAAATTGTAATACAGGAGTCAATTCTATATTGCTTGAATTCGTCATATGTTCTCCAAAATTCGATATGTTTTACAACATGTCATCAAGATATCATTAACTTGGGAATAGCTCAAGATGACCGTACAAGTTAAGGTGCTTAACATGCTAGAGTATATATCGAGTAAATCAACACGCTACTGACGTCCTAGAGAAGTTGTCCACATTAATGTGATCAATAATGTAAAATGAAACAAGAAGATGATTATAAGATATATCACCATATCTCCATAACTAGACTCTTCAACATCTCTTCAATCTCTTTTTTAGAAGGAGGCTCAGCCACAGTAGGGACTGACTTTGAGGCCCCCTTTGGAACCCAAGATATAGCCGCTATCATTCTTGACACTTAAGATTCTGCAGCAATAGAGCGTACAAGTTAAAAACCAAACTCAATGAAACAGAGAACAGCACAAACGAAGCTTGATAAAGCTTATATTTTCAGGGTAAAGAGGGGTGGGTCCAGGAATCTATATGTGGTCGATTCTTGTTTATCTTTTAGAACTGAATTAGAATCGACCACATATACAATCAGTCCAAATATTCATACAAAAGAAAAAGAAACTGACTTTGGCCTAAATAATTAGCAAGTACAATCACTCCAATTAAATCAGCAAAATTGCAAGAATAATATAAAAATATACATTCTCAAAGCAGAATAAAAAAGTTCCATGCAACCAAATAATCATACAAGACTCATTTGAATAATTAAAACTGACTTTTTTGTTCGACTTGTAAGAAAATTAAGAGGGAAAAATTATGAACTGGTAAATGGTGATGGCGTGACCTGACCTGACGGTGATGGGCTGAAGGCAGCATGTTCTGGCGTGGTGGCGACGTGTTCTGGCGGTGGTGGTGGGTGGCGCCGTGGCGATGGAATGGTGATTGGTGGTCAGGTTTGTAGATTTAGGGTAAGGAATTTGGGTTTTATTTTATTGGACTTTGGGTTTGTTTTTTGATTTTGGGTTTGGCCCATTTAAACCCAATGTGAAACAAAATAATTTATCATCCCGTGTCTGAGCAGGCATGATTCTCCTATATACAATACAATATGCAGAGTGTCTTATCATACGGAATAAAATAATTTATCAAATAACATAAAACTTCACATATACAATCATGATATACACAAGGAACCTAGAATTCTTAGCAGGGTAAGGTCGTGAATATGTCGCGAGTCACATTCATACATGTTCTATCGAAAACTTGCTCTTGGTGTACCAGTATTCTTAAATGCACTAGGCGTTAGTCGGGCATCAGACTGAGTCCTAGCGCCTAGACGGTGCATAAAAAATAATTTAAATAAAATTTATATTATCTCAAATACACATACTTACATATATATTCATTTATATATAAACAAATAATATATATAGAGGTTATATATATTAATAAAATTATTATATTATATATATAATATTGTGCATATATAAACCAAAGGGAAAGAGAGAACAACCAGAGAAAGCAAAGGTTGAGACTCAGAGAAAAAGAGAGATAGCAACCAAAGAGAGCAAATCTTCCTGCAAGTGGCGATGGCAACATCGATGGCGGTTGCAACTAGAGAGAGCAGGCGGCGGCGACGTGCAACGAAAGAGACTGAGATAGAAATAGAAAGTGACGAGAGACAGTCGGTGGCAACGACAACGGAGAGAGCAAACGACAACGATGAGACAAGAGAGAGAATGGGTAAGGGGGAAAAAACCCTAAATCAAGTTATTCTAAACTTAATGTGCGGTCGAGGTGGTTCATGAGGCTAGGCGGCCGATTAGGCCAAAATCAAGGCTACCAATGGCCGTTTAAGCCGATTTTTAAAACATTGGTGTGTGCAATACAATGCATGTGAAAGTGCTTAACCCCTTATTCGTGTATCTACGTGTCATCATATTCATTTTATGTCCCAAAAGTAACCTAGACTCTGATACCAACTTTGTCATCCCCAATTTCGGAGGTTGTGACCGTCACTATCCCCTCTTAAGAAGCCTTAGACTCCAATAGGAAACAGTAAACGAACCATAAGCCATCTATTATTCCAATTGAACAAGCCTAGAAGAATTGAGAAAAAAAAAAGGTGAACGAAATTATCAACTTGATGCCTTACTATAGTTAGCAATACAGGGTTCTAACTAGTTACTTCATTTAACACATTTTATACTATCATTTAGTATCAATAAGTGCTACGTGCAATATATCACATATAAGTATCAACATTCATAGTCCATGACAACATGAATCATATTTTTTTTGCCAAATGCAAATTAAAAGGAATGCAATCAACCATAAGTGTAAATATACTCAGATCAAACAAAATGGATTCTAATTTCCCAAATGCAATTAAAGAATGAAATCATGAATAATATATATAGAATACCAAGATGATTGGAGATATGAATGCAACAATTACCACTATAATACAATTAATCCACTCATATGTTATATAAGCTCTGGGATTCCCTTAGACGCCTCTTGGTTGGGGTGCGTCAAAGTCATCTAACAAATTTTTAAATTACATGAGAAATAAATAACTACAAGATCCAAAACGTCTATCCCAACTGACTAACGGAAAAGTCGACCATTAGGGTTAACAGGTCAACAGATTGAGTTTTGGACCGATCTAACGGCTGCCACAACTAGGCCAGATCCACCCTTAAACGCATTGGACTGTCCCATGAATCGGTTATGCCCTACCAAGTTGGCCAACCCTAGAAACTGCCTAAACTAGCCACAACCGTGGCCACCAACGACCACTAATTTTTATAAATCTGATTTTTAATTTTCGTTCATAACTAAAAAATGCACTGACAATTGCCACCGGCCACTGTGGCCAGTGGTTTCTGGCGAACAAAGGCAACCACCTGATACCCTTATCCCCATTGACCAATATACCCAAAAACCAACAAGATCCAATGGCCGAATCTCTATAGATCTAAGCTTAAGCTTTTGGTCAAATCTAACCGTGAGTATATACGTATATATATCATGGTTCTATACTAAAAATAATGCTGATAAAACTAAAAGACTTACCTCCTTGTAGATCGGGGGTACTTTTACGGTGAAAATACAGTCAAATCTAAGATCAAATGGTTGGATTTTACAAAATCAGTAATTTACAGAAGTGTTCTTGAGAGACACTACAAGAAAAATCAAATTTAGTGACAGAAAAATTCGTCACTAAAATAAGAAAATCCGTCATTAAACAATTTAATGACGGAAAAAATTCGTCACTAAAACCTAGCAACGGAAGATTTTAGTAACAGAATTAGTGACGGAAAGCCCCGTCACTAAATTATTTTATAGAATAAAAAAATAAAAAATATATATTAAAATTTTAATAAAATAAAAATAAGAATAAATTATTTTTTTCTAAAATCTGTGACGGACGCTACCTGTTGCTAATCAGTGACGGATATTCCTGTCACTAAATTGATTTTTAAATTAAAAAAATAAAAATTTATATTAAAAAATATATTAAAATTTAAATAAAAATTAAATTATTTTTTGAAAATCTGTGACGGGAATTACTATCACTGATTAGCGACAGGAACTTCTGTCACTAAATAATTTTTTAAAATAAAAAATATATATATTAAAAATTAAATAAAAATTAAATTATTTTTCAAAAATCTGTGACGAGCATTACTCGTCCTTGATTAGCGATGGGTATTCCCGTCAATATATTAATTTTTAAATTAAAAAAATAAAAATATATATTAAAATTTAAATAAAAATTAAATTATTTTTTAAAAATCTGTGACGGGAATTACTTGTTGCTGATTAGTGACGACAACGCTCATCACTAAATTATTTTTAAAATATATATATATATATCAAAATTCAAATAAAATTAAATTAAAAATAAATTATTTTTTCAAAATTCTGTGATAGGCGTTACCCATCGCTTATCAGCGACAGGGCTTCTATCACTAAATTATTTTTTAAATTAAAAAAATAAAAAAATATATTAAAATTTAAATAAAATTAAATTATTTTAAATCATTTAAGAATTTAAAAATTAAAAAAAATAATTACAAAATTGAAATTATATATTAAAATTAAATTAGATTAAAAGAATAATAATAATAAAATTAAAATTAAATTATTTTAAATCACCTAAGAATGTAAAAATTAAAAAAATAATTTGCTTAATTAAATTAAATTAATACAACTGAAATATAAATAAAATTATATAAATTAATTTTTATATAAAAATAAATATTTTCATAAATATTACTATTTACGAATGTTCATAGTTAAATCTTTTTAATTTATATATTTTTATAATTTATATAATTATATTAAGAAATATTTTAATTAAAAATACAAATTAAAATTTTAATTATTTAATTGAATAGAAAAAAATTGTGAGAAAACATATATGGACACAAAATTCAAATTCATAAATTCCATTACTACAATCATAAATAGTTCTCAATAGAATTAACAATCATCATCATCATTTTCATCATTCTCATTTTCTTCATCTTCACCCTCATTACCCTCATCATTACTATCTAGATCATTAGCCACTAATATTAAATCTATAACACTAAATAATTAACACATTAAATGTAATTGTTATAACATTAATTTAAATTTTTTAACAATATTAGATCAATCTAATTATTTTCATAACATTAAATGTAATTATTGTAACATTACTTTAAAAAAAATTAATGTTCTTAATTATAACATTAAATCTAAATGTTTTTATAACATCAATTCTATTTAATTTTATAGCAATATTTTAATAAATTTAGATTTTTATTACATTAAATTTTTTATTATATTTTATAACATTATATTTGTATTTCTAATTTAAAGCTTGTATTTAATAAATACCTAACTAACCAACAATATTTATAACATTATTTTGTAAATTTAATTTTAAAATACAAATAAGAACTAATTAAAATACAAATATTAAGGTTTTTATTTAAAATCATTATAATATATTCAATAAATAACTACTTAAAACACTGTTTTTACAAAAAATATATATATTTACTAAAATTTTTATATATAATTAATATTTATTTGACAAAAAATATTATTTAAATTTTTTATTAAATTTTATAACATTATATTTTTTTTCCGATTTTAAAGTTTGTATTTAATAAATACCTAACTAACTAACAATATTTATAACATCATATTTGTATTTTTAATTTTAAAATATAAATAAAATCTAGTTAAAATATAAATATTAATATTTTTATTTAAAATTATTATAATATATTTAATAAATAACTACGTACAACACTGTTTTAAAAAAATTGTATATTGATTTTATTTTTTATAATTACTTAATATTTCATTTACAAATGTTGATTGACATAATAATTTTTTTACACGTTTTTTAATGATTTTTTATATAAATCATCAATAATATATACACAATACACAATAATATATACAAAATATACAATTATATAAACATAAAATAAACAATAACATACATGCAATAAATATAAATAACAAAGATATTAAAATAAAATTGACATATCAATTAAAAGGAAACAATCTATAACTAAGATAATGAAATTGACATATCAGTTAAAAGGAAACAATCTATAATTAACATAAATATTTTTTATCCTAGAAACATTCAAAATATACCGAATAATTAAAATAATATAAATAAAATATAAAGATAAAAGAAAAGAAAAATACCTTACTGCTTTTTGCAGTAAGAGCTCAACTATACTGCAAAATATAAATTTATCGTGAGAGCGAGGGAGGGAGAGACGCAGAAAGGAAGTGCAGAGGAGGGGGAGGGGAAAGGGATGGGGGATTTCAATTTCGCGTGAGAAAAAGGGGGGACGCATGGCGTGCCAGGGAAACAGGAGAGGGCGGCGCGGACAGGAAATTGAAATAATTTGGGGGAAGGGACGCGTGGCGTGGCAGGGAAAGAAGAGGTGGGGTGGGTGCAGGGGGACACATGGGGGGAGGGGGGGACACTTGGCGGGGGAGGTGGGGGGGTGAGGGCAGGGCAGTGAAGAGTGCGATTTTGTTCACCCTCTTTAACGGGGGTGAACGTAACCCCCGTTAGTGGGGTTAAAAAAATAACCCCGTAACTGAAAAAAAGTTGTAAAATTGTTTCAAAAAATTAACTATATTTAAAAAAAATTATTTTTAGAACTTAACTGAAAATGTGACGGGATCAAAATTGGATGGATTAGAATTTATAAAAAAATGACAGACTTACAAAAATAATTGACAGGGTTAAAACTGAGTCAAAATTGAAAAGTGATTGTTTTCGGCAATTAATTTATTTGAGTGGCTAAAAATGATTTTTTTCAAAAAAAATTAAAAATAATTTTTTTTAAGACATAATTATTTTTTTAACCTCCACTGACGGGGGTTATGTTCACCCTGTTAAAGGGGGTGAACAAAATTGCACTCGGCAATGAGAGGGAGGGGGATGCGTGGTGTGGCAAGCAAAAGGGGAGGTGGGGTGGGTGTAGGGGGACACGTCTGTGGGGGCGAGCCAAGGAGGGGGACACGTGGGGGGAGGGGGGACACTTGGCGGGGGAGGTGGGGGGTGAGGGCGGGGCAATGAGAAGGAGGGGGACTGGGGTGTGGGAGAGGGAGGTGGGGGTACAGGGGAAAGCGTGGGGAATTAAAATAAATTAAAAAAATATAAATATTATTTATTTTAATATTTAATTTTAAAAGATTAAGATATACTATTTTATTTTAAAAAATTCAAACATAAAACAATATAAATAATATAAATACTAATAAAAATAAATATTTTATTTATAAAATATAAATATAAAAATCATAAAATATAAATTAATTTTAAAAATAATAAAATATAAATGCCCAAATAAATCAAATAAAAAATAAAAAAATTATACGCCTCATTGATCAAGATATACAGTGCCCCTTGATTTATGCCCCTTTATTTATGTTTTTGAATTTGTACTATAAATATTGAATGCACTTAATATTAATTGTTAGATTTTTAATTTCATTTTTACTTGGTATGACATCTCAGGTTGTGCTGATATTAGGGTTCTTCACAATTGGTCGATTGATTCATATATATAGAATTATAGAATATTACAAATAAAAATAATCTTAATATGGGTATTACTCAAAAATCAGGTACATCAATTCCAATGATAAAATAAATTTCTTCTAAGAATTTCTATATATTTTTTGAGAAGTGCTTCTTAATTTATATAGAGCATATATCAAAATTACTTAAGTAATATTATGTCATTTTGGATGCATTTGTTCATATATGATCATTGATCAATATATTAATTTAATTTTTTTCATGTTTGTGTATATATATTTCCTCCAGAACATGAATAATCCCACTGATCTCTCCAATCCCATTTAAATTTCAAAAAAATAAAAAAATTATTTTCAGATAATGATATGATCCAAATGTTTTATGATGAATTTTTTGTATTAAATCTCTATCTATAAAATTATTGTAACGTTTGTTGTTTAGGTGAAAGCGAATTTATTCTTATTTCAAAAAAAATGTTTACTTGTAGTGGTTGTTGGATCTATGATTGAATTTACCTAAACTAACAAAAAAGATGGCAATAAAATCAATAAGAAGAAGAACTTACATAAGATATATAATGCGTAGCATACATGCTCATATCAAATTAAAAAAGTGTCATATACTATTAATCACCAGATGAGGGAAAAAATTGGTATTATCAAATATTAATTTATTATCAAAAAATTTAATGATACATCAACAGATGAGTGAATTTTCTATAAGATGCATCGTTTCATTTGCACCATAAAACCATTCAATAAAAAATTGTTATATGAAAACTTGTATTCAATTATATATATAATCTTTTTATTACGTAATAATATTTTGATTAGATGGCGAGCATAGCCCACATAAATAATATAGTGATTTTTTTTTTCACGTTGTGAGTTGCCTATATCTCCTTCTACACTTGTTTTATTTAGAGTAAATAAGATTTTGAATCATATAACTCATCGAATTGATAAATTATTTCTTATTTTCTAATGCATTATTTTATATCAATTTGTTAAGTGGTCCTGATTTATATATATTCAATACACAACTTAACTTGATAGAAAGATTTATATATATTTAGTAAAAAATTTAATAAAATTTTTAATTTTATTTAATTTTTTATTTTTTAGCTATGAAAATATTTTGTCGCTAAATAATTTGTAGTCTTGTAACATATGAAAAAAAGAACCGTAGAGAGTAAAGTTGTAGCCTTATAACATTTCTTAAAATTAATATAGTTTTGACTATTATTCAGTTAAATATTGTTGGTAATTTGTTTTGATCTTTAAGTCTAGCCTTAAGCGTGGGATGATGATCCAAACGACATGCTTGAGATATTTTTGTGTATTAATTAAATTATTTGGGGATGTATGAGAATGCGATAATTTATTTGTGGGTTTAAGAGAATTATTAATTATTAATTATTCTATTAAAAAGAAATTAAGGCAATTAATAATATTTTTGAGAATATTTATGGAAATAGTTAAATAAATTAATTTAGTGAATTTTTGAAAGTTTTAGAGTGTAAGTGAAATAAGAAGGAAATGGAAGTTTGGGTGCATGTGAGAATTTTCGAAAGTTCAGGGATGCTGGTGCAAAATTTGAAAAGTGGCTGGAAGTTACCTTAAATATAATGGGGGACGTTTAAATGTTGAAAGCGTGAGGTAGCTCGGGTGGTTGCGCGCGAGGCTGGCCGGGTGAGGGACGCAGGATTGAATCGCGGGCAGGGCGTGTGCGCTAGAGAAGAAATTACTGATTTTATCAGCAAAGCTAGCTCGAAATGACGTTGTGCTGGGCAAAGGCAGTGTACGCGACTACTGGCTGCACCACGTGGTGCGCTCTCAGTCGCCCATTTGAAGCTTTTGTTTTGCTTCAATTTAAAGGCCAATTTCGGCCATTTTCGAACCAATAAACAAAGAGGAATTAAAGGGAAGAAGAAGCAGCGTGCAGGTGCCAATTTTTGGGAGGAAATTCTATTAGATTTAAATAGCAATGGCACCAATACCAAGAGGGGGGTGAATTGGGTTGTTTTAAAAATTTGATTGAACCAAGCTTAATCCACTACCTTAGTTCTTCACTAAGGATTTTTCAATCAATCCACTAAATACCTCCTATCTCTTCGGATAGGCCCTCTAGCAATAAGCTAGGAAATACAACCTCTTGCTTAAACAAGCAAGCGCTTTAGCAACAAGCTAGGTATTCAACCCCTTGCTTCAACAAGCAAGTTCTCTAGCATAACAAGCTAGGAATCAAAATCCTCCTACAAGCAAAGTAGGCCTCTAGCAAAATAAGCTAGGAAAAATACAAAGAGATACAAGAGAGGATCTGAGAAACAATATTCTCAGTTACAAATTCTCTTAAAATAAAGACAAGGCTTGATAATGAATTTAACACAATGAATACAAAGCCTTGAAAAGAGAACAAATTTACCAATGAAGCACAACAATGATCTTGGCACTTGGGAGCTTGTAATGTAATCTCTTGGTTGGTTTGAATCACCCATTTGACTTGTATTTATAGTCCCTTAAGAGCTCATTCACGAATCTTGCCATTGGTAGTGGAAGAGCCACTTTGGGTGAGTGGAAAAACTAGCCGTTGGGGGTTTCTGCGACACAAACAGTCAACAGATGCAAGGCATCGGTTGACAAATTAGTAAATATTTAAAATCTGATCGACAGATCATATGAGCCGGTCGACAGTTCCTTGTGCACGCATTCTGCTGGTCGATAGATGCATAGGCATCGGTCGACAGATGGTGCACACTATCGAAGCACCATGAAATGGCATTCTGTCGGTCGATAGATGCAGAGTATCGGTCGACAAATGGGCTAAAAATAAGAGGACGGTCGACAGATGATGAAGAATCTGTTGACAGATGAAGCCAACCTTTAGGACATGCATACACTACAACTTATTTACATTTACTTTAATACATAAATGTAAATAAGAAAGTACCCCCCATTTGGATT
Organism: Diospyros lotus; assembly: GCF_014633365.1. NCBI lineage: Eukaryota > Viridiplantae > Streptophyta > Magnoliopsida > Ericales > Ebenaceae > Diospyros > Diospyros lotus. The sequence goes on along the minus strand of NC_068343.1, from coordinate 29,702,111 downwards.
CAATAAAAATATCTAGAAAATTAAAATCCATAAGAATAAGAAAGTAGAATTTGGGTTTTAGTACAAACTTAGGGTTTTGCGATTTTACCACCTCCAAGATATACACTTTCTATTTCTTGAAAAATTCATTAAAAATCATTTTAGCACTAATGGATAGAAGATATCAAAATACCGGGAGATAGTTTTCCAAAATGTCTCCTTATAAGGTGCTAGTCTTCCAAACTTAGAAAAATATTGAAATGTTATCAAAACGAGTTTTAAGACATGATGCATGAACTAAAGGATTTTTCATACGTTTAAATTTCAAGCCAAAACCTTTCTTGCACGCTTCAAAATATGAAAGCTTATTTTGAAATATGAGATTAACATAAATGATTTTTCATACTTAAGATTGGATTTTCATCAAACACATTCATGTTCAAGTTGGTTTTTTGCCGTAAAACAATTTTAGCTCTATCTTGACCAACAACTTCAAAGCTATTTTGAAAATCATTTTGAGAGATCCTTTTAAGACTAAATACTTGACTTTGCAAATCTCCAACTGATATAGAAAATCATAAATAATTTTGGTTTTCATTTTAACAAAGCACTTGAAATTGTTTTTTATTGAAAACCATAGACTTGACTCATGACTTAGGGATAAAATAAGGTATTGTTTTTCATCATCAAAACTAAACACAAGGGTAGAACATCAATCTCCCTCTTTTTGAGGATGACAAAACTTAAAATCAATTTCAACAAATCTCTCCCCCTTTTTGTCATAAATCAAAATGGTAAATCTTAAAAAAAATAATCTCCCCCCTTAATCCAAAATCTTTTGAAAAGAAATGAGTGGAAGATATCTCTCCCAAGCACAATACATATAACTCCCCCAATACGTATCTCTCCCCCTACAATAGTTTGAAAAACTTCGCTTTTAAACAAAAACATTTCATAAGAGATTTCACATATCTCAATTCTTTTTCAATGTTTCTTTAAAACTAGCGATAGCTCCCCCTTAAGATGACATAATTAACATCATAAAAGATTTTTAAGCACATGCCATATATATAAACTTTTTCATGAAATGCAAAAAAAATTTCCATACCATATTACATACTCATGATCATATTAGAGCCAATCTATATCTTTCAAAATAATCACTCATATTTAAGTTAAAGCACTAGATCAATTGCATAACCATTCATCATATAAGAGGCATATAAATCAAATGATCAATATAAGAGTGAACTATATCATTTCAAGCAAATAGGAAGACTCTATTTGAAAAGACTCTCCCTTAAACTTACATAGAAGGTTTTAGCCATAGAGACATTTTTCATATAAAAATAGTAATTGTCTCAATTTAAATGATTTTCACAAGAGTAAAACATATCAATGGCCAAGTATTTGAGGAATGAACCACATGAACTTACTTTCCATATATTCAAACAATAAGTGGCCATCCAAAAATATAAATCTAAACAAGTTATGGCAGATTTCATGCAAGACACATTAAGGATGGGCTTTAAGAGCCTACAATTGTCTTTTGGTAATTATAGCCATACTTGTAATCACATAGGATCATTACATAAAGATTACTTTAAGAAGCAAGATGATCATTTTTAAAAAATAAAGTGCAATTTCATACTTAAGTATTCATTTGTCATTCAAGATAAGCAAGCTATTTCATATAAGAAAAATAGCAAGATGATCATTTTTAAATGATTCAAGACATGAATACTATATGCCATTAATAAAATTTTTAAAAGATCTAAGAGCTTGATGGTATAGTCCTTTGATTTAATAGATTATAGACTTGAGAGTAATGAAAGATTTAAACTTCTTCAGATATAAACTCTTGAACTCAATGATTGATAGAGATTTATCTAGAGTTTGAATTCCGGACATGATACCGATTGATATTTTCTTTTTGAGCAATATATATCCCTTTGAAAATATATTGAGTCATGAAAACCAGAATTATGATAGGTCTATAGGATTTGTATTGGCACATTTGATTTCGAATATTGTGGGGATTTATGCCATAGACTTGATGTTCCATCCATAGGATTTGAGCAACTACATATTCACTTTTAGTGAACAAGAATGGAATGGAATTTGACTTTCTTCTAAACAAAGACACTAGGAAATTTCTTATAACTTGACATGGATCACTAGTGTTTTTTTTAGGTACTTTGCCTCCAAGATGGAATTCTTAGGATTGGATTAACGTCTAGCACATAGGCAAACACTCAACATGATGTTCATCCTAGTAGCTATCAAATATAACAAAGATCCAATTATATTTCTATATAGCTTATTTCCCACCATTCGGCTTTTCCCATAAATGACTAGGCTTGATGAACTACTATTTTTGAGAGGCTATTGATTTCCTTTCAAGAATATTTAATTTCTTAAGAAGATGTATTTTTGAATAGATATATATATATATAAATTCATTTATCTTCTTGCCTAGATTGCAATTTTATAAAAGTTTTTAACTTTCTCATTATGCTCATTTCCTATTTCCCTTTGCATTATATTGATAAATTGATTCCATAGGGATTTATTTGAGGATAAAATGTTATCTACATAGATTATTTGTAGATTCATAAGATTTCCTTGCTATGAGGTTTAGAGGCAATGTTATACCTATTTGATCTCTTTTAGATTCTTCCTTTAGAACGAATTTGCTAGGACTTTCATATCATGACTTAGGAGCTTGTTTTAAAACAATATAGTGCCTTGGTGATTTGAGCACATGATTCTCATATCGAGGATTCTTAAGATTGGGATTTTATTCCACATACACTTTCTCATTTATATAATCACTTAAAGACACTCTTGACATTCTCTTGATGAGCTTAAAGGATTAGTGGCATGCTAATGCTAACAACATTCTTATGGTTTCTAGACTTGCTACGGGAGCCTAGGTTTCATCATGATCTTTTCTTCTTCATGACTATACCCTTAAGCTACTAATCTAGCTCTATTCCTCTTTTATCCATTTTGATCTAAAACACCCATTTGGTTCTATGGTTGGGTAATCTTTAGGATTTGGAGCTAATTTCCACAAGAGGGGGTGAATTTGGAAAAATAAAAGATTTCCCCCTTTTAAACAGCTTTCAAAAATGAAAGGATGTCACCGGTGAAGGCAACAACTTTGTTAAACCTCAAGACCTTGAAATGGCACGATGAGGTATCAACCGTGTAAAGACAATCCTTTTATGCAAGTGATAATCCTAGATTTGAAATGCAAAGAGACAAGTTTTGAGAATATAGACAAGGAGGTTGCAAATTGTCACTATTTCTAATGGATGCTCTTGTCTACATTTTGAAAGGATCTCCAATAATATCACTATTCTCTACATAATTTCTCTCTTGGAATGAATGGTTCTTTCTCTTTATGGGTTATTGGACATTTAAGCATGTTATCACTTGATAGATTTGATTCCTTTTGTTCTAATGAGAATTTTTCATATTGAGATCATTCATTACAATTTTTTATAAGTTTAGGAGCTTTGACATGAATATCATCAATTATAACTTATAGGGATTTTCTCTTAAGATAGACATCATGGAATCCCTATTTAACATATAGCATGAGGTGTTAATGGCTTAGACCAAAAGGATTTTTGATACAAAACATAATTCTAGCCATTTCTTATAAAGATCTATCTTTCTTTTCAACTACCTCATTTTGTTAAGATGATCTAGCACTAAGCATTATAATTAGCATCATTTTCCTTACAATAGTGCTTGAATTGTTCATTTCAAATTTCCTACCATGATTACCTCTAATTTTTGAAAATGCTTATACCTTTGTCTTTTTGAATTCTCTCACACGATATTTCAAGTGACTTTAAAAGACACTTTTAGATACAAGACATATTTCCCAAGTTAAGCTAGAGTAGTCATCTATAATGATAAAGGATATAATGTTTTTCATCTAGCTTTTATATTCTCATAGGTGCAAGGAGATCCACATAGATTGATGTTTAAGACCTAGAGGTTGAGATTTTATTTGAAGGCTTAAATGATATACTTATTTGTTAGCCTTTCATGCATGCCTCACAAATATTTTTCATATTTAAGCTTTAGGTAATTTCTCAACAAGATCATGTTTGGATAGTTTAAGAAGCATATCCATACTTGCATGACTTAGTCCATTATGCCATAAATAAATATTTGAGAGATGATTGATACTAGGCATTTCTTTTGAACTAGATAAGAATAAGTCTATGCACAATTTCTATCCCAATTTCTACGATCTTCATTTCATTTGTGACAGGAAATTTCACATGAATTAGCATTAAGCAAACTTATATCTCTTATCACATAATTGACTTATGCTAGTTAGGAACATCTATCAAGAAAGCATTTTTTAGCATATATCAATATGTTCTATTTTTCCGTTACTCAATGCACATATCAAAACACAATAGAGTGCAAGCATATCATTCAAAACTAATAAGCATAGAGAGTTAAGGGATAGAAGTGTACCACCAAGATTATAGTTAGTAAGATCTTCCTTACACTTGGTTGGCGAAATGAGGAGTGATCTTCTTGTTCATTTCCTCTTTCCTTCATGCTTGATCCATCCATAAAGATTTCTCTTTAAAGTTCATTTGGATATCAAGCAACCTACAAAAACACTATCCACAAGCTTTTGGTGCCCAAACCACTTTGGGTTCACCATTGTTAGCATAGAGCTCCTCCTTAAGAACCCAAACTTGTTTAAGCTTATGTGGATGTTTTGTTATGAAACCTTGATGTTTAAAATGATTCCAATGATTAGAATGTGAAGCAAAGGGTTTTCGTTTGAAATTTGTTTTCCTTCTATCCTTATGCACATTCCTCTTAAAATGATCATTTTTAGGTTTCAAAACATACTTGGATCCTTGGGAATTAGCATGAGAATTACTAGATATCTTAGTTCCCTTAGGAATCCATTTCATTTTTGGACCAACTAGATGATTTCCTCCTAAAAGGGCAACAAGATGCAATGTGGCCTAACTTGCAACAATGAAAGCATCTAATATCATGAGAGCTGTGAGAAGATGATCTTTTAACACTAGCTCTTTGACTAAGAAAATTTTGAACACCTTTTTCATTATTACAAGCATTTGAAATCTTCCTATTTAAATTAGGTTTCTCATTTAAAGCATTATTAGGAGATTTCGATTTTGTTTCTTTTAAAACATTTTCCATTGAAAGTTCATTATTGGAAGCAAGCAAAAATTCATTTTTAGATTTTAAAGCTTCCAACTCATTAGATAATAAATCTAATTGCTTTTGAAGAGTTTTGTTTTTCAAACATTGTTTTTCAAAATTAACACACAATTCATCGAAAGCATGTAATAACTCTTCTTTTGAATAATTATCATCACAATCATCATTATTATGACTATCATAAGTAGAAGTAGAGGTTACCTCTCCTTCTTGAGTTATGAAGCACATATTTGATGTTGGGTTTTCTTCCTCCTCTCTTTGTTGATGATTCAAAAGATTTTCACCCTGCACACTTTTATCAACATGCTCACAAGATTGATTAGTAAGATAAATTGAATCAAGAGTATTCAATATATCTTTAGCATTAGAGCACTTAACAATTTTTACATAAACATCATCACTTAAGGCATGTTGTAAAATATGCATAGCTCTAATATTTAAAGAAAAATTCTTTTTGTCATGATCATCCCATTCCAACTTTGGTTTTGAAACAAAACCATTTTTCACAATATTCCACAAATAGCAATCAATGGATGTCATGAAAACATAAATTCTAATTCTCTAATGTTCATAGTATGAGCCATCAAAATAAGGTGCTACATTAGTAGGATAACCTTCCTTAAGAGCCATGGATCTCTCTTTAGGTTGTTAGACCTAAAAACAAAGAGTTAGGCTCTGATACCAATTGTTAGATTTAAATAGCAATGGCACCAATACCAAGAGGGGGTGAATTGGGTTGTTTTAAAAATTTGATTGAACTTGAAAATCCTTTTGATGAAAATCGAGATTTTAGAGCAAGTGAGGATTATTGAAATGCTTGAAATAATAAATGAAAGAAAGGGCACAAGCAAAGAAGATACACAACGATATATAGTGGTTCGGCTTAAACCAAGCCTAATCCACTACCTTAGCTCCTCACTAAGGATTTTTCAATCAATTCACTAAATACCTCCTATCTCTTCAGATAGACCCTCTAGCAATAAGCTAGGAAATACAACCTCTTGCTTAAACAAGCAAGTGCTCTAGCAACAAGCTAAGTATTCAACCCCTTACTTCAACAAGCAAGTCCTCTAGCACAACAAGTTAGGAATCAAAATCCTTCTACAAGTAAAGTAGGCCCTCTAGCAAAGCAAGCTAGGAAAAATACAAAGAGATACAAGAGAGGATTTGAGAAACAATATTCTCAGTTACAAATTCTCTCAAAATAAAGACAAGGCTTGATAATGAATTTAACACAATGAATACAAAGCCTTGAAAAGAGAACGAATTTACCAATGAAGCACAACAATGATCTTGGCACTTGAGAGCTAGTAATGTAATCTCTTGGTTAGTTTGAATCACCCATTTGACTGGTATTTATAGTCCCTTGAGAGCCCATTCACGAATCTTGCCGTTGGTAGTGGAAGAGCCACTTTGGGTGAGTGGAAAAACTAGTTGTTGGGGTTTTCTATGACACAAACGGTCGACAGATGCAAGGCATCGGTCGATAGATTAGCAAATATTTAAAATCTGGTCGACAGATCATATGAGCCGGTCAACAGTTCCTTGTGCACGCATTCTGCCGGTCGATAGATGCATAGGCATCAGTCGACAGATGGTGCACACTATCGAAGCACCACGAAATGGCATTCTGTCAGTCAATAGATGGGCTAAAAATAAGAGGTCGGTCGACAAATGATGAAGAATCTATTGACAGATGAAGCCAACCTTCAGGACATGCATACACTACAACTTATTTACATTTCTTTAGTTTAAGTAAATGTCCTCATTTTATTTTATTTATATTTTACCTTCTATTTACTTTAATACATAAATGTAAATAAGAAAGTACCCCCCATTTGGATTCAATAAAAATATCTAGAAAATTAAAATCCATAAGAATAAAAAAGTAGAATTTGGGTTTTAGTACAAACTTAGGATTTTGCGATTTTACCACCTCTAAGATATACACTTTCTATTTCTTGAAAAAATCATTAAAAATCGTTTTAGCACTAATGGATAGAAGATATCAAAATACCGGGAGATAGCTTTCCAAAATGTCTCCTTCTAAGGTGCTAGTCTTCCAGACTTAGAAAAATATTGAAACGTTATCAAAACGAGTTTCAAGACATGATGCATGAACTAAAGGATTTTTCATATGTTTAAATTTCAAGCCAAAACCTTTCATGCACTCTTCAAAATATGAAAGCTTATTTTGAAATATGAGATTAACATAAATGATTTTTCATACTTAAAATTGGATTTTCATCAAACACATTTATGTTTAAGTTGGTCTTTTGCTGTAAAACAATTTTAGCTCTATCTTGACCAACGACTTCAAAGCTAGTTTGAAAATCATTTTAGGAGATCCTTTTAAGACTAAATACTTGACTTTGCAAATCTCCAACTGATATAGAAAATCATAAATCATTTTGGTTTTCATTTTAACAAAGCACTTGAAATTGATTTTTGTTGAAAACCATAGACTTAACTCATGACTTAGGGATAAAACAAGGTATTGTTTTTCATCATCAAAATTAAACACAAGGGTAGAACATCAAATTCAAGATTAATTGAGGTTTAATTGCGATTTAATTAGCCCGGTAAGTAAAGAATTATGTATTAAACATTCTATACGGTTGAAATTTCATTTTGGGTTCAATTTTATTAATTTTGTGAGTTTAATCTATTTTATAGCACGTATTAATTTGGTGGTGTTCAAGCATGGAAACGCTGTAATCAACTTAAATGAGGCAAGCTCCCTCTACCCTTGCGATCTTTTTCCATTTTGTGAATCCCTCGTCTTTCCTTAATTCGTTTCGGTTTCGCATATTAATTATATGAATTAAGGATGTTATTAGCATGATTTAATTTAAAATAAATATGAGACTTATTGGGCTTTTATTTGTGGTGCGGCTACGTGGGATTTTAGACGGCTAAATTATTTATATTACACGGTAGATTTATTTAATTAAAGTTATGATTTTATTAATTGCTAGGAAAAATTTTTACTTCACATCTGGAGTGCAAGAAAGGCAAGGAATTGCCATGCAAAGGCAAACTCCTAACCCTCTACTCCTATTCTTTAATTCTCGTGAGAGACTCCGTGATTTCTCGTATTTTATCCCCTCCCTCACCCAAAATCGGTGCCTAACATTATTTATTGAGTTATTATTCATTTGTTTTAATTTAAATTAAATCCGAGACTTCTAGAATTTTAGTTGTTGAAAGTTTATGGGGGTTTGTATCGCCCTAGTCCTTTCGAAATGATACCAAACCCAACTTGGGGACTAGGTTCCTAGATGTGCGGGTTTATTTATGGATTTCTCGAGCAGTGAGGCAAGGGTCGGCTGTTTGGTGACGTTGGGGTAGACTATCGTACGGCCTTGAAGTGGACCGTCGGGCGAACACTCCTAATCACTGACCGTTGACCGGTGCCGGACATTGCTGATTAGCTCTGCCAGTATGTGATTTATTGCATGATTTGATATGTTGTATTACCGTTCATGGTTTGATATGCACATGGGTACGGGATGCATGTTGGAGTATTCATTTATTGAGTATGCTTGGTCACGGACATACTAGTTTGGTTAGTTTGCATCTGGCATGGGCATATGCATCACGTGTGGTTTACTATGTGGGCGGAGCATGGCCTGATGCCTAGATGTATGGCGCCAGTGTATCACGTTGATGCTCACTATGCCATTGCATGTTATGTGCATTGCATGGTTACTGGTTGTAAGCACCCCTGCCCGGATATCCCAACCACCCAGACTACCTGAACGGGAGCACCTACGGAAGGAGAAAGAATGAAACACAAGATAGAAACTACCCTGGCATGCATACACAAAAATAAGAACAGCGAAAGCGAAGCTAAGCACATGCATGCACTACGGGGACTCCGTTAGCGCAGCGGTCACAAGATAAATAAATAAATACAGACTCCTGTGCCGACATACATGAGACACGAGGAATGACCTGGCACAGTAAAAATAATAGTGAGTCAATCCCTCACAAACATCAGAGTTGACTAGGGCTGACGGGGGAATGACATAGACTGACGGAACTGCCTGTACACCATACCGACTCTGTCGCTAAATGCTGAATCAAGAGACTCAGCAAGCATACAAAAAGGAAGGTTGAAGGCTAAGCAAATCTAATAAACTCTCCCTAGAACACCAACCCCTAAGCACACACAAGCCACGAGACATTCAACACAATATAAAAGCATAATGAAAGTACATACCGGTCTTTGGGGCCCACATAAGACAAATGGCACCCAAGTCCCATACCAACCTGCCGCTGCCCTAATAGGCAACCAATATCTCCACAAACCTATGCGTGCCATCCCGAGTCGGTACTCCCGACACTCGAGCCATAGGCTCTCTCGGAACGGTCCTCCCTTTCGAGACCAATGAACTGCCAGTAATCATGCAATGCACATAAAAATGCAATGTCGTAGTGAGCATCAATGTAATACACTAATGCCCATGCATTTAGGCATCAGGCCATGCTCTACACACATAGTAAACCACACGCGATGCATATGCCTGTGCTAGATGCAATCTAACCTAGCTAGTATGTTCATGACCAAGCATACTCAATAAATGAATACCCTAACATGCATCTCGCACCCATGTGTATATCAAATCATGAACGGTAATACAACATATCAAATCATGTAATAAATCACATACTGGCAAAGCTAATCAATAGTGTCCGACACCAGTCAACGGTCAATGACTAGGAGTGTCTGCCCGACGGTCCACTTTAGGGCCGTACAATAGTCTACCCCAATGTCACCAAACAACCGACCCCTGCCCCACTAGGTTCGGCATCATTCCAAAAGGAATGGGGGTGGTACAAACCCCCGTAGGCACTCAAAAAATAAAATTCTAAAAGTCCCAGATATAATATAAATTATCAAATGAATAATACTCAATAAATAATGTTAGGTGCCGAATTGGAGTAAGGGAGGGGATAAAATACGAGAAACCACGGAGTCTCTCATGGGAATTAAAGACCATGAGGAGAGGGTTGGGAACTTGCATTTACACGACCGTTCCTTGCTTTTCTTGCACTCTCGCTGCAAAGTAAAACGTTTCCTAACAATTAATAAAATCATAACTTTAATTAAATAAATCTATCGTGTAATATAAATAATTTAGCTGTCTAAAATCCCACATAGGTGCACCACAAATAAAATCCCAATAAGTCTCATATTTATTTTAAATTAAATCATGCCAATAACATCCTTAATTCATATAATTAATACGCGAAACCAAAACGAATTAAGGAAAGGCAAGGGGTTCACAAAATGAAAAAAGATCGCAAGGGTAGAGGGAGCTTGCCTCGTTTAAGCTGATTACAGCGTTTCCACGCTTGAACACCACCAAATTAATACACGCTGTAAAATAGATTAAACTCCCAAAATTAATAAAATTGGACCCAAAATGAAATTTCGACCATACAAGATGTTTAATACATATTGCTCTACTTACCTACCTAACTAAAACTCAATTAAACCTTGATTTAATCCCAATTTCTCCCAAATTTCCTCTATTTTCTCCACTGTGCGTGCGCTGCTTCTTTTCCCATTTTCCCTCTATTTTTGCTGCTTTGGAGACGCCCGATTTGGGCTTAAAAATGGTAAAAAAATGAGTGGCTAGAAGGTGGCCACGTGGCAGCTGTTGGGCTACGCAGAAGGCCACTGTCTTTGGGGCCAAAATGACATCATTTCGGTCCCTCCCCTGGCCAAATTAAATCAGCAAAATCCCCCAGTCTCGCGCGCGCCCACGCGGATTCGATCCTACATCCAGCCGCCCACCGCCCTTGTGCGCGACTGCTCACGCCCACGCTCACCTTCAACATATAAGTGCCTTGAATTAAATTTAAAGTGACTTTCAGTCACTTTTCAACTTTTACACCAACACCCACAACTTTCCATTAATTACACACACACCCCACATTCAATTTTCGAAAATGCCACTCACACCCCCACACTTCTTTTATTCCTTATTTCACTTTCACCCCATAATTTTCAGAAAATCCACTAAATTAATTTATTTTCCTATTTTCACAAATACTCCCAAATAATTTAATTAAATACCTTAATTTCCTATTTCCTCAAAATTAGATAAATAAACATTTTTCTTAATTCTCCAAATACCCAAATAAATTAATATTTCCTTTTAACCCACAAATATTCAATAATCACCACAAATAAAATAATTATTAATTATTAACCAAATAATTTAATTAATTACCTTTAATTTCTTATTTTCCTTAAAATCACATAAATAATTACTCCTCTTAAATTCTCAAATATTCAATAATGTTCTCAAACACTAGTTTGAATAATTATTATTTATTTTCAAATTTTGGGATATTACACTGGTTGTACTCTAGTCTCAGACGGGAGGACTGTTCCGAGGGAGCCTATGGTTCGGGTGTCGGGAGGACCGACGCGAGCATTCGGGTGGTGGGAGCACCGACCCGGGACAGCGTTCACAGGTTTGTTGGAGATTTATGTTGTCTTTCAGGGCAGCTGCAGGTTGATATGGGACATGGGTGCCGTGTGTCTTATATGGGTCCTAAGGACCAATATGTGCTTTTATTATGCTATACTATTGTGTTGTAGCATCTCATGGCTTGTGTGTGCTTAGAGGTTAGTGTTCTAGGGGGAGTTTACTGGATGTGTTCAGCTTACTGCCTTTCCTTTTTTATGCTTGCTGAGTCTCTCGACTCACTTTACTTTCCATCATTCTAAGAGTGGCAACGTAGGTCAAGGGCAAGGGAGTCAGTTTCTAGTGGCAGAGTCAGTATAGTGTACAGGCAGTTCTGTCAATCCCTGTCAACTCTGATAGTTGAGTAGAATTTACTCTATTATTTTTACTGTGTCAGGTCATTCCTCGAGTGTTATGTATGTTGACATAGAAGTCTGTATTTATTTATTTATCTTGTGACCGTTGTGCTAGCGGTGTTCCCGTAGTGCATGCATGTATATAGCTTCGCTTCTGTTATTTTAATTCTTGTGTATGCATGCCAAGGTAGTTCTTGTCTTGTATTTCATTCCTTTTCTCCTTCCATAGGTGTTCCCGTTTAGGTAGTCCTGGTGGTTGGGATATCCGGGCGGGTGTGCTTACATTATAGGTCGCTAAATTAATTTAATTTAATTTTTATTTTTTTTCTAATTATTTAGCCACGGCTTTCCCGTCGCTAAATAAATTTTATTTTAATTTATTTTTTAAATCATTTAGCAATGAGTTTCTGTCTCTAAATTAATTTTATTTTTTTAAATTACTTAGCGACGGGATTTCTCGTAAGAATGATCAAATCGACTATAGGGAGTGCCCTGAAGCTAAGATGACAAAGAAAAATGATATGGCATTGATAAGGATTTCAAGGCATGATTTATGGTATCGAAATAAATCAAATCGGGAACGATTTTTGATACAGCTAAAATGCAGCTGCCATTTAGGCTATAAAATCAAATTAGTTATAGGCAATTTTTGGGAAGTCAACAGAAGTTTGAGGGGGCTTCAATTTTTCATAAGGAACAACCTTTCAGTGGTTTCAGGAAGAAACAAAAGGGTTTATGGTCAAAACGAAGATTTGGGCCTAAGTGTAGTTTTTTGAAATTGCCAGAGGGAGGTCGAAATGATATTTTTTCAGAATCTTTAGGGGTCAAATGGATGTTTTAGGACTTGAGGGTCTTAAATGCAATTATGAAAAGTTGAGGGGTTATGTGAAATGGGCCAAAGTGAGAAAGCCAAAGTTGAAGGGGCCAAAGTACAAAATCAGCAAAGTTTGGCCAATGGGATTCAACCAGCAGCATGGCCAGTCGGCGAAGGACGATTTGGACCATGGGGTTACACGAAGGATGGTTGGGGGATGCCCAAGCGTCGGTCATGGGCCGATAACAGCCACATGGGTGGTCGAAATTTGAAGAAAATTCAACCAGAAAGATGGCCAGTTTGTCGTGCTTGCAAGTGGCTTTGTTTGGTTGGATAAGTCTACTTTTAGGGCAATCTGAGAAAGGTATGAGCTCTTAAGGCCTTGGGTTGGCCGAGCAAGGGCATTGGAAGCCTGAAAATGCCTATAAATAAGCGTCCATGGTGGCCGATTTTGGAGCAAATTGAATCTCCAAATCGAGGCCATTTTTGAACAATTTGAGAGTCGAAATTAAGGGTCTTTTGTTGCCCATGAGGATAGGATGAATTCTGGAAAGTTTGAAGCATTTTGGTAAGGGTTTGAAGGGTGTTCGAAGGCTTATTGGAGTTGGGAGGCGGGCGGTCGGGCCGAGCCTTTGGCAGGCAAATCAGAGGCCTTTCGGCCATCTTTTCAAGCATCAAAACCCACCATAATGATCGTCTGAGGAAGGAGAACAAGGCGGCATAAAAAAATCGAAGCTCTAACTAACCGGTGTTGGAGAAGACAACCGGCGAGTGGTTGATACGTGTGGGTCTTCACGCGCGGCCACTCGCCCAGCAGGCGTGTGGAAGGGCAAAAAATTTGGGGAAAAATCTTAAAATTCCTAAACAAATGTGATCTTGAAGTCTGTGCAAAAAGATTTGGAATTGGTTTTCCTAATGTCTCGGTTTTTGTAACGAACAACCTTGTTTAGTGTGAAAACTCAACATCTGGGTAAGTTCAGTAATTTTCCTTTCAAGTTTATAGGATATTATGAATTTTTGTGGAAAGAGATTTGAGAAAATAGTCCCGAACGTATTTATTCAGATTTTTAGAAGGAAAATTGGAAGAAAATAAAGGAAAATGGGTAGAAATTGGAATATGGAGATATTTTGTGATAAAATATCATTTATAGGATTGTTGTGCTCGAGATAAAGTGATTGATGCAATTTTTGAGGGTTGACACGAAAATTGAGGTAGTGCGCGCTTTTTGAGGAATTTGAGTTTATGTAAAAAGGTGAGTTGTCCTATCCTAAATATGGTTTTGTGAGTGGTTTTCTCCCAAGAACTTATATTTATAATATGATTTCTTATATATGCATGTTATTTATGAATGCTATGATCATTTTGTCATATTGAATGGAAAGTCGTGACATTTGCGTGGCACGGTATTATTAGCATATTGATATTTGTGCATGGGATTGGGGTGTCGCCTTGATAGTGTAGTCATAATTCCTCAAGGGAAATTGATGGAATAATGTTAGGCTTATCTTGCAGAGGTTCGGGATTCTGCCTAAGATTTTGTGTTGGGCTGTTGGGTTAGGGAAGTTACACTAGGGCAAATGTTTGTTCATGTTATTGTATCATGCATTCATATATATATTTTTGGACCCTCATTAGAAGTTTAATCTTCTAATGGGTTATGCCCCTGGAACATTCAACATTCCAGTTGAGACTTGTAGCTTAGGCAAGGAGAAGATTGAGATATGATGGCACGGGGTGACGTGTCCGATGGATTCAGGTAGTTCTGGTAATGTGTCTATCCGGATTACATTTAAGATAAGTTGGGAAATGGCTATGTATGTGAGGTATCATTTGATTGCACCTAAGGTGTTTAGATGTTATCTCGGGAAACGAGTCTCCATGTGTTTATGTATTAAGGCTGTTGAAGATATGATGTTAACTATGGTACGAATTCTATTGTTATAAAGTGAATTGATTATGTACCGTATCAGGTTTTGATTATTGCTTCTGCATTTGTAAAGATATGTTGGGGTTTCTCTTTGAAATACGGTATTTGAGGTTTAAGGAATGTATTTAAGAAAGAGAATATGTATTTATATGATGGGCCCCAACATAGTGACATGCTCGAGAAAAGCGAGGTGTTACAGAGTTCATCAGAGTTTAGGGGATAAGGCCCATCTAATCCGCCTTTGAAGTTGCCGAGACCAGCAGCCGCAAAGACGAAAGGGGATCGGTTGTAGAGATGGTGAGGATGAACCTTATGAAGCCCAAACAGCTCACTATTACATCGGGTGCTGCCCCTACGGTGGCTCCGAGCTCAAGCTGGCGGGGAGGGAGGTTGGAACAGTGGCAGTAACCTCGGTTGCAAGCGCAGTAACATCAGCAACAATAACAACAGCGAGCCCCCACTTTTGCTGATCGAAAGGTGACAGGCTAAGGTTGTGGGAAGGAGCCCGCCCAAGAAGCCCAGAATGCTCCCACTACTGGGTTGAAGAGGAGACCGGATCAGTAACTGCAGCAGCAGAAGAATGACAGGGGTAAAAGGGCTCGGTTGCCTGAGCCGAAGGAATCTCTCGAGCCCATGGCCGGAGGGGTCTACTTCGACGCAACATGAGATTGTTCATGGGCTCTTCTGTAAGGAGTCTTAATTGGGAAGAAATGGTCGGGGACGCACTCCACGATTATCTAGCTTGCCACTGCCTCCTGGTAGGTTCAACCTTTATTCCTTAGTTTTCAAGACTTTCCTTCCCTTTCGAGCTAACTCTTTTTCTTTTTAGGTCTCCATGGCGACCATGAAGCTTAAGGGATAGGTCATGGATTTTGAGGAATGGCTCAACATCGCCCGATAAGTGTCTTTTCTACACTTATTTTAGTCTATAAACTTAGCATTTATACATTCAATGAGCATGATTTCTACTTGATTTGGTTTTATATGTGGTTATGTAGATGTGAAACATGTGTTAAAGACAATTGGAGCAAAAAGTGATGATGTTGCTGCATTTTTGGAACTAAAATGGCATTAAAGGCAAGATCAAAGGTTCACTTGAGGTTGAGGTTGATGAGATCGCAAAGCATTGAAAGGAGGGCGTCATTGGTGAAGTATTGGAAATCAAGGAGAAATGACTCACGCTGCTATCGCGCAAAGCATTGCGTGGTAGGGTCGTGGTAAGAATTCTTTTATGTGGCTCACAGTGTTATCACGCAAAGCAAACCGTGGTAGGGTAGTGGCTGTTGAAACTTTCTATGGCTCACGGCCTTATCGCGGAAAGCATTTTGTGGTAAGGCCATGGTTGAAAAAGTATTCTGTGGCTCACGGCCTTATCGTTACAAGCATTCTGTGGTAAGGTCGCAGTAAGGCTCAAAACTTCGTGAAAAGACCATTTTATTCCAAATCAAGTGGGGATAGACTCCTTGAAGGTGCATGACTATGATAACCTAAAAAGCACTATATAAAGAAGGATTCTTATAAGATTTGGGAGCTTTTTAGAGAGGGAGAAGACGGCAAGTCGAGGAAGAAGAAGGAGATTTTCTTGAAGATCTTCAGTTTTGGTTATATTTTTCTATTCTTTCTTCTTTCCAACATAATGAACTCTGTTTTTATTATTCTTTCATTGGTTGAAACTATGTTAGGCTAGGTACCTTGTGGCTAACGTGATTGATGAAACCTAGTTCAATAATGGTTTAATTAAAAGTATTCGGGTTTTATCATATTCTTGTCTTTTAGGTTGATCTTTTGTTATGCACTAATTCTGTTTTGATGCTTAGCCGCCATTAGAATGTGTTTGTGATTTATATTGCTTTTGAGATATTCAATATAGATTAGCACTTGATAATAAACGACATAAGGTTCGATAATAGGTAGAGATACCATTATGCCTTGTGAAATCTTATTTAGATGATCATTGTGGATAAATGCATGTTTGTATATTTGAAAATTAATTAGAGATAATTAATCTCATATGTAAACATAGATTTGATTGACTATCGAGAGAGGTTTTTGATTAACTTAGGATCATTGATTTTTAGCTCAAAGCAAGAATTATAAAACCCGATCACTGGAAGATTGAACCAATTGAAAAACTATGGTGGATTCATGAACCCTAGTGTGTTAGATTTCTGCATTCAAAAAAACCTAAAGAATTATTTTGTGTTTTCCATTTAGTGATTCAGTTTTAATTACTATAATACCTACATTGAGTAATTTCTTTATTGTGTGTGGTTTGTTAAAGTTAATAGTAGTTAAAGTAGAGATCAAAAGCTAATCCTCGTGGGAACGATACTTTATTCATCATTATATTACTTGTTACGATTCCATTCACTTGCGGAAAAGAATACACGAGCCAGAACGAGCTTCGAGGAGGAAATAAAGAAGCTTGAGAAGGAGCAAGAATTCGCACCGCCGAGCTGTTGGGCACCCAAAATGTAACACTCGGTGTAACCGGTGTTAAGAGAATAAAAAAGGAAGTAAGTAAACTTCCAAAAATACCCTTGAGAAGGTGATGGATCCTTGAGATTGAGAATGCCCATGAGAAGGGTATTTTGGTAATTTGGATAGAGAAATCCAATAAAGGGTATTTTGATAAATTAAAAATAATTCCTATGAAGAATTAGGTGTGTAAGTGAATAAAAATCCCAATTTGGTATTTATGTGGAGATATATGGGATTAATAAATTCACAAAGAGTAATTGAGAATTTTGGAATTTAATTCCATAAAGGAAATTTAATTTTGAAATAGGGAAAATGGTGGATATTAAATTATTTGAGGAGAATAATTATATTTTCCCTAAGTTGTAAATTAATGTGGTAATGCCACTTGGAGAGATGAGATTAAACTTGGAAGCCAAGGTTAGTGTCTTGTTGTGACACTTGGCATTTTGTGGTTCAAATATAATTGGGTGAATTAAATAAATGCAAAAGTTATGATAATTGGTCTTGTAAGCATTTAATAAGAGGCATGATTATATGGATTAAAGAAAATCCAAAAGAAAATGGTAAATGGTCACCATTAATGCCTTGGAAAATATGAGAGTTATTTAAATACATAAGAAAGTATTTATGTCTCTCAAATGTGATGTTGGAAATTAGTCCCATTAATTTAAATGGGAAAGAAATTATTTATGTCTCTCAAGTGTGATGGATGTGAAATTAGTCCCATTAATTTAAATGGGAAAGAAATGGAAATTAGTCACTCATTTATGAGTGAAAATGGGGAGATTTATTTAAATGGGAAATAAATATAAATTCAATGGATGAGATGTATTCTTGAATTAGAGAATAAATCCTATGGTGGGGATTTAAAGAGAAGAAATGGCATGGATTGCCATCCAAATAAAAGTGTGCTTTCTTTCAATGGTGGAGATGAAGTCTTGTAAAGGCAAAGGTAATCCAATGGATGAGATTAACCAAGAAAAGAGCACATGGATTGTGCTTCTTGTGTTTTCTTCAAGAGAGAAGCCTTATTTATTAAAATGGATGGTTGAGATCAAGTCTCCCATAAGCACATGGATTATGCTTTAAATGGATGGTGAAGATCTATTCTTGAAATTTGAAAAATGGTAGTATAAAAAGGCAAGTGTGGGAGACTTGTCTCCCTTTTGGCCATTTGTAGAAATGAAGAAGGAAGGAAAGAAAGAAAGAGAAAGAAGTCTTCCATGGAGGGAAGAGTGAAGAAAGAGAAAAGATAATGAAGAAATCAAATGGGAGCAAATGAAGAGGGAAGCTCTCTTGAGAAGAAGAAATAAAGCTTCAAAGAGAAGATTGTTAAGGTAAGGGATGGCCCCAAGTGGTGGAGGCCTTGCATTGCATTGTAAGTAGGTTGCATAAATCTTTATGTATCTTTTTGCATGCTTTATTTGTTCATGAGACCTATGGCCATGGGGGTGGGAAAGAAGTGGTAGGTTGATGCCTCAAACCATGTTGGGTTGTGAGGATGAAATGACCTAACCATACTTGCATGCATTTGTTATTACATAGACTTGTTATGCTTGTATTTACTTTGCATATGCACCCTTACTGAGCTTTGAGCTCATGAGGTTTTATCCTCCCCTTGTAGGTTGTTCTTATGCCAAAAGAAGAAAAGGGAATGTGTTGGAAGCTTGTGGTTGAAGCTCATGGTGTATCATTTTATTTTTGTTGTAAAGCTAAGGTTATGGCTTGAGAAGCCTAGGTTTGTGGTGTTCAATTTGTGGTTTAATGGCTTAGGGAAGCCTATTATTGGTAAGTGCTTCATGTGATGTATGTTAAGGGTTGCAAGGGCTTGTGAAGGCTTAGAACCATGATTGTAATTTATTTGGAATAAATTGTGAGTTGGAAAAAAGAATTTTTGTTGTAAAATTAGGCTTGGAAATTGGAAATGTGGAAATTTTCAATGCATTTTTTTTTTTGAGTGGAATTTCTGGAAAATTTGGGGTTTTATAGCCCAAAAAGAATAAAAAAAAAAGGAAGAGAAAAGGAGGGAACCAGCAGCGGGAAGCTGCTGGATATCAGCAGCAGCAGGCCGCAGCCTGCGCGCGGGCTGGGCCGCAGGGGCGGCCGAGCGCGGGCGGCCGTGCCAGCGCGCGGGCAGGCGCGCGCGCAGGCGGGCGCGCGCGGGCGGCCGCGCGGCATGCGCGGCCAGCCCGCGCAGCCAGCGCCCAGCGGGGCCCCGCGCGGGCCCTGCGCGGGCGATGGGCCCTGCCGGCCAATTTTTTTAAAAAAATTGGAATTTTGGGAGAAATTGGGGCATTTCTAAATCGATTTTGGGCCCCGAAGGAATTTTCAAAGCAAATGGATTTTCGGGCATTTTTGGAGAAAACACTGAAAATTTGGAAAATTGAAAATGATGAGTTTTTCCTCCAAAATTGGTGATCCATCAATGGATTGGTTTAAATGGTGATTTTCTTGGAGCCCGGTAAAATTCTTCGATGAGAAAAAAATTAACGAGAAAATGGCGATTGGGCGCCTGAAGGAGATTTTCCTTATAGCCAATGCAGTGTGGCTAAAGCCCAATTCTGCTAGCGAATCCTGGGATTCAGCGAAGGGAAGGACGAGCCTAGATCCCACCTAGGGCGTTTCGTCTTGAAACACGATCCACCCTTCGCCTAAGGCCGGGCAGGTGGACAATTCGGGTGATTGTTCACGAGTAACACCCGTAAGTGGGAGCGGGGCGTTACAGTTTGGTATCAGAGCATGGTTGGAGCATCAAGTAGAGGATGCTTGGAGAAATGTGGTTGAAGGTTGATTGGAAGGTCTTGGAAGTAGAACCACAAGTGACCGAGGACCCTAGGGGTTGGGTCGAGTCATGGAGGACTGTAGTGATGCGAATGGAATGCTCGGATATTCCTGCTATGGGAATAGGGAAAATATCATGTTTGAGATGATATGCCGTAAAAGATATACGAGTCGAGCAGTGAGGAGTGAAATGCCCAAGTGTGGGTATTGGTATTAAGAACCCGAATGTGGAAATTTGGGTGTTCATGAAGCATTTTAAGGATGAGATTTCCTTATGAGTGGAGTGTTGAGGCTTGTGTGGGGACACGAAGCCGAATCATGACAAGAGTCATGAAAGGGCCTGGAGGCTCGAGGTATAACTAATTCGTGAATGGGTTAGCGGAGTATCCCTATGTTGGGGATATGGTCAAGCATGTGTAAGGGAATGGAGTTGTTCCCGTATGGATGGCGTGTTAAGGGTTGTGTGCTTGAACTAGGGTGAGCTAAGGTTGAAATTAGCTTGAAACCCAAAGAAAGAAATCGTCAACAGGTCGTGTGACGAACTCCAGGAATGGAGCAAGCTAAAGTTGCTTGTGAAGAGGCTCGAGGCGAAGCAAGCATGTGAGGTGTATGCCAGTCATGGCCAGAGTAGGCGTGACGTTGGTGGCTTGCAAAAAGACTCCGAGGGGAGTCGGGTGTGTGTTATGCATGAGGGATGCATATGGTCCGAGGTGATTGTATGGTTATGGAGATCCTGGATGGGACGTGCCTAGGGTGTGAGTGGACCCTAGTTGGTTTCATGATGAAACAGTATATATCCTAAGAAAGGATAGCAGTGTGGCAAATGGACCCTAACGGGTGCTTGTGTGAAATGGAAATCCCAAGTGAGTCGAGCTGGAATCCAAGGGAATCCAGAATTGGGATAAAGGAGTTGGGCATGTATAGATATGCGCGTGGGAGCCATGGGATTAGGAGTCCTAATTATGAAAGGCCAAGTGACCGTTCATGTGAATGATGGATGAGGGGCCAATTAAAACTCTCATTGACGCTTGGGGTCAGGTGAGACGCCTAAGGTCGGGAGATGAGAGGTGAATAGACCCTCATTATGATGCCTGGGGTTGAGATGACGCCTAAGGTTATGAGACCCTTGATGGGAGACGCGGAGGTCGCCCAGTGAAGGGTATGAACGGTGAGTGGGCCAAGGGTAGTAAATATTGGCAACAAGACATCCGTGGGCTATGCGCGCTTAAGAAATGCCAACTTCGGATGCTAAGTGGGCAGGGGCATGTGAGCAAGGTGAAAGCCCAGGAATTTTAATTCCAAGTCATGGAAGCCCGAGCGAGGCGTGTGGAAGGCCAGGCCGGGCGTAGTGACTGAATTCTTATGTGAGTATGCATGGAGAGACAAGAGGTCTCAATTTACCTAGAGGGTAATGCAAGGCGCTCCGTGGTTATGGGTGCAAGAGCTTGAGGTAAGCTCAGCGTGTCGGTTGTGGACTGAGAGATCATTGATAACCAAGCTTTTGGGATGAGCTAGGTGATGAAATAAATCATGATGGTTGAGTTCATTGTCATGGAAAGTTGGAGCTTCCAAATGTTGAATGAGAGTCATGAGATATGATCTTGTGGGGTAAGATCGTGAGGCCTCAAATTACTAAGTGGTCAGAGAGTCTCTTAGGTGATAAGAGATGTAAAGTCCTGAGGAGCAGGGCTTATGGTACGAGCTTGAGGTTATCAAGCGAGGATAACTAAGTGAGATGGCTCGAGTAAGGTGGTGGCAGAACCATCGTAGCTCGAGAGGCTTTAAATAGCTTTGATGCTATGGGTGCAAAGCTCAGTGTGACGGATCTGATACTATGGACCGTGTGGCAGAGGACTAATGAGTTGGCTCGTGTTGAGGGCAAGTGGCCCGTGGGCCTGAACGATTTAGTGAACTGCAGGTGACGGTCGGATGTCGAAGATCTGGAGCAGCACCTTAGGAAAAATTGGTCAGGTGAGACCGAGAATCTCCCGTAAGGGGTAGGACATCTAGAGTAGTCCTAAGGAGGAATCGCGGAACATGGAAATGATCCGATAGATTTTTTTTTTTACCGAGTAGGAAGCCTGGTAAGGATAGTGGCTACGAGCGTGGCGGAGTAGTCATGCCGGGTCCGATATCAGAAGTGTGACTGGAAGGCTGAAAGTCACACTACGGGATGCGAAACAGATCAGAGTGAGACTTGAGCCATGCTGTAGGAAACTGTTGTTGGGCCAGTGTAAGGGACAACACGGTAATAATGATTGGGTGTTGACTCTCCGAAGCACAGGGCAATACGATGGGGAACCAGTGTTGGGCCAGTGTATGGGAGTGACACGACGATGGTGACCAGGTGTTGGCGCGCCTGAAGCACAGGGCAACACAGTGACTATGCAGATGGCCAAGGACTGAAGATCTACGAGATGTTTGAGAAAGAAACCCGAGGAAAGGAAACGGGTCTAGCGTGGGAATAATGCTATGGTTGACACCTATCAGTGACGGCTCTAATGCTAGGGACCACTAGATGCAGACGGTTAGTCCACAGGAGGGACTGCAGCCCTCTACGTGGAGTAACTCGTCTGTAGTGGAGACAATTAGACGCCGAAGACCTGGGGTATGCTGTAGGTTATGCCTGAGCCAGACCTAAAATTCCGTAAGGGTTGAAGTATGGTGGTAGCGCTTTTGGTGTCAAAGCAGCAAGAAGATTTGTGAATTAAAGAGGGTGATATCTTGTGGTGTGATAGCAAGATGTGTGGTGATGCTCCTTATTAAAGGATGCTAACGAGGTGGTGGTTAATTTGATCGAAGTTGATTGGGTAAATCGAGATGATGAACCCTGTGAGACCTTGCGGTGATGCAAGAAGAAGGATCGATTGGTGGAGTCGATAAATGGCTCGAGAATATTACGTAAGTGCCGTGAAGGGAAAGACTTACGAGTTGGAAGCTAACCATAAGATGGGAATATTGAAGCGCGTGGAGGCTTCGAATAAAGGGATCTCTAACCCAGTGAAGTGAGTTATGGTAGGCTGAACATGTAGCTAAGGCACGGTTTGAAATCTGTGAAGGTGCGCAATTGCACAGACTGGTGTCAGTCCGGGTCGTGTCGATGTGAAATGAGGAAGTGTCCTCACGTGGCACTGGAAGGTTTCCAGTTGACGACAGACGACCAGTTGCCAGGTGGTAGCACTTAATGGCAATGATTGGAAGCGTGAGGCTTAAGGACTATGAGGTAAAGCCTTACTAGTTGTTGTGTATGCAATATAAAGGTTTAGCGGGCCCTAGTGGTTAGACCAGGCGAGAAAGAGACCCGAGGTGACAAAAGATGGTTGGATAGGGCAGAATTGTGTTGCTTAAAGGAATGTTGTTCCGTAATTAGGACTATAGATGGTAGTGTGAAATGTATCCTGGGAAGAACTTGAGATGTTCTCCTAAGAGAAGTTGAGCATGAGGCAACAGCGTGAGATGAACTTCCTAAGGCGCTACAACTTCATCAGGAAAGATCACCTGGGGAAAAGCTAGCGAAATGGCGAGTGCCTGAGTAGGAAGGTGAGTCCTACGGCATCAAGTGGAAGCGTGAATTCCACAGGAGTAGCTGGGGTGATTTCCAGTGGGTGTAGTTTATATCGAAGAGGTAGTCGATGGTTGCAAGAGTAGTGCCTAGAGGAAGGTTGTGTTGGCTGTGAGCCGGGCGGTCCGGCTAGAACTAATGAAGTTGGTTAGATGGAAGTTGTGGCGAATTTAAGATGTCGCCAATGGGTAAAGAAAGCTCGAAGAAAGAGCTTATGGGACGAGATTGGTTTCCAGTAGTGGTGTGGAGGTGATGAAATCACCTAATGGCTGTGAGTGATGCAGCTAAAGGGATACCTTAGTGTGTGGGCAATCGATGAGAGTTAACCTCGTGTCTAAGGTTAATGGTTGTGAAAGGAAATTGGCTAGTGAAGTTGTTGTGGTGTTAGAGCCATGTGGTTGCTCACCGAGAGGTGTGAGTTAGCTGTAGTTAAGTGTATAAGAAATCTGAGAGAAGCCAGAGTCTCTCAGGGAACTAGCTAGCTGCTATAACTATAGATAGTGATATCAGGAAGGCGGCCTGAGAGTAGGGTCGTGCTGGTTGTGGTGACCAGTGAGATCTAAAGAGCAGCAAGTCTTTTGTGATGGCATGGTGGTGTCGTCGTCGCGGTTAGGGAAAAGAAGTTGTTAGGAAGGTCAAAGGTAACCATTATGCATGGTAAGACCTTGAAGCCGAGTGCGAATGGCCATGAAGGCTGGTATCGGTGAAGTTTGAGATACAACGACCGTGGAGGGAAAATTCGTTGTTGTTGTAGTGTCGTCCTTGCCGAGGAGGATAAAGGGAACCATTATGAATGGTTGAAGTCAATTGCGGATTGAAAATGAACCTGATTTAGGAGGGCTGGAAGTGTCATACCTCAAGAATAAGAGGCTCCATTGAGAAATGGTGAGGTTTGTAAATCCCAATGAAATTGAAGCTGGGCGAGAAAATTTGGTTGAAGACCGCTACAAGAGTGGGGGTGTAACCAAGATAGCTTGTTGTGGTGCGGACCAAAGGCACAAGTCATCCTACTGGTGCAATGTAGTAAGTGATTGTGCAGATGGTAACAAGCCATTCACTTGTGCCACGCACCGTGGGTGATGACGAGGGCTGATTAATGGTCCTGCGACCTAAAGCGCAATGGTAGGATCCTGGACTCGTGGTAGGGTAAATAGCCAAGGTAAGGCCTAGCATGGGGACATAATTGTAAAATCTGAAATGGGGTGAAGAATTGAAGAGGGGTTGCTCAGTGAAGAGTTCCCTTGTATGGGTAAGAGACCCCTACTAGCATGTGATATCGGCTAGTAAGTACCTTGTGTGCTTAAATGCAAAGAACTCCTGGTTGGGAGAAGGAGGTGGCCCGAGCATGGTTAAGCTCGAGGTGAGATTGTAATGGTGCGTGCATCGTCAAGCTCGAGTTGGACTCAGGTAATGCACGTATGGTTGAACTGTGTAATTACCTGGCATGGTGTTAGGTAAGTTGATTTTGCGTAATCATATCGAAATTGAGGGTCGGCTGGTTAAGGTAGAAGGCTATGTATGAAATGGTCGAAGTTGGCAAGGTAGGCCAAATGGGTGCTTCCCGTGTAGTACTAGCACGATAAGTTGATCGGTAATGAGAGGTTGCCATGAGGATCAACTTAAACTATGCGTGCATGTGATAATGGCGGTATGCCATGATGAATGGGTGTCGGAGTGTCTTGTGGGCACTAAAAGAGACATTGCGGTGGATGATCAGTGCTAAAACGTTGCTGGTTGGACCAGCGTAAAATCGTGGCCATGTGATTTGGCAGTGTGAAACGTTGCCGTGTGTGATCGGCGTAAAACCGTGGTAGACTGATCAGTGAAGCAATGTTAGTGAAAGTTGTTTGATTGATGGAAAATGGGAAGTGGACAGCAAAGTGATGCTTCAAGGCAGGGAAAATCCATCTGTAAGATGGACAGCGTTGCAATAAGCGAGACCAGCGACCAAAAGTGCGGTTTGGCGGGAGGCCAAAGCGGTATTCGATCGGTGAAGGTCCTCGAGAGTCGGAGGATCAAAGGCCTAAAGTAAAGCCTTGAGGTAGGTGTAACCCAAGGTAAATGTGAGAAATGAATAAGCTATGAGGTTCTCGAGCACGAGAATTTGCCATGTAGCCCGAGAATACGATTATCTTGGGCAGGAGATTATGGTAAGGTGAATTTCGAGGACGAAATTCTTTTAAGGAGGGTGGAATGTAACACCCGGTGTAACCGGTGTTAAGAGAATAAAAAAGGAAGTAAGTAAACTTCCAAAAATACCCTTGAGAAGGTGATGGATCCTTGAGATTGAGAATGCCCATGAGAAGGGTGTTTTGGTAATTTGGATAGAGAAATCCAATAAAGGGTATTTTGATAAATTAAAAATAATTCCTATGAAGAATTAGGTGTGTAAGTGAATAAAAATCCCAATTTGGTATTTATGTGGAGATATATGGGATTAATAAATTCACAAAGAGTAATTGAGAATTTTGGAATTTAATTCCATAAAGGAAATTTAATTTTGAAATAGGGAAAATGGTGGATATTAAATTATTTGAGGAGAATAATTATATTTTCCCTAAGTTGTGAATTAATGTGGTAATGCCACTTGGAGAGATGAGATTAAACTTGGAAGCCAAGGTTAGTGTCTTGTTGTGACACTTGGCATTTTGTGGTTCAAATATAATTGGGTGAATTAAATAAATGCAAAAGTTATGATAATTGGTCTTGTAAGCATTTAATAAGAGGCATGATTATATGGATTAAAGAAAATCCAAAAGAAAATGGTAAATGGTCACCATTAATGCCTTGGAAAATATGAGAGTTATTTAAATACATAAGAAAGTATTTATGTCTCTCAAATGTGATGTTGGAAATTAGTCCCATTAATTTAAATGGGAAAGAAATTATTTATGTCTCTCAAATGTGATGGATGTGAAATTAGTCCCATTAATTTAAATGGGAAAGAAATGGAAATTAGTCACTCATTTATGAGTGAAAATGGGGAGATTTATTTAAATGGGAAATAAATATAAATTTAATGGATGAGATGTATTCTTGAATTAGAGAATAAATCCTATGGTGGGGATTTAAAGAGAAGAAATAGCATGGATTGCCATCCAAATAAAAGTGTGCTTTCTTTCAATGGTGGAGATGAAGTCTTGTAAAGGCAAAGGTAATCCAATGGATGAGATTAACCAAGAAAAGAGCACATGGATTGTGCTTCTTGTGTTTTCTTCAAGAGAGAAGCCTTATTTATTAAAATGGATGGTTGAGATCAAGTCTCCCATAAGCACATGGATTATGCTTTAAATGGATGGTGAAGATCTATTCTTGAAATTTGAAAAATGGTAGTATAAAAAGGCAAGTGTGGGAGACTTGTCTCCCTTTTGGCCATTTGTAGAAATGAAGAAGGAAGGAAAGAAAGAAAGAGAAAGAAGTCTTCCATGGAGGGAAGAGTGAAGAAAGAGAAAAGATAATGAAGAAATCAAATGGGAGCAAATGAAGAGGGAAGCTCTCTTGAGAAGAAGAAATAAAGCTTCAAAGAGAAGATTGTTAAGGTAAGGGATGGCCCCAAGTGGTGGAGGCCTTGCATTGCATTGTAAGTAGGTTGCATAAATCTTTATGTATCTTTTTGCATGCTTTATTTGTTCATGAGACCTATGGCCATGGGGGTGGGAAAGAAGTGGTAGGTTGATGCCTCAAACCATGTTGGGTTGTGAGGATGAAATGACCTAACCATACTTGCATGCATTTGTTATTACATAGACTTGTTATGCTTGTATTTACTTTGCATATGCACCCTTACTGAGCTTTGAGCTCATGAGGTTTTATCCTCCCCTTGTAGGTTGTTCTTATGCCAAAAGAAGAAAAGGGAATGTGTTGGAAGCTTGTGGTTGAAGCTCATGGTGTATCATTTTATTTTTGTTGTAAAGCTAAGGTTATGGCTTGAGAAGCCTAGGTTTGTGGTGTTCAATTTGTGGTTTAATGGCTTAGGGAAGCCTATTATTGGTAAGTGCTTCATGTGATGTATGTTAAGGGTTGCAAGGGCTTGTGAAGGCTTAGAACCATGATTGTAATTTATTTGGAATAAATTGTGAGTTGGAAAAAGAATTTTTGTTGTAAAAATAGGCTTGGAAATTGGAAATGTGGAAATTTTCAATGCATTTTTTTTTTGGAGTGGAATTTCTGGAAAATTTGGGGTTTTATAGCCTAAAGAGAATAAAAAAAAAAGGAAGAGAAAAGGAGGGAACCAGCAGCGGGAAGCTGCTGGATATCAGCAGCAGCAGGCCGCAGCCTGCGCGCGGGCTGGGCCGCAGGGGCGGCCGAGCGCGGGCGGCCGTGCCAGCGCGCGGGCGGCCGCGCGGCATGCGCGGCCAGCGCCCAGCGGGGCCCCGCGCGGGCCCTGCGCGGGCCAGTGGGCCCTGCCGGCCAATTTTTTTAAAAAAATTGGAATTTTGGGAGAAATTGGGGCATTTCTAAATCGATTTTGGGCCCCGGAGGAATTTTCAAAGCAAATGGATTTTCGGGCATTTTTGGAGAA
This sequence comes from Diospyros lotus, assembly GCF_014633365.1. Classification (NCBI taxonomy): domain Eukaryota; kingdom Viridiplantae; phylum Streptophyta; class Magnoliopsida; order Ericales; family Ebenaceae; genus Diospyros; species Diospyros lotus. Next base: position 29,673,968 of record NC_068343.1, on the reverse strand, counting down.
AACACCGAAAATTTGGAAAATTGAAAATGATGAGTTTTTCCTCCAAAATTGGTGATCCATCAATGGATTGGTTTAAATGGTGATTTTCTTGGAGCCCGGTAAAATTCTTCGATGAGAAAAAAATTAACGAGAAAATGGCGATTGGGCGCCTGAAGGAGATTTTCCTTATAGCCAATGCAGTGTGGCTAAAGCCCAATTCCGCTAGCGAATCCTGGGATTCAGCGAAGGGAAGGACGAGCCTAGATCCCACCTAGGGCGTTTCGTCTTGAAACACGATCCACCCTTCGCCTAAGGCCGGGCAGGTGGACAATTCGGGTGATTGTTCACGAGTAACACCCGTAAGTGGGAGCGGGGCGTTACACAAAAGAAGATGGACGGCCTTGAGATGTAGCTGCAAGGTGCTCACCAAAGAAATAAAGACCTCAAAGAGGAGCATTGCTAGGAGAGGATCTTGCAAGAGACCTCTTACTCCAACCTCACTGGCAGGCTAAATAAAGTAGATGAGGAGTTGAAGAAGACCAAAAGGGAGTTGGAGCTGGTCATTAGTCGTGCCAACGAGTGCGAGTAGATGGTGAGCAGGGTCGTTGATGAGATCAAGGCGAGTGTGGAAGCCCGAATAGATAAGGCACGCGAAGAGGCCGAATCCGACACTTTCTCGGGGTTCCTCTTCACCTTGTGGGTGAATCATCCAGAAATGGACTTCTGAAGAAGTCGTCGAGGAGATGAAGAGGTTTGCAGCTCAAGCTGCCAAAGAAAAAGCTGCTGAGGCTTCCAGCTCGGTTGAACAAAGCGGGGCCATTCCACTAGTTGCGAATGTTGAAGGCTAGCCCACTGAAGAAGTCGCTCCTCCCTGCTAGGGCTTTTTGTTTTCTTTCTCTTTTTACTTTTTCTTTGTAGCACAAGTACCTTTTCCATACTTTGTAATACAAGTGCTTGTTTAATGAAATTCAACATTTTCTGAACATGTGTCTCTTGTTTTAATTTTGCCATGAACTCAAGCCAATCGAACTTGGAGTTTAAGTGAGACTCGACAAGATAACACTTGAACCAATCTTCATAATATAACTTAAAACAAGCTCCTGGAAGCTTCTATATACCGAGATAAGCTCAAGAAGATAACTTGGAAAAAGTCTTCAGAATATAAATTCGGAATGGTTCTTCCGAGGATAAGTTAAGATAGACCCAAAGAGTTTCAAGCTCGCGAATAGCCATACTCATAATAGCTTGTCGTTGATGGACGTAATAATTAATAAACAAGATATGTCCAGTAGGTCGCAAACAGCCATACTTAGCCAAATCAAGGCGAACCTCAGTTAACACGTCCTGACGAAATAATATATGGGTCATAATGAAAACATGGCCAAGATATATGTCTAGGTAGATCGCATTGTGATCTTTGCTAACATACCATGGCTTCCATTGAATTAGTCTTGCATCGCCAAGCTATATGTCTAGGTAGATCGCATTGCGATCTCTTCTAACATACCATGACTTCCATTGAATTAATCTTGCATCGCCAAGCTATATGTCCAGGTAGATCGCATTGCTATCTTAACTAACATACCATGGCTTCCATTGAATTAATCTTGCATCACCAAGCTATATGTCCAGGTAAATTGCATTGTGATTTCAACTAACATACCATGACTTTTTACAAGTTTAACGAGCTGAGAGGGAACACCCAGGTAGGTTGCAGATTATGACTTGAGTCAAGATGAAAGGACCCCAGCTAGTGAACCCTTAAATCAAAATCATTAATGGAAGTGGTTTCTTAGTAGGTGTCAAACCATGAGATTAAGTCAAAATGAATGGTTCTTAGCTCGCAAACCACGACCTAGGGAAGGACCATGATGAATGCTCAGTTAAGCCACAAACCATAGCACGACGACTAAGATGAATAGGCACCAGCTCGCAAACCATGGTATCTTTACCCCTAATTTTAAGGACATTCAATCGAATATCAACAAGAATAAAGTGCAATAAGCTTAATGAATGAACATTCATAAATTTCAATCCGAATTATGAGAGTCAATTATAACAAAAGAAAAAAGTTGGAGCATAAGTAAGAAAAATTACATTTATTAGAAGTAAGGACGGAGGTGCTTTGCATTCCAGGCACGTGGGAGAATATCCCCTTCCATATTTTCCAAGTGATAGGCTCCGTTCCCCAAATCTTCTTTGATGGCAAAGGGTCCTTTCCAGTTAGGACCTAGTGTGCCGTTACTGGTCTTGCGAGCTCTGGGAAGTATTAAGTTCAATATAGGATCTCCGACATTGTAGTGTTGAACCTAGACCTTCCTGTTGTAGTATCGCGCCACCCTTTGTTGGTAGATGGCGACTCTCATGCGAGCTATATCTCTCGCTTCCTCTAACAGATCTAAGCTCGTCTGGAGCACCCCTCATTGTCATTTGGGTTAAAGGTAGCCCTTCACTAGCTGGTTACCTCATGCTCTGCTGGGATCATAGCCTCGGACCCATACACCATTGAGAATGGGGTCTCGCCCGTATTGCTTCGAGCTGTCATTCAATAAGCCTAGAGCACTGTTTGCAGTTCATCCACCCAAGCCCCCTTTCTGGCCTCTAGCTTCATTTTTAGGATTTACTTGATTATTTTGTTGAAAGCTTCGACCTGTCCATTGGCCTGGGGGTGGTCCACGACCGTGAAACTCTTCTGTATCCCAGTGATTTGCAAAACTGGACAAATTGCTCGCTGGTGAACCGGGTTTCGTTGTCTGTGACTATTTACTATGGAACTCCGACCCTGCAAATAATGATATCTCATACAAATTTATGTACCTTTGAGCTGGAGATCTTCTCGAGCTCTTTGGACTCTGCCCACTTGGTGAAGTAGTCAACCACCACTACTGCATACTTACAGCCTCCGCGTCCTGTTGAAAGTGACCCAATCAGATCCATACCCCATAGAGCGAATGACTACGGGCTACTCATCTGTTGTAAGTAGGCTGGCGGAGCTCGCGGGACTTTAGCGAATCTCTGGTACTTATCACACTTCTTAACCAGTTCTATTGCATTTTTCTTCACTATGGGCCAATAAAATCCCTGCCGAAGTGCCTTTTGCGCCAGTGATAGTGCCCCAGCATGATTACCACAATGGCCCGTATGGATCTCTTCCAGCACAGTTTGACAGTCAGGGTTATTAATACATCTCAAAAGTAGGGCTGTGAACCCTCTCTTGTAAAGCCTATCGTCATAGATACAATACCAGGCTGCCTGAGCTCACAATCAGCGTGCCTCCAACTTGTCTTTTGGCAGCTTTCTATTTTGCAGATAATCCAGAATGGGATTCACCCACGAGCCCTGGGATACATCGATCGCCATCATCTCAGCTTGTTGTTCTGTACTCAAGACAGCTAAGAACTCTACTGGTATGGCCCTTAAAAACTCTGCATCTCAGGCTATCGCTAAATGGGCCAATACATCTGCATGAGAGTTGTCAGAGTGGGGAATCTGGCATACCTCATACTTTTTGAAGGCACCTAGGAGCTCACGTACTTTATGCAAGTACGCTGCCATTTTCGAGCCCCTAGCTTGGTATTCTCCCTGTATCTGATTAACAACCAATTGTGAATTGCTGAGAATTACAAGGGCCTCCACTTGCACCTCCCTTGCTAAGTGAAGTCTTACCAGTAGCGCCTCGTACTCAGCTTTATTATTGGTAGCTCAGAAATCGAATCTCAGGGCGCAGAGGATCCTGTTGCCTTTAGGGCTTATCAACATGACTCCAGCTTTAACCCCTTATTCGCTTGACGATCCATGCACATATAGCTCCCAGGATGGTCCTTCCGAGCACTTTACTTCCTCTTTAACTGGCCCAATAAACTCAGCAATAAAATCCGCCAGTGCTTGTTGTAACGACCTGCTCCCACTTACGGGCGCCACCAGTAAATAATCGACCGGATTACTCACCAGACGAACCACAACTGAAGGGTTGGACTATGTTTCAATAAGAAACGCCCTAGGTGGGAACTAGGCTTCGTCCTTCCCCTCACTCCACTCAGGAATCGATCCCGACTCAAACGAAAAAATATAGCGGACCGAGACCCGAAACCTGAGTGAGCTTCACCTTTCTTCGGCTCGCCTCATGGCAAGCCAAAGGTGACCTGGCAAGCCAAAGGTGACCCAGGCACAATGCTAGAATAACAAACACTTTGTTGAGTATTGGGGATTTATGAGAATATACCTCGCTAATCTTTACTCGGTCCGAAACTTGGCTTTACCAACTATGCCACATTCAACAAGCAATCTTACCATCATCTATTACACTATGATGATTTCAACAATTAAATACATCTAGTGCTCAATATCGCTTACATTCAATTACATGAATACACATATAAAAATTACAGGGGAATACACAACAACACATCTCAGGCAACAAAGCTAATTGCCACAACAACCTCCCGGCGCCATCCCTACTTGCCTCTGGACTTGCAACATCTACACATGAGGTAAAACCTCATGAGTCATAAAGACTCAGTAAGGGTGCAATGCATGTAAATATGAATATAACCATGTTTATGTATGCCAATGCATGCAAATGAGGCTAGGCCCACTCATCCTCACAACCCTCCAAGGTTTGAGGCATTAACCTATCAGCCCTTACAACACTAGTCCTCCTTATGGCCACAGGTCCACTACATCTCGCATCGCGCAAGTGTTAACCACTACACGCAAATGCAACATAAAAACATTATCAAACTCATTTACCAACTTGCAAGGCCACCTCTATATGGGGCCGTCCCTTACCTGGCTCGAAGCCTCATCTGCTACGGGCGAGAATTCCAGCCCGAACTTCGAGCTCTTCTAGGATCATTGCTTTTCCAGTCGAACCTAGATGCAAACACACACAAACCCAACTCCATTAACATCCGGCATTCAACCAATGCCCTCAACTACACCGTATACCGCAAAACCCCCGACAACAACTCAACAAAACAACCCCAACCAAGGCATAAACCAATCAACTAATCACATTTCATTATCTCACATAATGAAAATATTTTGAAAAGAATTAAATTAATTACCTTGATTTATTTGGAGAAGAAAATCGATCAGACGACCACACTGGTGTTGGCTCTCGAGCTGCCACTTGCACCTAAAATCTTGTTTTTGAGCTTCCAACACGCTCCTTAAGCCCCGAATTAATTTTTGGATTTTTTCTAGAATTTTCAGGAATTTCTTCCTATTTTTCCCATTTTCTAGATTTTCTTTATTTTCCTTTATTTTCTTTTTTTTTTCTTTTTTTTCTTCCCTCCATTGTTCACTGTCTTCTTCCCCGTGCCTCTCCCCTACGCGAGCCTCCTTCCTCTTCTCATCTTCTTTTTCTTCACACACGGCAGCCTCCTCCAGTCGCCTCCTTGCTTCGCCGGTCGCTGCTGCTGGCCGACAACGCTGCCTCCGCTGTGAGCAGCCACGGCTCCCCCTCGCATGTAACGCCCCGCTCCCATTTACGGGTGTTACTAGTGAACAATCACCCGAATTGTCCACCTGCCTGACCTTTGGTGAAGGGTGGACCATGTTTCAAAACGAAACGCGCTAGGTGAGAACTAGGCTCATCCTTCCCTTCCCTGAATCCCAGGATTCATTAGCTGAATTGGGCTTCAACCACACCGCATTTGGTTGAAGAGAAAACTCCTGAAGATGACCAACCGACGTTTCCTTCTTTATATTTAATTCTTTTCCCATTCAAGAATTTTTACTGAGCTCCATAAAATCACCATTTAAATCAATCCATTGATTGATTACCAAATTTGGAGGAAAAACTCAAATTTTAAATTTTCCAAAATTTCGGCATTTTCTCCAAAAATGCCTGAAAAATCCCTTTATTTTGAAAATTCCTCTGGATCCCAAAATCAATTAAGAAATGGCTCTTAATTTTCCAAAATTCCAAATTTTTTAAAAAATTTGGCCAGCGGGGCTCGCTGGCACGAGGGCCTGCCCGCGCGCGCCCGCACGCGGGCGTGGCCGCCCATGCGGCCCTGCCCGCGCGCAGGTTGCTGATTCCAAAAAAAATATTTTTTTATTTTTTTTTTCTTTTCTTCTTGGGCCTTCTAATCCAAAAATTTCCAGAAATAAAATTATATAATGAAATTCACTTTCCTTCCATTTTAGCCTCTTTTTCTCCATAATTAAGGCTTACTCCACCTCTTTGATTATTACACAACATACATCAAAGTCTCCTTCCATTTCACACATGAGCCTTACACAACCTATTGTTGCTCACATAACAACATCCATAAATAAACACCACACATGATTAAATACAACAAATAGGCTTCCCTAAGCCATAAGGTCACAAATAAAATAATCACATGCCTAGGCTTCTTTAAGCCTTAACTTTACAACAAAAATAAAAGAAATATACTCCAAGAGCTTCCAATCACAAGCTTGCACTTTCCCTTTTCTTCTTTAACATAAGAATAACCTACAAGGGGAGGATAAAACCTCATGAGCTCAAAAGCTCAGTAAGGGTGCATATGCAAAGTAAATACAAGCATAACAAGTCTATGTAATGGCAAATGTATGCAAGAATGGTTAGGTTATTCCATTCTCACAACCCAACATGGTTTGAGGCCTCAACCTACCATTTCTTTCCCACTCCCATGGCCATAGGTCTCATGAACAAATAAAGCATGCAAAAAGATACATAAAAATTTATGCAACCTACTTACAATGCAATGCAAGGCCTCCACCACTTCGGGCCATCCCTTACCTCATTCTTGAACCTTTAAATCTTCACTTCAAGAGAGCTTCCATCTTCATTTTCTCCCATCTAAGATGGCATTCAAACAAGAACTCCCTTTACACTCAAGCATACTAAAATAAAGAGAAGAAAGAATGAGCTTACCTTGATTTCTTCTTCTTCTTCTTCACTTTTCCCTCCATGGAAGAGTTCTTTCTCTCTCTTTCTTTCCTTCCTTCTTCATTTCTTTCTCCAAATGGCCAAAGGAAGAGAAGACTTCCTTACTTGCCATTTTATACTAGTTCTCCATTTTTCAAGAATAAATCCTAGCCATTGGATTTATTTGGTGAGAATAAATCCTCACCCTCCAAACTAACACAATCCATGGCATTTGGTCTTGCTTGATATCCACCATTGGATTTTATTTCACTTTACAAGATAAGATCTTAGCCATCCAAAGGAAGCACATCCATGTGCTTAAGGAGAATTAAATCTCCACCATTCTTTTTACATAAACTAGCCTTCTCTCTTGAAGAAAACACAAGAAAGCACAATCCATGTACTTCTTTCTTGATTAATCTCATCTATTGGATCATTTGGCCTTTTCAAGACTTAATCTCCACCATTTAAAGAAAGCACACTTTTAAGGAGTTGGCAATCCATGCCAACCACAAGCTTTCATCCACCACCATTGGATCACAATCCCATTAAAAGATTAATCCCAACCATTGGATTTATTAATTTCTCAACATTTACTAAATGGAGACAATTTTCACACATTAAGAATGAATGACATAAATCATTTCTTTCTCCTTTAAATAAATCTCATATTTTCCAAAGCATTAATGGGAGACCATTTTCCCATTTCCTTTAGATTTATTTAATTCACCATAATTTCAAGTATTAATGGTGACTAATTTCACATTTTCTTTTTGGATTTTCCTTAATCCATATAATCATGCCTTTCTTTAAATGCTTGAAAGACTAAACTAATTTCTTTTGCATTTAATTAAATCACCCCATTTATACTTGAACCACAAAATGCCAAGTGTCACAACAAGACACTAACCTTGGCTTCCAAGCTTCCATCTCCACCATCCATGTGGCATCACCACAATTTTCCACCAATTTAGGGAAAAATATAATTATTTTCATAAATAATAGAATATCCACAATTTTTTCAATATTCCATAATTAAATTCCTCTATGGAATTAAATTCCCAAAATACCCTTTGAGAATTTATTAATTCCATATATCTCCACATAAATACCAAATTGGGATTTTATTCACTTACACACCTAATTCCACATAAGAATTTTTTTTAATTTATCAAAATACCCTTTATTGGACTTCTCTATCCAAATTACCAAAATACCATTCTCATGGGCATTCTCAATCTCAAGGATCCATCACCTTCTCAAGGGCATTTTTTGGAAGTTTTCTCACTTTCATTCTCATTCTCTTAACACCGGTTACACTGGGTGTTACACTGCACGTGCCTCCATCCGTTGCCTTTGCTCACCCGCATCACCATTTGCAGCTGCTGTGCGCTGCCATGGTGATTGATGCTCAAAAATGTTAAAATTTTATTATATTTATACCCCTAGTTTAATCTTAAAATTAGTTTTAATTGAATATTTATATGCAATTTGTGGTTATATGCATGTTTAAAAAATTAATATAAAAATATATATAATATATAAAAAAATAGTAATAATAAAATAAATATAATATAATATTTATAATATATATAAATATAATACCTATATAAATATAAAACATATATATATATCATATAAGTGCATGCGTGAAGCATATATATAATATAATATATAAGCATATAATATATCATATAATATATATAACATTATAACATATTATAATGTCTTGACAGCCATGCGTGAAGCTCAATCCGATAAAGCCAACATTCATTTGGATGCTTCACAACCCATTTGGATGGATGAAGTCCAAGTACTGTTGAAGATCAAACTCATTCGAATGACTCGTCCCTCATCCGGATGTGCCCTCTCCAAATTGTTCAACGCTGTTTCCATCACCATCATCGGAATCCCTTTTTGAAGATTTTGTCAGAGCACGCGCAAATGACCGTGGTGGCACACGACGTAATTTCTTCTTTGACCAGGGCCATTTGCATGAGATGAATATATATATATATATCTATCGTCGGCTTCAAAAAAAGAAGATCCCCATCCGCCATTTTAACTAGAATAAGGGGAAAAGCACACTGTTCTATTCCTTTCTTTTTGTTCTTAAATTCCAGTAGTTTTTTATTTCTTCATGTTGTTCCAGTGTTCTTCATTTCAGTTACTTACATTCTGCAGTTTTCGTTTCTATTCTTTTTATTCTGTAACTTTAATTCATTGTTCATCTACATTTCTCTAATTTCAATTTCAGTATTTACATTCCAGAACTTTAATTCATGTCTCTTTAATTTTTTTTCTTTGGAGATGTGTGGCTAAGCTTAAACTTGGGCCAAGGCGCGGATAGTGTCCAATGCCATAGATTTCCCAAGATAGCCGAACTTCAAATGCATTACCAGAAACCTGATTTAATTTGAGTATTGTGCGTTCATTGAATTTTTAAATTTGGAGTGGAGCATAAGCCAAACTTAGAGTCTCCATACCATGTATGGAGGTTACTTAAACTGGAGATGCTATCATATCCAAATCCAAATGGGTTATCTGATTACTGCATATTAACTGTATTTTAATTTATGGTAGTTGCTTAACGTAGAATCTCTCATGCCATGTATGGAGATTGCTAGACCAAGAACTAACATCATCTTGAGATGCATTTTAATATCAAAACCTCAAATTAATTCAGACATATGTTTTTGGTACCTATCTATCTGTTGGGAAGTTATGGAACTGGCACTGAACATTGCCTTGAGTCAAGACTTCTTACAGTTACAGTACTTCATTTTTGTTCACTTAAAATCAAATGAATTGGCCTGACAACCCAATTTACATCGCGGCTCTATTTTCATTTTATTAACAATCTCCCAGTGAATCGACCTGGACTTTCTCAGAAAATTAAATTGTGCTACAGCGCACACTCGTACACTGGCGAGTATAAACGCCTTGTGCCTGCATGCTTGTTTCTTCTTTGTTTATTTTGTATGTGTTTGTTTAAAATAAATGAACAAGGTTAAGTGCAGCCACATGGCTGCGCCTAGCTGCTGCAACAACAGCTTCGCGCTTCCATGGCCGCGCCTCTGGCCATCTCCGATTAATTCCCCGCACCACCGCGCTTTCCATCAGCCTCCACCGCACATCTCCTGTCATTGACCAGCGGCTGGAACAACAGTAAAGCTGTTGCCATGGCCGCTTACCTTTGCTACCTTCAGCCTTCTTTAGCGAGCACATCACTGTCCATCACCGCGGTTGCTGCTGCTACTTCTTCATGTCCCCATGGCCGATTGGCCTTGCTTCCCTCGGTCACTACAACAGCAGCTCAAGGCTGCTCTTCCATGGCCGAGCGCAGCCACCTCTCTCTCTTAGTCTCTCCCTTGCAAGCTCACTCTCACGTTCTTCCGATCTCTCTCTCTCTCTCTCTCTCTCTCGCGCGCGCGCGCGCGTGATGCCTCTCACGGCCAAGCCTTCTCCCGCTTTGCATCTCTCGGCTATTTCAAAATGGTAGAGGCCATTACATAGGAAGCTTCCTTGAAGCTTCCTCTCATGTGGGAAATACATATACATATATACATATAACACACTAATTACGTATAAACCCTCCATATATCTCATTAATTGCACTTGAGAACCCCTAATTCCACTTAGGAATTTTTAATAATGACATTTGGGCCCTCCAAGACCTAAATTAATTTTCATTAACCCACAAAGATTCTTGATTCTTTGAAAATTAATTATCGGCATCTACTCGGGAATCTTGATTTCGACTTTGCGCCTGCACGGAACCTTTATTCGACCCCAAAACACTTAAGGGTTGCCTTACTCAGAAAATTGAACCACCCCTAGGGTCCCCTCAACTTCCAGGAGGTCCCCTACGACGATTCGGTATTGGCACCCACTCGGGCTTATATAGAATTTATTTCAAAAATTATTCCTGGTCGGATCGCTTCCAGCGTCATTATCCTCATCTCGAGATGCTCACCAATCCCTTGCCCTCTTCCCTAGACATCCAAGTCCCGAGGCACTCCCTGCCGCCAACTCGGCAATTTCATTAATTAATTTCTCGATATTGACCCTTGGTCTTCCCGGATCAGCCAAGGTCCTGACAAAATAATCAAAAGTTATTTATTCTCAATACCATGTAATATCGGGTATTACACTTGTTCCTTTATCGCCATCCTTGGTTTGTACTCTATATTTTAACTAGGCCAGCTTGATGACCCGCTTCAGTAAGCAACTCTAGGCGTCTGGCTTCTGTAAGATCTGCCTCAGTGGGTACTTGGTCAAGACCTCAATTTAATGTGCCTGAAAATAGGGTTGCAGCTTCCTTGATGCCATCACTAGACAATACACATGCTTTTCCATAGGCATGTACCTTATCTCCACATCCACCAGTCGCTTGCTGACATAATATACGGGGTATTGCACCCCATCCTCCTCCGAAATGAGGGTCGCGCTGAGAGCATGCTGAGACACTCCCGGGTATATAATCAACTTTTCTCCATCTTTGGGCTTGGTGAGGAGCAAAGCTCACCCCATATACTCCTTCAGCTGTTGGAAGACGGCCTCACATTCTTCTGTCCATTGAAAATCCCATGCCTTTTTTAGTACCCTGAAGAATGGGATGCATTTATCAGTCTACTTCAAAATAAATCAGCTTAGGGCAGCGACCTAGCCATTGAGACTTTGCACATATTTTATTTGTATAGGCGACCTCATATCCAACTAGGCCCATATTTTCTTCGGATTAGCCTCGATGTCTCTATTATTGACCATGAAGTTAAAAAATATTTTGGAAGCCACTCCAAAAGCACATTTAAGAGGGTTAAGCTTCATCTGATAGCTCCTGAGGATCTTAAACATCTCCCTTAAATTATGAACGTGATTAGCTGGCCGCTCTGACTTCACCAGCATGTCGTCTACATAGACTTCCATGGTCTTATCATTCTGCGCCTCAAACATTATATTCATTAGGCTCTGGTAGGTCGCTCCAGCATTCTTCAACCCAAAGGGCATTAACTTGTAACAATATAGCCCCCAGTCAGTAATAAACGACGTGTTCTTCTCGTCGCCGAGGTTCATGGGGATCTGATTGTACCCCAAATAAGCATCCATAAAGCTGAGAAGCTGGTGACCAGCTGTCGAATCCACGAGCTGATCGATCCTGGGAAGAGGAAAACTATCCTTCAGGCAAGCCTTGTTTAGGTCGATGAAGTCAACATAGGTCCTTCATTTCCCATTCTTTTTCTTTACCAAAACTAGGTTGGCTACCCAGATCAGGTATTGGGCTTCTCTTATGAACTCATTTTCCAAGAGCTTGTCTACCTCTTCTTTAAGAGCGGCATAGCACTCAGGAGTCATCGACCTCTTCTTTTAACACACTGGCTTGTAGCTGGGATCAACATTGAGCTTGTGCAACATAACCTCTGGGGCTATCCCTACCATATCCTCATGATTCCATGTAAAGACATCCATGTTAGCTTTAAGGAAACTGGTGAGTTGGTTTTTTACCTCAGGAGTCAGATTCTTTCCCAGCTTGAGGCATCTTTCTTCATCCACCTCGCTGACTGGGATATCCTCGAGCTCTTCCACATGGCCAATGGCCTTGTCATAGTCCACCTCGCGGGGGTTCAGGTCGTAACTGACACCCCTCTAGCTAGCAGGTCATGGATCACCTCCTGTAACAACATTTACTTTCTTCCCTTTGGTTCCCATTTTTACGGCATCTTCGTAGTAGTGCCTTGTGAGGTGTTGCTCCCCTAGCACACATCTTACTCTGTTGGGGGTCGAGAACTTGACTAATAGTGACCTGGTCGAAGTCACTGGATCCAGGTCATTTATTGCGAGCCTCCCAAGCACGATGTTGTATGCCGACAGGCAGTCTACTATGAGGAACTCTGTCAATGTCGTGGCCTGGTGACCTGTATCTCCGATGGTAAAAGGGATCTTAATTCGCCCAAGGAGAACCATTGCATCTCCTGTAAACCCATAGAGCAGCTTTGAGGATCCACTCAATTGCTTCGATCCCAGCCCCATCTGTTCAAAGCAAGCTCTCTACATGACATTCACCGAGCTGCCCGTATCCACTATTATTCTCTGCATGTTCATGTTACTGATTCGGGCATGAATAATGAGGGTGTCATTGGGTGGCCAGTGTATATCTATGGCATCTTCCTCTGAAAACGTGATCTCCTTCACCATCACCCTAACTAGCTTCCCTGGCCTGACCTGTCCGCTTAATCCTGCCAACAAAATATGGTTGGCCTCTCGTACGTACCTTTCATGGGATCTGTGGGATGTCCCAGTGAGCTGAGGTCCACCATGAATTTTTGTGTGCTCATCATCAAGAGGAGTTCATTGCTGTGCCAGTTATTGTGGTGGCTGATTGGTTATCTGCACCACATAGTCCCTCAGCCAGCCTCTTCTGATCATGTCCTCAATGGCATCCCTCAAAGCCCAGCACTCAGAGGTGCATGACCCACTTCGTTGTGGTATGTATAAAATTTCTCCTTATTCCTAATTTGTTGGAGTTATTATTGCTTTGGGTCTCCCAAAATCCTCCCTGCTCCTCTCCATGGCGAAGATTCTTTCTTGGGAGTCTGACAGGGTATTGTAGCTGTCAAAGTGACCTTGCCGTGGAGGTTGATCCTCCCTCTCCGCTTTTCAAGCTCGCTTAAAGGCCTGGTCGGTCGAGTGCTCTCCTTGAGATTTCTTTCCATTATTTCCTTTCTTGTTCTGGCTTGAGCTCCCAGCCTCTTTCTTCTGTCTGGCGGGCTTCTTTGAGCCAAACGCCTCCTCCCACAGGATTTCCTTAGTAGCTCGTTCATAAAACTCCCCCAAATCCTTAACGAGGAACTTATGGATGCTCTCATAGAGCTTCCCATCCTTGTGGAGGCCCACAGAGATTGTAGTCAAGATGTTTTCATCGGAGGGACCTTTAATATTACTCACCTCGCGCCTGAACTTGGCAATATAGTCCTTTAGGGACTTGTTCTTCCTCTAGGAATACCATAATGAGGTGGCACGACGGGGTGAGCTACCTTCTCAATGCCTTGTACTAATTAAGAAACCTCCATTGGCACTCCTCGCAACTGCCAATGCTGCGAGGAGGAAGGCCCCTAAGCTAAGCACGGGGAATATCACCCAAGGTCGTGGGGAAGAAAAGGCACTTGGCCAGCGAGCTAGTTGTCTGTAAATCCATCTAGACATTGAATGCGTCCAAATGGTTATAGGGATCACTGTCCCCATTTTACTGCATCATACTTGGGACTTTGAACCTACGAGGGAGAGGTTCGAGCTCTACTTCCTTGGTGAATGGCATTATCTCCCCATAGCCATTATTATGGCTGCGAATCCCCTGTTGCGCCTCCAATTGTTGGACTCTTTAAAGCAACTCTTCCATAGTAGAGTTCGATTCTGTAGATCACGAGACCTGCAATTTCTTGCTTCGCCCATTCTCCCTTTCTAGGGAATGATGATTTGAGAGAGGATAATTGTCTCCAATGTCTTCTTCAACTGGTGGTGGCCTTTCTTCCTACAACTGGCAGATTCTTCGGGGTGAAAGGATTTTCGGTGGTCTCTGAATGGCCTGCACTTTAGCTTGGGCCAAAGCCCTGACTGCGTCGGCAAGTTGCATGATTGTATTTTCTAGCACCTTGATCGGGGCTGTCGAACACCAATAGATTAGATGAATAATGATTTTGATTTGCAGCAAGGGTGCAACCCAAAGTCGTCTCCCAACGAACCTCAAGCAGATCTGTCAAAACAAGGCTAAACGGGGGGGGGGAGTTTTTGATGAAAAACAGAAAACTAAATAAGCAAAAACACAATAAATCGAGATGCAATCAGTTGCAAACCAACCTTCTATCCCAGTTTTCATCGCCTTCTCGATAAACAATTTGTTTAGTTTTAATCCTCAAATCAGAAATCACAAAAATCCTTTAACAACCGCCAAAGATTGGAAAGAAAACCAATAAACAGATTTCAGAAACCTCTTAGTTCAATCTATCAGTTTTGATTCCCCTTATTGCACAGATTCGAGACTGATTGAAATACCATCCAAACAGGTTGTTCTTGCTTCCAGTTAAAGCCTCAACCGAGCACAAAAACCTTGGATTCTCAAACAAAGACAATGCATGCATTCATCCAATCGGTATCAACACATACACAGATTTAAGAGAGAACAAAAACAAGAGAACAACAAAGTTAAAACTAAAAAATGATTTCCATTAAAACCAAAGACTCAAACCGGGAATAAGGGTGGTATTGCAACCGATTACAGAATCCTTAGCCTTCCATCTTGACAAGAACAATGGAGAGAAGGAAAGCTGGCTACTGTTCACGCCCTTCAAAGGAATACTTTCTTAATGGCCTCTTAAGGTGCTTAAGTAGAGCTTAAGGAGGAAACCCTAGGTTACTGCAACTTCACAGCCGATTTCGGATAGGTTAATGCGCGTTATGGGCTTCGGCATCTTCATAAGAATTGTATATCAGAAAGATTAGATGAATTTGGGCTTTTGAATCACTTGATTTGGATATCGGACGCCCAAGATATGGCCTTTTAAAGAATCAACATCTGTGCAGCTTTCCTAATTTGACCCAACTTCCTAGCCCCGACTTTGAAGTGCTGTTTGAAGGCCCAAACGAACTCGGATTTGGACAAACAATACCATTCCAGAAATCCCTAGAAGTCCTCTACAATATCTCTGAAGACATCATCTTCATTCTAGAATTTTATCTTGGCCAAAATACTGAAGGAAGTGCAGGAGGTTAAATCTGCTAAAATTGCCCTTACTTCTCTATCTCCAATTTCCAAGATATCTCATTGCCATCAAGATGTCTCATGCCCCATCTCATGCTCCCATATCCCTAAACCTGGAAAAATAAAGTAAAATAGTGTGAAGCCCAATTCCTATAAAATAAAATGAAATAAAATCAAGATGAATAAAATGACACAAGTAATGTGCAAAAAGGACTAAATATGAGGGCTAAATAATATGAAAATATGTGCTCTATCACACCTCTTGGTGTTGCTGCCAGGCTTGGATGATCTCCATCCTAACGATCGGGGAGACAAGTTGGGTGAGAGCCCATAGGGGCATGCCGATGGTGACTCCAATCTGTGGTGGAACAGGGACACCCGCTGCAGAAACAATAGGCCCCACGACTGACGGGACATCCTACAGTTGATCGCGATGATCCTCTAGTAAATCAGCTATTGCATCAGAGCTTTGTGTGTTCCTTCCCCTTGCCATGGTTATCAATCAGAGTGGGCCTTCCTTCTAGCGCCAAAATGTTAACGTTCGAAATTGGTCGACCGTGATTTGAGAACCCGCAATAAAGCAATAAACACAAACGCAAAGAGAAGAAACAAATAGAACCAATAGTAAGTAGGTTTTTACATGGTTCGGCCAGAATGATACCTAGTTCATAACTGTTCCCTGGTTATTTCGGCAGAGTAACAATGCATATTATTTCTCTCTCTTTACAGTAATGACGTCAACCCCTTTTTATAGAGTGGGGTGTTTACAATTTGAATGAATTCTAAATGTAGAAGGATTTTGTTCCGTGGATGGCATTTTCTTATCGTCTTTGAATTATCAGGAGAACACCGCGACTTTAGGGATTTGATTTACCTCAGATAAGGTGGGTGAATATTGCCTCTGATTATCCTATAGTCTTCAGTTATGCGAGCTGAACGGTTGGTCCAACGAGCTGGAAGCTTGGTTGGGAGCTCGATTGGTTATGCGGTGTGAGCTGACATCTTAGTGACATGCGACCTTGTTCGGTCTCAAATTCAATTAAATGTAAATATAATATATGATATATTTTTATATATATAAACAAATGTTATAGAACTAAGTGTATATTATATTTTTATATAAAAATATATAGAATTAAATCTTGACCAAATGTGCTTAGCTTAATGGTAAAAGACTCTTCAAAATATAAAAATCTAAATGTTGTAGCTTCAAATCCTCACAAAAATAATATTTTTTTTGTGAAATTACTGTGTTTTGATATTTATTTACTTATTGAATTTTTTATTTAAAAATTATGCATATTGATATTCAATTTATTATATAAAAATTCATGTGGCTATCAAAATATTATTTTTAATATAATGTTAATATTCTTATAAGATTATTTTTTATAAAATTGATATTATTTAGTCATTTAATTTGAAGGAATAAAACATTATTTCTTTATATATTTTTATTTTATACATATTGGCATATTACTAAATTTACATAATTAATTCTAATTATTAAGTCAATTCATTTTATTCATGAGCTCATAGTCGAGTTAGCTCGCGAGCTCATTTTTAAGCCAATTTGTGAACTTGACCATGAGCTAATTATCGAGTCAGCTCACGAGCATACTATCGAGCTAGGTCATGAGCCTACTATTGAGCCAGCTTATGAGCCCATTTGTTGAGCTAGCTCGCCAGCTAGTACACGAGTTTACAAATGAGCCAGCTCGCGAGCTAACAAGCTAAGTATTGGGTTGCTCAAGCTCCACTTGTTTAACTTTTTGAACTTTAAATCCAAGCTCAAGCTTGGCTCATTTATGAATCGAGTCGAGCACAAATGAGCTTTTTTGAGCTGAATGTCGAGCTACTCGCGAGTGACTTGGCTCATTTCCAACCCTATGTCGAGAACCCTTTCTCTTTGAATGTAGTGAAGGTTCCAATGCTCATTTATTGTTGGCGTTGAAGATGTGCCTGTAGAATATGTGAGCAAGAGCAAGGAACTAAAGTTGAGTAATACAAAATATGGTCCATTGATTAATTCTAGCGTGGTTTCTGAGGCATGTGAGGTAATGATGCCTCTGTCATTCGAGTCCGTGTTGGTAAATTTTAGTCGTATATATCATTCTCTAGAAAATACACACTAAGACTTATTTTTCTAATAAGTTTTTGAAATCCTATTTGCATTTTGTTTTTTCTGCTTATCCAAGTCAATGAATGAGGTTCTTGAAATTTCTTAACTGTTGTTTTCCTCAAATTTCTATTTTGTTGGTCCCCTTTTCCTCTTAACGTAGGGAAATATGACCAAAATTCTCTACTCCAAGGGCACTAATGTCTTGTAACTTTAGTAGAGTGTGTTGGTCATTGAGGTTTTTTAAAGTGGATCATCAAGTACTTGTTTGAAACTTTTCCTTGTCCTTTACCCTACACCTATTATTAACTGAGACATAGATATTAAGAAAAAAAAAAACTAAAAAATTTGAGACATATGCTTAGGCCACTATAACATGTAAATGGGTTTAGATCCCTTGATCATATTCTCATATGTGTTGAATTTTGTTGTTACTTGAGTAATGAATTTTAGAAATTATATGTGTGTTGGTATATGTTATGTTTGAAAAGCTAAATAAATGAAATTATAAAGATGTGGAAAATTCAAGGCAAAAAGAGATTATAAATTGTGTTGAAAAGTCAAAATTAGATTGGGATTAAATGCATTGTGTGTGTATATATATATATATATATAAAGGGATTATGATTTATATTGAAAAGTCAAAATTGAATTGGGATTTGAAGGAAAAAGGGTTGTCGTTTATGTATATATATATATGATATATGACATATTATATTAATAATCATGATATATATATATATGCAAAGGTATAAATAAAAAAGGAGAAGTAGGGTAGGAGTCTTAATGTGAAAAAGAGTCATCTTTTTCTATTCTCCTTCTCCTCTCTCGCCCTGATTTTAAAGGGTATAAGAAGAGTGAGGGTATAAGCCATAGAGTATTGGTATTTTTACTCTAGTTTTTGAAGCCTTAGGAGGTGGTGCAAGTTCCAGCATTTTTGCTTTTTTTTCTAGCAGCTCGATTCTGCCATCTTCTTCCTTCAAAGGCTCTGTTCTTGGTTTGGGTTGTGGTATTTATATCCAGAATATGTAAGTTCTTACTTCTCTTTTTCCTTTCATATGAAGTTCTTGTATCTTTTTCTTTTTGGTACAAGTTCCAAAACCCATTTTCCATATTAAAAATTCATTTCTTTCATTCCTAAATGATTGTATTTGGGAACTCTTTGGGGTATAACTTCTTTTTGTTATATTCAATTTGAAATTTTCTTTTTGTTCTAGAAACTAGACATTATAAGCTTTATTTTGAACATATTACTTGAATTTTTTGGCTACGTTTGAGCCTGTAATAGCCTATGAATCACTGCTTAAATCTAGAATTTTACTATTTTTGGGTAAACTAACATTGCTTTAGTTTTTGAGTATAACTTTTTGTGGTTATAACTTTAGTAAAAGTTAGTCATTAGTGCCCCACCTATACATTAGTAGTTTACCTGGGGAGCGACCTTGGTCGAATCTCACATCGGTTGGCCAGAAGGGGGTGTTGGGCTATTTAAGTGTAGTGGGGTGGATGTCCTTTGAGGGCAACCACTGATCTGCACGTGTGTGCTCAGGTTTCAACTTGGGTGTTATAGGGTGGTATTAGAGTTGACCTCTTATTCCCAGATGGTGGGGCCAGTACGTGTGTGGACGCACATGTTCGAAGGAGGGCAGAACTAGGAGTTTACTTGGAGAGCGACCTTAGCCGAATCCCATATCAGTTGGCCATGAGGGGGTTCTAGGCTATTTAAGTGCAGTGGGGTGGATATCTTTTGAGGGAAGCCACTAATCTGCACGTGTACGCTTCGATTTGGACCTCGGTGTTACATGGTTCACTTTATATTTCCTAAGAAATGGTGCTTTCTTGATTGGTTCCATGCAAGACTTTGGTTATCTTATATGTATGTTGTACTATGTGCATATTGTCCGTGTTGTAGGTTAAGTTGGTATTAAAGTGTTCATTCATTATTTATATGTTATGGTTAATAATTATTGGGGGTAAAAGTACATTCATAAAAATGATGATGAGTGTATTACATAGCCATGTGTGTGGGAATATTTTTAAGAGTATGATCATGTATGCATACAATCATGAATATGTTTTGAGATGTTTATGTGTGCATGATAATTATTTTGTGCTACAAACTATGTTCGGGAGGTACCCTAAAGCTCGGTAGGCATTTACCTAACGCGAGGGAGTTTTGGTTAAGATATTACAGCTTTTATGTCGAAAGCTTGGTACACAAAAGTCTGAAATGAGGATTATGTTTAATGGCTATCATACCCTAAGCTCGGTAGGTGAATGCTTGATGCGAGGATCTTCGGGAGTGGGGTCGCCACACTTTGGTATCAGAGCAAGGCTGTGATGTGTCTCTATATACATAGGAATGCCGGGTAGAGTTAGGATTGTGTCCAATAGTTGGATGTGAGTTTAAATAAGGATCTGTATTCTCAATATTTAAGTCGTAACCATGAGTGGTATGTTCCCTAGTATGGGCATGTGTTGAAATGTGTTTCTCGAAATAAGCAAGTAGTGAGGCGTGGGTTTCCTAAACTTGGCCTTATAGGGGAAAATTAATTCTGGTTATTGACTTAACCTTCGATCTCTGATATGCCCAACAATTATAAGGAATTGGCTTTGATTTGATAGTTCTGAATCTTACCATGTTGATATAGATGTTGGAGTAGTAGTAAATGGCCCAATCCTTTTATAGGTTAAATAAAATATTATGGCCCAAATCTAATTCAAGCCCAAATATATTTTATTTAATATTTGGCCCAAATCTAATTTGGTCCAAATATAATATTTAATATTTGGCCCAAATCTAATTTAGTCCAAATATAATATTTATTTTAATATTTGGCCCAAATCCAATTTAGTCCAAATATAATATTTAATTTAATATTTGGCCCAAATCTAATTTAGTCCAAATATTAACTTAAGCCCCAAAATATTTTATTTCCTATTTGCCACTCCAACAAATAGAAAATCATTAAATTAGAAACTCCTTCATAATTTAATCAAATGCCATTTTTAGGAAACTCTTTCCATTATGACGACTCCTCGTCATATCGACGTCATTACGTCTATTTGTTCTTTTCCCGTGAGAACCTACGACGGCACAACTTCTTGCCGAAGTGTCCCACTTAACCATACGTCCACTCTCCTAGTTTAAGCCAGGGACAGTGCCTATTGCGTATGACTCATTAGGCTTCCGAATATGTTGGCAATGTGTCGGTACGAACACATAAGATAAGATTGGCCTCTAGCAAGGTGTCATGCCTACCCAATTATTCAGAAGGATTCATAATCCGCAAATAACCTTTCACGAGCATGGTTACCGTGTAATACGATCCTCTCGTCAATGCATCTTATGTGATCTCAAGTATGGCGATGTGTTGCTTGATAATGATCACATGAGTTTTCTTCGGTCTTTCGGATATCTTCACTTAATAGAAAGTGAATCAATAACTCCTTATTGATCTCTTTCACCATGGCCATGGATTTAAAGTGAATATCCACCGAAGGCGCCTTAGATACATCATCCTCTATCAAGGGATAGACGAGTCCCATCTTGGCTATGCACCCATCTCCATAAGCCTCATGATATACCCAACGATCGCCCACGTGCAGCCTTTGTCTAGGCCCATCGAAACGATGTCAAAGCATACCAGTCTTCTTATGAGATGACCGTGACAACCTCAGGTCCAAGGATTAGTTACACCCATCTCGTATGAGAATTTCATCAACATATAACCAAAATGGATTCTCATTTAATTATATTTCTAGTTGGACTAGAATAAGCCCACTTATGATTCTAATTAAATTAGAATTAATGGGCTAGCCCAATCCATTAGGGTTTTAGAAACCCTAGGATATTTCATTATAAATATCCTTTTATAGGTTGCCCATTATAGTGGTGATTTTTGGTGTCATTTTTCAAGAGTTGAAAAACGCATTGCCGTTCACTCTTCCCCGTTTCTTTTGGCATCGATTTGAAATGTGGGTGTTCTTTTACCGTCCATATACAAGCCGCGCAAAGGAGAAGGAGCTAGCACTCCTATTCCGTTCTCCTTGCCAACGGACGCGTGCCGTGTATCACGAGTTAGAGGCCGGACGCTTGGACGGCTCGAATCCGCGAACGACTCGATAATCTAAAGGTTAGATTTATTTATTTGTTTGTGAATGATTTGATTTCGACGTTGATCCAATCGCCGGGATCGGGGTAAGGTTCAAAATTTTTGAACTACGCTGCTTGCCCCGTAGCGATCTTGCTTTACTTTCAAGTAGTAGACATACTCTAGTACACCTTGGAACTAGGAGAAAGCCAGCTTGAGGATGGAAATGTTATAAGTTATATTTGTCATGTAAAATAAGTGTTTTGGGTAAGTATAGTTAATTCTTTGTGGGGTCCTCTTGAAAAACAAGTTTTATTTTTGAGAAAGCATATAAATAAGAGTTATGATGGAAGACACGAGTCTTCGAGAATCTTATTTGAGTTGTGAACAATAAGCTAAGCTATGAAGCCATACTAGGTGTTGCCTGATGCCTCAGTGGGGATTGGATTTTTTTAGGTAGGGTTGGTTGTGTGTGTAATGACCCAATAGTGGGTTTGTGTAAGATAAATGGGGATAGGATAATTATCTTATTTGAGTAGGAATTGTGAGGAATTATACATGATATTTTTAGGTGTTGTGCAAAGGAAATGGAAATGTGGAGAAGTTAAAGGCTTAACTTAAGAGGAAGTGGGACCCACAATTATTTCCAAGGTATGTGTGTGGCGATTATTTGAAGAGTTTATGGTATTTAATTCAAGCTAAGCTATTATTTGCATATAAGCATTTTCCATTTAAGTTATTGTGCATAAGGGTAGTTTTGCAATTATGGGGATATGGGGATATATATATATAAGTGAGGAGGGCTTGTGACGCAGCATGTAGCGCATGCGTGAAAAAACACTCCAAAATAAACCCTTGAAAGAGCAAACTTCAATGGTTGAAACTTGACTTTCAAGAAGACGTAAAAACATGACTGTTTTGCTAAGAAAACCCAAATAGGTTGCTGAAATTTGATTGAGAAAAACTTAATTACAATTCTAATACCCCGGGAGCCTAGAGGAGGATAATATATATCGATGATGAATAAGGAAGAAAACAACACCAGTTGGATACCTTTTGGGCTGAATACAGGCAAAGAACTCCCAAGTTAAGTGTGCTTGACCTGGGGTAATCCAAGGATGGGTGACCCCCCTGAGAAGTTCGCGTAGGCCCATCAGGGTAAGTTGTTTTAGTCCTTCTTATCGCTCGATATGGGATGTTACAGGTAGTATCAGAGCCGATCCTTGGAGAAGGCGGTCTAATGAGGGAGGGGAGTGGCCCCGGGGTGGGAGGCCTGATCAAGGAGCGGCTCTTGATAGGCTTCTAGGATGATAGCCTCCAAAGGGGAAAAGGTCTGAGACCAGTTGTAAGGTCATATAACGATGACGTCATGTGCTCAAGGGGGGGAGAATGTAATACCCCAAGAGCCCAGAAGAGGATAGTATATATCGAGGATAAGTAAGGAAGGAAACAACACCAGCTAGATACCTTTTGGGCTGAATACAAGCAAAGAACTCCCAAGTTAAGTGTGCTTGACCTGGGGTAATCCAAGGATGGGTGACCCCCCTGGCAAGTTTGCGTAGGCCCATTAGGGTAAGTTGTTCTGGTCCTTCTTATCGCTCGATACGGGATGTTACAACAACTCTTAACTTTTAAATATATTTATAGTGTTTGGCTAATCCAAATCCATCTAATATTTGTAAATAAAATTCAACTAGAATCCTAATAGAAGTAAATCATAAGTAAAAGTCAACTAGAATCCTAATAAAAATAAAACACTAATCAAACATGAAGTAGAATCCTAAATCAAGTAGAATTCTAAAACTTAAAAAGTATTAAAATACTATCCTGACGCTACTATTCTGGTGATACTATTCCAATTTGGTTGGGTTGGCCTTGGGCCAAGTTTTGATTAGTGATCGCATCATTCATCTCCACTTGAGAAAAAATTCGACCTTGAATTTTGATCCGGGTAGGATAAATCCACGTCTAGTAAGTACAAAGAGAGATTAGCCACATTGAATGTTTGGAAATACCCATATGATTAGGCAAATCCACAATATAAGCATTATCGTTAATCTTCTTTGTAATCTTGTAAGGATCATACTTCTTTGGCTTGAGTTTGTTTTGTTGTCTTGTTGTAATCCGTTCATTCTTCAAGAATATCATGACTTCATCTCCAATCTCAAATATCATGTGCTTCTATGCTTGTCAGTTGTCGTCTTGTACTTCTTATTTGTGCAACTTTTGCTTGGCATCTTCTTGAACCGCTTGAACTTTTCTGCTAAGAGAACATGAGCAAAGACATTCCTCCCCCTCTTAACCTTATCTTCGTTGGCATGGGTCCAACCATTGCCATGTTTGTTGCCCTCTGCCTCCATTGTATTATTACTGTTAGATTGAGGACGTTGAACATTCCATTTTGAGCACTTCTCTAATTTGGTAGATCTTGTCACAGGTTATTCTCCTTTCATAAGCTTTCTTGATTTTGACTCCTCAACAGATTCCGAATTCATCTGTAGATTTTTCTTGTTTGGAGAAGTATTCTTTTGCAACTGTTTCGAATAAAGGTTTATTCCATGACTACCAGCAGTCTCTCAATCACTTAAAATATTGATGCTTGAATCCTCCTCTAGTCTTAGCACTTGATCAGCTATAGCAATAGTTGTTATAGCATTCTTAGTTTCAGAATCTAATTTCAGATTAATATCAAAAGCAGTTGCACTACCCAAGTTAACTAGCCTGGGAGATCCAACACCCCTATCCACAAAGAAACCCATGTGACCATCTTGCTTTTGCAATCGCGAAGATGAATATGTTCCTATTGCCTTCGATTCAACAATGCCAGATCTTGAATAAACTATAGAAGGATTTGCTACCATAACCTCCATCTCCTTTACACTGCAAGCTGATAAGAAGAAACACCACCATCCTTGGGTTGCGAAGCAATGCCTGAGCCCTCAGGACTAGAAAATACCCCAGTATGAGTCAATAACCTTGGAGTTTCTGTCATGTTAGCAGCATAAATCAGACCTGAGTTTGCAAATGTTAAGGTTACTGGGACAACATAATCTTCAAAATCAAGCTCCAAACTCATCGAAAAGCCATTCTTTAGTTTATACTCATTGTTTCTTCAATGGTTGTGTTGTTGCGCATTCCTCCTAACCCCTTTACCACTAGGGTTGGCTATCATACTACCAAGATCATTCTCATCATTGCTATCATCCATCATTGGTCTTCTAGGATTAATGAGGACATGATTAATGGCTGGTCTTCCCAGTTTAACGTAGCCGACTTGATTCACGCCATTAGTCCGGTTCCGATTATCCTTAACTCATTGTAAAATGCCCAATTGGTTGCAGATTTGCTCCAATTGCTGCTCCATTGTACGAGTTATTTCCCGTTGTTCTTTGATTGCTCTCCAAACCGTGGGTAGCCCCCGATCACCATCATGAGGCTAGTTGCTACCGTTACCTTCAAGATTAGCCATCTGATTGGTTGATGAACCGCTCTGATACCACTTGACGTAGCGTGTAGCGCATGTGTGAAAAAACATACCAAAATAAACCCTTGAAAGAGAAAACTTCAATGGCTGAAGTTTGGCTTTCAAGAAGACGCAAAAACAAGACTGTTTTGCTAAGTGTTAGGAACCGGCCAACCATGTAGCTTCGATTCTACCTTCTTTGATCCATAGAGTTGCAAGCGCAAACTCCTCCAAGTCGGTCCACACGATCGACCCTTTTCCACGACGCATCGAGTAGTGCTAGCAAACCCTAGGCGCCTCCAATGAGAGATCCCAATTTTCCTTATTTTCCAACTTCATAAGTGGCATATTTATAGAGTTAAAAACCCTAGTTGTGCCTTGGAAATCCCCTAAACAATTTAGGCCCGGCCCCAAAATGATATTGGGCCGAATCTCTCTTTTAAATTGTGGAATGGGCTCGACCTAAGTGTGTGACCCCTTAGGTCCACCATTGGGTTAGATGTAGGGCCAATTCTATTGGGCTATATGAAGGCCCAACTGAATAGAATAATTAAACTTTTTAATTAAACTTGTGGGCTTCATAATTAACTCATCTCATGGGCTTCTTAATTAAACTCTTTAATTAATAGTTTTAGAATTAATCAAATTAATTCTAAAACCCTACATATCATGGTTAACATCTAGCAACATGCCATGAATACCTAGCCAACGATGAAAAAAAAAAACACAGACCTTTTCAATTGCAATTACCGTACAGTAAAATCCTTTCATCAATCTATGTCCCGATTGAATTTAGGGTATGATTTTATGACGAAACCCTAGTCATTCAATAACTATGTATCCATTCCACATTTATGACTTGATAGGTGAAATCAAAACACCTTTTGATTTCCGCCTCACCTTGGCCAAGGATTTCCTCAGTCATGAAATCATCGGAATACACAGGACATCTTCTCATCTTATCGATAAGTGATGAATTCTATTTCGACATCCACAAGCCTTCATATGTGATAAGGTTACGCCCAGTGATAATTTGTTAATGAGTCCTTTGAAATCCAAAAAAGAACCAAAGCGTAACCAATCAAATATAAGACTATCATGATGTCTCAAGTCTAAGGACCAATCTGCACTATTGCAACACAGAAATTCCAATTCGACCATAAACAATTACCATTAGGAATTCTGTAGCGGGTCAGTTCAGTGTACTTATTCTTATAATAAGCACCCACATATATGCACTAGTGTCCACACACCAATGTCTATGAAACAAGATATTCTCCTAATTGAGCATGCATCATATATGCTAGTCTATCTGAGTTATTAGTGTCCAATCCTAATAACTCTATGACTAGGAACATTTAAGATCAAGGCTTATAAGGAATATGTTTCATGATCGTCATCTCTATGCACGACCATATTCCATGAGCCTATTTGATCTATGGCCTTTGTCAAGAGTGGAAATAATAAAGACAACCATCAATGACAAATAAAACATAATGCCTTACAATAATAATTGATTGAAGATAAAGAGTCACAATGGAAAAATATGATCAATTACATGTAAATATAATTGGCTTGTGGGGCATAACTCTAACACTAAGAATACCCAAATTGGTTGCTGAAATTTGATTGAGAAAAAACTTAATTATAACCCCTAACTTCTAGGTATATTTATAGTTGATGTACCCGGGAAGACGGAGCGGATATCTAATCAAGCGTGGGCCCCAATTTGAGGGGATGCAGCGAAAGTAGAGGGTCAAGGAAGACCCACTCGATTGAGCCGAGTGGCCCGCCCCACTCGGCATAGCCGAGTGGCACCTCCCCACTCGGCAATACCGAGTGGGGTACCACTCGGTTGCCCGAGTGGCTGATCCCCCGCTCGATGCAACCGAGTGGGGGTCTACTCGGTGCAACCGAGTGACTAAGTGGAGAGGGCCACTCGGTTGAGCCGAGTGGCCCCTCGTCCCAGGTCGGCCTAGCCGAGTGGGGTCCACTCGGTTTGGCCGAGTGACCCTCTGGGATTACTATCTCTTCGATGATTCGCCCGATCTGACCGAGTGGCCCCCCCTCGCGTCAGCCACATGGGCCCCAAAATTCCCGGAATAGGCCACGAGATTATTGTCGAAAATATCGTGAGGCCTTTCTCTCTCCTCCACTATAAATAAGAGACTCCGCCTTCATCACAAGGTACGCAATTTTGAGTAATTGAAGTACAATTTTCTCATTTTCTCTCGAGATCTGACTCAAGCATTGGAGGGTTTGCGCCGGGACCCCCACCCGTGTCCTAACGGTGCTTTCATTTTGTAGGCCACTCGTCATCAAGGCCACTCGGTCACCAAGGCCACTCGTCATTAAGGCCACTCGTCACCAAGGCCACTTGGTTACCAAGGCCACTCGTCATCTTTAGGCCACTCGTCATCAAGGCCACTCGTCACCAAGGCCACTTGGTCATTTTAGGCCACCAGATCATTTTAGACCACCAGATCATTTTGGGCCACCAAATCATTAGCCCACCAGATCATCAACTCTATCAGATTACTAGATCTGGACCTTTACCATATCCAATTGTTTGTCAAGATTCTCATTAGCAAAGACACGACTACCGACTCTTGCGTCTATCCGCAATTAAAAATAGATTGTTGTATTTTGGCAACAACAATTGGCGCCATCTATGGGAAACGCAAGACAAAAAGTAAACTTAAGAATGACAAACACCCGTGGACACCGACAAACTCTCTCTCAAGGCATAGAAACACGCCTACCACCACGGAACTCTCAGCAACAGGGAGCGCCTCCCATTATTCCTGATTCTCAACAATAAGGAGCTCTTCCTCCCCCTTATAATGCTCAAACACAAGGAGGTGATCGCTCCGTTTCTCCAAACTGGCAGATGGGGAATCAACCAATCCCACCTCCACCTAACATCGGCTCAGGATCACTCCCTACTAATCAAGCGGGGACCTCATGACAACCACCACATACGGTCCCGTGGGATGAGTATGAAGCATTGAGACAACAACACGTGGAAGGCATGCAAGCACTTTGAGACATGGCTGGAGTACTCCAAAGTATGATGCCTGGAGGGACGTTGCCTAATACTCTGAAAATGTTTATGCCTCAGCCCGAGGTGGGAGCTGATTCCTACCAAGAAGCTACTCCCGATTCTCATTCTCGATCTACACCTCGACGGGAGGATAGGCCCAAATCGCCACCACCAAGAAGGAACCCTCATTCCATGCCCTGAAGAAATGGAAACCCAAGAATGGAAAACAGAACCAGAAGCCCTCAAAAGCGGAGGTATCATGAAGCAGTGGCCAGTACACCAACAAGACATGACAATCAGACAACAGCTACCATACGTGATGACATGAAAATAGTAGTAGAAGAAGTGCTTGAGTGGAAAAACTTAATCCTTGCAACAGAAGAGCACCAACGTAGAAAATGTCCTTTTACTGCAGATATATTGGAGAGACCGCTGCCTCGAAAATTCAAAATGCCACAAATCATCCTCTGCTCAGGAAAAGACGACCCATATGATCATGTTCAGAATTATGACTCACTGATGATATTGCATGGATGGGATAACGACATAATGTGCCGAGCATTTTCCTTAACACTATCAGGACATGCTCGAACATGGTTTAACAGCCTTCTAGAAGCCTCCATTTCATCATTTGGGCAGCTTAGGACAGAATTCATCAAGTCTTTTATGATTAACAATCAAAGAAAAAAGGATGCCACATATTTGCTTAGCATACGACAAGGGAATAAGGAATCCTTACGTCAATTTGTGGATAGATTTCGCAATGCCACTCTTGAAGTCTCGGACTTGCCGGCTCAAGTGGCAGTGTTTGCTATGCTCCAAGGGACACGTCTCGTCTCTCTCCAAGAATCACTTTCTTTAGACCCTCCAACATCCCTGGCCGATTTATTTGTCAGAGCAAACCGGTATATCCTCCACATTGAAATTATGAGGAATGTGGCGGGGAATGAAGACAAAGAAAGGAAGAGAAAGGAGCGCGAAAGGGAAGAAGAGCCTATTCGATGACAGGAAAGGATTAAAAGATCGGATGTACCTAAACCTCACTTTAATCATTATACTCGACTTTTACAGCCCCGGTCAACTATACTAGTCGTAGTAGAGAGAGAAGGACTCCTTAAACTACCTTGCAGAGTTGATCGACCTATGGGAAAAAATCAAGAAGAGTATTGCAGATATCATCGAACTCGGGGACATTCCACTGATAACTGCAGAGAATTGAAGAACCAGATTGAGATGCTCATTCGTGAGGGGCACTTGCAAAGATATGTGAGAAACGAGGAAGAAGAAAACAAGGAACCCTGGCAAAGGGGAGATAGACGTGATGGGCATGAAAGGCCAAACCCGAGGCAACAAGAGAGAGGAAGAGATCGTCGGCAAGATACTCATGTAGATAATGAGCCGACTCAACAGGCCATTCACGTTATTTCAGGTGGGGACACATCAACCTCCTGAAAGGCATACGCCTGTCAAGCCTACCAAGTTAACTCAGTAATGGAGATAAGAGATGATGAAGAGTCAATCACCTTCTCCCTAACCAATCGAGGTGATATAATCCTCCCGCATGATGATCCCATGGTTATCTCAGCAGTCGTAGCCAAGCACCCCATCAGTAGAATTTTGGTAGATAGTGGCAGTTCTGTCAACCTAATCTACTGGAACTGTTTTGAACAAATGCATTTATCTCATGACCGATTGAAGAAAGTATCCTCACCTTTATATAGCTTCACTGGAGAAGCGGTTCCAGTTGCAGGATCTATTCAGCTACCTATCACATTAGGTGTGGACCCCCAACTCGTAACTCGACAAGCGAATTTTATGGTGGTTAAAACTTCCTCGGTGGCATACAATATGTGATCTTGGGACGCCTGTTACTCAATGATCTAAGGGCCGTAGTATCCTCATGCTATCTATTGATGAAATTCCCCACACTCGCTGGAGTGGGACAGGTTCGAGGGGATCAGAAAAAAGCACGAACTTGTTATGTGTCATCTACAAAAGGGAAAAGAGCTGAAGAAACCTTATCCATAGCTGAGAAAGCCATACATAAATCTTTGGAGGAAGGAGCCGCACGTAAACGTCAACCTGTTGAAGAATTGGAAGCAGTACATCCGAGTGAATCAGATTTTGAGAAAGTAGCATATGTGGGGTCCCAACTTCCGGAACATATGAAAGAAGAAATTGCGAGATGCCTGCAAGAAAATTCAGACGTATTTGCTTGGAAACCAAAAGATATGCCAAGAATTAGTCCAGAAGTAATATGCCACCACTTGAATGTGGATCCCCAGTTCAAGCCGGTCTGACAAAAGAAGTGAAACATTGCCCCTGATAGGCTACACGCATTAGAAGAGGAAGTTGACAAATTGCTAAAGGCGGGCTTCATTCGAGAAGTATTATATCCAGAGTGGTTGGCCAATGTTGTTATGGTCCCGAAACCTAATGGAAAATGGCGTGTCTGTGTGGATTTCACCAATCTCAATAAGGCATGCCCCAAAGACTCATACCCGCTTCCACGGATTGACCGCCTTGTGGATGAAACGTCTGAATACCAGTTTTTGAGCTTTTTGGATGCTTTCTCAAGATACCACCAAATAATGATGTACCCTCCAGACCAAGAGAAGACATCATTCATCACTAAAAAAAGGACATACTGCTACCAAGTCATACCTTTTGGACTCAAGAACGCCGGAGCCACTTATCAACACATGGTGAATAAAGTCTTTAAAAACTGCTAGGTGACACAATGGAAGAATATGTTGACGACATGATCGTGAAAAGTCGAGAGAATGAGTCTCATGTAGAAAAGCTAGCGCGGGTGCTTGGAGTCTTTAGACAGTATAAGATGCGGTTAAATCCAGGGAAGTGTGCCTTTGGAGTGTAGTCTAGAAAATTCTTGGGATACATGATCACACAAAGAGGAATCGAGGCAAACCCTGAGAAAATTCAAGCAATATTGGATATGGAACCACCAGCATCAACTAAGGAAGTTCAGCGATTGACAGGGCGAATGGCAGCCCCAGGACGTTTTCTCTCCAAGTCAACTGAAAGAGAGCTACCATTCTTGCGAACATTAAGAGCAGGAAAAAAGTTTGAGTGGACAGAACAATGCTAAAAGTCATTTGTGATGTTTTACATTTGATATAATTTTGATGATGAAAAATAATTGTATTTTAATGATGAAATAAAGTTATGAGATTTCAATGTTAAAGAATTTTATGATTCAAAATATTCTTTTTCATGTTATCATTTATCGTTTCAGTTTTTATAAAAAGAATAGTCGACTATGTGTTTATGTTCTGTTGATTATGTTTGTGGATAGTCGACTATGTGGTTTAGTGCTGTCGACTATGTCTGAAAATAGTCGACTATGCTGATTTGATCTGTCGACTATTTAAAGCTTCTGTCGTCTATTTTTTCATCCGTCGATTATCAAGTAAGGATAGTCGACTATGGCTTTTCATCTGTCGACTATTTTTGTTCATAAAATTCAAAATTTTCTTCATATTTTTGCAATAGTCGACTGTGCATATGTATCTGTCGACTATGGGATTTTTGTGTTATAAGATAGTCAACTATGCGTTTTTGTCTGTCGACTATGTTTTGTTTTATTTGTAAAAATAATCAACTATGCATTTTCTTCTGTTGACTATATCTTTTACAAAAAGCTTCCAACGGCTAGTTTTTCAACTCCAACGGTCACAAACGGCTACATTTCAATTCAATCTTTTGGGAAGCCTATAAATACAAGTCATGGATGATCAAGAGAAGACTAATGGATGGAAAGGAAATTATTTGAGCTTACATCATATACACATTTGTATTTATATTGACTGTGCTTTAATTTTCTCTCTTCAAGGCTTTGATCTTCACTTGTAATTATTCATTTCAAGCCTTGTATCATTTTTGAGAGACATTGTAACTGAGAGATTCATCTCTTAGATTCTCTCCAATTGTATACTTCTTGTTTTTCCTAACTTGTGTAGCTAGAGGGCCTACTTGGTTTAAGTATAAGGTTGTATTTCCTAGCTTTTGTAGCTAGAGGGCCTATTTGTGTAAGTAGGAGGTTTTAGTGAATTGGTTTAAAATCCTTAGTGGGAGCTAAGGTAGTGGATTAGGCTTGGTTTAAGCCGAACCACTATAAATCCTTTGTCTCATTTTTTCTTCTTGCTTTACATTTGTCATTTTATATGTTCTATGTTTTAAATCACTAAAACCTCAATTGGGTTAAAAAGATTTCAAGTTCTATCAAGATTTTTAAAATATCCAATTCACCCCCCCTCTTGGTGTGTGCCATAGCACCTACCCGTTCTAACAATTTGAAGTATTAAAGGAGTATTTGAAAGAAGTTCCCCTATTAACACGACCAGAAACCAGAGAGACGTTGGACTTATACTTGGGGATAAGCGATGAAGCCATAAGTGCTGTATTAATCAAGAAAGAGGGACAGGTAGATCGACCAATATATTATGTCAGTAAGGTATTACAAGGCCCCGAGACACATTATCCCGTGGTAGAAAAAATGGCATTAGCACTGTTAAACGCATCTAGAAAGTTGAGGCCATACTTTTAGGCTCATTCGATCGTTGTACTTACAGATCAGCCCTTACAAAGTATTTTGCAAAAGCCCGAATGTTCCGGTTTCCTTACCAAATGGTCCATTGAGTTAAATGAATATGATATCCAGTATCAACCTCAACAACCTATAAAAGGACAGGCATTGGCTAACTTTATTGTGGAATGCACACACTCCGATAAGGTAACTGAAAATGAGCAGGTAGAATGGTTGTTGTTTGTTGATGGAGCATCTGGTTCACAGAGAAGTGGCGCTGGGATAGTACTCGTATCCCTTGAAGGAGAAACGTTAGAGTATTCTCTGCGATTTTCTTTTCCAAGTACCAACAACGTAGCTGAATATGAAGAACTAATCGCTGGAATGAGGATAGCAAGAAAATTGGAAGTAGCATGATTGGTTGCTCATAGTGATTCTCAGTTGATTGTGCAGCAGTTTCAGGGAAAATATGAAACTCGAGAGCAGATAATGGCCCAATACTTGCGCAAAGTAAAAGACCTAGCACAGACATTTCAGAGTTTCCAATTAACACAAATAAACAGATCGCTCAATGGACACGCTGATGCTTTGTCTAAACTAGCATCCACAAGAGAAACAACAAGAAGAGCAGTATTTGTGGAGATGCTGCATCAACCAAGCATCGAAGAAAAAAAGGTATCATGAGTTGAGGCAAAAGTGGATTGGAGATCCCCCTTCTATCGTTATCTCACTAGTAATGAATTACCAGATGATCCACAAGAAGCAAAAAAAACTTAAGATGCGGGCTTCAAGGTTTACCATCATAGACGGGATATTATATAAGCGAGCTTACACTACACCTCTTCTCAAATGTTTAGGCCCTCAAGAGGCCGAATATGCCTTGGTAGAAACTCATAGTGGAATATGTGGAGAACACTTAGGAGTAAGATCCCTAGCAACCAAAATTTTGAGAGCCGATTTTTTTTGGCCCACATTAAGATCAGACGCATTAAAGAAAGTCAAATCATGTGACAAATGCCAACAACATGCTCCAGTCCAATCTGCCCCGATATCTCAGCTGTAGCCTGCGTTCCAGCCTATACAATTCGCTTAGTAGGGTTTGGATATTTTGGGACCTTTCCCTCAAGCACCCGGGCAGAGAAAATTTTTAATAGTGGCTACTAACTATTTCACCAAATAGATTGAAGCTGAGGCATTGGCCACCATTACAGGACGAAAAGTAGAGGCAATGGTATGGAAAGACATTGTGTGTCGGTTTGGAATACCAAGAATTATCGTCACTGATCATGGGAAGTAATTTGATTGCAATTCCTTTAGGAAATTTCGTGACAGCCTAGGGATCCAGCTAAGGTTCGCTTCAGTGGCGTACCCCCAAGCTAACGGACAAGCTGAGGTCAGCAACCGATCCATATTACATGGCCTAAAAACTCGACTTGAAGGAGCTAAGGGCACATGGGCCAACGAGCTACCCACCATTTTATGGGCTTACCGAACGACTAGTCAGGTCGCTACTGGAGAAACTCCGTTCAATCTTGTATACAGAACAGAGGCCTTAATTCCCATTGAAATTTCAGCTAAGTCCCCAAGACTGATGGCAAATGAGGAAGAGGACGATACGAGAAATTCTGAAGCATTGCGAGAAAATTTGGATCTGATTGAAGAGCAGAGGGATAGTACTGCCATGAAGATAGCTGCGTATCAGAGAAGAGTCGCTAGTTATTTCAATTCTTGGGTTAAGAGCAGACCCATGAAAGAAGGAGATCTAGTATTTCGAAGATCTGTTGTAACCAATGCGCTAAGGGATGATGGAAAGTTACGAGCAAATTGGGAAGGACCAGACCGCATTCTAAAGCTGATCGGTCCCAACACTTGCATTTTACAAACTCTTTTGAGAGACACCATGGGGAAAACATGGAGTTTGAACTACCTGAAGTTGTATACGAACAATGTACCTGAGAAAATATTTGCAATAACATAAGTCCGAAATGGGACCGTGGACGTAGACACATTTAGCCGAACCACTTTATTTACATTTTCAGAAAGGGAACTCGCACACGATCGAGCCCGTTGTCCCGCTTATGGCCCGGCAACGAGGGGAAATGCGATTGAGCCCGTTGCCTCGCCTATGGCCCGGCAATGAGGTGAAATGCGATTTAGCTCGTTAGGTGAAATGGGATCAAGCCCGTTGCCTCGCCTATGGCCCGGCAACGATGTGAAATGCGATCGAGCCCGTTGCCCTGCTTATGGCCCGGCAACGAGGGGAAATGAGATTGAGCTCGTTGCCCAGCCTATGGCCCGACGATGAGGCAAAATGCAATCGAGCCCGTTGCCCCGCCTATGACCCGGTAACGAGGGGAAATGCAATCGAGCCCGTTGCCCCGCCTATGGCCCAGCAACGAGGGGAAATGCGATCTAGCCTGTTGCCCCGCCTATGGCCCGGCAACAAGGCAAAATGCGATCGAGCCCGTTGCCCCGCCTATGGCCTGGTAACGAGGGGAAATGCTATCGAGCCCGTTGCCCCGCCTATGGCTCGGCAACGAGGGGAAATGCGATCGAGCCCGTTGCCCCGCCTATGGCCCGACAACGAGCTGCAATGCGATCGAGCCTGTTGCCCCGCCTATGGCCTGGCAACGGGGTGAAATACGATCGAGCCCGTTGCCTCGCCTATGGCCCAGCAAATGGGTAAAATGCGATCGAGCCCGTTGCCCCAACTATGGCCCGGTAACGGGGTAAAATACAATCGAGCCCGTTGCCCCACCTATGGCCCGGCAACGGGGTAAAATGCGATCGAGTCGTTACCCCGCCTATGACCCGGCAACGGGGTAAAATGCGATCTGGCCCGTTACCCTGCCTATGGCCCGGCAATGGGGGGAAATGCGATCGAGCCAGTTGCCCCGCCTATAGCCCGGCAACGAGGCAAAATGCGATCGAGCCCGTTGCCCCGCCTATGGCCTGACAATGAGGTAAAATGTGATCAAGCCTGTTGCCCCGCCTATGGTCCACCAACAAGGTAAAATTCAATCAAGTCCGTTACCCCGCCTACGGCTTGGCAATGAGATGAAATGCAATCACACCTGTTGCCCCGCTCACAGCCCGGCAACGAGGAAAAATACGCTCAAGCTCACCACATCGTGCCTGATTCAATAGCGAAAGAAAAGTCTTGGCCTTGTATCACTAAAGTCAACAATAAAAGAATAAATCAAGTAATAAAGAACAAAGCACGTTGGGTAGGACAAAGAAAAAATATTCATTGATAAAGCAATAGTGAAAAGCAAACTACAATGAGGGTCTACTAGTAGGAGTGAGACTTGCGAGAGGAACGCTTAGTAGACCCTAACGACACAACAGGAATCTCAGGAGGCCCTGTGGGAAGTTCCCCTTCTTCAACCTTGGCCGTGTGAGGGATATCTTCAGCAGCTACGCCAAGATCTTCTCCAATGGCTCCAGGATCGACTGCCATGCCTTCTTCCCCACGATTGAAAGGAAACGGATTCCAAGGGCCCGTCAAATTTTCCCAATCATCCACTAAGTAAGAGTCCAAGTAAGAAGAAGGACTCATAGGCTCATTCGGCTCATACCGACGCCAATCTACTTGATGAGACTCCTCAACCTCGGGAGTAAGGAAAAGTTCAAGAAAAGTCTCTCCCGGACGCTGAGATTCTATATGGGCACGGTCCAGATAAAATTCATATTTCAGAAAGCCGGAAGCATATTTTCCCTTCCTATCTTGACAATCGGTTGAGAGACGATATTCCTTCACTACTTCAGCCTGAATAGCCCGAGCATCCTTACGACTTATCTTCAGTTCTGACAGGCGTAAAGAGTGTTCCTGCAAAAGTGCTTCATGTT
Source organism: Diospyros lotus (assembly GCF_014633365.1). Classification (NCBI taxonomy): domain Eukaryota; kingdom Viridiplantae; phylum Streptophyta; class Magnoliopsida; order Ericales; family Ebenaceae; genus Diospyros; species Diospyros lotus. Next base: position 29,637,237 of record NC_068343.1, on the reverse strand, counting down.
GCGCTATCAACCCAACATTCTTGTGCTCTTCAGCTTCTAGCTTAGAGTGTGAATCTTTAATTTCCCCGTGAAGGCCCGAGGTACCAACAGAAGCCTCGTACAGCCGATCATGCATACGCCCAATCTCTACCTCTATATTCTTCTTCCCGAGCTTCGCCCGATGAGCATGACCCTTTAACTCTTGACGCTCTTCATTCCTGGAAAATTGGCATTTCCTCTAGTCTGACATTTGGACCTCTACTTGCTCACGATAGGCCCTATCCCTAGCACTAGAGGCAACGATTCCTTGAATCCCTTGCACCAGGAGCTGCTCTACTTCATCTTTAGTCTGGGCATAGTTACTGCCAATAAATCGTCGTTTCTCTCGAGGGAGGATGGTGGAATAAATGAGACGAGCATCAATCCTTGGTTCAGTAACGGAGTCTATCTCTAATACCCATGGGGAAACTTCAAAGTCCCGACCACTAAGTTTCGTACCGTCTCCAAGAATCATAGTATGTCTCACATCGCCTGGAATGGGAAGTATAGGAGGTGGCCTCAATGATTTCTCGCCTTCAAGATGTCGATGATCCTTCCTATTGGGAATTACAGGATGGTGACATTCTTCCTCCACTCGGGCCATGTCACCAACAAATCGAGAAGATAAACTTCGCCCCCCTCGAGAATTGGGAGCAGGAGATGGGATGTCAACGGCCTCTTCATGAGAGAGAGGAGTTGATGATGGACTTTTCGTATGAGAAGGAGCTTCAGCACTCGAGTGGTCGCTTCTCGGACGACGTCACCTTTCCACCCCAGTGGGAGAAACGCCAGCAGGCCTACGTGACCGAGAAGGGCGAGAGCTGGTAGATCCCTCAGCTCCATGTGTAAAAACCCCAGTTGCTGCCGTAACACGTGCCTCCTCCTCACGGTGGCGTCTACGCAACTCCATCAACCTACCTAATCCAGCCATTTATGCAAAAATCAATATAAAGCATTTAATGTGGAAAAATAATGCAATAATGGAGAAAGGAAAGCAATGGTGAAAGATATTCTACCCCTAGGAGTGTTTTCCTCTTGAGGATTGAAAGAAGGATGGGAAGATGATTCAGGCATTTCCATCTCCTCCTCCCCGACTCCTTCCATTTCTTGATTGGATAGTGAAGAAGACTGAGGAGGAATAGTTGGCGTCATGACCCCCCAACCCACGATTTTGAAATTTTCCAAAGTCAGGAGGCTCATCAACTCGATAGGACCTGGCACCGTTAACATTCCTACTAAACGACGATATACGCCCCGAATTTTCTTGCATGGGGGAAATCCTTGGCTGGCATCCTGATAGTTCCAGTATAGAGGAGCATCCCAACTAGGCGGAGGTTCTATCACCACCCATCGCTCTTCAAACCGATTGATCTTATTAGGAAGAGCGCTGGACAGCTCGAAACCTGACACCTTCTAGAGTGTATAAAGGGCATGGTCTTTGCTAGCTCTTCGTAATCGATAGAAGCAACTGAAGAGCATCAAGGAAGGGACTACATCCCTCTGATGGCAAAGCACGGAGAAACCAACCATTTAGGCCCAACCATTAGGGTGAAGTTGAGCTGGAACGATCTTGTAGTGATGCAACCACGCCATGGCAAAGGGTGAAAGAGGAAAATGGAGTCCCACCTCAAATGAAGCAAAGTGAACGCCAAGGGAGCCTTCATCTACCTGGGAAGGGTCCAGCTCATTGAGACGAGGGTACCTCACCATAAATCCAGAAGGAGTGGCATCATAAACCTGCTCAAAAGTCCCATATCGAAGCCGAGAGCTTGAAGTGGCAGGAATGTTACAGGGCCGGGGGGTGATGCCGGTCTTCTCCTTGACATATTAGAAAGGCTCAAAGCCGTTACCTTGTTACGTTAGGAAAGGTGGACGATCACAGCAAGCAAAATACCTGCACGTAAAGGCAAAGAATATCAGTACAAAGCAAAGAAGGAGCAACCGAAGGCTGAGTCAAGTGTTTGAAGGCATTTAAAGACATCGGGAGATCGGGACCACTCGGTCATGACCTAGTGGCCTCGGCCAAAAACAAGGCCACTCGGTCATGATCGAGTGGCCCCCAGTCACATATCATGGCCACTCGGTCATGATCGAGTGGCCCCCAATCACATATCATGGCCACTCAATCATGACCGAGTGGCCCAGTAAACACCCGCCCAATGATGAAAATGAGGATGTGGCCCGAAAACGCGCCGAGACCTGAGAGAATTTGAGTTTTGAAGACACTGCAGCTGATCCTTATGAGAATTGAATGAAGACTTGAAAGCCCTATTTATAGAGGCACAAAAAGCAAAAAGGCTGAAGCTATCAAACGAATATAGAAAATGAAGAACAAATACGCATAAATGGTCTTCCGAAGATAAGAAAAATATGGCAAAAGCTACACCAAAATTTCCCGGGACCTTATACTCTTTTATCCGACCTCTCGGCTACAAAAGCAGGGAGTAATTGATGTACTCGGGAAGACGGAGCGGATATCTAATCAAGCATGGGCCCCAATTCGAGGGGATGTAGCGAAAGCAGAGGGTTAAGGAAAACCCACTCGGCATAGTCGAGTGGCACCTCCCCACTCGGAAATACCGAGTGGGGTACCACTCGATTGCCAGAGTGGCTGATCCCCCGCTCGATGCAACCGAGTGGAGAGGGCCACTCGGTTGAGCCAAGTGACCCCTCGTCCTAGCTCGGCCTAGCTGAGTGGGGTCCACTCGGTTTGGCGGAGTGATTCCACTCGAGAAGCAACATAGTGGGGGGTCACTCGGTCATGCCGAGTGACCCTCCAGGATTGCTATCTTTTCGATGATTCGCCTGATCCGACCCAGTGGCCCCCCCTCGCGTCAGCCACATGGGCCTCAAAATTCCCAGAATGGGCCACGAGATTATCGCCAAAAATATCGCGAGGCCTTTCTCTCTCCTCCACTATAAATAAGAGACTTCGCCTTCATCACAAGGTACGCAATTTTGAGTAATTGAAGTACAATTTTCTCATTTTCTCTCGAGATCTGACTCAAGCATCAGAGGGTTTGCGCGGGGACCCCCACCCGCATCCTAATGGTGCTCTCATTTTGTAGGCCACTCCTCATCAAGGCCACTCATCACCAAGGCCACTCGTCAGCAAGGCCACTCGTCACCAAGGCCACTCGTCACCAAGGCCACTCGGTCACCAAGGTCACTCATCACCAAGGCCACTCGTCATCAAGGCCACTCATCACCAAGGCCAATCGTCACCAAGACCACTCGTCACCAAGGCCACTCGGTCACCAAGGCCACTCGTCATCTTCAGGCCGCTCGTCATCAAGGCCACTCATCACCAAGGCCACTCGTGATCTATAGGAAGTATGAATACGCGTAGTGGACGAGGATGAGGATGACCGCCTACGAGAGCTCGTGGGCAGAGAATACCTCTTCTTGAGGCTCCCAGAGATGTTAGGGAGGCAGAACAACAAGGTACTCCAGATGTTCAGGTTGCCCTGGCAAGTCTCGCATGCACCATGTAGGCTTTGACCACTACTCAGTTGAGGTAGGGGCAAAGGGAGTAGGGGCAACAAAGGCAACATGAGACATCGCAACTAGTAGCATCGATAGGCAAGGGTAGTTCTAGGGTAGCTTTTCTAAAGACTTTTGTAGCACTACGACCCCCAGAGTTCAGAAGAGGAGCAAACGCAACCGAGGCAGAGAATTGTTTACTTGAGGTTGAGAGGCTTATGCGTTCCATGGGCTATACAGAAGATTAACAGGTTCACTTGGGTACTTTTCCACTGGAATGAGATGTAGGGCACTGGTGGGAGACCACTAGACGACAGTTTGGGGATCGAGCACCCACGTGGCCAGAGTTCGAGGCACTGTTCCGTGAGACGTACATACCAAACTGGGTGCATGAGCAGAAAGTCTATCAATTCATTGATTTACAGCAGGGAGATATGACAATTGCTTAATATGAGGCGGAGTTCATCGCTTTGTCTCAATACGTGCCTGAGATGGTGACACCAGAGGCCAACATGGTTAGTAAGTTTGAGAGGGGCCTGAGATTAGAGATTAGACACACCGTGGATGGTGTTGGGGCAGATGATTTTCCTATGGTGGTGAGACGCGCTCATGCAATAGAAAGGAATATTCAAGAAGCTATAATGGAGCAATCAGCTAAGACAATTGTTACGGGAAAGACAGGAGGAAGTAGTAGCAAAAAAATGAGATGGGGGTCCAATTCTAGTAATAGACAAATTAAGCCTACAGAGTGTAAGACATGTGGGAGATGGCATCGAGGATAGTGTAAGATAACACAGGGTAATGTGTGCTACTATTGTGGGAAGCCAGGTCATATGAGGAAAGACTATCCACGGAGATCAGGTGCGGCATCCAGCAGAGGATCATATGTTATCGTTGTGGCTAACTAGGTCACACGTCTAATGTATGCACATAGCCAGCACCAGTTGAGGGATAGAGGACTGGGGGTTCAGGTCAGAGGCCAACACAGAGATCTGTAGCGATTAGAGGACGTGGAACAGCTTCGCAACCTGCCATTACTGACAGCCTCCAGGTAGTAGGCAGGGTGTGTGCACTATCAGCAGTAGAGGCTGAGGGAGGCAATGAGACTGTGCAAGGTATTCTCTCACTCTATGGCTCGGATGTTCGTGCTTTATTTGACACAGGCTCCACCCACTCTTTCATCGCACCACATGTTATGCATTTTGTACCTATTGCTAGTAGTCATCTACCGTACATCTTATCTGTCATGACACCAGGTGGTAGTATGCTGTTAGGAAGTGTAGTGCCAGACTGTGAGATTGTAGTTCATAATAGAGTTATGCCTGGTGATTTAGTGGTGTTAGATATTTAGGACTTTGATCTTTTATTAGGCATGGATTGGCTGTCATGCCATTATGCTAAGGTTAACTGCCCATGCAAGATTATTACCTTTGAGCGTCCCTATCAATCAGAGATGATATATAGGGGAGTAAAACCAATTGTGGTGACATCGATGATCTTAGTTATGCAAGAAAAGACATTGATAAGGCAAGGGTTTGAAGCATATTTAGCATTCGTGACTGTTGGTGCTAGGGAGAGGAAGGAATTGATTAACCTCCCTATTGTTCGAGACTTCCTGGACGTATTTTAGGATGAGTTGCCAAGTGTACCACCCTATAGGAGATTGATTTCTCCATTGAATTGCTATCAGGCACTCAAACCATTTCTAAGACTCCTTATCACATGGCTGCCAACGAATTAAAAAAGATGAAGGTGCAATTATAAGACCTTTTAGATAAAGGCTTTATTCAACCCAGTACCTCATCTTGGGAGCACCAATGTTATTTGTGCGCAAGAAGGATGGCTCTATTCAGCTATGCATTGATTATAGGCAGCTTAACCAAATAACAGTAAAAAACAACTATCCATTACCTTGTGTGGATGACTTGTTAGATCAGCTTTAGGGCGCCTCAGTATTCTCCAAGATAGATCTACATTCTAGGTATCATCAGGTCCGAGTGAGGGATCAAGATATAGCCAAGACTGCTTTTCGTACCAGGTATGGACATTATGAGTTTGTAGTCATGCCATTTGGGTTTACTAATACGCCAGCAGTGTTTATGGACCGGGTGTTCAAGGATTATTTGGATAGCTTTGTCAATGTCTTCATTGATGACATCTTGATATACTCGCGTAGCCCGACCAACCATGAGATTCATTTGAGGATGGTGTTGCAGCAACTCAGAGAGAAGTAATTATATGCCAAATTTTCCAAGTGCAAGTTTTGGTAGCCTCAGGTGATATTCTTGGGTCACATAGTATCTACGAGATACTCTACCATCTAGGTAAGGCGAACGTGGTAGCTAACTTCTTGAGCTGCTGAGGAGCGTCCACTGCAATGGTGTTGGTTCAGGAATGGACCCTATTGGAGAAATTGAGCGAGCTCACTATCTGATATTCGGGTAGTGCTCCTGGTATTTACTGTTCTTTTCCAGCTATTCACTCATATTTGGTGGATTGGATCTGTAACAGGCAGCAGTATGACGAGAGGTTGATGTATATCATGGCGGACATGGATAGATTTAGGCCTTCGAGGTACAGTCTGAAGGATGATGGTTTATTGTTATATTAGGGCAGGATCTGCGTGCCAGTGGATGAAGAACTTAGACAAGAGATACTATCAGAGGAAATTCGTTCACGTTATACTATTCATCCAGGAGCAAGAAAGATGTATCAAGACTTACGTCACCGGTACTGGTGGAGTGGTATGAAGAGGCATGTGGCAGAGTTTGTGTCTCTTTGTTTAGTATGCCAACAGGTGAAGGTTGAGCACCAAAGACCAGCCAAATTACTTCGACCATTGTCCATTCCCGAGTGGAAGTGGGATAGGATTGCTATGGACTTTGTTTCGGGGTTGCCACGTACTAGCAGGGGTCATGACGTAGTATGGGAAATTGTTGACAGGTTGACCAAGTCAGCACATTATCTAGTGATTAAAAAGAATTACCTCATGCACTGCTTAGTCAAATTGTATATGGATGAGATAGTGAGACTGCATGGAGTGCCAGCTAGTATAGTGTCAGACCGAGATCTACGTTTTACCTCGCATTTCTGGGAGGCATTGTAGAGTGCCATGTAGACTAGGCTGACTTTCAGCACTGCATTTCATCCCTAGACAGATTGGCAAATAGTGCGGACTATTAGGATTTTGGAGGATATGCTCCAGGCTTGTGTGTTAGACTTTCATGATAGCTAGGATGAGAACTTGTCTTTGATCGAATTTTCTTACAGTAATTGCTACCAATCTAGCATTTAGATAGAACCTTTTGAGGCGTTGTATGGCAAACCCTATAGATCTCCATTGTGCTAGGCTGAGGTTGGTGACAGTTCCATCTTGGGGCCAGACATTGTGGCCGAAACTACGGACAAAATCAAGTTGATAAAAGCTCGAATGAAGACTTCCCAGGATAGTAAAAAAAGTTATGCGGATAAGAGGCGTAGGGACTTGGAATTTTCAATTGGAGACCACGTATTTCTTCATGTCATGCCTATGAAGGGTATTCGACATTTTGGGGTTTCAGGCAAACTCAATCCGTGCTATGTGGATCCTTTTGTGATTTTAGAGCGTGTTGGGTTGTTAGCATATTGTCTAGCTTTACCACCGCAGTTAGCTCTTATTCATGAGGTTTTACATGTCTCCATGCTACGCAAATGTATCACAAATCCTAGTTAAGTTATAGACTATCATCCCCTCCAAGTGGAAGAGAACGCCTCATATGCAGAATTGTCAATTTGTATTGTAAACAGAAAGGAGAAAATGCTTAGAAATTGCTCCATTCCCTATATGAAAATCCAGTGGCAGCGACACAGGCCCAAAGAAGTAACTTGGGAGCTAGAAGAGGTGATGAGGTGTGATCATCCACAACTATTTGAGTAATCAGGTATGAATTTGGGGGACCAAATTCTTTTAAAGGGGGGAGGATTTGTAATGACCTGTAACGCCCCACTCCCACTTACGGGTGTTACTTGTGAACAATTACCCGAATTGTCCACCTACCCGGACTTTGGTGAAAGGTGGACCATGTTTCAAGACGAAACGCCCTAGGTGGGAACTAGGCTCGTCCTTTCCTTCCCTCAACCCCAGGATTCACTAGCAGAATTGGGCTTCAACCACACCGCATTCAATTTAAAAAGAAAAATCATGAAGATGCCCAACCACCATTTTCTTATTTATATTTAATTCTTTTCCATCCAAGAATTTTACTGGGCTCCATAAATCACCATTAAAATCAATCCATTGATTGATTACCAATTTTAGAGGAAAAACTCAAATTTTTAATTTTTCAAAATTTCGGCATTATTTCCCAAAATACCTGAAAAATCCCTTTATTTTGAAAATTCCTCCGGGGCCCAAAATCAATTAAGAATTACCCCCAAATTCCCAATTTTTCAAAATTTTTAAAAAATTTCAGCCAGCGGGACCTGCGGCGCCCCCTGGGGCCCGTGCGGGGCCCAGCTGCTCACTGGTAGCTGGCTGCCCGCGCGCGCCTGCGCGGCCCAGCTGCACCCCTAGCGTGCTGCTGTTGCTACCTGAACCCTTTCCCCCCCCCCCCTTTTTCTTTTATTTGGGCTTCCTAACCCAAATTTTCCAAAAATTACACCCCCATTAAATATATTTAAAATCTCCACATTGCCAATCAAAATCCATATTATTTTTACTTCTTTGTTGCTTCCCACAACACACACCCAACAATGAGACTTACACCACAACTTAGGCTTCAACATGCCATAAGCCAACATCTCATTTTAAAAATAAATCAAACACTCCCAAGATATGAAATACACACATGATCTTAGGCTTTAACAAGCCATTAACAACCAAATACATTACATTACATAAATCAAATGCAATAAAATAGGCTACCCTAAGCCATACAACACACTTGAATCTTCATTTTCATGCCTCCACAAGCCATTCCACTTGTCTTGATTTTTCCCATGCTTCCACAACCTATATGTGAGGGTAAAAACCTCATGAGCTATTAAGCTCAATAAGGGTGCAATGCAAAATAAATATGAACATAACAAGATTATATGATGCTAAATGCATGCAAGTGTGGCTAGGTCTCTTTGCCCTTACAACCCACCAAGGTTAGAGGCATCAACCCACCATTTCAACCATGTTCCCAAACTAACCTATGGCCATAAGTCTCATGAACACAAAAGAACATACCAAATGCAACACATACATTTACGAACCATACTTACTACACATTACAAGGCCACCCTCCCATGGGGCCATCTCTTACTTCATTCTTCTCTTTGAATCTTTAAATCCTCTTCTCAAGAGAACTCCCACCATCATCTTCTCCCATCTAAGATGACATTCCAACTTGTCACTTACTTTGCATACAAGAATACTAAATAGTGAAGAAGAATAATGGAACATACCTTGATTTGATCTTCATTTCTTCTTCATTTCTTTCATCTTCTCCCTTCCTTTCTTTCTTTCCTCCTTTGAGAGATTTTTCCCTAAGTCTTGATATCCCAAAACTCAAGAGCACATCCTAGCCCTTGATCTTTCTTTTTGAGACTCCATCTCAACCCTTGGAAGAAAACACAATCCATGTCATGGTCTCTTTAATTCTCAACCATTGGATTATTTTTCCTTTTCAAGACTTAATCTCCCTTATTAAAAGAAAACACACTTTTAATGTGTTGGCAATCCATGCAATTTCCTCTCTTTAAATCCCCACCCTTGGATTTATTCTCTTTTCAAGAATACATCTCACCCATTAGATCTCTTGAATTTCCTATTTATTTCTCATTTACTTAAATGAGACTATTTTCATAACCATCACACTTGAGAGACATAATTAATTTTCTTCCCATTTAATTTAATGGGACCATTTCCACCATTAATGCATGACTAATTTATTTTTCTTTGGATTTTTCCTTTAATCCAACACCATAATGCCTCTCATTAAATGCTTGAAAGACTAATTTGAATTTCCTTTGCATTTAATTTAATCTCTCCATTTAACTTGAACCACAAAATACCAAGTGTCACAACAAGACACTAACCTTGGCTTCCAAGTTCTCATCTCATCCATCCATGTGGCATTTTCACATTTATTTACCAATTTAGGCAAAATTAATTATTTTCACAAAAATTAAATATTCTCCATTTTTCCTATTTTTCATAATTAAATTCCTCCATGGAATTAATTCCAAAATTTCCAAAATACCCTTTGTGAATTTATTAATCCCATATATCTCCAAATAAATACAAAATTGGGATTTAATTCACTTACTCACTTAATTCCACATAGGAATTATTTCCAATTTATCAAAATACCCTTTTTATTGGACTTTACTATCCAAATTACCAAAATGCCCCTCTCATAGGGCACCAATATTCTCAAGGATCTAACACCTTCTCAAGGGCATTTTTGAAAATTTTCTTACTTCCTTCCTCATTCTCATAACACTAGGATTATTGGGTGTTACATGACCCGATAGTGGGTTCGTGTAAGATAAATGGGGATAGGATAATTATCTTATTTGAGTAGGAATTGTGAGGAATTATACATGATATTTTTAGGTGTTGTGCAAAGGAAATGGAAATGTGGAGAAGTTAAAGGCTTGACTTAAGAGGAAGTGGGACCCATAATTATTTGCAAGGTATGTGTGTGGCAATTATTTGAAGAGTTTGTGGTATTTAATTCAAGCCAAGCTATTATTTGCATATAAGCATTTTCCATTGAAGTTATTGTCCATAAGGGTAGTTTTGTAAGTATGGAGATATGGGGATATATAAGTGAAGAGGGTTTGTTTTGCATTAAATTAAAAGGAAAATTGAAGGAAATGAGGAGAAGAGGAACGAACGCTCAGCCAAGAATAGAAAGGTGAGCTAGGGTTCTCTCATTTCCCATTTTTTCTTGATTTTGTGCTTCCAAGAGAGATTGATTAAGTTGGGTTTGTTTCCCTTCTTCTTTCCTTACCTATCTCTCTTATTTTGAAGTGTGAAGTGAAGGATTGCTTGTGTGGTGATTGTTCTTCAAGTGGAATCCTAAAGGAAAAGCTTTTAAAGGCAAGTTCTAATATTCTTTTCTCCCTTTTGATTCCTTTGGCTTTGGTGTTTTTCAAGAAAATATTGGTTTGGAAGCTATGTAGAAATGGTTGTAAATCTCTCAAATCCCTTGTTTGATCTTATTAGTTTCATTCTGGATTTCAAAATAGGGTTTGTTCAACCCTATAACCCCTTGAGAGTGATGTATTTAGTGTTTGGGTGTAGTTGGTTCAAGTCTTTGGGTGGAACTTGCATGTTTGGAGGTTTTTTTTTTTTTGGGGGGGGGGGGGGTGGTTCTCGGCTTTGACAAGTCGACCGGTTGAGAGAAACGGTCTACCGTTTCTACCTTGTGACAGCTTGCGCATGTTTCACTAATTTGGGCATAACGTTTAGTAGAAAACTTCGATTGATGAACTGTTTGAAGCGTTATAAACTAGACTCCATAGGCTTCGTTTTGGTATATAACTAAACCCATTTGGTCAACATTTGAGTAGTCTATTATTATGATCTTTGAAGGGCTTGGTTTTTCCTTCTACATTGGGAGTTCCATGTGACTTGAGTGCTTGTCACATGACCATGATATTTATTTCTTAGCTGTTAAGCACGAGCATTTTCATTTGGTGTGTATTTTACTAGTTGGGTGAGGCTTGGTGGCATGCTTGGCTTATGGGGGTTTTGTATCCTATCTAGTCTATTACGCCACCACTTATATGTTGCATGTGCACGAGTCATGGTGCCAATTTTGAGATACAGTTGTACAGTGTCGAGTTTTTCGAACCTAGTTATTAGGGATGCCTCGACGTGCCTAGTTTTTATCTTAGACGCTTATGCGTGCCAGCTGGTGTGGTAGCTCCCACTCAAGCGAGCTTCGGCTTGTAGCACAGGTACAATCTACCTTCAAAGTAGTAGCAGGTTTGTGATAAGGACTTGGGTGCTAGTGCATTCCTTATTTGGGGCCCCAAGATCCTATATATGTGCATTGTTACTCATGCAGTTGGTACCTGTGTTAGTTCATGAGATTGCATGGCATGTTATGCATGAGTTTCGATTTGTTATGCACTTGAGATGCAGGTTTACTCTAAGCACCTACTCTATTCGTTTTTTCTTTATTTATGAGCTTGTTGAGTCATTTGGACTCAGCTTGCTTTCTCTTAATTCCAGGTAAAGGCAAGGACCCAGTTGTGGATGAGTCTAGTAGTTCTCAACTACTTGGTTAGGCGGTGTATAGAGCCATGTAGTCCTAGTAGTTGTCAGCCTGGTGGTGTTTTTTTTGTGCATGTTTTCGCTTCCAAACTATATTTTTCTTTAGTTTATTTGGGTAGAGATCAGCTGTTGTGTAGCAGGTTGAGGTTTTGTTATATATGTTGGGATGACAAGTTTTCTTTATTAGTTTTCTCTTGGTATTTATCAATGGCATGCATGACAGGTTCTTCTTAATCAGGTTGTCTCTATTTTATTTAGGCACCCGTTCTGGTTCTTTGGGGACCTGGGTGGGGGCTTTACAGTGTGGGAACCTATAACACCCCACTTTTTAAATATACAATGATGCTAAACACAAGTTGTTATTACCCATGGGCATTATGGAAATCCTTATTGATGGAAGCAAATGATCGAACTTAATAGCTAGCTGAAGCTAGATAAGAAGGATTTCCCTTATATAGTTGTGAAACATAAAACCTCAAAATTTCAACAATTAAACCTCTAGTATCAATACAAATTCCTTATACAACGTCCACAGTGCATCATCCGAGATATGTATATACTGACACTGGTAAAACCGTGGTACACAACCTAAACGTAGTAGTCTCTTTAATACAATGTTCAATTGATAAAAAATCCCAACAATTTACAATAGCTCTTTACATAAAATTCTTCAATACAAGAACAATAGAAAACCAAATCAAGCTTCGACCACCGCTTTGCCTTTTTCCCTTGCTTGTCTCTGGGATACCTAGCACTTTGGACATACCTGGGATGTTGAATATCGTAGGGGTTTGAAACACCCAAGTTAGATTATTTTATCTAAGTGAGATGGTTGTCAGGGCTCATTCCTGGATATACAAGCTCATTTATAATATGAGCGATAACCATTCTCACATAAAGCCGTACACTTTTCAAAATAAAAAAAGGCACCATTAACATACAAAAATAAATAACCTTCGACACTGGCCTCCTCACAAGTCCCAAAAATCTTTAGGTTGGGGGAGATCTCTATACACTACTGAACTCAACTTCAAGCCCCATTAGGTTCCCCTTCTGTAATCAATTTTCCCTTCCTTGGAATGACAACAAACAAACAAGTGAGCCACAAGGCTCGACAAGCATAAATATAGCAAAGGGAATAAGATAGATGGATCCCTGAAGGCATGCGTAAGATAAGAGTCAATGGAAGACTTCTACCTGACATTTAGAACAACGCTTTAAATCATGCCTATTCGTTGGGCTCCTTTGTGGCTTGGTGTCCCTATTCGTTGGCGTTATCTAAGTGGTAATTGAACGAGCCTAGATCTGAGCCTTGAAGCAGTCTTCGTGACTGCTATTGTAGCCGAAACAGGGAGTTTATTTTTCTGCCTTGATTTGTTCTTACATTTGGTTGTTTTGGTTTGATTTCGATTGAGTACTAACCCTCTGTTTTGTAGTGGTTTTTCGCAACAATTGGTATCAGAGCCTTGTGTGGCTCCTGGGTTACTCAAAATCAAGACCGAATCGAGAATCCCCTTTTGGTTTTGGGTTCGATTTCACGGTAAGGGTTTTTTTTTTTTTTTATGTTGAAAACCAAATATGTGTTTCCTTGATTGCTGTGTGCAGGACTCGATTTGGGGGTGAAATAGCCCATAGCCAAAAATTGATCAACCAAGGAGAATCCCCTTAACCAGTGGTGGCTCATGAGGAGTCGGTGGCAGTAACGCGTGCCAACTCCGACAGAGGCAGTGGTTTAAACCATCTTTTGTTTATGGACTATTAAAAACAGTCCGCTCGGTGAGAAATTTCCAAACCCTATGTCCATTTCCAGCAACTAGCAGGTCATCATGTGGGGGTGGCCATTAGGTTTGGGGTTATCCTGTGGTGGCAACCATTGATTGTTGCTAGAATTAGGATTATCTGTGATTTTCTTGTGCTAGCATAACCTGTTTTGGTGCAGTTAAGTCTTGCTTAGAAAATCAGTTGCTCAATGCATGTGTGAATTCTGCCTGGTCTAATCCTTTGTGGGTTCTAGTGGCTGTTTATGATTTACTGTTATCTAAACTATTTAGTACCCTTTTTTAGATATTACTGAGTAAACCTGTGCTAATCTGTGTGATTACTGAAATTGCTAAGTGCTTGAAAAATCTGTTTCTAATCGATCTTTGATTCTTTGTGAATCTGCTGCCTAAGTTATGTTTAAATTAAAACTTTGTGTTTTTTCTTTTAAAATCTCCTTAGGTTGCATATCTATTTTTCTTATACTCTTAGTGGGTATCTAGTGTTTGTTTTGATATTTTATGTGTGATTTACTTGTGACTGTTTTAACTGCTTAGTGCTTTAAAACTGTGCCTAGTAAATCAGTATTATCCCTGTTAAAAATCTGCCCCTTGATTCAATCTGTTTTGTGCATACCCATTGTTCAGGATACAGTGTGAAAAACTTAGTGTTTTTTTGTAGGTTTCATTTCTTATTTGTGTATTGAGCATATTCTTTGTGAACATAGCTACACATTTTGAAATAGGGGTGTTCAATGGGAAGGGGGATTTTTCTATTTGGCAACAGAAAATGAAAGGGATTTTAGTTCAACAAAAGGTATCAAAAGCCATAGATGGAAAATATCCTAAAAACACAACAGTTGATCGAAAATTAGAAATAGATGAACTTGCCTATACTTCTATAATCTTGCATCCCTTTGATTCAGTGTTAAGGAAAGTAGGAAAACTTAACACAACTAAAGAACTTTGGGAAAAATTGAAAAAATTATATGTTAAAAAATCCACTCCTAATAAGCTTTATTTGCTTGAAAGTTTCTTTAGTTTTAAGAGCTTTATTTGCTTGAAAGTTTCTTTAGTTTTAAGATTGACCCCTCTAGGGACTTAGATGATAACTTAGATGTCTTTAACAAGTTGTTTCAAGATATTACGAATTGTGGTGAAAAAGTGTCTGAGGAATATAAGGCTGTAATTCTTTTGAATGCCATTCCTGATGCCTTTAAGGAGGTAAAAAATGCCATTAAGTATGGTAGGGATACTCTTAGGAGTAAAGAAATGAAGCTTGAAGGTGCGAGAAAATATGGTGAGGTCCACATGATGAGGGGTAGGTCTCAGTTAAGGAGTCAAGAGGAAGGTAGCAAGAAAGGGAAAAGTAGGTCAAAGTCCAAAACCAAGGGAAGGGTAAGAAGTGTTACGGTTGTAGGGAAAACCAGACATTTCATTAAGGATTGTTATGCCAAGAAAGGTAAACAAAAGGAAGAAGCCAATGTAGTGACCCCCTATGATCCTAGTGAGGTTGGTGAGGTGTTCACATTCTTAGATTCAACATTTTGAGTGTCATGAATGAATTCTCAAGCGAGGTGGAGAGCCGTTATGAATAGAACCTCAAGCAAGGTGGAGAGTCTTAGCCAACTCATTTTAAAAAAAAAAGTGAGATCCTAATCTAAGTGGTAGGATGAGTTAGATCCTAGCCTAAGTGGGAGGATTAGTTAGATCCTAGCCTAGGTGGGAGGATTAGAGAAATCCTAGCCTAAGTGGAAGGATGAGAGAAGGCATTAAAAACATGTTTATGCATTTGTTACATTTCCTATGTGGATGATATGCATTTGTTGCATTTCCTATGTGGATGATATGCTTTTGTTACGTTTCCTATGTGGATGACATACATATGCGTTATTTCCTATGTGGATATTATGCATTTGTTGCAAGTTCATGCATTTGTTGCATATTTAAGCTTTTGTTGCCTATCCTATGCATTTGTTGCATGTTTTGCATCTGTTGCATGCTTTGCATTTGTTACATGTTCTTGTTTCGTGTTGCTTGTGTGTGCTGGCTTCATTAGGAATCAAGGTGGAGATTGTTGGGTTTTATGTTTCCTAATGAGGCCCAAGGCGATGACGATGGTTCGGGTTAGCTTCATAGGCTTCGGCTCGGGATTGAAGCAACGGTTCAACCCACTTATTAGCAGCCCGTTTATAGAAGTCAGGCCATAAGCCCTTAACCCTCCCTTTGAAGGAGAAATGGGCCTTGACCCATTTGCTCAAGGGAGGGAGGAAGCCCACGAAACCCAAGTCCATGAAGCCTAAGCCCATTTCCTCTCTTGCCTTAAGCCCACAATAAAAGGGATTTTTCCCCTTTTGTGCCCTAGGTGTGGTGGCCGATTGTGTGCTCTCTCTTGTTCTCTCTCTCAGCCGAATCTCCTTTCATTGATGGCGATCCTCTTGGGGTTTCCTTCCTTCTCGGTTAGATGCTTCTTTCCTTTGCTGTGTGCCGCACTTTCCTTGTGCGTGGTAGCTGTTCGTCAATGGCGTTTGCAACGCCTATTTAGTCCGAGTTGTTGTCTTCTCTTTGAGGTAAGTTTTTCGGCCATTGTTGAACCCATATCTTCGTGATTACTCTTTGTTCCTTGGTGGATCCTACTGTGTGTGGAAGCTTATGTGGCTTGGGTGAGGGGTGTCGATCGGCCGAGAGATCTGGGGGTTTGAGGGCTTCGGTTCTTGGGGGTTTGGGCTCCTTTGTGGCTTGGCGTCCCTATTTGTTGGCGTTATCTAAGTGGTAATTGAACGAGCCTAGATCTGAGCCTTGAAGCAGTCTTCGTGACTGCCATTGTAGCCGAAACATGGAGTTTATTTTTCTGCCTTGATTTGTTCTTGCATTCAGTTGTTTTGGTTTGATTTCAATTGAGTACTAACCCTCTGTTTTGTAGTGATTTTCCACAACAACACGTGGATGGGGGAGGGAGGAGGAAAAGGACACGTGGCTGAAAGGGGAAGAAGGTAGGGGGAAATTGAAAAGGGGTAGGGGGAGGGAGTTTGGGGTTTGGGACATGTGGCTGGAGAAGGGAAGGGGGACACATGGCTGTGGCAAGAGGGGGTGTGGGGGGAAATTGAAAAGGGGGAGGGATTTTGGGGGTGGGTGATTTTTTTATAATAAAATATAAATAATAATAAAATATAATATTTATAATATAATATAAATTATAAAATATTGTATTATAAAATTAAATAATAAAATATAAATATTATTTAATTTAATATTTTTTTAAAATACTAAAATATAATATTTTATTTTAAAAAATAAAATATAATGCAACATAAATAATAATAAAATATATAATTAAAAATTATACTTCTCATTGATCAAGATTATTCTATTAAATCTCTATGTTATTTATTTATGTTTTTTAATTTACACTATAAATATTGGAGGTACTTGATATTAATTAATTGCTAGATTTTTAGTTTCATTTTTACTTTATACGACATATCAAGTGTCAAATATATGATCTCTGGTTGTGCTGATATTGGGGTTTTTCATAAATCTTGATCAATTGATTCATACTTATAGAATTATAGAATATTACAAACAAAAACAATCTTAATATGGATAATACTCAAAACTTTTGGTGCATCCATTCCAATGATAGAATAAATTTCTGTTAGGAATTTCTATATATTTTTTGAGAAGTACTTCTTAATTTGTATAGAAAGTGTTGTTGCCAAAATACAACAATCTATTTTTAATTGCGGACAGACGCAAGAGTTTCGGGAGTCGTGCCTTCACTGATGAGAATCTTGACGAGCAATTGGATTTGGTAGAGGTCCAGATTTGGTAATTCAACAGAGCTAATGGTCTAACAAGGCTGATGATCTGGTGGGCTGATGATTTGGTGGTCTAATGATCTGGTGGGTTGATGATCGGGTGGCCTAAGATGACCGAGTGACCTGAGGGCCACGAGTGGCCTTGGTAACCGAGTGGCCTAAGGGCGACGAGTGGCCTTGGTGACCAAGTGACTTGAGGGCGACAAGTGGCCTTAGTGACCGAGTGACCTGAGGGCGACGAGTGGCCTTGGTGACCGAGTAACCTGAGGGCGACGAGTGGCCTTGGTGACCGAGTGACTTGCGGGCAACGAGTGGCCTTGGTGACCGAGTGACCTGAGGGCGACGAGTGACCTATAGAACGAGAGCACCGTTTGGACGCGGGTGGGGGTCCCCGCGCAAACCCTCCGATGCTTAAGTCAGATCTCGAGAAAATACGAAATGATGCTTTAATCACTCAAAATTACGTACCTTGTGATAAAGGCATGGTCTCATATTTATAGTGGAGGAGAGAGAGAAGACTTGCGAGAATCTTGCGGCTCATTTCAATGATTTCGCGACCCATTTGAGAGGGAAAAGATGAGAGATTAGCCCAAGCCCACTCGACCATGACCGAGTGGGGGGCCACCTGATCATGCCTTCTTTTGCCCTTTTCCTTGTCTCGGTTTTGAGTGGTTCCCATACCTCAACTTCATTCCCAATTTTCACATTGATTGAGCTCGAATATCTCAAAACCCAAAACATGAAAGTTGTAGATAATTCTCTTAGATTTCCATAGGACTTTGAATTACCTCAATCAGAGTTCGTATGAGAACGTTATGGCTAAAAAACAAAGTAGTTTCGTACTACTCGGCATAACTGAATGGGTCATGAAAAGTGAGGGAAATTTGGTCTCCCCATGACTGAGTGAGGGGCCACTCAATCATGACTGAGTGGGGGCCACTCGTTCATGCCTTCTTTTTGCCTTTTGTCTTGGTTCGAATCCATCTTCCTTCAATACTTGACTCTGAGCCTTAATAGTGCAGGTGCATCAACTTACAGGGCATATCAGAAAGCATATATAAAAATTATTTAAGTAATATTTTGTCCTTTTGGATGCATTTGTCCATATGATCATTGATCAATACATTAATTTGATTTTTTTTTCATGTGTATATATATTTATTTTTGTTCTAGAACATGAATGATCTCACTGATCTCTGCAATCTCATTTAAAATTTAAAATAATAAAAAAATTATTTTGAGATAATGATATGATCCAAATATTTATGATAGATTTTTTGTATTGAATCTCTATTTATAAATCTATGATCATTGATCAATACATTAATTTAATTTTTTTTTCATATGTGTATATATATTTTTTCTTTAAAACGTGAATGATCTCACTGATCTCTACAATCTCATTTAAAATTTAAAATAATAAAAAATTACTTTGAGATAATGATATGATCCAAATGTTTACGGTAGATTTTTTGTATTGAATCTTTATTTATAAATTATTGTAATGTTTGTTGTTTAGATGAATGAGAATTTATTCTAATTTTAAAAAATGTTTACTTATAGTGCTTGTTAGATATGATCCAAACGTTTACGAAAAATTCCATCGCTAAATGGTTTTACTTTTATTTAATTTTTTATTTATTATTTGATGACAGAAATTGTCCATCGCTAAATTATTTTATTTTTATTTAATTGTTTTATTATTTAATGACTGCAATTGTCCATCGCTAAATTATTTTTATTTTTATTTAATTTTTATTTATTATTTGGTGATGAAAATTGTCCGTCACTAAATTATTTTTATTTTCTTTTAATTTATTTTATTATTTAGTGACAGAACTGTCCGTCGCTAAATCATTTTATTTTTATTTAATTTTTTTATTATTTAGTGACACCAATTGTCCGTCGCTAAATTATTTTTATTTTTCTTTAATTTTTTTATTATTTAGTGACGAAAGTTTCCGTCGTTAAATCATTTTTTTTATTTAATTTTTTTTATTATTTAGTGATGGATTTGTCCGTCGCTAAATTATTTTATTTTTATTTAATTTATTTTATTATTTAGTGACAGATTTGTCCGTCGCTAAATTATTTTATTTTTATTTAATTTATTTTATTATTTAGTGACGGAATTGTTCGTCGCTAAATGATTTTATTTTTATTTAATTGTTTTATTATTTAATGACGGCAATTGTCCATCGCTAAATTATTTTTATTTTTATTTAATTTTTTATTTATTATTTGGTGACGAAAATTGTCCATCACTAAATTATTTTTATTTTTATTTAATTTATTTTATTATTTAGTGACAGAACTATCCGTCGCTAAATTATTTTATTTTTATTTAATTTTTTTATTATTTAGTGACGCCAATTGTCCGTCGCTAAATTATTTTTATTTTTCTTGAATTTTTTTATTATTTTGTGACGAAAGTTTCCTTGCTAAATCTTTTTTTATTTAATTTTTTTTATTATTTAGTGATGGATTTGTCTGTTGCTAAATTATTTTATTTTTATTTAATATTTTTATTATTTAGTGACGAAATTTTTTTTATTATTTAGCAGCGAAATTTTCCATCGCTAAATATTAAATTTAAAAAAAAATACAAAAAATTTAGTGAAGGAATTTTTTGCTGCTAAATTAAAAAAATATTTAAAAAATTAGCGATAGG
Source organism: Diospyros lotus (assembly GCF_014633365.1). Lineage (NCBI taxonomy): Eukaryota > Viridiplantae > Streptophyta > Magnoliopsida > Ericales > Ebenaceae > Diospyros > Diospyros lotus. Next base: position 29,617,236 of record NC_068343.1, on the reverse strand, counting down.
AAAATTTCATCGCAAATCTGTCGCAAAAATTTAGCGACGAAATTTTCGTCACTAATTTCCGTCACTAAATTGAGTTTTTCTTGTAGTGGACGCGGCCCAAATAAATTATTGCTAACACATCATCTGAGGTTGTTTGATTCCAAAAATTATCAATTGCGAGCTAAGGAGTCTCTGAATTAACTGAAGTTAAATTCATGCATGAGACAATATCAATTATGATTGCTATACTTTTAGCTCTCAACAAATACTAAAGGAATAAAAGTTCATTAAACATAGCAAATGTGAATTGTTTCGAGATCAATATACAAAGAGAAGAAAAACGAAAAAGAGGAAACTTGGAAGTCCTAGCGGCCTAAAGAATATTAGCTTAGAGGAGCCGCATCTCGGTGAGCTGGGTTTTTGGCATCTTCAGAAGAGAGGTTGGCCCTGGTCTGATCAGGCACAGATGAAGCTGGGACAACCTCCTTATTTGCGGCCTCGGTAGTGAACTTATTCACTTTCTCCACCGCCTCTTCTCCAAAGAAGGGGAAATCAAGTTCTGGATGCTCCTCCCACAGGGTGAAAAGGAACTGGTTGCATGTTTGACTCAACCTCCTCGGGCTCTTTGGCGAGCTAAGCTTCAACATCGGCCTTTATTTTCTCGACCTCCCACCTCACTGCCTCTGCCTCATTTGACACAGTGTCAGCTCGCTGCAAGGCCAGCTCCAACTTGCCTCGTGTTCTGTCTAACTCTGCGTTGGCTTTGTTGAGCTTCGATGTGATGGAAGAGAGGCCATCCTCATAAACTGCCTTATCGCGGAATAGCTCATCCTCGGCCTCTTTCTTGGTTCTTTTGGCTTCCCTCGCGAGATCCTCCAAGCCGTAGGCGATGTTCCAAGCCCTCTTGGATTCAATGGTCAAGAAGGTTAAGCTATCCTCCAGCTTCTTCTTGTCCTCCTTGAGTACCTTTGTGGTGGCCTCTAGCTTCTCTTTATCCTTGTTAAATCGGGCGACCTCTTCCCTTTGTTTCAAGGCTCCTAGGGAAGCTTGTAAAGCATGGAAGATTAGTACATGAGAAAAAGATAAGTGATATCAACGAAGTCAGTGAAGATTTTTACCAAGAGGCTGTGACGGGCTATGTAATTAGAGAGCGTTTCACCCGACGCGTCCTTTCTGTCCACAGTCTTGGTGGAATTACCCAGGACCTTGCCCAAGTCGTCGAGGAGGATGTCGAAGTACGGCCCCCCAGGTCGTAACCTCAAACGCAACCTTCTTAAAAGAAGAAACTCCCTTCTGTTTCTTTTTCGGTCGGGTTTGTTGAGTAGAAAGCGAGGTGGAAGAGGTTTTCTTTTTGCTCCCAGCAGCCAGAGGGGCTCGAGTTTCACCGATAGGGGATTTCCCACAAACATTAGATAAAACCTCGTGTACTGGAACCTCCTCATGATCAGCTGAGATAGTGGCCGCGACAGGAACCGGTTCTGGTGAAGTCTGTATAGTTGTCGCTGTGGAAGTTGAGCTCGGAGGAACAGTGTTAGCCATTTTATGGAGTACCCTAGATTGGGACTCCTTTCCTCGAGTAGTGATAGTAGGCTAGGGTAATGAGGCAGAGACAGATGAGCTCGTAGACTATCTGGGCTTGCGGAGCTTTAGCTTCACCATCTCTGAACTTTCCGCTGTTTCCCTGCCTGGGCAACCGCTTTTGTCGACCTTCTCAAAAATAGATTTAATCTCCCATTGGCCTTAGACTCCGATGTCTTTCTTTTCGTCGATGGTCTTAATTTCGAGGGAAGGTGCGAGATGATGCTTATGCAGCAGATAGTTGGTGAGCTCGTTGTCGTCGTCGTCCGTCTTCTTCCCAGTAAGTCCCCTGAGCTCTTTAGCTTCAGCTTTCATAAGCTCGAGTTTTTCACCGATAACGTCTGCTAAAAAAAAAAAAAGATTGTTATTACAAAATAATATAATGATGGAGAGAAAGAAAAGAAGAAGGCGGTGAGAGTTAAAGCTCGCTTACTGGGCATGAGCACAAAGCCGAAGTTTTTAAGATTAAAGAGGGAAGAGCAAGAGATGAAGAACCAATGGGTTTTGTAGTCTTCCACATTGGATTTTCCCTTAGCCTTGCACTGGGGAAGGATTCCTTTGAAGTTAGAAGGACGAGCTGTTACATAGTACAACCCTTCCTTGGCACTCTTGAAGGTATAAAGGCTTCTAATGATCTTGGGTGGGGTGGGGTGGGGAGCTACCCTTCCTCAAAAGAAAGATGGTTAGAGAGGTTAGTTGGGCATATGAGTTTGGGGTGAGCTAAAAAGGAGAAAGTTTGAGGTCGTTTAAAAGATCTACCAGGTATGGGAGGACCGAAAACCTAAGCCCAGACTCTAAGTGTTGGGGGCTAACAACGATAAATCCTTTTGGGGGGTAGGGGGGGAGGAGGTTGTGTGGTCTTTTGGCGAGGGGACCATCACGTGGCAGTTAGTTGGCAAACGATACTCCCTCACGCACAACTTAAGATCGTCAAAAGTCATCTTGGAGGGGTAGTGCTTGAACACCTCGCGAGCTGCGAGCTTATCAGAAGCTCATTGGCTCGCGGTAGGGTCGAAGGATGTGGTAGTCCCTTCAGCAACCTCAACACAGTGAGAGGTCATCTCTTGAAAGGTCTCTGTCCACCCTTCACACGGCTCTGAAGAGCTTGAGGTGTCCATGTCCCCTATTCTATAGTTGTAGCACCTTTGACTTGAGGAAGACATCTATAGTAAAGTTAGAGTCAGGTCGTCGGAAGCAGACCAGTGCCCACGAGCTAAAAAAAAAAAAAAAAACACCAAGGGGCATTTTCTTTTTGTTAGGTCGCGCGCTTTGCAACAAGGGGACTACTCAAGATAGGGGGGGCTAAGTCTAACAGCTCGTTAGACCTCTAAAGCAAAGTAAAGTTATCCCTATGGTCATCTAGCCCGAAGGCCCAAACAACACCTCATCAGACACTCTAAAAGACAACCATCACCAGGAGGTGATGGATGGAAAGGAATTTGGCAGGGAAAAATTAGAGCGGCTATATAACGAGCTAGTGGGTTACGAAAAGCTTATCGTTTCGATTGATTGTTGCAAAAGCTAGAAGGAAGAGGCAATATTCGGTGGAGACACAACAAGGATCTTCGAAGGAGAAGATTGGACATTTTAAGTTAGTCGGCGACAGAGTTTTGGAGTCGTGAGGAAGAAGAAGAGCATAGGAGCAAGAAGAAATATTTTCAAATGGCGAGGAGAGAGGGAAAGTAGTTCTCTCTCTCATTTATATATAGCTTTGTCTAGCTGGCCATCGGATTACCCAACTGATGATCTTCCCTAGATCCAACGGCCGCACAAAAGCTGTGGGGCCCGTATTATGATTGCATGACAATTATCAGAGACGTGCACATTAAATGCAATACAGATAAGGTGTGCAACATGGAACGATGTGATCTGAAATGATTGGGTAGAAGTCTGAAAGGCTGGTTAATAGCTCGCATAGCCCACTTCGATTGGCGTACGTTAACTCCCAGTCCGAAGATCGCACTACGAGCTGGGGGGCTAGTGTTACAGGTGTTTTATGGATTGCTCTTTATGGGCTGGAAACAGTCCAGGGGATCGATCAACCCAATCTCTTGGTTTGGCCCAATCTCTCCAAAAGCCCAATATGTAGGACCCTGACCCAAGTCCCCTAGACTAGCCATAGAACCCGAGCAGGTGTCCTGAATAACGAATACAAAACCTGTCATGTATGCACCTCACATTCAAATATACCTGATCATGAATCTGAAAAATCTGAAACAAAATCCAAAACATCGCATGCATAACAAAACACCACAGGCCCAACAAGGTTACATTTACAATCCCTGGCCAAAGACAAATCCAAATCACAAAACAAACCACAACCCACCACAGAAGACGTCGTAATCCCCAAAGTCTCAAAGTACAAAAAGCCATAAGATAAAGCTAACTCGATCTGCCCTGTACACCATCTACGGAGAAGTTAGACTTCACTGGGACCATCCCCAACCTTGCCCTTGCCCTTACCTGGAATGAAAAGAAGCAAAGGAGTGAGTCACAAGACTCAGCAAGCTCATACAAAAGGACCGGACAACAAGAATAAGCACTACAGAATACCCTGCACCTAACATGCAGTATCCATGCAAAGCATGCCCATGTCAACAAACAAATACTAGGTATCTCATGCATAAAAGAAATGCGCACATATAAGGTCTTGGGGCCCACAAAAGAAAACAATGGCGCCCAAACCCATGATATATACCTGAGTGAGCCAGGGCAGACTGAACCTGCAACCTATAAAGAAAACCTCAAGTGGGAGCGACCTCACCGAGTCACAACACGCTAACCTAAAAGAACTCGCGTGTGTGGAAATATAACCAACGCGGTGTACCCGACACTGTCACAGCTATGGTCTCAGTCTCAATCAAAAATCGACATCAAACAACAAGTAAATGCACACATATAAAATGCAGTGGCACATGGGCAGAAACCTGATACAAGGCCCCTATAAAACCAAGCATCAAGTCACGCCCGCCCACATAGGCAAATACACTCAATGCAGTGCTCATGACTAGCTAACTATTGGATAAAATAAACAACAATGTATGCACATGGCCAAACATTCATTCACATGAGTCCCCCTGATATGTAAGATGTCAAAAAGGTGGGTGACTGACAGTATTAGCTGCCCTGGCTCGTCTGTGGCCAGTCATGATAGTCGATAATTGGGCCCATATCACCATCATCTACTAGGACGCAACGGTCGACAATCAGTAGCTTAACACTCGTCACCATAATAGACCACCCTCTCGGAGGGAGAACATGACCACACCTAGAGACTTAGCTAACCCTGAAACCAAACTCGGCCTTAGGTTGGATACTACCCCGAGGATAACCTAGCTTCATTTCGCTTAGGAAGTAGAGAGTGAACAAGCTCTCTAGAGACACAATTAAGACTTTGGAGTAATTCCCCGTTATATCCGATTTAACATTAATGTTAATATTAGAGCAAATAAAACAATAACAATAACAATAAATAATAATGATATTGACAACGATATTAACGATAAGGTTATAGACGATATTATTAATAATGATGATAATAGTGATAAAATAATATATTTATAAGTATTTAATCCCATTTTCAAACACACAGCCGAATGCCACTACAAATAACCCCATCTTGAGCACCCATACTCTCTAGAATAACACACACACACACACTGGACACGTTCAATATTAAGCCAATATTAATCAAAATAATAATATTATTTGCTCCTATTATACTAACAATAATAAAACCAATAAATATATATATATATATATATAAACTATGCCCACATCCCACAATCACCCCAGCACGTTACAAAACAGCACCCCCTGCTCGCTGCACACACACACCTGCACCTACATGAACATATATATATATATATATATATATAAATCAGCACCCACACTTAAAACACTCACAGCGAGCACCCCTTGGAAAATAACAGTAAAATTCCTCATAGTGGCCTACCCGAGAGCTGCTATACAGAGAATAACCATATATATCTATATATATATATATCTACATACCGCACCCACACCCCCACACCCCCACTGCAGTGGCCATTCTCTTTAACATAATTTGGACTCACTCTCACACATAGTAACTTATCTCAATCCTAAGATGCTACCTGCTTGCCGTACACTTGCGTGTATACATATATATATATATATATATATCTACTTCACAGAAAATATAACAGCAAGATAGAGGATGAGAGCTTGCCTGAACAGCTTGTCGGAACCGAATCGGAACAGCAGCTGCGACACACCCTCGATCCCCTCTGCTTCGCTGCTGCTTCTTTGTTTTTCTTCCCCTGTTTTCTGCTTAGCCGAGATCCTCTCTTCTTCTACCCACACTCTCTCTCTCTCTCTTTCCACTCACTTATCCACTAAACTCACCGCCTCAATTTGCTTTACGTAGTGGCTTAGGAACTTGGTAGCAGATGGCGTGAGGTCAGTTGGGCAAAGAAGGTGTTTGCACTGCTTATCTCCCTCTAGCAGTGCTATTATAACATTATTAATAGTAATAATAATAGTAGCTATAATAATAACAACATTAATTATGATAATTATAGTTATAGTTATTTTATAATCATACTAGTATTATTAATAATAGTGAATATTTGTTAATAACAGTAAGTAATGCTATTAACAACAATAATAATATTAATAATAACACCAATAATAGTAATGTTAATAATAATAAAATAATAGTAAGAATACCAACATTAACAATAATATTAAGAATATTAATAATAATAATACTAATAATAATATGTGTATAATAGTAATAATATAATCATAATACAATGATAGTAGTAATACTAACAATAATAGAGATAATAATAACAATAATATTAATAATATCCTTGCTAAGGATAACAATGATAATATTATTAAATATAATAACAATATGATCCTAGTGTTGAGGACACTAACGATAGCATTTAAAATTTAAATAGAATCCTGCTAGACTTCCAATTAGGAGCACTAACACATCAATCCTCGAGGCATACGCAACACATTAAAAAGGAAATTTGGGTCATTACACAATAAGTCCTGGGTCGAAGACGTCATGACGAGGTCGCATGTCTTTGTGACTGGGCTAGGTCATGGGAAGTCTTGAGCTGTGAGACATGTTGCCAGGCTACTCAACTCGCATCACGAAGAGATGGTGAATTTATCAGAAATGATTAGAGGAAAAGTCAATCTTCTTAATCTAAAGCAAACCAGATCCCTGATAATGCAGAATATATTCTCGATTTTATGGAGCTGATAAGAAAATATTATCTTTATGATATTATCTTTCTATTTTGAATTTTATGAAAATTGTAAACACTCCACACTATAAATAGGGGTCAAAAACCCATCGTATGGGCATGATGAATAAGATACTATTACTCTACCGGAATAACTAGAGAACAGTCGTGGACTAGGCATCATTTTGTCCTAACCACGTAAAATCTTACTATGTGCAACTTGTTATTTGTTCTATTTGTTTCTTTCTTTTACACTTGTATTTATTCTCTCAGTACGGGCCAACGGATCATGATCGACTAATTCCGAACGTTGACATTATCCTTAATTTTTTTCTAAATTGTTTGTATTTCTTGTAATGGCTTGCTAGGTTTGTGTCATAAGGTGTTAGTGCTTCCACAAGAATTTTTGGCTTCCGTGAAAAAGTTTATTCCTCATGAAACGTGCACAATTATATTCATAAGTCGAGTCACCTCCACTTCATGGAGGGTAGGAGAAAGACTACTTTGTCACGAGGTGGACTCTTATGCACAAACTTCCCAAGGTATCTTACTTGGATTAGGCTTTCTACTTCTTCCTTTAAATGATAAAAATCTCTGGTATGTTGTTCATATCCGTTATGGACAATAGTCACCATCTTTCTTGTGGCGTTTGCATCCATTTTTCAAGTGTTTAGGCCATGTGATCACATTTGTATGCTCTATTAACATGATAGCTTCTCTATGTGTAATGCTTATTGGGATGTACCTAGGTGTCTATCAAGCTCACGCCCCCTCGGCTTCTTATTGCTTTTCGCAGCTATCTCTTCTTGTCCCTTTGTCTTGTAGGTATGTTCTAATTTATATTTGGCATGCTTAACCGCCTCTACATGTATAAATTTCTTAGCTCTTGGTTGAAGTCCATTGGTGAGTATTGCTGATAGAGAGAGAAATATATCTTTTTAAAAAAAAGGGACCATTTCATTAATGAGTATTGCAATATGGTTTGAATTAAACATATAAATAACTTTTAGTATAATAAGGAGTGGATATCATTATTAAATGTTAAGAATAATCGAGATGAATAATCCACAATACGTTATACTATAAATATGTTCCTGGCCATAGAGTTCCTAACTCGGATAGTAGCAACTCGCAAAGGCCGACACATCGTCTTCCTTCTTGTTTGGTATGAGATACTAAAAGATAAGGTTGGGAAGTCTCATGCCATTTTATATAAGATATAGAGAGAAGATGAGTGGGTGCTCGTTATCGGAACTAGTTCATTGAATGAGACTATTAATATTGAATCACATGGGTTTTATCTCACTGGTCAATTATTCAATATTAGTTACAGATTTGCAATTAGTCCTTAGACCTGAGATGACATGGATATCTTTGTGTTGGTGGATTAGGATATCAATGATATTATATGGTTGTCCTAATCAGGGATAACCATACGTATCAATGTGCCTAGTTTAGTGACATATGGGGTATGTATGCATCAGATATGGAATCTATCACCTCGAGATATACGAGGAGGATATCCTATGCGATCCAATGATCACTTGACGATAAATTCTTGGCCGAGGTAATATAACGATGGAATATGGATTCTGTAGAGGTTGTGTCATATTAGTCAAGTATGATTATTGGATTTGATCATATGACGAGATCAAGAGATTTGACTTGTTCACCGTGATCTCATATCTTGTCGGATATAGAATGATAAATGGACCGTATTACATGGTATCGTAGTGTAAGGTTCACATTACCTGCTTCACTTTAAATTGGGTAATCATGACATATTACTAGATGCCAGTCATGATTTATGAGAATTAATAACTGATTAATTCTCATTGTCAATTTAATTATGAACCCAGAAAGTGCCACCCAATAAGAAATCGTTTTAAAGAGAAATGGTGCAATTATTTATTAGATAAATAAATATAATTAAATAATTAATATGTTAATTATTTAATGATTAAATTGGATCAGGCTTCTTGCTAGCACATCAAGCCTAGCCCAATGGAACCTGAGGTTTCAAGATTTGTTTATAAATAGGCGTTAAACCCTGAATCCAAAAAATACAATAAGTTGAATCCAGGACAAAAAATTTAGAGAAATTTTTCGTGCCCTTTTTCTTCTCGAATCTTTTGAAAATTTGACTATTTCAGGTGGATGGACTCGGCATCTCACATGTGGGGGATTTTAAGGCTGGTTATCAACTTTGGTTTCGATTTTATTTATGAGGTAATTCCCGTTTTACATTTTGATTAAACTGTATGATTTGAAAAATGCGATACCAGTTTAAAAAATTAGATTTTTGTTTTCACTGCGTATTATTGGATCATATTTTCTAACAGTTGTTTCAGAGCCATCATTTTTCAAACTTACAGTTTTCGTTTGTGTGATTGTTGGATTATGGCTTTCGTGTTTTTGAAAAATCAAAAAAGCATTTAATATATATGTGATATATGTTCGGTTTTGCGGGAAAAAAAAAAACCCAGTTTGTGGTTGCAGGGAAGACAGAAGGCTGCTGCCGACGGCGTGCAAGGCAGATTCAATTTGCCGCTGCTACTTAGTGACTCTGATCGCTGTCGCTGTTAATGGGTGCTAATGAAAGGCGATGGCCACGGGCTACGATGGCTATTGGCAAGATCAACCAGGTAGAGTTCTCGTTCAACGCTAGCGCCGCGTGACCCCGCCGACCCGATGGCTGGCGGATCAAGGCTGGCATAACAATTGTTCGTATTTATCAGTCGGTGGGTAGACTAGGGTTGATAACTCATCACCCCCTACGAGTTCGACATCCTGGAGCACGAGTGGTCGTCCGTGAGCCATGCACGCAACAAGACCAAGTAAGGCTCACAGGGGCACGGGTAACACTTCGAGGTTCACCTTGATCCGTGACCACGACCAGTTGACAAAATGAGGCATATTTTTGAAATCAATTCCTTTATTTCAGGTATGCAGCACAAGAACCCACCAAGCGCCCGAGGAAAGAAATGATCTAGAGGCAACGTCTGAAGTGGGGTGGACGAGCAAACATCGCTGCACAAGTAGGGACACGATTAACCCGCACTCACATGTCGTGACATCTGCTTTGAAACAACTCCACTCGACTTGTCGCATCCCCGTCAGCAATTAAGCTCGACGAAAGTGCAAAACAACAGGCATGGCCGAGCAAGCACCACTTGGCATGGAAGGAAAATATCCTAAGACAACAACCATAGAAGTGATTTGAAGGAAGCCACGTGGCTCCACGATGCAAGCATAATGTGGGCCACCCACATGGAAAAGCAACCAGAGCTTTACCCCAATAATAGCATGGCACGCCTTAATGAGGCTTAACGCGTTACTACGTCATCCATTCAACTTATACATTACTGCAAGAAACCCATGGTAGCTTTTTGCACACCCTGCAACATCCCTTCCAATGTTGTTATGCGAGCAACCAAGCTCAAGTAGGCCCAACTGCCCACAACATCTTTGGAATAGCGATTGGAACCAATCTCCCCATCCGTCTCTTGTAGCTTGTCCGAGAGAGCAATAGGGTCGTTCAACTAGGCAACGAGCATGCCTACATGAGGCCCAACACATCACGATGCTATTCGTTCTATTTCGCATGGTCTTGCTGCATCCCTTCTAGCATCATGATACAATCGACAAAGTGTGAGCAATGCCCGTACGCAAGCATGACCAGCTCCCATGCACGTCTATGTTAGCCACTAGCACCGAAATGGATGATCGAAAGAAATCACTCCCCTCCCTACTGTTGGTTCATAATGATGGCAAATATATCCCAAGATGGGGGGTGAATTGGGATTTGTATAAATTTTCGATAATTTAAAACTTTGTTTGATAGCAGAACACTATGTTTCAAAATATAGGATATATGTTTCGAAATAAACCTTTCTGTTAAGTAGGTTTTGAAATCTACTGTATATGTTTTGAAATATACCTTACTATTTTGTTAGTTTCGAAATATAGATTGTATGTTTCGAAATATACTTTTCCGATTTGCTTGATTCGAAATCCTTTAGCTTGTATTTCAAAATAATGATCTTTGACAAAGATGATTTACATAAGTAAGAATATACCAAAGGTGTTTGTATATCAAAGATATGCTTATATGAATATGTAGAAGTTTATGCTCGAGAAAACTATTTTAGTCTTTGATAACAAAACTTATGAAAGCATATGCAATAGGCAATAATGATAAGAGAAAGCTAAAGAACACTTGCACACAAGATGTATAATGGTTCGGCACCCCACCTAGTCCATTACCTTCAAGCTTACCCATTTGAAGGATTTTCAATCCCAATCACTTTTATTAGTGATCCATAACAAGGGTTTCACCACTGTTCACCTTAAAACCTTACAAAGTGAGTTTTTACAAGCCTAACTCAAACCTAGCACCAAGTGAGTTTTTACGAGCTTAACTGAAACCTTACACCAAATGAGTTTTAAGGCTAAACTTGAATCTTTGACACAATGAGTTTTAGGCTCAACTCAAACCTTTACACCACAATGAGTTTTAGGCTAAACTTAAACCTTACAACAATCAAGATAAATAAAGTTTTATCTTTTATAACCCAATGAGCAATAAATGCCTTACCAGTGGATGTACAAACCTTTGTACCAGCTTAAGATGAGGAGAGCTAGAGAGGATATAACTTCTTGCTTTTCCTTCTCACTTTCAATGCACAAGAATAAGATGTGTGTGGATCTTCTTTGAAAGCTGAAACAAACATTTTAATCACCTCTTGTGCTTGAGTGTGTCTCTCTAGTGTGTGCTCTCTTGTTGTATCTTGTTCGTGCTCAATCAATCTTTTCTTGTCTTCAAATACCTGCTATTTATATCAAGAGATAGAAATTTGGCCATTTATAGCCGTTAGAGACAAGACGGAAAAGTAGGTTTCAAAACATACTTAATAGGTTTTGAAACATCATAGAAATACACTAAGGTTTCAAAATATAGACAACAGGTTTTGAAACATACAGCCTTTTACAGCTAGACAAGCACTTCGAGACAGCATATAATGGGAGATAGAATCTAAAGAATCTTATGGGCACAAAGATTAAATAAAGGTCTCTTTCAAATTTGAATTTGAATCCTCAAAGCATGGGGAATGCATTAAACAAATGAGAGAGAAGCTTTTAGATAGATACAAAAATATAAAGCAAAAGCATATCGATTTTGAATAATCTACTGACAGAATGTCAGAGGTTTCGAAACATAGAATGGAGGTTTCGAAACATACTTCAAAAACTTGATTCAAAACATACGCATCTCAGATTTAATAAAATGCTCTACTAACAAAATTGTTAGAGGTTTCGAAAGATGAAATATATATGTTTCGAAACATAGTTCAAAACTTGGTTTGAAAACATATGCATAACATGAATGTTTCGAAATAGCATACACAGAAAACATTGAAAACGTTTTCAAAGGGGTTTCGAAACGTGACAGATTTTAGAAAGATTTAGCATGTATACATCACAACGTATTTACATAAATGTAAATAACAAAGTAAATGTCCATATTTTCTTTTATTTATATTTTACCTTCCATTTACTTTAATACATAAATGTAAATAACAAAGTACCCTCTATTTGGATTCAACAAAAATATCTAGAAAATCAAAATCCATAACTATAAGAAAGTAGAATTTGGGTTTTAGCACAAATTCAGAATTTTGCAATATTACCACCTCCAAAATATATACTTTCTATTTAATGAAAAATTTATTAAAATTTGTTTTAACACCAATGGATATTAGATATCAAAATACCGGGAGATAGTTTTCCAAAATGAAAACATTTTCTTATATGTCTCTTTATTGGTTTTGAAATCTTGATACTTGAACTTCATTTGGTTTTCATTTCTCAAAGATACGCTTGATATTGAAATTGATATATGTGGAAAACCATACACTTGATTCATGACTTAGGGATTAAACCAATAGATGTTTTTCATCATTAAAACTGATATACAAAAGTACAACAACACCTACTACCTCGCACGGGAAACCCGAGGCCCTTTGAGCCAAGCCATGATTGAAGCACTCCCACACGACGCTAAATGCATCACGACACTGTCGGTTTTGCTTCGCATGGTCTTGTGGAATCCCTTTCGGCATCGTGATGTGATCGGCCATTGCGCAGGCACACTCTCAGGCAAAGCCCTACCAACCCCCAGGCACGTCACGCACTGGGTAGCAATGAGGTTGTTTCATTCAATAGCCCTACCAACCCTCAGGCACACCATTGGCCTATGAATGCCATTTCAGGACTCGACCGGTTAGCTTGTTGCCCAATGGCATTGCACCACCATTGGGCATTGTGGCATCAATCATTTCGAGGGACTCCCACCACCTCGCAACATGTGATTCATGGAAACACACAAAGCTAGCGCTTGGCACGAAGAGCCCTTTAAATTTAAGAGATCAGGTGCTCGGTCAGGGGGTCGCCGGAGGCCGGTGGCTAACAATGGAAAGGGGGCGATGGCCAACAATGGCAGGGGAGGCGCCAACCACCGCGACCTTCGATGAGCACCTGGATATACTTGCTGGCCCAAGAACATGTGCATGGCATTGGTGCTGCTTGCTCATGTGCCTAGGCTCCCCATCTTGCTTACTACCCACTTCCCTTTATTTATTATTTTGATGTGATTTTTTTCCCAGAACCAAGAAATAATTCAAGAAACTCTAGGAAAAAATATAACCAAATTTTGATAATTGGAAATATTTTTTTTTGATTTAGTTACAAAAATAATTATTAAAAAATTACCTAAATTACGAAAAATGTAGAAAATTATGCAGAATGCTTCTGGAAAATTAGTAGATGACTCCCAAAAATATTTGGAAGAGAAATGGGAACCAATCAAGCTAGGCGACCTGCTCGCTTGCACTTGACAACAACAGGGTTGTTCAAACAAGTTGCGAGCATGCATGCATAAGGCCTAACGCATCACGACGCAATTCGTTCCATTTTCACTTAGTCTTGCATCATCCATTCTAACATCATGATACGAGTAGCTAAGCGTGAGCATGTCCACGCGCAAGCTCGAGTAGCCCCATGCACATCTCGTGCTAGGCAACAGTCAACGGGGAAGTGGTTCCCCTCAACAACCCATGTTTTTAGCCAACGATGGTGGCGACACCATTGGCCTAACATGCCACTTCGGGACCCAACTGGTCAGCTTGTTGCCCAACGATGTCGCATTGCATTTGGACTTTGTGGCATCAATCGTTCTGAGGGACACCCACCACCTTTGGCAACACGAGGTCCATGGTAACACACAAAGCGATCGCTTGGCATATAAGGGCCCTTTAAATTTATGAGATCGAGCGATTGGCCGGGGGGTTGCCAGGGGCAATGGGGGGCTGGGGGCAGCGACTAACAATGGCAAGGGGGGCCAACCACCACGATTGCCGACACACCAAGGCATGTTGGGCAAGCTTGTTGTGCCTATGCGTGGCCATGTAACATGCACATGCACATGGCCTGGCATAGGCACTGCTTGCCTAGACGCCCCATGCTGTTGACTACTTACCACCCTTATAGTAGCATTTTGAGCAATCATTTGAGTGACAGGAGGAAACATTGGAATTTTTGAGGAGTTATAATGGGGGTTTTAAAAATAAGTACTTATTGTTTTGATGTGATTTTTTGTAAAAAGCCAAGAAATAATTCAAGAGACAGTGGTAAAAAAATGAAACAATTTTGAGAACGAGAAGTATTTTTTTAATTTATTTACAAAAATAATTATTAAAATTTCTCATAAATTACAAAAAAATGCAGAAAATTATATGGAAAGCTTTGGAAAATTAGTAGATGTCTCCCAAAAATATTTGGGATTAGATTTACTTAATTTTATGATTGGAAAGAAGTAACAAAAAATAGAGAAAAAAATGAAAATATAAAATAATTGACTAAAAATATTTAAAAATTCCCAAAAATTAATAAACTTGATTTGAGTTGAAGAAGTGAATGTGAATATTGAAATATGAACTGAGTGCATGGAGATTCCTACATTTATGTTGGGCGAATATAAAAAAAGTGATAAAAAAAGTGATGAATTTACTTGTGCGATGGCTATAAGGCATTTGGACACATCTTGAGATGCTTGTGTGAATAACATATAGTTTAAAAGATTGGAAATCCATTTTCTCCCATTCAAAAAGCTGTTCGGAGTCAAAAAAAGGTTTGGAAAAATGAAAAAAGGAACCTCATTTTGCAAAAAATGATCGTTTTTAGGAAGGATGGACTTTAGCCTTTGATGTGGCAATGGAGGGCCCTCGGGCGTGTGGTGTCGCACAAGCCTTGCCATCTGCACGTGCGTAGAGCCAAGGTAGGCCTGACGCCTGCCAGTGAGCGAGGGCCTTCAAGGCATGCAAGCCCATGCGCTTGTAGTTGCATGCTCGAGGATTGCCATCGTCCCTATCCATGCCCCATTGATGGGCAGAATTCTTCAACTTGTCGGGGAAGGTGCGAGAATGGCTAAGTCGGGGCGTCGTTCTCTTCTCGTAGACTCGGGAGTTGAAGTTATAATTTAGCAAATGAGCAAAGGCACTCCATGCTGTTGACTGCCCACCAACCAAGAGTGGCCATGCACCACCACCACCCATAGAATCAAGAAAGAAAGAGCCTTAGTTCCAATGTCCAGTAAGTGCGAAAATTTGAGGGCATATTAAATCATGGATAGGAATTCAAAGGACATTGTCTACGATCTCTAGTTCATTGAAATGGTTAAAGAAGAAGGCTCGAGGGACATCTTGGCTGTTCAAAGCTAAGAGGATTGCTCTTGCTTGAGTTATCTACCTCATTTGGTCAGTAAGGAATTGTCTCATTTTTTAAGACCATAGACTTCTTGTGGATTGTATTGTTAAAAGAGTTAAAACACATGTATACAGGGTTATTTTCTCTTTGTATCCTGATATGCCCTGTAAACATGGAGAATTACAAGACCTAAAAAAGTTGTGAGACATGGACATAAATCCCAAAGGCCCAACAGGTTGTAGGAGATCAAGGAAATAAGCTGAAGGAGCAAGAGGTCGAGCCGAGACCAAGTGGGGAGGGCCCACTCGGTTATGCCTAGTGGGTACAACACTGTTTTGGTTTTTCAGGCATAACTTTCTCATATGATCTCCGATTGAGATGATTAAAAGTCTTATGGAAAGATAAGATAATTATCTACAACTTTCCTGTATTAAGTTTTAAGAGATTCGAGCTGAATCAAGGTGTAAATCGGGTATGAAGTTGATATACCTGCACTATAAAGGCTCAGAGTCAAGTATTGAAGGAAGATGGATCCGAACTAAGACAAAAGCCAAAAAGAAGGCATGAACAAGTGGCCCCCCACTTGGTCATGACCGAGTGGCCCCCCACTCATTCATGACCGAGTGGCCCCTCACTCGATCATGGGGAGACCAATTTTCCACAACTTTTCATGACCCCACTCAGTTATGCCGAGTGGGTACGATACTACCTTAGTGTTTCGGCCATAACTTTCTCATAAAAACTCCGATTGAGCTGATTAAAAGTCCTATGGAAAGCTAAGATAATTATCTACAACTTTTGTGTTTTAGATTTTGAGATATTCAAGCTGAATCAATGTGAAAATTGGGCTTGAAGTTGAGATATGGGAACCACTCAAAACTAAGCCAAGGAAAAGGGTAAAAGAAGGCATGATCGGGTGGCCCCCTACCCGATCATGACCGAGTGACCCCCCACTTGGTCATGACCGAGTGACCCCCCACTTGATCATGGTTGAGTGGGTTTGGGCCAATCTCTCCTCTTTTCCCTCTCGGATGGGCCGCGAAATCATCTAAATAGACCGCGAGATTCTCGCCCTAATTCTCGCACGTCTTCTCTCTCTCCTCCGCTATAAACATGAGACCATGCCTTTATCACAAGGTACGCAATTTTGAGTAATTGAAGTACAATTTTCTCATTTTCTCTCGAGATCTGACTTAAGCATCGGAGGGTTTGCGCGGGAACCCCCACTCGCGTCCTAATGGTGCTCTCGTTTTGTAGGCTACTCATTATCCTCAGGTCTCTCAGTCAGCGTGGCCACTTGTCACCCTCAGGCCACTCGGTCACCTTGGCCACTCGGTTAGCAAGGCCACTCGTCACCCTCTGGTCACTCGGTCAGCAAGGCCACTCGTCACCCTTAGGTCACTCGGTCATTTTGGGCCACCAGATCATCAGTCTTATCAGACCATCAGCCCTATCAGATTACCAGATCTGGACCTCTACCAAATCTAATTGCTCGTCAAGATTCTCATCAGTGAAGACACGACTCCCAAGACCCTTGTGTCTGTCCGCAATTAAAAATAGATTGTTGTATTTTGGCAACAACAATTGACGTCATCTGTGGGAAATGCAAGACAAAAATTCAACTTAAGAATGGAAAACACTCATGGACACCGACGAACTCTCTCTCAAGGCGTAGAAACACGCCTACCACCACGAAACTCTTAACAATAGGGAGCTCCTCCCATTATTCCCAATTCTCACCCACAAGGAGCACCTCCGCCCCCTCATAATGCTCAACCCCAAGGAGGTGATCACTCTATTTCCCCAAGCCAGCAGGTGGGGAACCAATTAGTCCTACCTCCACTTAACATCGGCTCAGGGCCAGTTCCTATTGATCAAGCTGGGACTTCACGACAGCCACCGCGTATCATCTCGTGGGAAGAGTATGAAGCATTGAGACAACAACACGTTCAGGGCATGCAGGCACTTCGAGACATGGCTGGTATACTCCAAGGTATGATGCCTAGAGGGACGTTGCCCGATACCTTGAAAAAGTTTATGCCACCACCTGAGCCTCAGCCCGAGGTGGGAGTTGATTCTTATCAAGAGGCCACACCCGATTCTCATTCCCGATCCACTCCTCATCGGGAGGATAGATCACCACCACCAAGGAAGAATCCTCATGCCTTGCCCCAAAGAAATGAGAGCCCACGAAAGGAAAATAGGGCTAGAAGCGCCCAAAGACGGAGATACCATGAAACTGGGGCCAGTACGCCAACAAGACATGATAACCAAACAACAGCAAGTATACGAGATGACATGAAAAGGGTAGTTGAAGAAGTACTTGAACAAAAGAAATTGATCCCAGCCACGGAGGAGCAACAACGTAGAAAATGTCTGTTTACTACAGATTTATTGGATAAGCCACTGCCTAGAAAATTCAAGATGCCTCAAATCACCCCCTATTCCGGCAAGGATGATGCCTATGATCACATTCAAAGATATGAGTCGTTGATGATATTGCACGGATGGGACGATGACATAATGTGCCGAGCTTTCTCCTTAACTCTATCAGGGCATGCCCAGACATGGTTCAACAGTTTACCTGAGGCCTTTATCTCTTCATTCAGTCAGCTCAGAATGGAATTTGTTAAGGCATTTATGATTAATAGTCGAAGAAAAAAGGACGCCACATATTTGCTCAGTATTCGACAGGGGAACAAAGAAACTCTGCGTCAGTATGTGGATAGATTTCGGAACGCCACCCTCGAAGTTCATGATTTACCAATTGCAATGGCAGTGTCTGCTATGTTACACGAAACACGACTAACTCCCTTGTAAGAATCATTATCTTTGGACCCACCAACATCCCTAGCAAATTCGTTTACTAGAGCAAATAAGTACGTGCTCCATATGGAAGTTATGAGAGCTGTAGGTGGGAATGAGGGTAGAGAGCGAAAAATGAAGGAAAGCGATGTTGAAGAAGACTCCAGGCGGGTTAGGAGATCAGATATACCTCAACCTCAGTTCCACCATTACACCAAACTTCTCCAACCTTGGTCAACCATACTTGCAGCCATCGAAGGGTCAGGTCTCATTAGACTCCCGAAAAAGGTTGACCATCCCATGGGGAAAAATAGAGAAGAGTATTGTAGATATCACAGAACCAGTGGTCATTGCACTGACCAGTGCCAGGAGTTAAGAGATCAGATTGAGATGCTAGTTCGTGAAGGACATCTTCAAAGGTACGTACAAGTCAAAGATAGTGAGCCTCAAAGAGGAGAAGATAGACAAGAAAAGCGGGGGAGATCAAATCAGAGATATCAAGAGAGAGGAAGGGATTACGGAGAGAATCCACCTCTAGACAATGAACCAGTTCATGAGCCCATACATGTCATCTCATGCGGTGAAACTATGGCAAGAGACTCCTCATATTCCATCAAGACAAGCCACGAAAGGACATGCCCTTAGAAGAAGGCAGTCATCCACCATTAATGCCCTAAAAGAGAAAACTAGGAGCAAAATTTAGACACATTGAAGAGAGCCTATGTTAAAAAACGAGAAACTAAACATTTCGTGCTCAGAGGCAACAATAAGACCCAAAATGAAACAATGGATGTACTCACTTATGTAAAAAAATGTAAGCGTTTTCATTACACATTGCTTTGTGAAAGTTTGTTTGCTATGCTCTGCTTACAGGAAAAAAAAACTCAAGCCCGTTGCCCCGCTCATGGCCCAGCAACGAGGGAAAAAAAAACTCAAGCCCATTGCCCCACTCACAGCCCGGTAACGAGGGAAAAATAAACTCAAACCCATTGCCCCGTTCACAGCCTGGTAATGAGATAAAAGTACATTCAAACTCATTGCTCCACTCATAGCCTGGCAATGAGGTAAAAATACATTCAAACCCATTGCCTCGCTCACAGCCCGGCAATGAGGTAAAAGTACATTCAAGCTCGTTGTCCCGCTTATAGCCCGGCAACGAGGGAAAAATAAACTCAATCTCGTTGCCCCGCTCACGGCTCGACAACGAGGGAAAAATAAACTGAAGCTCGTTGCCCCGCTCACGGCTCGGCAACGAGGGAAAAATAAAATCAAGCCCGTTGTCCCGCTTATAGCCCAACAACGAGGTAAAAGTACATTCAGACCCATTGCCCCGTTCACAGCCCGGCAATGAGGTAAAGTGCATTCAAACCCATTTCCTCGCTCACGGCCTGGCAATGAGGTAAAAGTACATTCAAGCCCGTTGTCCCGCTTATAGCCCTGTAATGAGGTAAAAGTACATTCAGACCCATTGCCCTACTCACAGCCTAGCAATGAGGTAAAAGTACATTCAAGCCCGTTGTCCCACTTATAGCCCAACAACGAGGTAAAAGTACATTCAAACCCATTGCCCTGCTCACGGCCCAGCAATGGGGTAAAAGTACATTCAAGCCCATTGTCCCGCTCATAGCCCGACAACGAGGTAAAAGTATATTCAAGACTGTTGCCCCGCTCATAACCCGACAACGAGGTAAAAGTACATTCAAGCCCATTGTCTCGCTTATGGCCCGACCACAGGAGAAAAAACAAACGCAAGCTCATGGTCTCGCTTAAAGCCCAACAACAAAGGAAAAGTAAATGCAAGCCTATTGTCCCACGGATAACGCAATAACTGGGAGCAGAATCAAACTCATTGTTCAATGCATAGTTCGACATTTATGGAAAGCGAACTTACTAGTATATCTACCTTATACTTCTGCAAAGGAATTGAAAATCACTAGAGCCCATAAATTTAAAAGCACGGTGTGCGAACAAGCTCGAGAGGATGTGTAGAAGATGAAACAGCTAAAAGAGAAGTAATGTTCAAAAGTTTACAGGACAAGATACTCTTTCACCCAAACCTTTCAGCTAAAAGAGTAGGGAGCAATTGATGTGCCCTACAAACTTGGAGAATTATAAGACTTAAAAAAGTCGTGAGACATGGACATGAAGCCCAAAGGCCCAACAGGTTGTAGGAGATCAAGGAAATAAGCTGAAGGACCAAGAGGTTGAGCCGAGACCAAGTGGGGAGGGCCCACTCGGTTATGCTGAGTGGGTACGATACTATTTTGGTTTTTCAGGAATAACTTTCTCATATGAGCTCCGATTGAGATGATTCAAAGTCCTATAAAAAGATAAGAGAATTATCTACAACTTTCATGTTTTCAGTTTTAAGAGATTCAAGCTGAATCAAGGTGTAAATCGGGTATGAAGTTGATGTACCTGCACTATCAAGACTCAGAGTCAAGTATTAAAGGAAGATGGATTCGAACCAAGACAAAAGCCAAAAAGAAGGCATGAATGAGTGGCCCCCCACCCGGTCATGGGGAGAGCAATTTTTCACAACTTTTCATGACCCCACTCAGTTATGTCGAGTGGGTACGACACTGCCTTAGTTTTTCAGCCATAACTTTCTCATACGATCTTCGATTGAGCTGATTCATAGTCTTATGGAAAGTTGAGAGAATTATCTACAACTTTTGTGTTTTGGGTTTTGAGAGATTCGAGCTGAATCAATGTGAAAATCAGGTTTAAATTTGAGATATGGGAACTACTCAAAACCGAGACAAGGAAAAGGGTAAAAGAAGGCATGATCGGGTGGCCCCCCACCCGATCATGACCGAGCGGGCCCCCCCACTCGGTTATGGTCGAGTGGGCTTGGGCCAATCTCTCATCTTTTCCCTCTCGGATGGGCTGTGAAATCATCGAAATGGGCTGCAAGATTCTCGCCCTGATTCTCACACGTCTTCTTTCTCTCCTCCGCTATAAATATGAGACCATGCCTTCATCACAAGGTACGCAATTTTGAGTAATTGAAGTACAATTTTCTTATTTTCTCTCGAGATCTGACTTAAGCATCGGAGGGTTTGCGTGGGGACCCCCACCCGCGTCCTAATGGTGCTCTCGTTTTGTAGGCCACTCGTCATCCTCAGGTCACTCGGTCAGCGTGGCCACTCGTCTCCCTCAGGCCACTCGGTCAGCAAGGTCACTCATCACCTTCAGGTCACTCGGTCATTTTGGGCTACCAAATCATTTTGGGCCACCAGATCATTTTAGGTCACTAGATCATTTTGGGCCACCAGATCATCAGCCTTATCAAACCATCAGCCCTATCGGATTACCAGATCTGGACCTCTACCAAATCCAATTGCTCGTTAAGATTCTCATCAGTGAAGACACAACTCCCAAGACTCTTGCGTCTGTCCGCAATTAAAAATAGATTGTTGTATTTTGGCAACAATATATCCTAATATTCTATCCCAATTTGTGGCCCTAGTTAGAGGAATTTAGCATTGGTTAGTTGGTGCTCTTGGTTTGCCTGGGTACACCCAGAGTATTTGTATTGTTCATCTTGATCATTAATACATATTTATATTTGATAAAAAAGAAAAGAAAAAGAAAGAGCTCTACTGCAGAGGCTCTATCACAGATTTCAGATGGGCTAATGAAGTGCTGGTCGTCTGATTGGTGATTCGCGAGACTACGGCGGTCTGGTCGTTCTTGCGTGATAAGTTTGTTCACTATGTTTGAGGGCTGGAGTTTCTGATTGCAGAGTGGATTTCACTAACGGAGGTGTCCGATTGGAGTCTGATTACGGAATAGGGGACGCGATTGGATTGGTTTCGGTTGGGGCTCCTGCGATTGGAGTCCGACTCTACTATCAAGTCTGGTTCATCCCTAGCTTTGATTCAATGGCTGTTTAGCTAGAAAGTTGTTGCTCGTGTGTGTGGTGAGCTCTTGTTAACTTCATCTGATCTGAAGTTGGGTATGTTTGTGTATTATTTGCTCTGGTAGGTTCATTCTTACTGCATCTTTGATGGTCGCTTGATTTGCTGGTGGTCCGTGCGTGGTGGGATCAGAAGCTGGTCGGTGTGATTTCATTTCGGTGCAAGAGTTGTGCAGGTTGATTCTCCGATTTGGAGTCCTGCTCGCAGGGCTTCCGATTGGGGTTCTGTTAGCAAGTGCTGCAGCGGGTTGGTTCTCGCATTTTTCTGTCTCTGTGTGCGCAAGTTTGATTCTGCGTGGAGTCTTGGAAGGCAGACTAGCTTTGGACGGAAGCACGTGGGGGAGACACGTGCTGGAAGGCAGGGTGGGGCTAGAAGGCAAGGCTCACGACATGGCCGAACAGAGCTTGGAAGGAAGACACATCCTGTAAGGCAGACCAGCTTTGGAAGGCAGTACGTGGGGGAGACACGCGCTGGAAGGCAACAGTGGGCTGGAAGGCAGGGTGTGGCTGGAAGGCAAGGCTCTTGTCATAGCCAAATAGAATTGATTGTGCTCTAGGATGTTTTGGATGTGCTGGTTTTTATTTCTGATTTTAAGCTGCCAAGTTGGATTGCTGAAACATTTGTTTCCAGTAGCAGTTCATTTTGGAGGCTCTACTTGCGGGCAGTGCTGTCTGATTGGGGTTTCTTTCCATTGGGCTACTGGCTGCAGATGTCTTAAGGGTTCAAGTCATGTAGCAGGTAGGGGTTTCGGATTTGGGTTTCTGTTCGCTGGTTGGATATTCTCGATCGTGGATTTTCTGTTGGATGTCTTTTTGGCGGATTGGGGGATCCGATTGGTCTTTATTGGCTGGGAGTTCTTTGATTGGGACTGTATGCGGGATGGGGGCTTGCAAGCTGAGTCGGAGTTGATTCTGAAGATGGTTTCCCCTACTCTGTATGTGCGGTGTCTTTGTGTTGTGTTTGCTGGATTTATGGATTCCAGCAGTGTTTTATATTAAGGCAGCTCTCAGTTGATTTCTTTGATTGGAGCTCTTCTCGCGGGTTGAATTTTCAGTTTTGGAGTGCTGCTGGCTTGTTAAAATCTTGCTGTCACGATGTGCGGTTGGTTCGACATGGCAGGTTGGTCTTTGTCTGACTTGGAGTTCGGCTCGTCAGATTGGCTGGAATTTTGTTGAGTCTTGCATGGATTTAATTTTGATAGTGCTGGAATTTGTGGTTTCATGTGTTCCGCCTTGGGCGGTTAAATGGATTTTGACCGATTGAATCGGCATCTAGTTTAGCTGCCACCAATTGACTGTTCCGGCTGTGATGTGGGGGATCCAGATTGGTAAGTTCAATTGGTGCATGGCAATTTGGTGTTTTCTATTTTCGGGTTCTACAAGTGGGTCTTCAAATTGGTGACCATGATTGGGTTATCATTTGGGCTTCTTCTAGTGGGCCCATTTGGGAATTCTTTTGGGGCTTCATGTTTGGATTCGCTTGTTGCTCGTGGGCCTTCCCAATGAAATTTCTTTTTGGGCTCTGAATTGGTTTCCTACTCGTGGGTCCGTTTTGGACTTGGGAAAAGTCTTAAGAGTTAGAAAGGCTTACTAATGGGGTTATCGAATGGGGGTAAAAAGACGAAATTACCCTGCTCACTTTACAAATTTACAAAATGGGCCACTGCCCTGCTCTCTCATCTCCCCTCCCATGGCCGCCACCTCGCTGCTGCCCTCGCCTCATTGCCGCGCCTCGCTGCCATACCTCCGTCGCCTCGCCTACCATCGCTGCATCCTTGCTAACCGTTGCTACATCTTGAAGATGTACCGACTGTCGGCGAGGTGAGGAGGCGATGGCAGCGGGGCAAGGAAGATGAGGTGAGGGCAACGAGGCGACAACGGCGTGGCAGTAAGGCACGTTGGTAAGGCAAGGGCAGTGACCATGGGAGGGGAGAGGAGAGAGCAGGACAGTGGCCCATTTTGCAAATTTGCATAATGGGTGGGGGCAATTTCGTCTTTTTGCCTCCATTTTGGGTTCCTCCTCACGGTTTCATGATTGTGGGTCCTTCTTCCAACTAGATTCGTTGGTTGTTGTTTGGAAAATTTTAACATATTTGCAAAGTCATAGTTTCTTTGTATTGTATGTTCTAATTCATTGTGTCTTGTGGCCCATAGGCCTTTTGTGTTGGGTCATTTCATTGTATTGTCTTGGGTATGCCCAGTGATATCTTGTACATTTTTTATATATACATATTTACCTTTGATAAAAAAAAAGAAAGAAAGAACTCTCAGACATAATCAATCCTTACTATGTCCCACAACAAAGAATGGCCATGCATCGCCACCCATAGAATCAAGAAAGAGCTCTCAGACATAGGAAGGATTGACAGACGAAGAGGTCTTTCCTTATTTGATTGTATGAGTGGGGGTGCATGGGCGTTTTCCTGTGTTGAGTCGAGTCGAATTAAGCAAGGGTAGGGGGAGGCGGAGAGTTTGGCTCGGTGAGGGGAGGGATGATTCAGAGCGACAAAGGGTTGAATCTTAGTGGATTGTGGCAGCAAGGCTACTCTGCCACTTATAATACCCTGTCGCATATTTAAGTCGTTTACAAAGGATTCTACCCGCCGCTCAGTGGGAATTGTATTGCATGACGGCCTGCACGACTAGTCTGCCGCGGGGGCTATGCTGACGACACGTGCCTTTGGGGATAGGAGGGCCTCTACGGTGGGTTAACAAATGGGCAGTAGGCTCATGCATTGCTTTTAGCCCATATTCTGACTTATAGTCGTTCAGTCATAATCCATCGCGCGGTAGCTTCGCACCACTGACTTTTCAACCAAGCGCAATAACTAATTATGCGAATCAACGGTTCCTCTCGTACTAGGTTGAATTACTATCGCGACACTGTCATCAGTAGGGTGAAACTAACTTGTCTTATGATGGTCTAAACCCAACTCACGTTCCTTATTGGTGGGTGAACAATCCAACACTTGGTGAATTCTGCTTCACAATGAAAGGAAGAGCCGACATTAAAGGATCAAAAAGCAACATCACTATAAACACTTGGATGCCACAAGCCAGTTATCCTTGTGGTAACTTTCTTGAAGGTTTAAAGGATCGTTAGGCCACGCTTTCATGGTTTGTATTCGTACTGAAAATCAGAATCAAACGAGCTTTTACCCTTCTGTTCCACACAATATTTATGTTCTTGTTGAGCTCATCTTAGGACACTTGTGTTATCTTTTAATAGATGTGTCGCCCTAGCTACTCCCCACCTGACAATGTCTTTCCCCTGGATCGGCCCACTGGGGGTGAGCCTTGGGTCCAAAACGAGGGGCAGTGCCCTGCTTCCTATTCACAGAATAAGTAAAATAATGTTAAAAGTATAGGTATTTCACTTTCGCCGTTTTCGGCTCCTACTTATCCTACACCTCTCAAGTCATTTCACAAAGTTGAACTAGAGTCGAGCTTAACAGGGTCTTCTTTCCCTGCTGATTCTGCCAGGCATGTTCCCTTGGCTATGGTTTCGTTGGATAGTAGATAGGGACATTAGGAATCTCGTTAATCTATTCATGCGCGGGGAGAGGGGTGATGGCATGCGTGATGCCTAGGCAAACGTGCCCTCGACTGACTGGCTTCGGGCACAACTTGCATTCAAAGACTCGATGGTTCACGGGATTTTGCAATTCACACCAAGTATCGGATTTCGCTACGTTCTTCATCGATACGACAATTGAGATATCTGTTGCTGAGAGTCTTTTTGTATACAAGTGAAAGACGCGATATCCCATCGCCGCTATTGTAGGGGTTAGGGGAGTGCTCGTTCATTTTGTTTTCTTGGCGTGTCTTGCGCTGGTGTTCATTGTTCATCAAGCGGGAGGGGGGGCACAATTGTTTTGACCAAGAGGCCCTGTCCGCGCGGCCCCTTGCGGTGGGAAGGGGCAGGCACCGTAAGAGGGTCACCCATTCCTAGCTTGTAGAGTTACTAGTCTATGGGTCGTTCTGCTTTTGTAGGGCTCGACAATGATCCTTACCTAGGTTCACCTACGGAAACCTTGTTACAACTTCTCATTCCTTTAAATGACAAGGTTCAGTGGACTTCTCGTGACGTCCCCGGCAGTAAACTGCTCACGTCGTCGTGATTCAAACACTTCACTGGACCATTCAATCGGTGGGAGCGATGGGCAGTGTGTACAAAGGGCAGGGACGTAGTCAACGTGAGCTGATGACTTGTGCTTACTAGGAATTCCATGTTGAAGACCAACAATTACAATGATCTATCCCCATCATAATGAAATTTCAAATATTACCTAGGCTTGTAGGCTAAGGCTATAAACTCATTGAATACATCAGTGTAGCATGCGTGTGGCACATAACATCTAAAGGCATCATAGACCTGTTATTGCCTCAAACTTTCGTGGCCTAAAAGGCCACAGTCTCTATAAGAAGCTAGCTATGGAGGGTTACCTCCACATAGCTAGTTAGCAAGCTGAGGTCTCATTCGTTAACAGAATTAACCAGACAAATCGCTCCACCAACTAAGAATGACCATGCACCACCACTCATAGAATCAAGAAAGAGCTTTTAGTGTCCCCAGGGACAAAGCCCAATGGTCCAAGGCATGCACGAAAGGCTTTCTACCCTCACGTTTGCAGTGTGCCCGTGTTCGACTCTTGGTCATGGCAGACTCCTTGATTTACCTCCTCTATCATCCCTTGGGGCTAAGCGGTAGGGGCGCTCGCAAAGGGGTGACATCCCAAGAAAGATCTCTCAACCATTCATTCAATGTGGGGTTTGAGAGAGAAGCTCTCAGCCAATGTGGGTTTTCTCTCTAGGTTACCTCATGAGGGACTTATTTTGCTGGTTTCTTTGATCGATTATGGTTATTCGATTGTATCCCATGAGTTTGTGGTGGATTCCATTTGGATTTAAGTCTGATTTAAGTTTGATTCTCATTGGGTGCTCCGCTGGGCACTTGCTGTTTTTAAATTTTAAATTTTCGAAAGATCCTGCCTTAGAGAATTTGAATTTTTGGCGCTCGGTAATTACTGCTTGGGCTCCCCATTTTCACTGTGACTATCAATCTATTCAGATTATTGTTGCACGTGACATCTACTTAACGGTACAGACGATGGCTGGTCTCTAATGGATGTGAGGTTAGTAACCTTCAGATCTCCCTCTTGTGTTTATTTCCCATAGTAATGGCGAAGAAGAAGTCAAAAGTAGGAAATTAGATATCCCCACTGAAGGTTGCAGCAGAGAAGTCTGTAAAGCCGTTGTCAGCCATTTTATCAAATGAAGCTAGTAATGACAAAGATGACTGCAAACATAGGGAATCAGAATCTCCCAGTATCTCGTGCATTACTGGTGACTCAAACATAGATTCGACCTGTTCTAGAAAGAACCCACTAGAGAAAGGGAATGAGTCAGCTCCAGATGCAAATGGCAAGGCCCCTTGGGTTGGTCTATTTAAAGAAAACAGAGCCCATACGAACGAAATAGCCTTGCACTAGATGGATGGTGGTAAAGAAGGCGTCGAACTGGTTTTGTAGGATGTCAATGAAGTCAAATCTACATGGGAGTTTTGTATTGTTGGGTATTTTGCGGGTTGGTTCCCAGGGAAGACCACACTCCTCAAGCTATGTGATTCTTGGAAGGTAACGTACAAGTATTTTGTTCATACCAGTGGGTGGCTAGTTTTAAATTCTTAGATGATGCATCCCGAATGGAAGTGCTAGAAGGGGGCCCGTATTTTGTATATGGTAGACCTTGATCTTGAAAGAGATGCTGCCATGTTTTGAGTTTGATGATGATGATATTAGTATCATGCCAACATGGGTTTCGCTACTAGGACTGGCGTTAGATTGCTAGAATTTTAGGGCTCTGAGTAAAATTTGCTCGAGGATAGGGAAGCCAATAGCCATAGATAAGCTTGCACCAATGAAAGAGAGAATATCCTACGCTCGAGTTTTGATTGAGGTGGATGCAGTTAAAGAATTGGTGAGAAGCATAATGATAAAACTTCCAACTGGAAAGTGGTGTGGACAGTAGATCCTATATTAGTATGAATCAAAATTTTGTACAAAATGCAAAATTCTGGGCCATACTTTTGAGGGATGTAAAGAAAATGCTCGGCCATAGAGTAAGAAAGTTAAAGGAGACTAGGAGGTTAACAAGGTAGGGACACCCCGTCCAATTTCAACTGGTGATTCAGGGAATCATATCGAGCTACCCAAGTAGAGCCAAGATGAGGTTCCTGACCCCCCACTGGTTGATAACCATGATACCCAAAGCCCCCCCTCCCCCCCCCCAAGAGGGCCATGATAAATTGCAAGAGTAGTCATTCCATGTGATCACGCAAAAAAAGAAGAAGCAACTTCAACATAACCCAGAAAGTAACTCGGGTCAAGAGGAAGAATAAAAAAAGAGGCAGATGAAGCAGAAGGGGACAAAGAATATGAAAAGGAAAGGGCCAATAGGCAAGGCAACAAATTCAACTATTAAGAAATATTACAGGAAGGGCTTGGCCCTACTTCAATCTCAATGAAGTGTTGGAAATGTATGCCCTAAAGACATGTTTTGTTTAATTTATGGTAATGATGTTTCTTTTATTCAGTTCATGGCACATATATTATTTGCATTTAATTGTTGGAAAAGTGTCCATGCTATTAAGTAAGTGATTCATGTGATGGGTCGTTCTTCACAGTTAGGCATGAATCATGGGTACTTAATGAGCAAGAAAAATATTACTCTTGATCTTTTGATAGAACTGGGCATTCTATCATGATAAGATCATTGTGCAATA
The DNA here is from genome assembly GCF_014633365.1 of Diospyros lotus. Taxonomy (NCBI): domain Eukaryota; kingdom Viridiplantae; phylum Streptophyta; class Magnoliopsida; order Ericales; family Ebenaceae; genus Diospyros; species Diospyros lotus. Next base: position 29,588,159 of record NC_068343.1, on the reverse strand, counting down.
GATCCTAATGGAGGATGGCTTGCCTTAGCCAGTAAACAGTCCGTTTACTCTAATTGTACAAGCGCATTTGGAATGCGTAGAGTGGACCTGTGATAGAAGCTAATGACAAAGTACTAATTATCATGGAGCTAGTCTATCACTGTTACTACGTGGACGAGTACTCTAATACTTGAGTATTAGTTGGTGGTCTAGTGAACCTAGAGCTATATTCTTAGATTCATTGTAGGTGAGGTCTATCAAATATCAATATCCTTTTGAGTTGGGAGTATGGTTTCTAATTAGCTAAGACAGACTAATACAAGATAGTTTCTGTGATTCACCCCCTTGTGATTATCCAAGAATAATCAAATAATCCAGGGCCCTGGGAACGTGACTTAAGAGTGTGTGCTTCTGGGTAGCTCCCAGTGATAAGCAAGTACATTCGAGTAGTCACGGATTATTGGACTAGTGATCTAAGGATGGTAGAAATCATTTAGAGAGGTGTTAGTACATTATTCCTTTCTAAATGATGGGTGTTACGCAGAGGGGTATTTTCGTCATTACACTAGTAGGTCAAAGACATGGCATATGCAAAATTATTCGTGGGGTCAGTGTTACCATATGGTGATAGTTGGAACACTTAGAATGACAAAATATAGCTACTAGGTAGCAGGGATATTTTGGTCATTTTAGTAGCCGTGAATAATTTGTCTTTTGGTCCCCGGGGTAGCTCGATGTAACTCATGTATTTTTTTTTTTGTTTAATACATTTGGCTTGTTGGGTGAATTACATTGAGAGAGAATTATTTTATTCAGGATGATCCATAATTAATTGGGCTAGAATAAAATAATAGTTCATTAGTTTAATTAATTAAATTGGGCTAACCCAATTAGAAAATTAATTAAATGGACTTGGCCCATTAGGGTTTGGCCCACTAGGGTTTTAACCCTAGGGTTCTCCCTATATATATCTCTCTTTGGTTGTTTTTTCATCCAAGGTCGTTTTTGACTCTTCTTCACCGAAAGAGAGGCCACGAGTTCGAGTCATATTCCGGAAGATCGAAAGAGTGCCTTTGTGTTCTAATGCGAAGGAGCCGAAGGATTGCAGGACAGCCGTCGTCTCCACTACGAGAAGAAGTTCCCGCTCATCCTGCTCCTATCGCTCCATTCTGTCCGGTAATCCGCCGCAAAAGTAAGTCTCTTAGATTCTAATCAATACGAGGAACGTTTTTTGATTAAAACGCTTCCGTTGCATGCTATGAATCCTCGTTAATGATCCTTCATGAAGTGCACAACATGGAACATCAGGGGCTTCAACATGCCCTTGAAACAAAATAGGGTAAGACACCTCATAAATAAGCACAATATTGATGTATTGGGACTGTTAGAAAGAAAGTTGTCATTGAACAAGCTGGAAAAAATCATGAAGTTTAAATTCCAAGCATGGCAGGAGCTAAATAATTTTCATGAAGCTTAGCCTGTTTCTCTTTTGGCCATCGATCCCCCTTTCTAGATCAAATCCTCACTACTACTTTCGCCTCTTTATATCTGTCCGTCTCCTCGAGATGGGTGCAACGCAGCCTCCGATTATTTATACCATTTAGGGTTTCATTCTCTTCATTTTTATGATATCTCTTTGTATAGTTCTTCTCTCTATTTTATTTTTTTAGGGTTTTGCCTCTAATTTGTATTTGTTGTGGTTATGGGGCATTTTGTTTAGAGAGTTTTTTGTTTGTGCAGTGAGTGAATGAGTGAGATGTGTATATTGAGGCTGTAATCTTTTTTTCGATAGTGTAGTAAGCTCTCATCGTCGAAGCTTAACGTGGATGTAGCCCTCTTTAATGAGTGAACCACGGTAAATCGCTTTGTGTTCTTTTTTGTATTCTTATTGCTTTATTTTTGTTTATGTGTAAGTATTCACTCATTTTTACTGTGTGAGCCTTTGTTAGTGTCTAGGGTCTTAGGGGTACCTTCGTGTAAAGTGAAGATGACATCAACCCGATTTGAAATCGGAACATTCGATGGAAAAAAATGATTTTGGTAGTTGGAAAAAGAAGATAAGAGTTCTGCTCTCTCATCATAAAGTGCTTATTGTACTGAAGCTCGATGATAGGAAATGAACATTAGATCAATTAGCAAGAACTGATGAGGTAAGAGAAGAATTATACAACCTCATATTTATGCACCTTGGTGACAGTGTCTTTCGCAAGGTTGATGGTATGAATACTCCTACCAATTTATGGAATAAGCTTGATTCCTTTTATTATGTTCTGTCTGCTCCTAATTTGGTTTACCTTAGGGGCATGCTATTTAATTTTAAAATGAATATTTCTAAGTCTATGGATAAAAATATTGATGAGTTCACTAGACTTGCTTTGTTATTAAGAGGTACTGATCAAGCTTTATTTGATACCAGTGAGGCTATGATTTTGTTAAATTCTTTGTCTGATGATTATAATGTCGTTAAGCATGCTTTACAATATACTAGAATTGTACCTACCTTAGATCTTGTTATCTCTGGAATTATGGCAAGAGAGTTGGAGTTAAATACCTCTAAGAAACCTGATAACAACTTGTTTGTTAAAGGAAAATTTGACAAAAGAAACAATATTGGTAATGGTGATCAATTTGGCGGTTCTGGAAGTAAGGGTTAAAAAAAAAAAAAGGTAAACAAAAATTTAAGTGGAAATGTTATCATTGTGGGAAGGAGGGTCACATAAAGAAATATTGTTATGATTTTATAAAGAAACAAAAACAAGGGGGTAATGTAATTGTAGTTGCCAGTAATTCTAATATTTTAGCTGAAGTGCTTATTGTTTCTAATTCATCTATTGCTAATGAATGAATAATGGACTCTGGATGTTCATTTCACATGTGTCCAAACATTGAATGGTTTCAAAATTTTAGTAATAGAGAATCTGACACTGTTTATATGGGAAACGACCATTCATGTAGTGTGTAAGGCATAGGTGATGACATATCTTTAAAAATGCATGATAATAAAGTTAGAATGCTTACTGATGTAAGATATGTGCCTAGATTATAAAGAAATTTAATATCTCTTGGTACATTGGATGAATTAGGTTGTTCGTATAAAGCTGAAAATGATTTTATGCTTGTCTTTAAAAATAATGACCCAATTCTAACTAGTACTAAGAAGCATGGTTTATATGTTTTAAATGGTTGTTCCTTATTCCTTGTTGATGTTTCTTCTGCATGCGTAGTTAAATTTGATAAGACATATCTCTGGCACTTGAGACTTAGTCATATGAGCCAGAAAGGGTTGCAGACACTATCAAACCAAGGTTACCTTGGTCCAGTGTCTGCAGGCTCCTTGAACTTCTGTGAACCTTGTGCTCTAGGCAAGTAATAAAGGTTGAGTTTCCATAAAGGAACTCACCTGGCGAAGGCATGCCTGGAATACATGCATGCAAACTTGTGGGGTCCCTCACAAGCACCCACTCTTGGTTGTAATAGGTATTTCTTCTCCATTGTTGATCATTTTACTAGGAAAGTTTGGGTGTTCCCTCTTAGGACTAAGGATCAGACTTTAGAGAAATTTAAATTCTGGAAAGCCTTAGTTGAAAACCAAACTGACAAGAGTATTAAAACCTTAAGAACAAATAATGGATTAGAGTTTTGTAATAGAGAGTTTGATGAGTTCTGTAACATAGGCACAAAACAGTTAAGAATACACCTCAATAGAATAGGGTGGTTGAAAGAATGAATAGAACATTATTAGAAAAAGTGAGGTTCCTATTGCTCACAACTGGTATACCTAAATATTTTTTGGAGGAAGCCCTCTTTACTACTGCTTACCTAGTTAACCGAAGCCCTTCTACTATCTTAAACCTTAGGTGTCCTGAAGAGAAGTGGACAAGTAGGAAAATAAACCTAGATTATCTCAAAGTCTTTGGGTGTGAAGCTTACGTTCATCAATTAGTGGGAAAATTAGACCCAAGGTCCATAAAATATGTATTTGTGGGTTATCAAGATGGGATTAAAGGCTATAGGTTGTGGGATAGAAATTCAGGTAGAGTGAAAATAATTATAAGCATGGATGTTATATTTAATGAATTTATTTTCCCATGTAAATTAGAAAACCTGGAAGTAGATGCCAAACCCAGTACCACAGATGACTTTGTTGTAACAAGTAGCACCCAGATTTAGGTGGAGCAACAACAGGTGTTGATAACCTGCTAGCTAATCCTTCCTCTTGTATTCCTAACACATAAATTGATCCAACTTCTGACCACAAAAGTGATCACGAGGAGCCAACTGACATCCTTGAGGCTGAGGTAGAGCAGCATGACTCTTCTCAATAAGACTTAAGGGAATATCAATTGGCTCGTGACAGAAGCAAGAGGAATGTAAGACCTCCTGCTAGATATGCTTATTCAAACTTGGTTTATTGTGCCTTAGTGATAAGTATGGAAATGAGGAGTAGTGAGCCATCCTGCTATGAGGAGGTTGTCAGCTCTCACGATTGCTCTAAATGACAGCAAGTAATGGATGAAGAAATGGCCTCTTTGATGGCCAATAATACTTGGAAATTGGTCCCAAGGCTTGAGGAACAAAAGCTGGTAAGATGTAAGTGGCTGTACAAGCTCAAAAAAGGTATGTCTCCCACTGACCCTATAAGATTCAAAGCTACATTAGTGGCTAACGGTTTTACTCAAAGGGAAGGTATAGATTACATTGAAATTTTTTCACTTGTAGTCAAGTTTTAAACAATTCGTATGATGCTTGCCATAGTTGTTCAATTTGACTTAGAATTAGAACAACTAGATGTTAAAACTGCCTTCTTACATGGTGACCTTAATGAGCTTATATATATGGAACACCCAGTTGGTTATATTAACACTCTTCATCCTGAATATGTTTGTTTATTGAAAAAATTTGTGTATGGATTAAAACAATCCCCAAGGCAATGGTACACAAATTTTGATAATTTTGCAATTGGGATTGGTTTTGTTAGAAGTAAATATGACAATTGTTTTTACTTCATTCTCTCTGAAATTCTTGTTTATTTGCTTTTGTATGTTGATGATATTCTATTGATTAGCAAGTTTAAGTCTAAAATATGTGAACTAAAATCACCGTTAAACACAAATTTTGACATGAATGACTTAGCACCTGCTAGGAAAGTTTTGGGAATGGTTATTGAGAGAGATAGAAGTAAGTCTTGTCTAAAAGTTCATTAACATGACTTTGTTAAAAACTGTACAAAAATTTGGTATGTCAAATTGAAAATCAATGAATGTTCCCTTAGTTGGTCATTTTATTCTGTCTAAGATACAATACCTTACATCTGATTTTGAATATTAAAGATGGAAAACATCTCATATGCTAATGTAATTGGAACTATCATGTACTCAATGATTAGTATCAGGCTCGATCTTGCATTTTCAATTTCTTTACTTAATAGATTCATGTCTAATCCTGGGAAAACTCTTTGGGATGCTTTAAAGTTTTTATTAAGATATATTAATAGTTCTTTAAATGTTGGTTTAAATTATAAGAAAAGATGTGATGCACTTGATCTTGTGGGTTTTGTAGACTCTGATTTTTGCAGGAGATAAAGATTCAAAGAAATCCATTACTGCCTTCTACTTTACCTTAGGCGGCAATTGCATCAGTTGTAAGTCACAGTTACAACTTCTAGTTGCATTGTCTTCCATTGAGGCAGAATATGTGGATGTAACTAATGCTTTTAAGGAAGCCATTTGGCTTCAATGTCTCTTAAAGCAAATTCATCTGTTACAATGTAAGGTTGTAGTATTTTCAGATAACCAGAGTGTTATCCACCTGTGTAAGAACCCCATGTATCATGAAAAAACTAAGCATTTGGATGTGAAATACCACTATGTGAGAGATCAAGTGGCAAATAGTATTGTCAAGATTCAAAAAGTTCTTATTGAAGACAACCTAGCAGACATTGGAACCAAGGTTGTGACTACAACTAAGTACAAACATTGTCTGGACTTGCTGCATGTCGATGTTGGTTGAAGAAACAACCAACAAGAGTGATGATGGCGAGGATTGAAGCATGTTGCACAATATTGGAAGAATGTCCTTGAGGGGCTAAAGCTTCAAGGTGGAGATTGTTGAAATGTGGTGAAGCTTCATCAAACGCTACTGTTTTGGAGTAACAGAGAATGAAGGGCCAAACGGCAACACCCCGTGTCATTTTATGACTCGTTGATTCTCCCGTACTTCCTTGTCGCTTAGCCTATTGCTCTTTTGGTCGTTGATCTCCCTTTTCAGATCAAATCCTCACTACTACTTCCGCCTATTTATATCTGTCCATCTCTTCGAGATGGGTGTAGCACAACCTTGGATTGTTTATATCATTTAGGGTTTCATTCTCCTCATTTTTACGATATCTCTCTGTATAGTTCTTCTTATCTCTATTTTTCTAGGGTTCTGCCTCTAATTTGTATTTGTTGTGTTTATGGGGCATTTTTGTTAAAGAGTTTTTTGTTTGTATAGTGAGTGAATGAGTGAGATGTGTATACTGAGGTTGCAATCATTTTGTCGATAGTGCAGTGAGCTCTACTCGCCAGAGTTCAACGTGGATGTAACCCTTTTTAACGGGTGAATTATGGTAAATTGCTTTGTGTTCTTTTTTTCATTCTTATTGTTTTATTTCTATTTATGTGTAAGTATTCACTCATCGATTGTTCTATTTATTTGATGTTCTGTTTTGGCTCTAAGTGTTAGAGGTGGTCGAGACTTGTCTCGACCCAACAACCAGTATGCAGTTATCAATTTTTCCCCAGGTTTGACTAATGACTATATAATTGGTGGTGTGAAGAAAATCCGTGACCATTGGCCCTCTCTTAGGGCAATATTGCCTCACAACAATCGTGGGCTTGGCGATCATGATCATCACAATCAAGCACAAGGTGATCAAGACCAAGATCTTTAAGAAGAACATATTCATATGATGGTATGATTGGAATAAAGACTTATGTTATTGATCTTTGTTTTCTACTTCTTAATGTAATATGTATTATGTGTCTTTAAGAATAATATTCCAACTTATATATGATGGTATGATCGGAATAAAGATTTCTATTGTTAATGTTTGTTTTTTACTTCTTAATGTAATATATATGTACCTTTAAGAATGAATTGTGTGGTTGAGATCCCAGGGTTAAAAAACAGTACATAATAAATAACCTAAATTGAAAAGCTTTTTCTTTGCATTACGTAATATCTATAATATCTATAAGCTTGCAAGTCGGTTGTGGTCGGCCGGTGATGGGAAGACATCTAGTAGGTGGCTAACTGTGGTTGTTTTTGTCCACATACTTTGTCTCGGGCACTTAGTTTCTAGAGTTCTGTTTCAGCCCATTTGAAGGTTGAAAGTAGCCGGAGGTGCCACGTTTGGGTGAGAAAGCGATCGAAGATGTCTAAAGAAAGAAGAGGGGTAAAAGAACTCATGTGTTTATATTAGCACTATATTTGCCAGCCAATAGAACACCCTACTTTTCAATGTATTATCATTGTGAGAGAAATACAATTTCAATATTATGAGCAAACAACCAAAGGTTGGAGTATTAATTTCTCTTTATTCTAATATTTTCTAATGAAAAATAAAATTACAGGTTTGAATAACCAAAGTCCTAATTATTAACTATTTTAGAATATGTATATATATTTTACGTAACATGATATCTTGCGTAATGTAAACCAAGACAACTTTCCAATCTAAATCAAGTCATTGCTTACAACTATAATATAATGAGACCAATTTAAATGCTTACTAACCATGAGTTATATTCTACTTATAAAACTAAGCAAACTATCTAATGTAATTAAAATTAAAACATTGGATCTATTACAAAATTGGATTGACAACCAACTATAATCAAACCAATTAACTACACACAAATACAGAATTTACGTGGAAAACCTAAATTGGAAAAAACTAGGGGCAAAAAGAACAAAATATTACTAACCAAATATTGGTAATACAAAAGTGATATAATTGCACACACTCAGTCTGATTTCATGTGACCTGAGCACCTATTTATAGATCTAAAATCATCTATGGATGAACACAGGAAATCATATCCTAATCAGAAGATGACGCATGAGGATATTCCTCTAGATGAGATAAATCTCACATAAAATCGAATTTGACAACATCATAATCATAGTCAAATTCGAAGTCATAATCACGGTCAAATTAGGAAAATCCAATCACAGATAGATAAGGATTTTAAGTTATAATTATCATAAATCTCAGCCTTGAATCTAAATCCACAAACAAAATTATCCAGAATTCTTTCTTCCAATGAAATCACGGAGAATCAATCTCCTTGACGAATACTAACCAAATCCACGCAATGCTCGAACTTTGCAATAGGTAGGGACTTGGTCAACATATCTACAGGATTGTCATGAGTACTGATTTTTCTTATAATAACTTCATTACGAGTAATAATATCCCAAATAAAATGATACCACATATTAATGTGTTTTGTTCTCTCATGAAACATCTAATCTTTAGTGAGAAAAATAACACTTTAACGGTCACAATAGACTGTACTATCATGAAGATCTTCAATAATTTTACCCATCAACCCTTTTAGCCAAGTAACTTCTTTAATAGCCTCAATAATTGTCATATATTCTGCTTTTGTAGTAGACAGGGCAACGGTAGACTGTAAGGTAGCCTTCCAACTGATAGCACAACCACCAATGGTGAACACATACCGAGTAAGCGATCTTCTCTTATTAAGATCACCTATAAAATTAGAATCAACAAAACCAATAACTCCATCAGCGGTACCATGCAAATATCGGAGAGTTAATTGGACTTCCTTCTAATGTTTTTTACCAGGGTTAGCCATGTATCTACTAACAGTACTCACTGTATGAGCCAAATCAGGGCGTGTACAAACCATAACATACATAAGATAACCCACTGCATTAGAGTATGGAATTTTTGACATCTTGTCAATTTTATCATCTGACTAAGGAGATAAGCTCGATGAAAGGTTAAAATGTGCAGCCAACAAAGTACTCACAGGTTTAGCCTTCTGCATATTGAATTTAGTCAAAACTTTCTCAACGTATCCCTTTTAACTTAGATACAATTTACCTGCCTTCCTATCTCTTGAAATTTGCATTCCAAGCATCTTATTTGTTGCTCCCAAATCTTTCATCTCAAATTCTTTGTTGAGATGAGCTTTCAATCTCCTTATCTCATCTTTATCTTTCGAAGCTACTAGCATATCATCGACAAATAAAAGCAAATATATAAAGAAGTTGTTCTTGTTCCTTTTAAAATAGACACAACTATCATAACTGTATCTATTAAAATTTTACTTAATTATAAAGGAATCAAACCTTTTATATCACTGTTGAGGAGACTATTTTAAGCCATTTAGAGACTTCTTCAACAAGAACACATAGTCTTATTTGCCTGGAACTTCAAAACCCTTTAGTTGCTTCATATAGATATCCTCATCAAGTTCCCCATGTAAGAACCCTGTCTTAACATCCAATTGTTCCAATTCAAGATCTTGAATAGCAACAATACCAAGTAGGGCCCGGATAGAACTGGGTTTCACAATTAGGGACAATGTCTATGAAGTTCACACCTAGAACCTGATTGTATCCCTTTGCTATGAGTCTAGCTTTGTATCTTACTTTTTTTACTCCTGGTGTACATTCTTTCCTCTTGAATATCCATTTGCAGTTAACTGTTTTCTTATCCTTGGGTAGTTTCGTCAATTTCCAAGTACCATTTTTGTGTATGGATTCCATCTCTTCATGCATTGCAGTAATCCATTCTCCCAGATTTAGAATAACTAACTGCTTCAGAATAAGTAGAAGGCTCTTCACTGCAGTCAATATCTTCATCCACATTCAAAGCATATGCAACGAGATCAATTTCAACATATCTTTGAGGAGGTTTGATATTTCTTCTTGGTCTATCCTTAGCAGTACAATAATTTGATGGACTGACACTTGCTTTTGGACTTAACTTGGAGCTTGACTTAATTTGAGATGATGATGACGACTCAGATGTCTGACTCTTGTTAATTTCAAGCTCCACCTGAATATTTGAGCTTTGGTGACCTGTAGCGTTAGTTTCTTTTGCAGACGAACCATGAAGCATAGCAATTTCATAAAAAATAACATCTCTGTTAATCACAACCTTAGACGTTTCTGGGTCCCATAACTTATAAGCCTTAACATCAGGCTTATAACCAAGGAAGAGACACCGTTTAAATCTTGGTTCTAATTTCCCATTATCAACATAAACAAATGAAAGACATCCAAAAATTTTCAAGTCGGAATAATTTGCAAGAGTACCTGACCATAATTCTTCTGGAGTTTTTTTTATCAATAGTAAACTATAGAGACTGATTAACCAGAAAACATACCATATAAGTAGCCTCGGCCTAAAAAGACTTTGATAAATTGGAATTAGACAGCATATACCGTACCTTTTCCATTAAGGTTATGCTCATTAGCTTGGTTACACCATTTTCCTGTGGGAACTGTTAAATGCCTTAGAATTCCTTATTTCTTGCAGAAATTATTAAATTCATGTGAACAAAATTCTAAATGATTATCTGTGTGGAGACGCTTGATCTATCTGTCAGTTTGTTTCTCAATCATAGTCTTTCACTACTTGAAAGTAGCAAAAACTTCAATCTTCTGCTTCAAGAAGAATACCTAGACTTTTAAAAAAAAATTATTGATGAAAGTCAACATATATCTGGCACCACCTACAGAGGGTACTCTAGCTGAATCAGAATGGACATAATCTAATATACATTTCGTACTGTGAATGCATTTAGTAGATTTAATCGATTTTTGCTTACCAAAAATGCAATGCTAATAAAACTCCAATTTTCTAATACTCTGCCCTTTAAGAAGTCCTATTTTGCTCAATTCAACCATACCTATTTCACTCATATATCCAAGATGCATATGCCATAACTAAGTGAGATCAGTATCAGATAAAGAAGAAGTAGAAACAGAAGTATCACCTGTAACGATAGAACCCTATAGAACATATAATTGACCGTACTATTTCGTACCTTTCATCACAACAAGAGCACCTTTACTGACCATAATAATTCCACCTTTACTAATGAACTTGTACTCATTCGAATCAAGAGTACTCAATGAAATAAGATTTCTTTTAAGAATGGAAACATGTCTGACATCAGTTAAACTTCGAACAATACCATCAAACATCTTAATTTTAATAGTTCTAATGCCAACAATTTTACAAGAAGAATTATTGCCCATTAACACATCACCAGAGTTCAGAGTTTTATATGTCGAAAACCAATCCCTATTAGGAGACATATGAAGTGTGCGTGCTATGTTGAGGATCTAATCTTCACTAGGTTTGGTAACCTTATTAGTAACCACCATAAGTTCCCCATCTATACTATTATTTTCAATAATGTTGGTTTCTCTTGAAGTTTTTGGTTGTTTTCCTTTCTGGCCAGTTTCCTATTTTTTAAGTGTGTTCCACAACTTATAACACTCCTTCTTTATGTATCATTTCTTCTTACAGTAATTACAAACTTTTTCTTTGTTCTTGGACTTGGATTTACTTTTTCCTCTACCACCAGAATTTTTATCATATGTTCTTTCTCTAATCAACAGACCTCCCCTAATTCTTAGAAGTCCCCAATAACTGCTTATCAATTTTTTCTTTCAAAAATAAAGCATCATAAACTTCATCTAGGCTGAGAGTATCCCAACTATAGAGTATGGTGTCTCTAAAAGTTGAATACGAGGCCGATAGAGAACATAGCAAAATTACAGCCAAATCCTCATCATCATACTTAACCTCCATGGATTCCAAATCAGAAACAATTTCTTTAAAAATTCTTAAATGACTCTCAATAGATGTACCTTCAGTCATTTGATGAGAATATAACCTTTGCTTGAGATGCAACTTACTGGTTAAGCTTTTCATCATACACAGTTGTTTTAGTTTTAACCATAAAGCGACATCGATTTTTTCTTCCAAAACATCTTGCAAAATTTGATTCGATAAATGTAGATGTATTTTAAACAAGACCTTACAATCCTTACGCTATTTTTCTTCAATACTCCATGATTGTGGCATTTTTTCAAAGCCTAAAAGTGCATCATCTAAATCCATTTGTGCCAAAGTTACACGCATCTTAACTTGTCATAGAGAAAATCTGATATTCCAGTTCAATAAAGGATTATCGTACTTCAACAAATCCATTAAATACCCCTAAATAATATCAAATAATTTAAATAATAAACCTAATTGAAAAATGGATCAAAAATACCAAATCTGGGCCAAATCAGATCTGAAATTGGAAGATAGATCTGGAGTGGGTCGCAAATCTTGGTGGGTCGGATTAGTGGGTCGTACCATATCTGGAAAGGATCTGGCTCTTGGTTTCTTCAATGGGGAAAAAAAAAAAGAACCCATGTTAATGGTCGAGGCTTGTAGGCAACGATGAGAGTGATGGAAACAATTGGCGGTAAAGGGCAAATGACTGATGAAAAAGCTCATGGCTGGCAAATGGGCTATCGACGGCGAGGCGGTGGTCAGCTGAGGGGAAGAAGGCTGGAGAAAATGGATCGACGGTCGATGGCAAGAGGTAAAGTTCGATTGAGGCATTGATAAATAACCTAAAAAAAAAATGATCGAAGGCTAAGGAAGCAGGCCAAACTATCGGTCGACGACGCGAAGGAGGAAGGCCGCGACAACATGTGGCGATCAAATGACAAAGGTGATGGATTCAGATCTAGTGGAAGCTTCGATAAAAAAGAACATGAACGGAGGCAGCGACGACGATGGCTGTGGGGGTTCACGGCTGTAGTCACTATGGACGGCGGTGACGAGCTCGGTTGACGGTGGCGGTAGCGTCTAGTGCTAGGTAATCAAAAACCCAGCTGAAGAAGAAGAAGATGCTGATGTGATGATGTAGATCAATGGCTGAGATCTGCCAGATGTTGATGGTTTGATGCAACAACTCTGATACCAGTTTATTATGAAATTGGATCGTCAACAAACCACAATTAAACCAATCAACCAAACACAAACACATAATTTAAATGGAAAACCCAAATTGGGAAAAATCACGGGCATAAATAACAAAATATCACCGGCCAAATATTGGTAATACAAAAGTGATATAGCTACACACACACTCTGTGTCTGATTTCATGTGACCTGAGCACCTATTTATAAACCTAAAATTATCTATGGATGAACACAAGAAATCATATTCTAATCAAAAGATGATGCATGAGAATATTCCTCCAAATGAGATAAATCTTATATAAAATCGAATTTGACAACATCATAATCACAGTCAAATTTGAAGTCGTAATCACGATCAAATCAGGAAACCCAATCACATATAAATGAGAATTTTGAGTCATAATTATTACAAGATCCTTATACAAGTTTACTAGATTTATATCATTCGCAGAATCTGGTAAACTTTTACCATATTCCATAGAAGCCAAACATATTTAAGGGCTTCCCAAAAAACACACAAACTAGCAATCACAAAATAACATAAGAGAAGAAAGAAAGAGAGGAAAGAGGTGGGGCTGTGCTGATTGGGGATAGGAGAAGAAAGAGAATAGGAAAAAGGGTCATTTAAGATCAAAACATACCATTCTAATTTTTTTTTTTTAATTTTTCAATTATTTAGAGACATATATGTTCCGTCTCTAATTATAAACTAAAAATTTATTAATTAGTCTCTCAATTATAGATAGATCCTTTTACCGATAGGCAATTGGAGTAGTGAAAATGGATTGCATCTCCAGGAAAATTTTACAAGCTAGGTTAGGGGTTCGAATACTAGAGACGCTACTGTTGGGAGGGCTGAATACCACTTTCGGCATGAAGGGATTAGTCTTCCACCTAATAGAGTGGAGGGATACCCTTGGTTCACACCAAAATAGAGATAGATCCTTTTTGTCTCTACAATAATATTTATAACTTTCTTGTAACTTTTTAATTTTAGAGACGGACTAAGTTTGTCTCTAACATTTTTTTTCAAATTTAAAAATTACTTTTTATGATTTAGGGATGAAAATATTCTGTCTCTAACATTTTTCCAAATTAAAAAAAAATAAATTTATCATTTAGAGACGAAGGGTTTTCATCTCTAACATTTTTTTAAAATCAAAAAATAACATTTATAATTTAGAGAAGGAAACTTTCTATCTATAAATATTTTGGCTCTAATAAGTAAAAGTAATATTCCATGGCTAACATAAGTGTCTCTAAATCTGATTTTTCTAGTAGTAGAGGTGAAAAGCACCATGAGTATATCTCACAAAACCTATACAAATCCATACTTTTTCCCCTAAGATTTGACTTGCCATACCCATAATTTTTGTTCTATCACTATAATCTCTAATGACAGATACTAAATCATTACTAAAAGACCTATACATTTACCCACAATTTTCATCATGTCACTATAGGTTTTAGTGATAGTGTAGTCACTAAAACGCCTATACATTTACACACCGTTTGCATCTCGTCACTATATGTTGTAGTTACTGTTTTGAAATAAATGTAAAAGTTAGTGGATAAAACCTATATGGATGTACATGCAGTGTTATTAAACTCAGACTGACTCGGCTGGTTCGACCAATGAACCAGTGAACCGACTAGGTAACCGGTCTGAGTTACTTCTTGGATTAGGCATGATTAGTTTGACTCAGCTAATTTTACCAAAAGTTGGTGACTCGACTGAGTTTAATTGACTCGATCAAGTCATGTTTTTCTTAAAAAAAAAGATAAAGAAAAAACTTTAGACGCAAATGAACAGGCCAGTGAGGTCACTCAGGACAACGAGACATTGGTGATGAAAAGGTAGGGCTGGAAGGTGAGGAAGAGGCAGAGGAAAGAGTAGATGAAATGGACAAGATGCAAGGGTTTGGCCACAAGATGGAGAACTTGAGTAACTTGTTGGGTTGTTGTTGCCAAAGGTGGCGGAGCCAAGATTTTTGCATGTGAGAGGGATACCTATGTGAGAGAATATGAGAAATGGATCTGAGAAAGAATTTAGAAGAGGCGGAAGAAGGGGAGTCTCATTGAGAGAGAGAAGACCAAATATTTTTGCAGGGAGGTCCTTGCGCAAACACTCCGATGCTTAAATTAGACACGAAAGATAATGAAAATTTTATTGAAACTAGTATTTAAGACATCGTACCTTTCAAGAGTGAGTGCCTGCTTATTTATAGAGAAATATGAAGTAATCCAGAGTAGCCTAGGATTGAGATTCTTGTAGGATAAACGTTATCTTTTACACATAACGTTTATCTTCCTAGCCCCCCCTCCCCCCTAGAGAATGGGAAATTTATGCCTTTTAACCCAAAGAGATATTTTGGACTATTGAGCTTTTAATTAGCTTTTGACCATGACACACCACTATTCTTATAGAATTTTATTAAATTCTTATTTAAAAAATTTTGTACGATTAAATTTATTAAATTCCACAGTTTAAACTATGAGACTCAAATCCTACTTCTCACATTATCTTAGTGAAGTTTTAATAAACCTAGTCTTTGTGGTTCTTCTTTTCCCCTTTCCTATTCCCCACCCGTTGCTCTTTTTGGAAAAGGAGGATGAAGTCAAAGTGTCAAATGCCTCATTCTCTTTCACAAGAGGGAAGATGTATCCCTTCCAGACCTAGCCTTTGATTCAAATGTTTGTATGAGAGTGGGATAAATAGAAGAAATTGAAAGCAAGAAGGTACATAGGACTAAAATTGATGTCCTTGGAGCCTCTGTCCTTCTATTCAAGAATTTGTTAGGCATTACCTTCTATATATAACTTTAATTTGTTCGAGAACTGAAAAGAACCATATCTGGTCTCTGTGTTACTAGACGTATTTAAATACTAGAGGCAATATTTTTTGGTATGTTGGCTATTAAGATGCTTTACGAATGCCACTGAAAAAAGAAAATGCTTCACCACCAAACGATATAAAGGTGAGGACATTTATGTTATACTTGTGCCATTCCCACAAACAGATTCTACTAAACTCTAACTAAATACAAATCACCAATATTAAATTTACTGAACCCCACAGACTGAATTGTAGGACCCCACCCTATGTTATTTTTAAGGATAATGCTAGATGGCCAATCAGTTTGACAATTTAGTTGACAACTTTAATGCAATTACAAATCTACCCTTGTTAATATTTTAAACGATTAAGCTACTTGTAAAGTTATTTTTGAAAACTTTTGTCTTACTCGCCCATTCTCTCTCTTTACCCATTTTCTGTATGTCTCTCTCTCTCTCTTTCTCTCATTCACTATCTCTCCCACACTCTCTCTCTCAAACTCACCACCCAAAGACCACCGTCCACCGACCGTCATTCCCTTCGCCCCACCACCGTCGTGAGCACCGACCATCGACGCCCCTCCCTCTGTCACTCGCACCGACTTTCCCCCACCATCGCAAAGAGCATTGCCGCCAGCTGTCGCCCCCATTGCCCCGCCACTGTCGTTCCGCCCCCCACAACCGCAAGCACCATCGACATAGACTGTTGTCGCCTCCCCCCTCCCCCGCCATTTGCACCATCTGCATAAATCGTCGTCGCCCCCGCCATTAGCACCGCCTGCTGTTGCCCCCACCCGTTGGCCCCTCTAACCAACCACCGCTACCACAGATTGCCCCCCACTGCCATTTGTCCCCACCCATCATCGTTCGTCATTGCTATAACAAAAGAACATTTAGAAATGCTTATTTGGGTGTTGAAGAGTGAAACCAACCAATGGATGACCTCTTTCCTTTTTGATTTTTGTGTAGTCAATTACTGTATAAGAAATCTATTTTAACATCAAACTATTGACTGTTAGCTAGAGAAGCTGATGTTTTAAGTTGCTAACTCTTCTTTCCAGTCCTATCAAACTATTGGTTCGTTTGCATCATGATACACGAAATTGAGTGTCTATGCACAGAAGTTGATGAAACAACTTGGTGGTTTTTATTTTCTTTGTATTTTTTTTAACTAGCACTTAGATTTATTACCTGAATTGGTTTCAGTTTGTTTCTGTTCAGGTTTTTTTCGAAGAGAACTCTTAACATAAACATACTTGTTTGTATAATGCTCTGGGAGGCATGTTTCAGCATGTGCTCATTCAGTTCCATATATTAAGAATTTAGTCATCTTTGGAAATGATACAGGATAAGCCTTAGTTGTTGCTAAAAAATGTTAGGAATCAAAAGCTTATTTGCCAGCCATACTACTTGTACATGAATTCTAATGCGAGATGTGCTCACTTGTTTACACAGTGATTGACCAAATTTTCCAGTAAGAAAATTTAAGAGCCAATTCAACTCCTCTTTAGTTTTGAAATATTGCGCTTTGTTTGGGAGAAAGTCAATGAAATGGAAATAACTGGAGTGGAGTGTGTGTAATGTTACATGTTTCTCCTTGTTCTGGAGATGAATAAAAATGGATGGAATTGAAAGGTATTATACAACAACTAGCTATTACTACTCTTTAGTGAAAAGATAGGACGAGAGTCAACAGTAAATTTGAACTCCTAAAAAAATTATTGAGGTACACACAAAATTAAGTTCTTCATTCATTTACATTTCATCCATTCTCTAATTCAGGGAGGCAAAAAACAGGGCTTGGATCTCTTCCATCCATTATCATTTCATCCCACTCTCCTAAACACATTGTTAGAGACAATGAGGGGTAGGGGGAACCTGCGGCGATGGTTGGGGACAAATGGAAGTTGGGGGAAGGGGGGAACCTACGGGCGGCGATTGTTGGTCGGAGGGGCCGGCGGGTGGGGGAAACGGAAGGTAGTGTGAAGGGGGGCAGCGAACGGTGGAGGCAGAGGCGGAGGTGTCTATGGCTGGAACCACGGCAGCAGAGGCGAAGGCAAAGGTGTTTACGATGGCTGGAACGAAAGAGGCGGACGGCGGAGGCGGAGGCGTCGGTGGTGGCTTTAACAGTTGTGGATGACGGATGAGTCAGTGAGAGAGGGGGAAGGAAAGAGAGAGAGAGAGAGAGAGAGGGAAGGGGGAGGAAGGAATGAGGAATAAGGCATGATTTTGGGCGAATTTCAAAAATTTGGGTATAAAATATCGTGATATTTTGATTGTCATTTAAGTTGTTGCGAGTTAATTGTCCATGTAACATTGTCCGATTTTTAATTCGTCCAACTTGGTTATCATAATGGATCATGTTATAAGTACATTATTCTGTACACCTCAGACTACACAATATATCACAAATAACAAAAATACTCGCACACCTCATCGCCTTGGGTGATGGATATTTTAGTCATGTGCTTCACTGCCTAGGGTGAGGGGCATTTTAGACATTTTAGTGTCATTGTGTAACCTATGTGTACAATGATATACCAATAGTATTTTCTTATCGTAATTATTATTTCTTGGTACATTTATGAATTCTTTATAAATTCAGGGATTAACTCTCAAAAGGTTTGCATGAATGTATAATTATTCTATTTTTTTTTTATCACTTGTTTTTTTTTTCCAGCATTTTGTTGCATATAAATTGGATGTATAATAATTTTTTTATAAGGAAAATTCAACACCCACAAAATGTTGGGTTACAAAATAGCCACAAAATAGAAGTAGCCCATTATATATGGTAAGTTCTACAGTTTAAGATAGAAAACCTATTAAATTTAATAATGTAAATTATTTCAAGTAAAATCTTATTTGTAAGATCGAATAGCATAGTGGTTTTAATAATTACCTTTCATTTTCATTTACCCTATTGATGGGCCGATGAATTAGAAGAATTTGGGCTATGACAACTTGCATTTAATTAGCCATTACTAGTTAATTGAGGCTATGTGTAAGATGTATTTGAATACAAAAATTATGTTTAATTAATTTATCTGACATATATATATATTATTATTGATCACTTTTTTTATATCAATATTATCATGAAGGAGGTACAAGTAAATCATTTTCTTCCTCAATTGTTATCAACAATCTTGAATTGAAATTTAATTTTTAATAATGATTTAAAAATAAAATAACTAAATTTATTAGTTTATATTAATTAGTTAGATTACTTTAAGTTAGTTATTTTTTCAGTTCCCTAATTGTAAAGGAATTCATTTTTAGTATTGTACTTGGTTATTTGAATTCTAATAATAGGTTTACTTTTTCTAATTTTTCTAATTGTAATTGATTTTTTTTAATTCTAATAGGTTTATATATTGTTTTATGATTAATTTTCTAATTCATATGTAACACGTATGTTTAGAGACTAGTAATAGGAAAATTGGTCCTCTCAATATAAATTTTACAATTTCCTTATCTCTAAATATAATTAGTAAAAGTTTATCCTTAATTCATTTTTTTCCCAGAGAATTGATGTTGTACTGTCAGGATGAGCTCTATATATCATGGGGAAGTCCTCTTTCAAATTGTCATTCTTGTTTGGGCTGCCAATGGGGGGATCTTGGAGGAATCATCATCTGTTTGAGTTGGATATGAACAAGAATTTTATGTTTGGCATGGCACTAATTAAAATCATCAATTAAATGTTGACACTTCTTAAGCCCTACTTGTGTTCTTGGACAAGAAAACTGTATGAGGAACTTCTCTTGTTTAACACTTCTTAAGCCGTACTTGTGTTCTTGGACAAGAAAACTGTATGAGGAACTTCTCTTGGATCAATAATTTGCAATAACAATCATCTTAATTTGATTAATTTACCCGTAATCTGATTGCAATAGTCATTGTATTTTTATATATCAAAATTTATTTCTAAATCATCTCGGCATGTGTTTACTGCTTGAAATCTTCAAAAGTTTGAACACCCTAATAGTTGAGAAGAAGCAGGAGATTGATGCAAAAGGAAAAAAGTATGCACTTTTGTTCAAAAATGGGAGGGGGCAAATTTCTTCAACCTGCAATGCAAAACTATATTCAGAAAGAAAACCAAAGAACAAAAGGAAAGGGTATCTAACAGACAAACACTAATCAATAGGAAAAGAATTCTAAGAGTGGCAACAATACATCTTGTGTTTTCTTGCTAAATATATGAGGAGAATTTATTTAATCTCCTTTAATAGTAGACTCTACTGGCCTGCACGTACAATTTATTAGGCTTTTTCACTTTATTTCAATAAAAAAAAAAAAAAAAAGATGGTCGGGGGGAAATTTCTTCTACTTGCTAAGCTATTAAAAAAGAAAACCAAAGAACACAAGAAAATGGTGTAGACAAGCTAATATTAATTGGTAGCAGAAGAGCGAAAGTGGCACTGATATATCTTGTGTTTTCCTGTTATATATGGAGAAGTGAGTCAATCTCCATTGATCCCACAAGAAAGGAATTTCTTATTAGATTTAGCTCTGGTGACTTCCACCATAGTCATCCTTTCTTTTGGTGATTGTTGTGAACGTGCAGGTCCAATGCTAAAAAGTAAAACTAAGCACTTTTCCACCTTAGGATGAACAATTAGATTCACCCTGTCTTCTTCCTCTGGTGATCCTAAATATCTCCGCACAAGACAAGGGTCCACAATATGCAAAAGATTACTGGGAAATGCATTTTTCACGTATTGATGAAGATACTGACCATCTTTAAACATTTCATCAGAGGGCCTTTTGCCAGTAAGCATTTCTTACATTAGAATCCCAAAGCTATACATGTCACCCTGAGTAGACACCTCAGAACCTAGTCCATACTCTGAAATGTAGTGGAAAGTAGTTAGTGCTAAGGAACCAGTAATTGCCAAATTAAGACAAAAAGAAATGAGACTTTAGATAGAATTTAAGATTTAAAAGAATTTAGAGCTTAAATGTTATCACTCTATACCTGGAGGAGCATAGCCAATAGTTCCCTTTATTCCAATCATACTGGTTTGCTTTATGAGAGGTGCCGTTGATGGTTGAGAGAAGTCTTGCTAAGCCAAAGTCACTCAGGAGAGCAACCATGTCATCATCAAGAATGACATTGCTTGGCTTTAAATCACAATGAATAACAGGTTGCTCACATTCATAGTGAAGATAATGTAATGCAGAAGTGAGATCAAGAATGATGTTTAACCTTTGATCAAGGTACAATGTCTTGTGTGTTAGAAAACATGATCTGATCATACGCAACGGAAAATAAAATATGATTTTATTGGTATCACGTTTTTCAAATCTTACGGTTAAATCGAAGACATAAAACGAAAAGTTACCTCAAAACAAAATCTGATTTCGTAGTCAATAACCCGCTTAAAATCTCCCACGTGTAAGATGCCGAGTCTGTCCACCCGAAACCGTCAAGACTTCAATAGACTTGAGAGAAAAAGGGACTCGAAAATTTTCTCTAAAATTTTCGTTTTGATTCAACTAATTGATTGATAGGATTCTGGGTTTAATGTTATATTTATAAACAAGAAACCCTAAAACCCTAAATGCTATTGGGCTGGGCTTTAGGTGCTAGTCAAAAACCCAATCCAAATTAATAATTAAATAAATAATCATATTACTTATTTAATTACTCTTATTTCTTAAATAATTGCACTTATAATTTAGTAATTCCATAATTACTAAATTTGCCACTTTTTCTTTTAAAACGATTTCTATTGGGTGGGACTTTCTGGGTTCACAATTAAATTGGTAACGAGAATTAATCAATTATTAATTCTCGTAAATCATGAGTGACATCTAGCAATATGTCATGATTACCCAATTTAATGTGAAGCGGGAATGTGAACCTTACACTACGGTGCCCTGCAATGCAGTCCCTCTATCATACTATATCCCGACGAGATATGAGATCACAGTCAGCAAGTCAAATTTCTCGATCTCGTCGTATGACCAAATCCAATAATCACACTTGACTAATATGACACAACCTCTACGGAATCCAAATTCCGTCGTCATATTACCTCGGCCAAGGATTTATCGTCAAGTGACCACTGGATCGCATAGGATATCCTCCTCATGTATCTCGAGGTGATAGATTCCATGTCTGATGCACACATACCTCGTGTGTCATTGAACTAGGCACATAGATACGTACGGCTATCCCTGACTAGGATAGCCATGTAATATCGTTGATATCCTAATCCACTAACACACAGATATCCATGTCATCTCAGGTCTAAGGACTAATGCAAATCCGTAGTTAATATTGAATCATTGACCCGTGAGATAAAACCCATGTAATTCAATATTAATAGTCTCGTTCAGTGAACTCGTTCCTATAACGAGCACCCACTCGTCTTCCTTCTGTATCTGATACAGAGTGGTACGAGACCCACTAACCTTGTCTTTCGGTATCTTATACCGAACAAGGAAGAAGACGATGTGCCAGCCTTTGCGAGTTACTAATTATCCAAGTTATGAACTCTATGGCCAGGAACGTATTTATAGTTTAATGTATTGTGGATTATCCGTCTCGATTATTCTTAACAATTAAGAATGGTATCCACTCCTTATTATACTAAAGGATATTTATATGTTCAATTCAAATCATATTGCAAATTAAATTAAACATAAAACTTGTCATTAAATAAGGTTTAAAGAATTACAAGATCAAGCCCTATTGTGTCACTAGAACTGGTCTTAAGGGCTTATATCTAACATTATGTTGCTCTAAACCTTCTAAGACTGGATGCAACCATTCTTCTAGGCTTTCATTTTTCATGTACTCAAAAACCAATGCTTTAAATTCATGTCCATTGTAGTTTGTGCTAGAGCAACATGTTAAAATCTTAACCGGATTTCTATGTCGAATATTTTTGAGTGCATTACATTCGACAATGAAACTCTTGTGAGCCCCCTTCTTTTGAAGGTTGAGCACCTTTATAGCAACAACTCTATCATGTGACTCAAGACTACCTTTATACATAGAGCCAAAACCTCCAGATCCTACCATATTGCTAGATGAGAACCCATCAGTTGCATGGCGTAGGTCTTTGTAGGACACCTTTTGAAGTTGTTTAATTGCTGATGAATCAGAAGATGATTTTGGGTTTCTTTTCTTAATTTGATAAATAATAAGAATCAATAACAAAAGAAAAAGAAAAGAAACCACAGAAATTATCATTGCTAATTTCCCAAAGTGACAAACAGGCACGAATGAGACAACAACGATGTGGGGGTGAACCTCTAGGACTCCCTTCTTCATTTTTGAAATTTTAAAATGGGAGAGAGATGAATCGGAGCGATAAGGGCTAAATCTCAATGGATCGTGGAAGTAAGGGCACTCTGCCACTTACAATACCCAATCACGTATTTAAGTCATTTGCAAAGGATTCTACTCGCCTGTTGATGGGAATTGTCCTTCATGGCGTCTCACATAGCTCATCTATCGTGTGAGGTACGCTAACGACACGTGCTTTCAGGGGCTAAGTCCCCTACTGCTGGTTGGCAAATTGATGGTGGGTGCAAGAGTTGCTTCTAGCTTGGATTTTGACTTAGAGGCATTCAGTCATAATGTAACGCCCAAATTTTTATAATTAATATTTATATATCCTTTTCCGGGGACGCGACGCTAGCACATCTACCAAAAACTCATGATGACCACTTCCTTGGGAACCCCAGTCGAGGAATTCAAGGGGAAGAGTCAGAATGGTTGGCGCCTGCTAGAGTCTTAATGAAAATACAACAACTAACATATTGCTATTGCCTTAACAATCCACTTAACACATTCTTAAGCATACATTGAGGTCAATTACATTAAGTAATATTGAATCTAACACATTATCCTATTACAATATCAGTAACAAGAAAACACCACCAGGACCTTAGGGTTAGGACTGCTTTGTACGCGTCTAACCCCTACCTCGAGCACTGCCTACCTCTCCCTTACTTGGTGTCCTGCTCTTACATAGAATGACGCAAGCAAACGTGAGCCGTAAGGCTCGCAAGCATAATAGTATGAAAACAAAAGGTTAAGAATAGAACTTTCCCCACACCCTGTGTATTTCATGCTAATGTAGCAACATATCATGCCATGTACACTATGTGAATTAGCTTTAACTTCATAAACCTAAAGTAATCTGCACATATCCGATCCTTGGGGCCCATATAAAATGCACACATTGGCTCCCAAGTCCCACATACAAACCTGCAGCTGCCACGGACTGGCCATCATACCATATCAGAACCATAAACCCAACCACATCAAGATCATAAGTTGTTATGGGACTTGAACCCCCAGTATTTTATAACCCCCTTACTCATCATAGTCACTCTCGCTTACCATGTAATGCAACATATAAGAAATGCACTGGCTTCTGCAGCATAAATGTGATGTTAAGGCCCCCATAAATCAAGTATCAGGCCATGCTTCACCCACATAAAAACACACACATGCGAAATGCTCTAAATGCATATGCTCACCTAATATACCCTAGCTGGCTCTTAGACCAATCGGGTCATGCCAATGCGCACACACCCCATCACATATAGAATATGTTCCATACTAAGTGCAACCGAACCCCATGTATCACAACCACATCATGATATGCACAGAATCAAGGTGGGTGATCGGCAGTACTAGCTTTCCTGGCCTGTCGATCGCTTATCGAGACAGCTGATAACCGGCGCCCATACATCCAACCATCAACTACCATGACCCACGGTCGACAGTCAGTAGCATTGTACCCCACACCCTTAAACACCAATGGATAACATTAACTTATATTTTCTTTTAGACTTAGCATTTTATAAGCTTTCCCATGACTCTTCATGCAGTTTTTCCATTAAGACTTTTAACATAACCATCCCTTTCACAAGGAGACATAATTGCTCGCGTACTCTGATCCTAACAACAAAGCGTCATTCTTGAAGAATTTGAGGCCGAATCAAAACCCTCGTTTAGAGTATGGACATGACTCAATCAGAACTTATGTTATAGGCCAAATAAATAAATCGAACTAAACCGTTCATACCGAAGAGAATAATAGGAAGAAGACTCGCAACGGGAACTTACGTGTAGCCAAAAGAGAGAATAACTTAGGATAGGGTTAAAAGCTACATAAAAGAGATAAGGGAGTGAAAGCTTGCATAAAAGAAATAAAGGAGTAGAAGCTTGCCTCTTAATAGTGGATGTAACGGTTTTATGCCAAAAACACCAGTTCTTGTAAACAAAACGTCAAATATGTATATATATATATAATTGTAGGGAATTCAATTAGGAGTCGATATGCAAAATTTTAGGCAAAAAGGGACCTTAACGTGCCCTCACGTGCCCTAGGAAGGTGGCGCACGTGCCTTTACCCGCAACCTTTTCCTGGTGCGTGAAGTTCGCGTGCTGCCCTTATTTTTCGACCAGCTTTGCTCAGTTTTCGTATTTCGACCATAACTCCCTCACTTTAGCTCCAATTCGACCCCCGTTTTTTTCCTACACGCTCCTCTTTCATCACTCTACAAGGATATAAAGTTAGATTAGAACTTACCTTGCTGCTTCCTGACTGGTTTGGCCCAAACTCTGATAAAGACTCAAACTTTCTAGAGAAGCTCTTTTTTTCCTCATTTCTTCTCCAGTTCCGCTCATTCTTTTTGCATAATTTCTCCCTCTTTTTAAAGAACAAAATACTCACTCTCTTACCTCTCAAATGACCCAAAATTTCCCTTGAATTCTTGAACGTTCAATTGTACAATCCAAAGTCTCATTTTATAAACGCTTTCGGCCAATCATGCTTCATCACGTATCTTTCCACCCAAGCACCCTCATCATGACTCATAATTACCTTCCAAATTGTGGCTAATCACTTTGAGCCACTTGTCCCCTCATCATGACTCATAATTACCTTCCTATTGTGGCTAATCACTTTGTGCCACTTGCCTTGTCATTATGAGGCTTCATCATGACCTTCATGTGTTGCTAAATCGCCTTGTGCCACATGTCCCAAAACTAAATTGAAATGTATTTGGAATCCAAAGTTGTATTGAAACATAATTTGGAATCCAAAGCTAGATTTAATAAGATTTGAAGTCCAAAACTAAATTTGAAATCCAAAGCTATATTTAATAAGAGTTTGAAATCCATAACATTTAGGTCCCTAGGTTATTCTTGAATTCCACCAATTCTCAAAACTTTTAGTAAATTACACTTCTACCCGAACTTCAAAATTATGATTTTGCCCCTAACTTCCTATGATTCTATTTCCTTAAATATGAAAGATCTCGAGTATTATAGATAATCCAGTGCACGGTAGCTTCGCACCACTGGCTTTTCAACCAAGTGCGCGAATCAACGGTTCCTCTCGTACTAGGTTGAATTAGTATTACGAAACTGTCATTAGTAGTGATATGCCCTGCAAAAAATTAATAAATAATAAATGGGTTGGGTCCACGATGGTGGATTGGATATAACCCAGATAGGCAATTCGCAGGAAGATAAGCCCATGAAGATCTTGATTACACCAAGACTATAAAATAAAATAAAGACAAACATTATCTAGAGTCCTAACACGACTGAAATTGTCCCATACACCTCTATAAATACTAGGGCCGTCTCATTATTCAGGTACGCTCAATGGAGTACTGGAACTATATTTTGATATTTTTAAAGACTGAAGACTAACTTAAGCATCGGAGGGTCTGCTGGGGGGGAAGGGAACGATCTCCCGGGCCACTCACTGTGCTCGTTTTGGCAGGGTGCTCGGAAGCTCAAGAAATTCAAGACTCAATTGATTCAAAGCTTTCACTCAGCAAGAAGAAGGCCATTCGACTTAAAGAGAGTGTCAAACCAAGTGCCCACTCGGCACCTATTAGCAAACCTCTGGTGTACTGTAACACCCCGCTCCCACTTACGGGAGTTACTCGTGAACAATTACCCGAATTGTCCACCTGCCCGGCCTTTGGCGAAGGGTGGATCGTGTTTCAAGACGAAACGCCCTAGGTGGGAACTAGGCTTCGTCTGGCCCTTCGCTTACCCAGGATCCATAAACACCCTAGGACCTTGCAAGCTTCTTATGGATGAAGAAATAACTCGCTACGCCGCCCAAGGGCTTCAAGATGCTTCTTAATACTGGGCTAGACTAAGGGGAAAGCTCATACTCAGAAAAATCCTCCAATTTTTCCAACATTTCATCACTCGGGGACTCCTTCGGGGATTTTATAATTTCTTCTATAGCCCAAAATCTCTCAAAATCGGGCCTTATTATTTCCCCTTTTATTCCCCTAATTTTTGAAATTTTTCCCCTTTTTTTTTTTTTTTTTTCCGCGCGGGCCCCAAGGCCGGCTGGGCCCGGCCGCGCGCGCCTGGGGCGGCCGCGGCCCGCGGCCACGCGGGCTGGCCCAGCAGCGGCCGCACGGGCCGGCCACGTGGCCGTGCGCCTGCTGCGCGCGCCTGCGCGGCCGCGCGCCCCCCCTTGCTGCCAGGTGACCCGCTGCACCCCCAAATTTCCAGCAACTCCCTTTTTTTGAAGTTCCAACTTTCCATCACCCCAAAAATGCCCAAATCCTCCAGATTTTAAATTAAACAAATAAACTTCACATTTATCTTAGTTTGCCTTTAATTCTCCATAATTAAGGCTTAATCCACCTCTTGATGAACACACAACATATATCAAAATCTCCTTCCATTTCATACATAAGCCTTACACAACCTATTGTTGCTCACATAACAACATCCATAAATAAACACTACACATGATGAAATACAACAAATGGCTCTCCTAGCCATAAAGTCACAAAATAACCACATGCCTAGGCTTCTCAAGCCTTAACTTTACAACAAAAATAAATGTAATATACTCCATGAGCTTCCAATCACAAGCTTACAACTTTCCTTTTTCTCTTGCCATACCCTTCCATAGCATGCTTCAATACCTACAAGAGGTCAAATAAACCTCATGAGCTCCAAGAGCTCAATAAGGGTGCAATGACATAAAGTATGGAAATTAACAACATAGATGCTAATGCCATATGCAAGTGCCTAGGGTTCCAATACCTCAACCCTCAAGGTTAAAGGCTTCAACATACCCACCCAACACACAATTTCATGGCCATGAGTCTCATGCACACAAGCATATGCAAAGCAAGCACAAAATGTTAAAATGCATACAAAAGTCATGCTAGCCACCATCCACTTGGGGCTTTCCCCTTACCTCATACTCCATGGATCTTCAAGTTTCCAACAACTTCAAGCCTCCAAAATCACTTCCTTTAAATTTCCTCAAACTCCTTACATGAAAAACAAGACTAGGATTATAAAGAAATCCTTTAAAATGAGAAATACAAGAAGATTATGAAACCCTTACCTCTAGGCTTCTTGGATTTCTTCTTCTCCTTTTTCTTCTTCTTTCTCTTTCTTTCTTTCCTTCCTTCTTCATTTCTTCAAATGGCCAAAAGGGAGACAAGTCTCCCACACTTGCCCTTTTATACTACCATTTTTCAAATTTCAAGAATGGATCTTCACCATCCATTTAAAGCACAATCCATGTGCTTATGAGAGACTTGATCTCAACCATCCATTTTAATAAATAAGGCTTCTCTCTTGAAGAAAACACAAGAAGCACAATCCATGTGCACTTTTCTTGGTTAATCTCATCCATTGGATTACCTTTGCCTTTACAAGATTTCATCTCCACCATTAAAAGAAAGCACACTTTATTTAGGATGGCAATCCATGCCATTCCTTCTCTTTAAATCCCCACCATAGGATTTATTCTCTAATTCAAGAATACATCTCATCCATTGAATTTATATTTAATTTCCCATTTAAATAAATCTCCCCATTTTCACTCATAAATGAGTGACTAATTTCCTTTTCTTTCTCATTTAAATTTATGGAACTAATTTCACATCCATCACACTTGAGAGACATAATTCCTTTCTTTCCCATTTAAATTAATGGGACTAATTTCCAACATCACATTTGAGAGACCACTTTGAAAGACATAATGCTTTCTTTCTCATTTAAATAATTCTCATAATTTCCAAAGCATTAATGGGAGACTATTTTCCCATTTTCCTTTTCATTTATTTAATTCACCATAATTTCAAACATTAATGGTGACTATTTTTCACATTTCATTTTGATTTTCTTTAATCCAACACAATAATGCCTCTCATTAAATGCTTGAAAGACCAATTATCCTTTCTTTTTGCATTTAATTAAATCATTCCTCAACTCATAAATCCACATATATAATTTCTCTCAAATTTCCAAGATTATGCCAAGTGTCACTCTAAGACACAAACTTGGCTTCCAATTTTTGATCTTGGTCATCCATGTGGTATTACCACATTAATTCACTAACTTAGGGAAAATTTAATTATTCTCCTCAAATAACTTATTATCCACCATTTTCCCTATTTCCAAAAATTAATTTCCTTCATGGAATCACTCCAAAATTCCCAAGTACTATTTGTGAATTTATTAATCCCACCTATCTCTTCATAAATATGAAATTGGGATTTTTATTCACTTAGTCACCTAATTCCATATAGGAATTATTTTTAATTTATCAAAATAGCCCTTTATTGGATTTCTCTATCCAAATTACTGAAATACCCTTCTCATGGGCATTCTCAATCTCAAGGATCATCACTTCCTCAAGGGCATTTTTGGAAGTATACTTACTTCCTTTCCTATTTTCTTAACACCGGTTACATCGGGTATTACATGTACCATCGGTTTACACATGAAAAATTCAGAAATTAATTTTTTTAATTAGGTATCATTAATTAATTATTATATTTTTTGTTAAATTAGTGTTTATTTTGAATTTATTTGTTGATTAGTTATTAGGAGGCAGTTGAGGAGGTTACTCCTCTACTTTCCCTATATTCCTTATTTTTAGGAGGTGGTTACCCCACCAAGCTTGTATTTAGAGATTTGACTTATTCAATGGAATTATGAGAAAAATTTATGTCTATTTTCTGAGGACTTATCTCAGGAGATTGCAAGTTCTCTCTAAGGAATCAGCACCATCGGTAGACGCAGGAAAATACCTTTCCCAACCCTTTCTTCTAATTCTGAAACCACAGTATGTCGTCCCATCACCAGATCTATCTTTAGGGACCATAACATTTTGGTATCAGAGTAGGTGGTTATGGGAGATCAACTTCAACAACAATTAGCACAATTAGTGCAATTATTCCAAGAAGGACGCGCAGCTAATCTCTCAAGATAAGAAGCAATCAATGCTCGCCTGGATGTACTCACAAAGAAGCTATCGGCTTCAAAGCTTCCCATTGATTCTACTGAACAAAACAGCCACAAACGTGGAGGGAAGGGAGTTATAGGCTCACAAATCGAGGAAGGAAGTTCCACTGTCCCTAAATTGTCGAAGCTGGACTTTTTGCACTTTAAGGGACAAGAGGATCCATTGGGATGGTTGAACAGGTGTGAACACTTCTTTCGCCATCAACATGTTAGTGTATGTGCTCTAGACCCAATCAGATTGGGTATGTTGTACACTGATAATTGTAATCATGTTATTATTTGAATAAGGAGTTGTTCAAATTCACAAGAAGTCATTCTATTAGTTTATTGTTATTATTATAATAACCGAATGAAACTAGATAAAAGTCCATATGATGTATACTGTGATTAATCTATAAAGATGTGAGAAGATGCATCACAGTTTTTAGACATCATTAAACATCCCAAGTCATAGCAATGTCAAGAATAGACATTGACAATTGCGGTAAGACTTGTATGTGTTATGTTTTTACTATGTGATAGCAATGGAGGTCTCACACCCATAGGCATGGGGATGTCTAGACAAGTACATAGGTGACCAATATTGTAGAACGTGTCACTGGACATGACTCGCCATGAGAATCCATTTTGGTTATATGTTGATGAAATTCTCATACGAGATGGGTGTAACTAATCCTTGGACTTGAGGTTGTCACAGTCATCTCATAAGAAGACCGGTATGCTTTGACATCGTTTCGATGGGCCTAGACAAAGGCTGCATGTGGGCGATCGTTGGGTATATCGTGAGGCTTATGGAGATGGGTGTATAACCAAGATGGGACTCGTCTATCCCTTGATAGAGGATGATGTATCTAAGGCGCCTTCGGTGGATATTCACTTTAAATCCATGGCCATGGTAAAAGAGATCAATAAGGAGTTATTGATTTACTTTCTATTAAGTGAAAATATCCAGAAGACCGAAGAAAACTCATGTGATCGTTATCAAGCAACACATTGCCATACTTGAGATCACATAAGATACATTGACGAGAGGATCGAATTACACGGTAACCATGCTCGTAAAAGGTTATTTGCGGATTATGAATCCTTCTGAATAATTGGGTAGGCATGACGCCTTGCTAGAGGCCAATCTTGTCTTATGTGTTTGTACCGACACATTGCCAACATATTCGGAAGACTAATGAGTCATACGCAATAGGCACGGTCCTTGGCTTAAACCAGGAGAGTGGACGTATGGTTAAGTGGGATACTTCGGCAAGAAGTTTTGCCGTCGTAGGTTCTCATGGAAAAAGAACAAATAGATGTAATGACGTCGATATGACGAGGAGTCATCATAATGGAAAGAGTTTCCTAAAATGACAATTAATGAAATTAGGAAGGAGTTTCTAATTTAATAATTTTCTATTTGTTGGAGTGGCAAATAAGAAATAAAATATATTTGGGCTTAAGTTAATATTTGGACTAAATTGGATTTGGGCCAAATATTAAATTAAATATTATATTTGAACTAAATTGGATTTGGGCCAAATATTAAAATAAATATTATATTTGGACTAAATTGGATTTGGGCCAAATATTAAAATAAATATTATATTTGGACCAAATTAGACTTGGGCTAAATATTAAATATTAGATTTGGGCTTGAATTAGATTTGGGCCAAAATATTTTATTTAAACCTATAAAAGGATTTGGGCCATTTAATTATATTTCTAGTTGGACTAGAATAAGCCCACTTAATATTCTAATTAAATTAGAATTAATGGGCTAGCCCAATCCATTAGGGTTTTAGAAACCCTAGGATATTTCACTATAAATATCCCTTTATGGATTGCCCAAAATTAAGGGGTTTTTGGTGTCGTTTTTCAAGAGTTGAAAAATGCATTGCCGTTCACTCCTCCCCGTTTCTTTTGGCATCAATACGAAATGAGGGCGTTCTTTAACCGTCCATACACAAGCCGCGCAAAGGAGAATGAGCTAGCACACCTATTCCACTCTCCTTGCCAACGGACGCGTGTTGCGTATCATGAGTTAGAGGCCGGACGCTTAGACGACTCGAATCCGCGAACGACTCGATAATCTAAAAGTTAGATTTATTTATTTGTTTGTGAATGATTTAATTTCGACATTGATCCAATTGCCGGGATCAGGGTAAGTTCAAAATTTTTGAACTACGCTGTTTACCCCGTAGCGATCTTGCTTTACTTTCACAACAAACACCTGAAGAGGATAAGGAGGGATTAACATCTTATCATCTGGAAGGAAATGCTCAATTATGGTTCCTCCAGTTAGAAACAAATATTCCTCAACTCTCATGGGAAGAATTCAAACATCAATGTAATTTGCGATTTGGCCCACCAATTAGAAGTCATAAATTGGGAGAATTAGCGAAATTAAGGCAAATTGGGTCTGTGGCAGATTATTAAGAGAAATTCTGTAACATCCCGCATCGAGCCGTAGGAAAGACTAGAACAACTTACCCTGATGGTCCTACACGAAGTTCCTAGAGGGTCACCCATCCTTGAGCTTCCTTAGCTTAAGCACGCTTAACCCAGGAGTTTTTTGCCTACATTCAGCCCAAAAGCTATCCAGCTGGTGTTGTTACTTTCCTTACTTATTCTCGATATATACTACATTTATTTGGGCTCTTGGGGTATTACATTCTCCCCCCTTGGGCACATGACGTCCCCATCATACGACCTTACAACCGGTCCCAAATCTCCCCCATTTGCATAGTCGATGTGGGATTCGCCTAAGGTGCCTACACGCACGCCCCCTTAGGGACTCAGCGTCCTCGCTAAGATTTACCCCACCACCGCGCTCAGAGGCTCGGAGGTCGGCTCTGATACCACCTATAACACCCTACTTACTCAGGGCGTGTTATATCTTAGGAAATTTGGGACTTATATATATATATTTTTTTTTCATGCTAAATTACATTATTCCCGAAATTTCCTTAAACCTATCTAGTGCCAGGAGAAATAAAGCATAAACTAGATTTAAATAGAATCTTAAAGAAATGGAAGCTGAAATCGAACCTAAACATAGCGTCTCATATATCGGTAATCATAGTACTTGTTACAAAATTCTCACAATAGATAAGTTTTCAAGATAATTTAAAACGTACATTATTGTCATGACATACTGCATAACACTGGAAATATTCATGCTACAACAGAACACGATACAACTTTCTCACTCCTCAACAACTCGTGTCGTTACACATCTTCGATATCCGTACCATCACTACAAATCCCAACTGGAACGTGGAATATCCCAGGGGAAAAAACCCAGATTAGATGATGAACCATCTAAGTAAGGGTACAAAATGTTTTATTATGTGTGTATGCAATGTCTTACTCATCGTAGGGGTCAAATGCACCCTTCATGCTACCTACTATTTTTTATGGCCATCTCTTTTGAAGCCGGGATGTATGGGGGAACCCTTAGTAAAGTAGCGGTGCCAGTTCGTATTCCCTACGGCCACAATGCACGTGATCAATGATATCAACGTGTACATATGCGTTTCATAGCATGTCATGTATGAAGTCTACGTGATGGATACATATCAGAGCATGTCAATATGATGAAAGCATTCCCGAAGATCAGGGTTTAAACATAAGCATTTATAACCATACCAAATTTGTAACAATACACTTACTTTTCACAAGTCAAGTTGCCTCGATAAGCGTGTCAACCTTGAAAGTCGTGCCAGACGAGCTATTTCCAAATCCTCGAATCTCAAGGGTCCCTAAAACATTAAATTTATCCCTGAATATTAATTTCCTATTTTCCTCATAATTCTCATAATTTTTCATAATTTCTTCTTATTTTCTAAGTCTTATATCCTCATTTATCCCAATTTTTCTTCACTAATATTCTTAAAATATCATTTCTAGACTCCTGGAATTTTCTTATAATTTTTCAGATTAAATTCCTATTTTTTTCTTATTTTTCATAATAACAAAATCACAAAATAAATAATTATTTTAACATTTTCCAAGAAATTTGTCTCAAAATAAAACATAAATTAAATTCTAGATTTTCTAAAAATTTCGAGATTTTTTGCAAATCTTTTCCTAATTTTTTTTTCTTTCTTTTTCTTTTTTTTTTCTTTATTTTCTTACCTGGCGTGTGCGTGCGGCCCACGTGCTGCTTCCTCACGCACTGGCGTGTGCGGCCATGCGCCCAACCCCCTACGTCGTCTTCTCCAGTGGCCACTTCGTCGCCGACGACCCTGCCGCACCACGAAGCTTCGAAACGAGCTTCTACCCTCCTAAACTCGACCCCTCGATCTCTAAAATGGCTTCAGAATTCAGAAAAAAATAACTAAAAATACCTCATTTTGGTGTTCGAAGGTGCGGCTACGGTGGTTGCGCAATTTTTCGGCGAGGCCTCGATTCCCCACTTCCTCTGCTTTGTTAGCCACCAAATGCTCCAGAAATCTTGCCCACGACGCAAGGATTAAAACCCCACTCACCAAACTCTCAAACACTGCCCCAATCGCCCAATCTCTAAAGTAAAAGTTTCTGATCAAGTGAGTTACTCGAACGCGGCTATTTATAGCCAAGATCGGCCGCGAGTTGTCCCATCAAGGGCATCCACGCGTCCTAAAGGCCACTCTGACGGCCATTGCAGCATTAATGCCCCCCATCTCCTCTGATTACTTGTTGTAGGTGCGGCCAGAGCATGGCCATTGCGCCTGCTCCGATTTTTTTGATTTTTTTTATATAATATACATATATACATACATATACGAAGTTTAATACATTAAACTGATTTTTGCAAGAAGATTCTAATTTTAATACATAATAGTTATATAATTTCTGGTATTTTTAACTATGTTTAAACTATACAATGTAAATAAATTTATACATACCTAATTCTATTAGATTTACTAATAAACACTAAAATTCTAATTATGCTTATTTATTCACGACGTCCCAAGGGTATTACATTCTCCCATCCTTACAAAAATTTCGTCCTCGAAATTTGATCATTCTTCACTCATTCTAACTATCGGATCCTCAAATAGGTATGGAAAAGTAATCTTCATGTCTTCTTCTCGCTCCCAAGTTATCTCTTTACTTACCGGGTTTCTCCACAGAACTTGCACAAGCGGGATTGACTTATTCCTCAAAACTTGATCCCTATGATCCAAAATTTCTACCGGTTTCTCAAAGTACGAAAGATTTTCTCGAATCTCGATAGCTTCGGCTGGCATTACCTAGGAGGGATTTGGCTCATGCTTACGGAGTTGCGATACATGAAATACATCATGGAGGTTTGATAGAGCCATGGGTAGAGCGAGTCCATAAGTGACTAGTCCAATTCTTTCCACTATATCATACAGACTTATATACTTAGGACTTAACTTACCCTTTTTCTTGTTGTTTCGAGTTACCATTCGTGCGTCTTCTTCATCCTCGGCCTCGATCGGTTCCTTCTCTTCCTCTTCAGACTCCTTTACCAGCACCGGCACATACAGTTCTGCCAGTTGTTTGCAAATCCGCTCACACAAGAGGTGGAATTCGAGAAATTCTCTGCCCTGTCGGACCCATTCAGCAAAGTCTTGCAGATCGCCTTCTAAAATGCCAACTAGCATATTTATTTGAAATTGAACTAACTTAGGCTAGAGTAAATAACTAGGGTGTACGTCGTCAATGATTTCTTCCATTTGGACCAGATGTTCCATAATGCCTTCATCTGGTTCGGGGTTCCGAGTGTTAAGACAATGCGCCCAATGGTCAACTAACACTTGTTCTGAGAAGTTTCTTGCAATCCTGTCATCATAATCCCCGTTAGTACCCTTAATTGACCTCAAGTTGGTACTTCTAAACCTCTTAGATTCTCGATATAAGTGCTAATGTTCAATCTAAATTCCCTTTCTAGGTACCCTACTTAGTTGGGCTCTGATACCAATTGTAATATCCCGCATTGAGCGATAGGAATGACCGGAACAACTTACCCTAATGGG
This sequence comes from Diospyros lotus, assembly GCF_014633365.1. NCBI lineage: Eukaryota > Viridiplantae > Streptophyta > Magnoliopsida > Ericales > Ebenaceae > Diospyros > Diospyros lotus. The sequence goes on along the minus strand of NC_068343.1, from coordinate 29,552,068 downwards.
CATACATGAACTTCCCAGGGGGTCACCCATCCTTGAGCTTTCTTAGCTCAAACACGCTTAACCCAGGAGTTCTTTTCCTACATTAAGCCCAAAAGGTATCCAGTTGGTGTTGTTACCTTCCTTACTTATCCTTGATATATACTACCTTTCTTTGGGCTCTTAGGGTATTACAAATTCAAGCAACTAGCCTCTCGAGCTAGTACTCTCACCCAGTTACAAAAAATAGAGCTCTATATCAGTAGCCTTGCTAATTATATAGCAATAGAAGTGGAGTTACATGACCCCACGGACTTAGCAACAGCTATAAGTATCTCTCGATTATATGAATGGAAGGTAAAACCCTTTCATTCACAATCCAAGAAGGTCGTGGGCCTAAAATAAAAGATCCTTCTCCTCAACAATGTTCTAGAATTGTGAAGCAATTACACAGATTAGAGATGGAGGAAAGAAGACTCAAAGGACTTTGTTTCAATTGTGATGAACCCTTTGTATGAGGCCACCAATGCAAGAGGTTGTTCTGGATTTATTTAATTGAAGGAGGTGAAGAAGAAGGTCCCACAAACCAAGAGACACAAACATACCAACTAGAGATTTCTTTAATGCAATTATTGGTACTACCCCAACCTCTCGCTGTTCTTGATCGATGCCTAGTTCACAACATTCCTCAAGTATTAATTCATTGGCAGCACACTTCTATAGCTGAGGCTTCATGGAAGACTATTTCATCTATGCAGCAATGTTTTCCACACTTCGCACTTGAGGACAAGCATGATTTGGAGGACGGAAGTAATGTTAGCAAACCTCTGGAGTACCATTGGTTTACTTATGGAAAATTTAGAAATTAAATTTTTTGAATTAGTTATTATTAATTAATTATTGTATTTTCTATTAAGTTAGTGTTTATTTTTAATTTATTTGTTGATTAGTTATTAGGAGGAAGTTGAGGAGGTTACTCCTCCACTTTCCCTGTATTCCTTGTTTTTAGGAGGCAGTTGAGGAGGTTACTCCTCCACTTTCCTTGTATTCCTTATTTTTAGGAGGTGGTTACCCTACCAAGCTTATATTTAGATATTTGACTTATTCAATGGAATTATGAGAAAAATTTATGCCTAGTTTCTGAGGACTTATCTCATGAGATTGCAAGTTCTCTCTAAGGAATCAACACCATTGGTAGACACAGGAAAACACCTTTTCTAACCCCTTCTTCTAATTCTGAAACCACAGTATGTCATCCCATCACCAAATCTATCTCTACGGATCATAGCAACACCCTCCAAAGAACCTAGTGCGCACTTGGTTCTAGGGCACTCGGCCATCAAACAAAGAGGCCTACTAGGCACCCTCTAAAGAATCGAGTGCCCACTTGATTCTAGGGCACTCAGCCATCACACAAGGGGGGCACTTGACCACCCCACTTAAGGGCTACTCGGCCAAGGAGGAGACTACTTGGCCAAGCCCTTAACAACCCCAAATTGATAGGCCATCTGGCCCCCCAAGAACAAGACCACCAAGTGGCCATTCACCCAAAGAGGAGGGCCCAACCTATAATACCCAAAATTTATGGGGTATTTTTAAAATAAGAACAAGGAAGGAAATACGAAGTTTTAAAGGAATCAGTATCAGAATAGTTAGAGAAAATGATCGAAGCATCCAGAGGGATTACCCAGGAGCTTAGATACTTAAGGAAATAGGTATGACCCTAACGAACACCTTGAGATATGGTTTATGACATTAAAATAAATCAGATCAGAAACGATTTTTGGTATACCTTTGAATCAGGCTGAAAAATTGAATTGTCATAAGGGGCTTTCGAAAAGACAATGGAACCTTCAAAGAAGTCAAATAGTACATAAGGAACAACCCTTAAGTGGTCTCGGGATGAAACAAAGGGGTTTCGCAATCAAAGCGTAATTCTGGGTCAAAGTGTTATTTTTGAAAATTCTTGAGAGAGGTCGAAACGACATTATTTCTGAAACTTCGGGGGTCAAATGAGAAGTTCAGAACGTGAGGGCGTCAATGGAAGTGATGAAAAGACAAGGGGCTTCACGGAAAGGGTTGAAACGAAATTTCTTAAGTTGAGAGGGGGCAAAAGTGAAATTTTCCAAAGGTTGGGCAGCCATGGCTGACCAAGCTTCCAGCCACCCATCCCATCGCCACTTTTGGCCATGGGAAACTCAAGGCTTGGCCTAAAATGATCCATAGCCAACAAAAGGAAGCATAACAACTAGAAATCACGGCCGAAAGTGGCCAAAAGTTGGCCACTGTAAATCAAGCTTTAGGGGCCATTTTCGGTGGTTTTGGACTGACCTAGGGCATGAGAAGATGTTAGTGACCTTGGATGATGCAAGATTCGTCGTTTAAAGGCTTGATTTTGTGTATAAAAAGAGATTGAAGTGATCGATTTTTCTCAAAGTTGAAGCTCAAAATCTGGCACATTAGAAGGCAAATCGAGCAACAAGGATAAGGGCCTTTTGCTCTTGAGTTGGTGAGGATCATTTTTGGAAAATTTGGAGGGTTTTCAAGTGCATTTGGTGAGGTCTCGAAGCCTTGTCGGAAAGCGAGGCAGTGGGTTTGGCCGAGCCTGTAACTGGCCAGTTGGGGCACCTTCGGACCTCCTTTTGAGCATCCAAAACTGCCACTGGGATCGACTTGAAGGGAGCTTCAAGGGTGTGTGGCTGGTTTCATCGCTAGTGATCACCGGGACCAAAGAAGACGACCGGCACTTGGATTACAAGCGCCAGTCAACACGCGTAACCACTTGCCTTAGCACGTGCGTGGCTTATCAGGTTATTTTGAATTTTTTAAATTTTATTTTAGGAATTATTGTGGAAAAATATTTAAGTAGGTATTTATTTTGGAATATTAGTGAAGAAAAATTAGAGAAAAATAGAAAAAAAAATTGAGGAAAAATAGGGTTTAATATTTATTTGAATAAATATGTTCAATAGGGTGCGTTGTTGCTCAAATTGAGTGATTGTGCGACTTTCGAGACTTAGCACGTAAATTGAGATAGTACACACTTTTTGAGGTGTTTTGAACCTTAAGTTAAGGTGAGTGGTTCTCCCCCAGAGCTTGTATATGATACGATTGATTATATTATGCACGATACACATGAAAGTTACAATCATTTTGTCATATTTGCTCATATACTATTGAGTGGGAAGTCGTAATTTTCACATGACAGGATATTATTGGCATATTAATCCTTGTGCATGGGGTTGGGGTGTCGCCCTAGTAGTGTAGCTGTAATTCCCCAAGGGCAATTGAGGGAATAACATTAGGATTATCCTAAAAGCAAGTCGGGATTCTACCTAGGGTTCCGTGCCGGCCTGGTTGGCCAAAGAAGTTACACAAGGGCATATGTTCATTCACGTTACATCATGCATTCATGTAACTGTCATTTTAACCCTCACTTAGAAGATTCATCTTCGAATGTTGGACATCTATCCCTAGAATATTCCACATTCCAGGCTAGACGAGCAGCCAGAAGGGCAAGGGTGTGGTTGAAGCATGATCATGATAGAAGTTTTTGTGGGCCCTATACAGGGCTAAGTATCGATCATTTTAGTCATTTATGTTGTATGGTTTTAATAGTCATTGTAATCAAGGTTGTTAAAATCGAGATTTTAAGTGGGATCGTAAGAGGGTTCATAAAATCGGATTGTAAAATCGTAAGAGTTTACGGATAATTAAAAATATTCTTTAATTTATATAATATATATTTATAATAACATAATTCTTAATATAAATGAAATACATGTACCTATTTCAAAATTACTTAATCTATCAATTTCAAAAATACTAAATAATATGAAATTTTTGAATATTAAGTCTATCATTTATCATCAATTCATCATTCATTCATCCATATGAAATATTTAAATCTTCATCCATGTCAAAGCTATGACCATCACCATCATCATCAACATCTTCTAAATCAATGTCATCTTCAAGTTCAAAATTGCCAGCAAAAATATCATTACTACCCAATTCTGAATCTCTTAAAGGCTCCGATGGGTCTTCATCATCATTTTTGTCTTGGTTAAGCACCACATGATCTTCACCTTCATCTTCATGACTTTCCAAATCTTCACCAACTTCATTTTCCCCACTCTTCATCATTGTTCATCAAGAATATCTAAACCATTTTCATTGGATGAATTAATATGGCTAGACTCATCTGTTATCCGTTAGCTCATCAACGCCAAAAGTTATTACATCTTTTATGGATTGTCTATCTCTCAACCTTAAATTATATGTTACAAAAACCAACTTATTCATCTTCTTTTGATGCAAACGATTTCTTTGCTTTGTGTGAATCTGAAACATAATTTATAAAGTTATCACAATTCAGTTGTTAGTTTGCATCAAAACATGGTGTTCAAATTTTAAAGCATAATTAAAATAATGATTAAGTATATTTTGCTTACCATTTCAAATGCACTCTAATTTCGTTCACACCCAATAGAGCTGCATGTCAAGCTTAACACACGAATAACAAATCTTTGAAACTCAGGACATCTATCTCCATAGGTGTCCCACCACTTTCCTGGAGCCTTTTTATCCTTTGAATGTTTACCAGATTCATGGCCGAATAACCCTTTTGCATCCTTAAACATATCAAGTTGCACATATATTTTGTCCCTTTCATCTGGATCTCTAACCATTCTTTCAATGTAGTTAAATAGTCGCAATTTTATTTCCATATTAACTTTAAAATTTGGACTATAATGATAATGAGGGTTCAAATAATACGCTGCAGCATGTAATGGCCTATGCAATTGAAATTCCGATCTTTCATCAATAATCTTCAAAATTGGCTCGAAACTACATAAAAGAATGATAAAATTAAATAAATAGGTGTATGTAAAAGAATGTAAGAATTGCAAAATTATAAAACCATATATAGTTATTATTAACTTACATTTTCTTTACATTGTGAAAATTTACTTTAATCTTCTCTCTAGCTCGATCCATCTCCTCATAAAGAAAACCTATAACTGGTTGCTCATCTAAATCAACCAATCGAATAACTTTTACTAATGGCAAAGTTGCCTTCAGATAATAAATTATATTTTTCCAAAATCTAGAATCTAACACCATTTGTTGAACTCGTTTTCCATCTTGTTGAGATGCAAACCTACTAGACTTCCATGACTTTGAAGTGAACATTGTCATCAAGGGACCTTTTAGTTCACTAAGACAACCTAAAGTCAAATATACAGTTGCAAAGCGAGTAACAACTGGTCTTATCAAGTCTCTTCCTTTTGTAAAATGTCTCAACATAGAAATGAGAAGAGTTCTAGAATAGATGTAAGTTGATATCCTCCTAGCCTTTGTAATGGTAGTAGAATGGACTTTTGGTTTCTTGTCAAAATCCTCCAGTATCAAGTCAATATAGTGGGCAGCACATGGAGTCCAATACAACCCTTTTCTTTTCTCCATTAGCATCTCACCTACAGCTTTATAATTTGCAGCATTATCAGTTACAACTTGCACCACATTTTCCTCTCCTACTTTTAGAAACATTAGATGTATCAATTGAGATAAAAAAAAAAAAAAATGTCCCTTTTGGGCTATTAACTAAGAAATTACAAATTGAATGCCTCTTTTTATCAGTTCACCCATCTGACATAATTGAGCAACCTATTTTTTCCATTCAATTTTGTACTCAAGCAATTCCATGGTGCGAGTTACTTCTTTTTTCAAATATTTCACTCTAATCTCGTGATACGAAGGAGGTTTAACTCCACATCCATACTTTCCTACCAATTCAATCATCTTTGCAAACTCAAGATGCCTTACACAATTAAAACGAATGGCAAATGCATAAAAAAATTTAGCAATTTGTTGGCAACATTCTTCTCTTAATTCTTTTTTCAACATATGATTAATTGTTGTTTGAGTACTTCCAATTGCATTTCCACACTGCCCCCTTTTCAAAAAAACATCCAAACCAGTATTCTTACCCTTTTCCTTTGATGTAATGTGTTGCATATGATCACCCTCATCATCAGAATCATCAATACTATGAATTATCTTTCTTTTTCTTTCAGTGGCTTCGGCATTTTTCACCAAAATTGTCAACATTTCCTTTTTAATATCATTGGGAACACTTACACAAGGCTCCACATCTTTACGAGTATAAGCTAAGTGGTGCTTAAGGGGAAAAATACCTCTAGAAAAGATCTTATCACAAAATTTACATTGCACTTTTCTTGAGTTCTTATCCACATCAATGGCATATTGCCATCCCACATCAGACCTATTTCCTGCTGTATTTTTTTTCACAACTTTAGATTTTGAAGACCTAGATGTTGACATTCTTTACCAACTAGTAGTAAATAGTAATCCTGTAAAATGTGATACAAAATAAATTTGAACTAGAAATAAGGTCAAGGTATAAATAATCTGCAAACTACTAATTAATTTCCTTTTAGCTAAACAATAATGGAAATTCAAACCCAATAATAAAAATTTATACCCAATCCACATAGTAATTCAAACTTCAAAGTGATTTTGCAATAATAGTCCTTTCAACTAAAACATAAACACATAGTAATTAATTTTCATTCACATAGTAACATTTCAAGCTCATCTCCAAACTTCATTTCAAACCCAATAATGGAAATTATTTAAATGTTAGCCACTAATCATCCTAATTCCTAAATAATATATTCAGTAACCTAGCAACAAAATAGCTCATCTCTAAGCTTCATTTCAGTCAAAGGAGTCACATGTTAACTAAATAGCCTTCACATGAATCAAATTAGCAACAAAATAGCTAATGGATTTTTTATAGCATCACAGTTGTAATTAATAATTGTTGATTTTTTCAGTTCAAATAGCTATTGGATTTTTCATTCAATTGATGCATTAATAAATTGCTATTTGTTGTTTAAATGTTAATTTTTTTACAGCATCACTGCTGTTTGCAATCAGACGAATGAATTGTATGCACAAAATATGCATCACTTCACTGTAGTGAAGTGAACAAAATGTATGTTGTATGCACAAAATATACACCCAAAATATAATATATATATATGTATCACTCACTCAGCGCAATACACACATAGAGATAGCAATCAGATTTCAGGCACAAGACATAGCTTGGCACAACACAAAACAACAATCAGACTCACATACCTTTGAGGCTTTGATTATTTGAACTTTGAAGGTTAACCCGTGCCATGAACAAACGAAGAAGAAGCAGATCAAATACAGAGCAAAGAAAAAAAACAGAAGAAATGAAGAAGAGACAAGCACCAGTGCACCACCAACACCTCCTCACCGATCAACCACAACGTCGCAGTAAGGGAGAACTTTGATCAAGCATGTCACAGCAAGGGGAGCGTTGATTGCAAGGGTTTTAGCAATCAATTAGGTTTGAAGAAGATAACTTGCGTAACAGTGAGTTATGTATATATATATATATATCTTGGTTAGAGACGGAAATGTTTCGGTCTCTAACCTGGAAATGGGGCCAAAAGTGAACTTGGTAAACTCAATCTGAGTTTACAAGTTAAACTCACGAGTTTGCTACAAAATTGCTCCTTTTATCGAGTTGACTCATTTAACGCTTGCTGACTCATAAACTCGTAAAATCGTATGAGTCAACTTGCGATTTTAACAACATTGATTGTAATTGATAGAAGTGAACTGATATGACACACACCAAGAGAGGGGTGAATTGGTATAATTAAAAAAAATTCTTTTGAGAAGCAAAGATACTTTCAAATGGTGAAGAGTAAATATGGAATCTTATTAATGAACGTTCAAAGTCAGTAGAAACAGAAATGCAAAGGTAAGCAAGAAAAGTATGCAAAGCAGTGAAGACACGTATTTATAGTGGTTCAGCTTTCCAAGCTTAGTCCACTACCTTAGCTATCAACTAAGGATTTTAAAAACCAACCTTTACTCTCAAACCCCCTACTCAATACGAGCAGGTCCTCTAGTCCTTGACTAGGGAACTTACAACCTCCCAACGTAATGGGCCCTCTAGCTACCGCTAGGAAAAATACAGAGAATTGAAATAGAGATTCTAAGAGTACAACTCTTAGTTACAAGCTCTCTCTTTAAATGAAAGATCGAGGCTTAAAAGTAATATAACAGTAAAATATCAAAGCCTCTTAAATGAAAATACAGAGAGAAAAGTTAAAGCTCGATGTAACAGTGAAGGCACGATCGTTCAAGATATTCAATGTATTTTCAGCAGCCTTCAATGCGTCTTCAACCACCTATTTATAGTTAATGGTGGGCAAGTTGAATTTTTGGACTGTTGTGGGTGGTTGGGCGAGCATTTAATGCGCCAAAAACTAGCCGTTATAAGTTTCTGTGAAATACATAGTCGACAGAGAAAATAGGTTAGTCGACTATTTTTACAAATGAATCTAAGCATAGTCGACAGACAGAAAGTGATAGTCGACTATCTTTTAATACAAAAATCCCATAGTCGACAGATACAAGAGAATAGTCGACAGATGAGAAAATGTGAAGAAAATTTTGAATTTACAGAACAAAAATAGTCGACAGATGAAATGCCATAGTCGACTATCCTTACTTGATAGTCGACAGATTAAGAAATAGTCGACAGATGACTCACATAGTCGACCGATCAAATCAGCATAGTCGACTATCCTTATACATAGTCGACTATCCTTAACAGCATAGTCGACTATTCTAAGGCATAGTCAACAGAATAAAACACATAGTCGACTATCCTTTTGAAAACATAGAAAACTTTAACAAATCCTCATTTCGATCTTTTTTTGAAAGTAAGTTGAGATTATCAAAAGTTTAATTTGAAAGCAAATCACTCTCAAAACTTATAGCCATTTATCATTCATATAGATTTTCATATCTTGCTTCCAAATTTATATACTTAAAAATTCATTTTCTCATTCATATAATCCTCATAGTATAAATTGATTTTCATATAGTCATTTATCAAAACCATTTCATTACTAAGAGTAAAAATATCAGTAATGTGTTGGGAAAACAATATGTATGAACCCACGTATGTTATGGTTTTTAAGGTTTTGATCTTGTTCCCGCTTGTGATTATGGATTTCATTTCCTTAGTGCAAATTTTGGGAATGTTACTATTATACGAATGTGTTAAGGATTTTAGCTTGATTCATTCAAAAAAAAAAAAAAAAAATCCTAGCATATAATACAATGCCCTGAAGAGGTTAGGGGGTTACACAACCAAGAGGCCATTCTGCCCCCAAGAATTGGCCCAACTGAGAGGCCATCTGCATCAAGCCTCAAAGAGCCACTCTGTTCACTCCCATCTATTCGGCTCCAACCTCTTAGGTTCATTTGGTTTACAATCAAAATGTGTCTTTCTGCCAATTTGAAGTTTCCATTCAATCATAACCTATTCGAGTCACTCCAAGAACCCCCATTCACTTCACTTAAAGGCCATTTAACTTAAGGCCAAGAAAAAATTAGTTATTACTAAAGTCCACCATGTGTGAAGTAAAATCGTTCCACAAATATTTGATCATTGGAAATTGTGTCATCTGGTTCATCAATTATTTTTCCCACATCTTATAAAAATTATTGTTGTATTTTGGCAACAACAATTAGCATCATTTATGGGAAATCGTAACAAAAAGTTAAGCAACAACTCTTAATCAATGGTGAACACCAGGAGCAGTCAAAGAAATACCTCTCACGGTGATGATCTTCGGAACACTCAACAATCATCGAGAGCACCTGTTCCCTCATAGGACCTTTAGCTGCAAGGGAGTGTTTCGTCACTCAATCAGAATTCTCAGCAACAAGTGAACTTTCAGCTTCTTACACAAGGCTTCCAACAATTGGCAGGTTAGCCTGAACACTAGCCAGGCTTTTCGCAACAGCCCCCTCAAACCATCTCATGGGCAGATTATGAGGCGCTACGAAAACAACCTACGAGATATTGCAATGCTCCAAAGCCTAGTCCCTGGAGTAACATTACCAACAACGCTCAAAAGATTTGTACCTTTAACTATACCACCCAAGAAAATTCAACATAGGGACAAGGAGAATGATTAGGAGGCTGCCTCTGAGTCTTGCTCTGGAAGAGATCATTTGCAATCCCTTCCACAAGGTCCTAACGTCTCGACACAAAAAGACCAAGACCATGAGCTAATTCACCAAAGAGAAAGAGAAGATAAATCGAGAGGAAGACAATATGAAACCATGGAAAGCACCTCGTGAAAAGGAAACGTAGTCTTACTCGAGAAATAAACAACACCGCTAGGGACATACGAGATGATATGAAAAGGGTAATCAAAGAAGTTCTTGAACAAAAGAAATTAATGTTCGTAATCAAAGGGTAACCAAGAAAGAAGTCCCCGTTTACTGAGAACATACTAGGGAAATCATTGCTACAAAATTCAAGATACCTCAAATCTCCCATTTTGCTAGAAAAGACGATCCTGATGACCATATACAGAACTATGAGTCTCTAATGACACTATATGGATGGGACGATGAAATAATGTGTCGGGCCTTCTCTTTGACTCAAACTGAACATGCCAAAACTTTGTTCAATGGATTACTCGAGGCTTCCATTTCATTGTTCGAACAGTTGTGAGTAGAATTTATCAAAGCCTTTGTTATCAAGAGTTAAAAGAAGAGTAATGCTACGCATCTCCTTAACATTCAACAACAAACTGGAGAGATGCTATGGCAATACGTGGATAGATTTTGTAATGCCACTCTCAAAATTCGTGACTTACCATGGGAAATGGAAGTATCTGCCATGATGCAAGGAACACGACTGACACCCTACCAAGAGTCACTGTCGTTTGACCCCCTAAAATTCCTTTGTAGATTTATTTATCCAAAAAATAAATGTGTGCTCCATATCGAAACGATGGAGATAGTGGGAGCGAAGGAGGACAAAGAGAGAAAGAGGGAAGAATGAGATAGTGAAGAGGGCTCCAACCGGTAACAGGAAAAGAAGCGATGGTCGGATGCACAGAAGTTCTGATTTAATCATTTTCCCCCACTCAGTCAGCCACGGTCTGCCATGCTAGCAGCGATAGAAGGATCAAGCCTCATTCAACTCCTGAAGAGAGATATTAATTAATATGTTCAAAGAGGAGTCCAAGTACAATCACATGTGTTCACATGCACATTACACTATCCAATTCAAAAAGAAAAAGAAAAGAGTAGGTATGCAATTATCTATACTAATTAATATATTCAGAGAGGAGTCCAAGTACAATCACATGTGTTCACATGCACATTACACTATCCAACTCAAAAAGAACAAGAAAAGAGTAGGTATGCAATTATATATATATTGGACAAGTGAAGAATTAATACATTTCTTATTGCTGGGAAAAAAAACGTGGGAGTATTTTTTCTTTTCTACTATGTTATGTGGTGTGAAAATAATATTACCTCTCTACCCATGAAAACACATATTTTCATTGTGCATTTTTTTTTTTTTATTATCCTAGGGTTTCCTCATTTTAACACCACATAACATTGTAGAAAAGGAAGAAAATACGCAATGGAAAATTGTGTTCCCATGGGTAGAAATTCAATCATCACATGTGTTCACATACACATTGCATTATCCATTTAAAAAAGAACACGAATAGAGTAGGCATGCAATTATATATATTAAATAATATGTTTAGAGAGGAGTCCAAGTACAATCACATGTGTTCACATGCCCATTACATTATCGAATTCAAAAAGAACAAGAAAAGAGTATGTATGCAATCATATATTTGACAGGTGAAGCATTAATGCATTTCTTATTGTCGAGAAAAAAAAAACGTGGGAATATTTTTTCTTTCCAACAATGTTATGTGGTGTTAAAATATTGTTACCTCTCTACCCATGGGAACACGAATTTCCATTGCGCTTTTTGTTCCTTTTCTATAATGTTCTGTGGTGTTAAAATGTGTTCCTCTATTCTATCCCACAAGTGGACGAATCGTGACAAGTAATATAGTGATGAATAGAGTGTCGTACCCACGAGGACTAACTTTTGACGTTTACTCTAACTAATTTAACCTTAACCTAACACACACATTAGCAATGACTTCAACTATAATGAAAACTAATTTACTAATAAAAGACGCAACTAGAATAATCTCTTTGATTCAAAACTCACAAGGATAAGGCACTAGGATTTGTGAATCCACTGTCGGCCTTCTATGATTCAATTGTTCTCTCGATGGTCATTTAGTTCTATGTATATATATGAGATTAACTATCTCTAGTCAACCTTCGAACATATAAACATGCATTCAATCACAGCGATCATCACAAAATGATTTCACAGGGCATAACAGTATCTTTATCTATTATAGGACCCTATGTTGTTTGTTACCATGTCTAATCCATACTGAATCTCTCAAAAGCAATACAAATCACAAATACGTTTCGATGATGATTAAACATCAAAACGACATTATGAACATAACAAACAATCAACCCGAATGAATAAGGAAATAGCAAATTGAGTAACTTTAAATCAAACCATCACAAAGATATAAATACTTTGCAATGCATTTTTACAATCAAAAGAAAAAGAAAAGAGTTGGAATCCATCACAAAGATTGAGAAAGAAAAGAAAAATACAACCTAAGAGTATAGTCTTCAATCTTCCGTCTGCTCCTCTTCCATCCAAAAAAACTCCCAAATCCCTCAAGAATAAGTCTTTATATAGTGCTTTTTAGGTTATTAAAGTTGTGCACGGTGAAAACTCTCATTTCCCATTGAATTGGACGGAGACGGGCCGAAATCATGCTTTAAATTGAAGTTCAGAACCTTACCGCGGTATGCTTGTTGCGGTAGACTCGTGAGCTCCAGAAAACAATTCCTAAAGCGGTCTTACAACGGTATGCATTCCACTGTAAGACCGTGAGCTCTAGCAACTAATTCTTATAGCGGTTCTACTGTAGAATGCATACTGGTGTAGGCCACTAGATTTCTTCCTTAGCCTCTTTCTTCTTCGCCTTCCACTTTTCGCTCTTGTTCCACTTTCACTTTCTCTACCTCATTTCGAGTTGATAGCTAACCATGCCTTCAAGTTTTATTTCCACTCCTATCATGCACCGAAATCTTTTCTTTTTGTTCCATGTTCGCTTTACATGTGATGTGTACCTATATTGATAATATTGAGCCCAAAATGAGTAGCAATCATGTTTATTGAATACTTAAATGCTAAGCTTAAACAACTAAATAAGAGTGCAAAATATACTGATTAAAATGCGCAATGGAAATCCGTGTTCCCATGGGTAGAAACTCAATCATCACATGTGTTCACATACACATTGCATTATCCAATTCAAAAAGACCAAGAAAAGAGTAGGTATGCAATTATATATACTAATTAATATGTTCTGAGAGGAGTCCAAGTACAATCACATGTGTTCACATGTACAATACATTATCCAATTCAAAAACAACAAAAAAAGTGTAGGAATGCATTTATATATTGGACAGGTGAAGCATTAATGCATTTCTTCTTGCTGGAAAAAAAATGTGGGAATATTTTTGCTTTTCTACAATGTTATGTGGTGTTAAAATAATGTTACCTCTCTGCCCATGGGAACACGGATTTCCATTCCGTATTTTGTTCAAAATACGGAATGGAAATCCGTGTTCCCATGGGTAGAAATTCGATCATCACATGTGTTCACATGCACGTTGCATTACCCAAATCAAAAAGAACAAGAAAAGAGTAAGTATGCAATTATATATATATTAATTAATATGTTCAGAGGGGAGTCCAAGTACAATCATATCTGTTCACTTGTACATTACACTATCCAATTCAAGAAAAACAAGAAAAGAGTAGGTATGCAATTATATATTGGACAGGTGAAGCATTAATCCATTTCTTATTGGAAAAAAAAAACATGGGAATATTTTTGCTTTTCTATAATGTTATGTGGTGTTAAAATAATGTTATCTCTCTACTTATGGGAACAAGGATTTCGACTGCACATTTTGAAAAAATGCGCACTGGAAATCCCTATTCTCATGGGAAAAAATTGAATCATTACATATGTTCACATATACATTGCATTATCTAATTCCAAAAGAACAAGAAAATTGTAGGTATTCAATTAAATATACTAATTAATATGTTCAAAGAGGAGTCCAAGTACAAGCACATGTGTTCACATTCACATTACATTATCCAACTCAAAAAGAACAAGAAAATAGTAGGTATGCAATTATATATTGGGCATGTAAAGCATTAATGCATTTCTTATTGTAGGAAATAAAACACGTGGGAGTATTTTTGCTTTTCAACTATGTTATGTGATGTTAAAATAATATTACCTCTCTATCCATGGAAACACGAATTTCCACTGTGCATTTTAACACCACATAACATTGTAGAAAAAGAATAAAATGCGCAATGGAAATTAGTGTTCCCATGGGTAGAAATTTGATCATCATATGTGTTCACACATTGCATTATCCAATTCAAAAAGAGCAAGAAAATAGTACGTATGCAATTATATATACTAATTAATATGCTCTTTGTTAAGAATTTGTGAAAACAACACAACCAAATGTTCGACAATACCAACGATCCATGAATATTCGAACAAAAATGAAGAAACGAAAAAATACGAACACACACACACACAACGCAAAGAAACCAAAAAATGGACAAGGTGTAACGACCCATTAGAGGGTTTAGATTTTTATTTAGAAATTATTGAATTTCTTAATTAGTTTTGTTTGGAGAAGTTTTGCCAATTAATTGTTAATGTGGCAATTTAGAGATTTAATTGAGAAAATAGCATTTAATTATATTTAATTATTGAGAAGATTAAATGCAAGGACGTGTTGGTCATTTAAGGATTTGATATTAGCATTTAATTATTAAATAAAGTTATTTCGTTTAAGGGATTAATTAACCCAGCCGTGAGGAGGATTCGGATTGAAAGACTCCTAGTTATAATAGGAGAATGAGTTATGGCGTTAGGGCTTCTTAGATCAGTGTATATATAGTTTCATAAGCCATATGTTCTTCACGCCGCAAGAACAGAGAGCCAAGAAGCAATCAGTGAGTTCAAGTTTTGCATAGGAGGCTCTCGTGAGATCATTAAGTCGATTAAGAAGATCATAAGGCAAGTATCCTTCCCCTGTAATCCTTTCTTACAGGTCTTGATTTAGTTGATATCAGATTTCCAGAATTGAATCAGTTCCAGTGCATGTATATATATATATGTGCGTTACAGTGAGTTATATCAGTTCAGTGCATGTTTATATATGTATTTACATGCGTACAGTGAGTACTAGCCAGTTCATGCATGTTGCTTGCAATGTTTACATTAGTTATGATCAGTAAATCATCCCTCAAGTTGTTTATATATCAATTGGGATTGTTCTCCTAAGATTTCTTTTGGAATGGTGTAGTGAAGCTAAGTTTTGATTCAAGTTATGATCTCTGTTATCGTAAGCTTTATATCTAATAAGAATCCAGTCATTCGAATAAGCCTTGTGTCATTCGAATGAGTTTCAAAGCATCCGAATAAGTTTCAGTGTTATCGTAATGCTTTTCCCTTATAATGTATCAGTCATTCGAATGAGTGCCTTGTCATTCGAATGAGCCCTGAGATATCGTATCATTCGTATGAATTTTTGAGGTTTTTAGACTGTCATTCGAATGAGCCTTGTTGTCATTCGAATGAGCCCTTGAAGATGTGAGTAAGTTGTTGCTTTGTATAGCTTAGCATTCGAATGAGCCTTCTTGTCATTCGAATGATCTTCAAATTGATTCAAATAAGGTTACTGTTGCATTCGAATGAGTCGAGTTTTGCCAGTTCAAAAGTTGGAAATTTTCAAAATTCATTCGAATGAATTTGAGAGTCATTTGAATGAGTCCCAGATCAGATCCGAATAGCCTTGAAATATCATCTATCATTCGAATGAGCCTTCTGTCAATCGAATGAGTCTCTATCATTCGAATGAGTTTTCTGCCATTCGAATGAGCTTGCTGAAATCCTTTTTTTCATTTGAATGGGCTGTTTTTTCATTCAAATTGCTTCCTTAGACTTTCTCAATCATCCAAATAGTATCAAATGGCATCCAAATAGCTTCCAATAAATTCTTGATTCAAGTCTTAAATTTAATATAAATATTCAATTATTCAAATATTGAATTTTTATGCCAAGATCCAATATGCCATGCCTATACTTAGAAATTTCAGAATATTTGGATCTCAATATTTCTAGTGAAAATCATATACCATGTTTAGCAGTTCATTATGACATGGTCAGCATTATTTTGTGAGATTATGTGCATACTCATTGTATGAGCATTGAGCATGACTTATGTGGAGCACTACATATCGTGTGCCAGCATTTATATAAGCATTGCATTATGCGCGCCAGGCGGCTTGTCCACGGGGATCCCACTAGTATCAGTACAATTATATCTCAGTTATGAGTTGCTCGCCTGATGTCGACCAGGGAGCTAGGGGCATATTGCCCAAAGTATGTGCTTACAGTTTTTATGTTTGCAGGACTCAGATCAGTCAGGTATGTGTTACAGTTATGTGGGCCTATGGGCCAAAGTTGCATACCTGCATTTAGTTTACAGCTTATGTGCATTATATCTTATAAATGCCATCCAGTGATTATTATGTCTCTCAGTACAAGTTCAGTAAGTATTTTTATCAGTATCGATATTCTTCGATTCAGCTTCAGTCATTCTTTCCAGTTTATTACTTGCTGAGCTTTGTAGCTCACCTTGTACTCTTCACCATTCCAGGTCCTAGTGGGGGAGTACCAGATGTGGGGCCTAGCAGCAGTGTCCAGTAGTGTGTGTACGTGGAGCCGCTCAAGACCAAAGATGTCTGGGAGTTGTTAGTTTATTAGTTAGTGCTTAATCAGTTTAGATTCATTTTATTTTCCAGTTTAGGGAATTTCCCTTAGATGCAATTATGATTTCAGTTTTGTTGACTCAGAGTCTTATTACAGTTAATTGATATATACAGTATTGGTATCAGAATTCAGTTATCAGTCAGTTTATTTTATTATCCCCAGTAACACCTCTTCTCGGGCAGTTCTAGGAGAGGGGGTGTTACACAAGGTGTGGACGTGTTCAGATTAAAAGATCCTTCTCATGGTAGGGCTTCACACTAGTCAATCCACTAGAAATATATATGTACAATGGATTTACAACAATACATGCACAAGATCGTCACGACCACTCACAAATCAAAAGCCAAACCAAATCAAGACAAATACACAAAGTACAACCCTCAAAATCCCGAGCAACCCAACACTTTACCTTCAATCTCTCTCACAAAGAAAAAAACCCCAAGTTATACACACTTACCGTGAGATGAGATCGGAAATGCCTTGCAGTCTTCTTCGTTCTGATTGTCGAGTGCCTTCTTGATCGTGACAATTAAGCTTTGCGTGTGAATTGTTCTCGCGCGATTAGGGTTTATGATCTGTTGGTGTGTGAATAATGTGACGCTTCAAATGCCAAAGATAGTTATATACAAAGGGAGCAGTCATTCAATTTAGGGATCTAGAGATATCAACGGCCTACAAGCATTGTAACCCAAATGCACATGACATACACATGAAACCCAAATGTATAGATAAAATCTATCAATTATATAAGCAAACTTGGGCTTGGACTTGGGTTTCAAACACCAATGGCCCAACGAAATTTATTTATATATTTGACCCAATCAAATTGTTGAGTCACAAACATAACACTTTGAGAGGAGTCCAAGTATGATCACATGTGTTCACATGCACATTTAAGCAGACAGCCTACTGCTTTCCATTTTTGTTTTTCTTTTCTTTTCTTTTTTTTTTTTGGTTATCCACATAACAATAAAATTTAGATCTAACCTTTGGGCCTAAGCCCAAACAAGAATTTAAATACCCCACCAGATAGACCCATGAACTCATTAATTAATTTGATTGTGGCCTATTACATCATTTCTAAATTTCTTAAAAATTTAGACCCATATACTTACTTTCCAATCACATGAAACAAAAAAATAAAATTGTACAATCTAAAACTATTTCTACGCCCTCAAAGAAATTTATCATTAAATATTAAAATACCTAGGCCCATATTTAAAATGCCATTAAACTAATGTTAAGTATTAAAACATCTAGACCCACTTTAGGGTCGTTACTGTTTCTCCCCCCTTCAAAAAATTTGGTCCCCAAATTCGAACCTGGTCATGCGAAAAGCTGGGGGAAAAGACATCTCATCTCATCCTCACGCTCCCAAGTAGCCTAGTCTGAAGAATGATGATGCCACTGAACTTTCACAAAAGGAATCGACTGGTTCCGCAGCACCCTCTCTTTCTGTTCCAAAATATTGATAGGTCTTTCCTTATATGTGGCATCTTCCCTGACTTCTATAGTTTGATAATCAATGACATGTTGGGGGTTTGACACGTACTTCCTCAATATTGACACATGGAAGACGTTATGTACGCTGGATAATTGTGGTGGCAAGGCCAACCTATAGTCCAAAGAGTCAACCCGTTCTAAGATCTCAAAAGGTCCAATGTAATGGGGACTAAGCTTCCCCAACACACCAAATCTACGTACGCTATTCATGGGCATCACTCTCAGCCACACATGATCCCCAATAGAGAACCTTAAATCCCGCCGTATATTATCTGCATAACTCTTTTGTCGATCCTGCACTGCCTTCATTTTTGCCCGGATAATCTGAATCTTTTATGTCGTTTGCTCAACAATTTTCGGTCTCATTAGTGCTCAATCTCCTACCTCTTCCTAACAAATAGGTGATCTACACGGCCTGCCATAAAGCACCTCATAAGGTGGCATACCAATACTGGAATGATGACTATTGTTGTAGGCAAATTCCCCCAGTGGCAGATAATCATCCCAACTGCCATGAAAGTCTAGCACACATGCCCTCAACATGTCCTCCAACGTCTGTATAGTCCTTTCTGTCTGTCCGTCTGTCTGTGGGTGGAAAGCGGTACTGAACTTTAACCTCGTCCCTAAGGCGTCCTATAGCGCCCCCAAAAGTGCGAGGTAAAATGGGGATCCCAATCTAACATAATACTCGATGGGACCCCATGTAATCTCACTATCTCCTCAATGTACATCTTAGCCAAACGGCTCAAAGGGTAAGTCTTCTTAATCGGCAGAAAATGGGCTGATTTAGTCAAACGGTCTATTAGCACCCATATAGCATTAAACCCCTTCGTCATCCTCGGCAGTCCTAACATGAAGTTCATAGATATGTTGTCCCACTTCTACTCTGGAATGGGCAACGGCTGTAGAAGACCTTCTGGTTTCTGATGTTCTGCTTTAACCTGTTGACACACAGCACACTGGGACACGACCTTGGCCATATCTCTCTTCAGTCCATCCCACCAAAACTGTCGCCATAAACCTTGATACATTTTCGCCGTGCCGGAGTGAATGGTATAACGAGACTTATGAGCCTCCGCCAGAATTTCCTTCCTAATCCCGGCATCATCAGGCACACACACCCAATCATGAAATATTATCATCACGTCGCCTCTTTGACTGAAACCCATTAGGGAAAACTTTCCCACATCTGTCAGAATCTGGGCCAGCTTCACATCGCAACACTGTTGTACCCTAATTTGCTCCAACAAATTCGATTGTACTCTCAGGTACGAATAATATACTGTAGGTCTCTCCTCGGGTCCGGAAATAAACATCTCCCCCATCTGCCTCAAAAGCGTCCACTCATGGACCATCATAGCTACCATGTAAGCTCCTCAACGACTCAAAGCATCCGCCACCACATTGCCCTTCCCCGGGTGGTATAAAATCTCACAATCATAGTCTTTCAGTAGTTCCATCCATCTACGCTGTCTCATGTTCAACTCCTTTTGTGAGAAAAGGTACTTTAGACTTTTTGTGGTTAGTATAAATCTCTACCTTCTCCCCGTAGAGGTGATTCCTCCAAATCTTTAGCGCAAATACCATGGTTGCAAATTCCAAGTCGTGTGTGGGGTAATTCATCTCATGCTTCTTTAACTGCCTCGAGGCATATGCATTTACTCGTCCATCCTGCATCAACACACACCCAAGGCCGGAGTGCGACGCACCACTAAAGATGGTAAACTTCTCCCCACTCTTGGGAATAGCTAACATTGACGCTGTAGTCAATCTCTTCTTCAATTCCCCAAAGCAACGATCACATGCTTCGTTCCACTCATACTTGACTCCCTTCCGAGTTAACTTCGTCATAGGTAGGGACAGTCGGGAGAAACCCTCAATAAATCTTCTGTAATAACCTGCCAATCCCGAGAAACTTCTAATGCGCGTTATTGAGGTTGGTCTTGGCTAATCCATCATTGCCTTCACTTTCTCAGGGTCTACTAAAATACCCTCACCAGATACCACATGCCCTAAGAATCCCACCTGTCGTTGCCAGTGTTAGTGTAGGTGCTCTAGACCCAATCAGATTGGGCATGTTGTACACTGACAATTGTAATCATGTTATTATTTGAATAAGGAGTTATTCAAATTCACAAGAAGTCATTCTATTAGTTTCTTGTTATTATTGTAATAACCGAATGAAACTAGATAGAAGTCCATATGATGTATACTGTGATTAGTCTGTAAAGATGTGAGATGATGCATCACAGTTTCTAAACATCATTAAACGTCCCAAGTTGTAGCAATGTCAAGAATGGACATTGACAATTGAAGTAAGACTTGTATGTGCTATGTGATAGCAATGGGGGTCTCACACCCATAGGCATGGGGATGCCTAGACAAGTACATAGGTGACCAATGTTGTAGAACGTGTCACTGGACATGACTCGCCATGAGAATCCATTTTGGTTATATGTTGATGGAATTCTCATACGAGATGGGTGTAACTAATCCTTGGACCTGAGGTTGTCGCAGTCATCTCATAAGAAGACCGGTATGCTTTGACATCGTTTCAATGGGCCTAGACAAAGGCTGCATGTGGGCGATCGTTGGGTATATCGTGAGGCTTATGGAGATAGGTGTATAACCAAGATGGGACTCATCTATTCCTTGATAGAGGATGATGTATCTAAGGCGCCTTCAGTGGATATTCACTTTAAATCCATGGCCATGGTGAAAGAGATCAATAAGGAGTTATTGATTTACTTTCTAATTAAGTGAAGATATCCGGAAGACAGAAGAAAACTCATGTGATCGTTATCAAGCAACACATCGCCATACTTGAGATCACATAAGATACATTGACGAGAGGATCAAATTACACGGTAACCATGCTCGTGAAAGGTTATTTGTGGATTATGAATCCTTCTGAATAATTGGGTAGGCATGATGCCATGCTAGAGGCCAATCTTGTCTTATGTGTTTGTACCGACACATTGCCAACATATTCGGAAGCCTAATGAGTCATACGCAATAGGCACGGTCCCTGGCTTAGACCAGGAGAGTGGACGTATGGTTAAGTGGGACACTTTGGTAAGAAATTTTGCCGTCGTAGGTTCTCACGGAAAAAGAACAAATAGACATAGTGACGTCGATATGACGAGGAGTCGTCATAATGGAAAGAGTTTCCTAAAAATGGCAATTAATTAAATTAGGAAGGAGTTTCTAATTTAATAATTTTCTATTTGTTGGAGTGGCAAATAGGAAATAAAATATATTTAAGCTTAAGTTAATATTTGGACTAAATTAGATTTGGGCCAAATATTAAATTAAATATTATATTTGGACTAAATTGGATTTGGGCTAAATACTAAAATAAATATTATATTGGGACTAAATTAGATTTGGGCCAAATATTAAATATTATATTTGGACCAAATTAGATTTGGGCCAAATATTAAGTAAAATATATTTGGGCTTGAATTAGATTTGGGCCATAATATTTTATTTAACCTATAAAAGGATTGGGCCATTTAATTATATTTCTAGTTGGACTAAAATAAGCCCACTTAAGATTCTAATTAAATTAGAATTAATGAGCTAGCCCAATCCATTAGGGTTTTAGAAACCCTAGGATATTTCACTATAAATATCCCTTTATGGGTTGCCTAAAAAAGTTGTGTTTTTGGTGTCGTTTTTCAAGAGTTGAAAAACGTATTGCCGTTTACTCTTCCCCGTTTCTTTTGGCATCAATACGAAACGACGGCGTTCTTTTACCGTCTATACACAAGCCACGCAAAGGAGAAGGAGCTAGCAATCCTATTCTGCTCTCCTTGCCAACGGACGCGTGCCGCGTATCACGAGTTAGAGGCCGGACGCTTGGACGGCTTGAATCCGCGAACGACTCGATAATCTAAAGGTTAGATTTATTTATTTGTTTGTGAATGATTCAATTTCGACGTTGATCCAATCGTCGCGATCGGGGTAAGTTCAAAAATTTTGAACTACGCTGTTTACCCCGTAGCGATCATGCTTCACTTTCAGCCAGAAGTCACACTTACTGAGCTTGGCATATAATTGTTTTTCCCTAAGTCTCTGCAAAGCTAACCTGAGATGGTTCTCATGCTCCTCCAAGCTCGGCGAGTAAATGAGAATGTCATTAATGAACACAATGACAAAACTATCTAAGTACTCCCTGAAAACCCTATTCATCAAATCCATAAAGACGGCCGGAGCATTCGTCAGCCCAAATGGCATGACCACAAATTCGTAATGGTCGTACCTAGTACGAAATGCAGTCTTCTGAATGTCTCCTTCGTTGACCCTAACTTGGTGATACCCCGACTTCAAATCAATCTTCAAAAAGACTGAGGCTCCACATAACTGGTCCAACAAATTATCAACTCGGGGAAGAGGGTACTTATTCTTCCATGTGACCTGGTTCAACTGGCGATAGTTTACGCATAACCTCATGGACCCATCCTTCTTCCTCACAAACAAGACCAGAGCGCCCCAAGGTGAAGCACTCAGGCGGACAAACCCTTTCTCAATCAACTCCTCAAGCTGCACTTTTAATTCTTTCAATTCGTTTGGGGCCATTCTGTAAGGTGCCTTGGAAACTGGCTGGGTTCCTGTCATCAACTCTATGGAAAACTCTACCTCCCTCAGTGGCGACAACCCTGAAACTCATCAGGGAATACATCAGGAAACTCAGGGACAACTGGAATGTCTGACAGTTTTGTATTGTTCTCCTTACCCGTGGTCACAAAAGCCAAATACGCTTCACATCCATGCCGCATCAATTTTTCAACCTTCATCACTGATATCATAGGAGTGGAACTCATTGGTTTAATGCCTCGATACGATATGACTGGTTGCTGAGGTGACTCAAAGTGGATAACCTTACATCTACAATCCACTTTGGCATAATGTCGGGATAACCAATCCATGCCTAAAATAAGATCAAAATCATGTATGTCTAGGATTATCAAATCCCCGGGTAACTCCTTATCATACACCATAATCTTACAATCTCTATAGACTTCACTCCCCACTAACTCGACTGCTCCCGGTGTAAACACAATCAAATAATAAGGCAAGTACTAGAGAATGGAATGTGGCACACAATCCTAGGTGCAACAAATGAATGTGTAGACCCCGTGCCAAACAACACACGCACATCAATGTCATATGGGGAGAGAATACCTTGCACAGTGTCCTTTCCCTTCTTTGCCTCTACTGATGTCAAAGAAAATGCCCGTCCCTGGGTATGGGGTCGACCAGCGTCTGTGGTGCCCTGTCCTGGTGGCAGAGCCAATGGTGGTGCTGTCCCCTGAAGTCTCGACACTGGTTGCCTCTGTCCCATCTTATTGCCTTGGTTCCCATACCTCTGTCCCCTTTGCTATGGTGGATGTCTGCAAACATTAGACGCATGCCCCTTCTTCCCACACTGATAACAAGTCACCTCCCTATTGCCTGATGTACCCATCTTCTGTGGACAATCGTTCCTTAAGTGCCCCAACTGCCCGCAATCGTAGCATGCCTTACATACACCCTGATGTCTCTTTCCACAAGTTAGGCAGGGGGGAATGTCAGCTTCATTACCAGAAAACCCCGGTGCTCCCTTCCTTTTCTTGTCATTGCCTTGCCCCTAGACTGAACTTGATCCTCTGGCGGCTACCTGGACTGCCCTTAACTCACTCTTCTCTTTTTCTATAATATGTGCCCTCTGCACTAGTGTAGCATAATCTGTGATTTGTGTACCTTCCAGATGAAATCTGATGTCTATTTGCAGGCCTCTTTGGAACTTGTCTGCTTTCTTTTCCTCGGTACATACCAACTTAGGAGCGAATCGTGCCAGAGAGATGAACTCCTCTTCATACTATGCCACTATCCTATTGCCCTGTGTCAACTCAATGAACTCATATGTCTTCTGATCTTAGACCCAAGCTGGAAAGTAGTTGGCATTGAAAAGCTCTCTGAACTCCGCACATGATAGCTCCCTGCCCACAAACCTCTGTAGAACTGTCTCCCATCACCTCTCGGCTCCTCCTCAAAATAGATATGTAGCCAACTGTACCTTCTGGGTGTCACTGCACCCTATTGTCCCGAGGTGCTTCTCAATTGCCATCATCCACTCCTCTGCTGCCAAAGCGTCGATCCCTCCACAAAAATCTGAAGGTCTCAATGCCATGAAATTTTGCACCAACTGGCTCCCGGTATTGCCATCCACTCCATGGGGCTCCACCTCCTGTGGCACTGGGTTTGAAGTCTAACCATTAACATTCTCATTCAGGCCTAGTTCATTCCTCGCTCCAGGTGGTACTTGCTCATGCCTTCCCTGATGCGCCATAATATTCTCAAAGTGCCTCAACATAGTAGCCATAGTGCCCCTCAGCTCACCAACCTCTTGGCGCAACTCTGCCACTGACTCTGCTAGAGTGGCTGGTGCAGGTGGAGGTGTAGGGGTAGGAATAGGTGCAGGCTTAGGAGTGGGTCCAGGAACTGGAGTGGGGATGGCCTGGTTGCCTCGGGCACGGGTCGGTTGCCTTCCTCGTCATCCACTCATTTCCTGCATCCCAATTGACCTTCTAGATTTCCATCTTAACTTAGGCTCACTAGACCACTAGCCACAATTCTAACTCTACGCAAACCTAGGTGTACGGAGACTTTTCTCACTTCCTAACTTATGCTCTGATACCAAAATTGTAAGGGCCCACTCTCGAATATTCCTGCTAGCATAGGATATTCAAAAGGAGGTCATCACAGAGATGATATAGAACAAAGCATAAATAAACAGATAGCTCATTTCGTTCACGAGCAGTGAAAACTAAATTTAAGTTCAGTTGTTACACTTCCAATATCTCATGAGTTTCGGCTCGAAGGCCATACAAAATAAATAAGAGACTCTAATGTTACTAACAAAATAAAATCATTTCATCTCAAGTCTCACCAAAAACTAATCAGGATCTTCAGTTAGGACATGTCTCTGTACACCACTATCCCTGGGCCTTGGTCCAACTAGACTTGCCCTTAATAATAGCTTTCCCCTTACCTAGAATGGCAATGAAGATCAAGTGAGCCACAAGGCATAGCAAGTTCGAGAAACAATAAACAATGAACAGAATATGGTAATACCAAAAAGAGTAATCAAGAATTCAACAGTTATATACAAGATTCATAATTTAGGACTTGATCAATTCCAAGTTAAATGCATCATGCCACCATGTATTACTATGCAAATGTGCATATAAAATTAATATCAATATCAAATCTCATAGGCTTGCAAGCCATCATTCAACACATGCCAAGTGTAACATATAACAAAATCTCACCAATAAATATGGAGCCAACCTGCCGGGCTATGGCCACCTCGTCCCATGCCAGGTCCTTTAGGGTACCCTTTCTCCCTACGCACAAAATAATAGGTGCGTAAAACATACATATATATGTAACATGTATATATATGCATCATGTATGTATTTTCCAACCACATCTATTTAAATTCTTATTTCTCAATATTCACTCTTTCAACACTATTTTACCCATACTGGGTAGTTTACCATCATCAAATCATTCAACATATCTTACTTCATGACATTTACCTTGATTAAGATGTAAATTATAACACATAAATAATCTTGGTTGCTTGTGTTTCTCTCCACTCGTTGCGATCCCGCTCGATAGCATATGCTCGCTGGACCACCGTGGCATAATCCACGCTCAGAGCTCCTCCAAACGCTTGTCAGATATCTGCACGCAATCCTCTCTGGAATTTGGCGGCCTTCTTTGCTTCAGTGGACACCAACTCCGGAGCATATCGTGATAATGCTGTAAACTCTTCCTCGTACTGAGCCACCATGTTAGTACCTTGTACCAACTCCACGAACTCATAGACTTTCTGTTCCTTGACCCATGCTGGGCAATAAGCGTCATTGAACACTTGTTGAAACTCAACCCATGTGGGCTCTCGATCACCAAACCTCTGGCGGGGCAGTCTCCCACCATCTCTTGGCATCGCCTCTGAATATAAATGTGCTAACCCATACCCGTCGGTCATCCGCACAACCAATAGATCGGAGATGTTTCTCTATCAATAGCATCCAATTCTCCGCTGCTGCTGCATCTGTACCTCCATGAAATGCTTGTGGTCAGAACACCATGAAGTCCTTCAATAATTGACTCCCAGTGTCTGCCGCTACAACTGGAGTTGTTGGGGCGACTAGCGGTTCGCCTCCACTGCCTCCTACTTCTCGGTGTACTTGCGGTTGCCTCGCCTGATTTGTAACTAGGGTATCAACTACCCTCATCAATCCTGCCAACATGCCTCGCATCTCGGCCATACCCTGTCGCAAGTCACTACTAAACTCCCCTGGTGAGCCTGGTGTGAGAACTGGAACCTCGTCTGGCGTAGAAGTAACCTGACTGCGGGTACGAGGTCGTCCTCTTCTATCACTCATCTTCTTGCATCACCACTTAGGGTTAGAATACTGTAAATTGGGCTAACTTATCTAACTGAAGGACACAAGTCCTAACTCTATCCAACATCCTATGTGTGTACTGGAGACTCCTCAAAATATCGCTCTGATACCAATACTGTAACACTCCCTCTCCTAGAACTGCCCGAGAAGAGGTGCTACGAGAAAATAAAATAAAACTAACTGATAACTAAAATCTGATACCAATAATGAATATCTCAATCAACTGGAATAAAACTCTGAGTCATCAAGACTAAAAACCATAACTGCATCTAAGGGAAAATCCCTAAACTGGAAATAAAAAAATAAACCCAAACTAATAAACACTATAAAACTAATAACTCCCAGACATCTTTTGTCTTGAGCGGCTCCACGTACACACACTACTGGACACTGCTGCTAGGCCCCACATCTGGTACTCCCCCGCTAGGACCTGGAATGGTGAAGAGTACAAGGTGAGCTACAAAGCTCAGCAAGTAATAAACTAGAAATAATAACTAGAGCTTAATCGAAGAATATCGATACTGATAAAATACTTACTGAACTTGTACTGAGAGATATAATAATTACTGGATTGCATTTACAAGATGTAATGCACATAAACTGTAAACTAAATGTAGGTATGCAACTTTGGCATATAGGCCCACATAACAGTAATACATACCTGGCTTATCTGAATCCTGTAAACATAAAAACTGTAAACACATATTGTGGGCAATATGCCCCTAGCCCCCTGGTCGACATTAGGCGACCATCTCATAACTGAGATATAACTAAACTGATACTAGTGGGATCCCCGCGGACAAACCGCCTGACGCACATAATGCAATGCTCATATAAGTGCTGGAACACGATATGTAGTGCTCCATATAAAGTCATGCTTAATGCTTATACAAATGTGTATGCATAATAATCTCACAAAATAATGCTGACCATGTCATAATGAATTGCTAAACATGGTATATGATTTTTACCAGTTATATTGAGATACAAAGATTCTGAAATTTCTGAGTATAGGCATGGCATATTGGATTTTATCATAACTTGGCATAAAAATTCAATATTTGAATTATTGAATATTTATATTAAATTTAAGACTTGCATCAAGAATTTATTGAAAGCCATTCGGATGCCATATGATACTATTCAGACGATTGGGGAAGAATAAGAAGCAATTCGAATGAAGAAGCAGCCCATTCGAATGAAAAAAATGGACTACAGCAAGCTCATTTAAATGGCAGAAACTCATTGGAATGACAGAGGCTCATTCAAATGATAGAGGCTCATTTGAATGATAAATGATATATAACAAAAGCTATTCGAATCTGACCAAGGACTCATTCAAATGACTCACAAATTCATTCGAATGAATTTGACGATTTTCTAACTTTTGAACTGGCAAAAAGTGACTCATTCGAATGCAACAGTACCCTCATTCGAATGAATTAATGGGATACTCACGGATTATTCGAATGACAAAGAAATTCATTCAAATGCTAGACTATACAAAGCAACAGCTTATTCAAATCTTCAAGGACTCATTCAAATGACAATAAAACTCATTCGAATGACAGTCTCAAAACTTCAAAAACACATACGAATGATACGATAACACATGACTCATTCGAATGACTGATACATTATAAGGGAAAAACTTACGATAACACTGAAAACTCATTCGGATGCCTCAAAACTCATTCGAATGACTGGAATCTTATTAGACATAAAACTCACGATAACAGAGACGATATCTTGAATTACAAACTTAACATTACTACACCATTCCGAAAGAAATCTTGAATAAACAAAACCCAATCGATAAGAAACAACTTTAGGAATGATTTAATGATCATAACTAATGAAAACACTTCAAAGAACATGCATGAACTAGCTGGAACTCACTGTATCGCATATATATATACACGTATCTGGTTTACTGAAATAAATCTGAATCTTAACAAAGCTATTAAATAATCTGAAACGAATTCACAAGGGCCTATAATGGAAGGGATTACAGGAAGATTACTTGCCTTATGATCTCCTTAATCGACTCAATGATCTCCCGAGAGCCTTCTTGTAATACCCGGGAAATTATTAACGGTATAAATAATATTTGATGAAGGGCATAAATGGAATTTGCAAAAAAATGAGACTATAACGCAACTTTGGACGATCGAATTAGTCAGAGGGAGTACCCTGGACCCTAGATAGCCAAGGAAAATGGTATAGTATCGATAAGTAATACGAGGTATGATTTATGGTACCGAAAGAAATTGGATCGAGAACGGTTCCCGGTACAGCTAAAAAGGCAGCTGTGATTTAGGCTGAAATATCGAATTAATGTAGGCGCAATCGGGAAGTCAATGGAACCCCGAGGAAGTTCATATTTGGTATGTAGAAAAACCCTTCGGTAGTTTTTGGAAGAAACAAAAGGGTTTGTAGCCAAAACGAAGATTCGGGCCTAAGTGCAATTTTTAGAAATTGACAGAGGGAGGTCGAAACGATGTTTTTTCGAAATTTTCAAGGGAATGTTTTAGGATATTTCAAAGGGTTATAAAGGTCTTTAAAGAGAAGTTCAGTTTTTGAGCCAGGGGCAAAATCATAATTTTTGAGGTTCGGGTAAAAGTGTAATTTACCTAAAAATTAGGGGTATTAGCGTAATTAGTCCATTTTTTAGGGACTAAAATGCAATTAAAAATTAGTCCGGGGACCATGTTGAAAAGGGTCTAAGTGCAATTATCCAAAAGTTCGGGCCAAAGTGTAATTATTGAAACCTTTTTATTAGGGGCATTTAAGAGATTTAGGAAAAGCCTCATAAATGACTTTAGAGATAAAGATGAAGTCTCATGATGACATTAAAGATAAGATGAAGGCTTATAATGACTTTAAGGATAAGATTTAGACAAGATTTGATTGGATATGAATTGATTTGGATAAAATTTGATTCGGATAACAATGATTGCAAAATTTCTTAGAAGATTTGGTAATGATTGCAGAATATCTTAGAAGATTTGGTAATAATTATATAATATCTTGGAAGATTTGGTTATGATTGCAAAATATCTTAGAAGATTTGGTAATGATTATATAATATATTAGAAGATTTTGGAATGATTGCAAAAGATATTAGAAGATTTTGGAATGATTGCAAAAGATATTAGAAGATTTTGAAATGATTGCAAAAGATATTAGAAGATTTGGAATGATTTACAATGATTGCAGAAAATCTTAGAGAATTTGGAATGATTGGAAAAGATTTTGGAAGATTTGAAATGATTGCAGAATATATGTTTCTTGGTGGCTAAGTTTCCAAAACCTATAAATAGGGGTTCATAATCAAAGGTTTCTCATTCGAAATTGTGAGAAGTTCGTGCTAGACAAGAGTGCTTCGGGTTTAGTGGATAGAAGGCTTTTTAAGCATACGCGAAGCATCACACGCACAGAGCACTTGGGCAGCATGTGAGGACGTGTAAGGAGGTGGTTTGGTTAAAAGACTCAAAGAGTTGCACGAAAATTAAGATTGGGCACAAGATTCGAAGTGTTCTGAGTTTCGTTCAAGGTGAATGTTCTACCTGAAAACTTGGTTTTAAGTTGTAAGTGTTCTACCGAAAAACTTGGTTTTAAGTTGTGAGTGTTCGCCCCCAAAACTTGATTTATTGTGCTTGTTCTATTTGAACATGTGGTGATTTCATGCAAAATGGTTTTGTGCATTGAAATGGTAACCGGTGACGGTTGGTTTTTATGAGGGAGGTTCATCCCTAAACGTTTTGAACTGGTGCATTGCATTTTATAAAATATTGTTTATATGATGCATTGAATTGTGAAATATGGCATTGTCTTGAGTTTTGTGTGTACGTATGGAATGTCAGCCTCGAATGTTGTCTGGATAGTGTAGCCATAATTCTCCAAGGGCGTGACGGAATAATAGGGGTATCTGATGTTGGTGTGCATGTCAGGATAGCCGCCTTGGTTTCCGTGCCAGACCGTTTGGTCAAGGAAGTTACACTAGGACGACTAGGTGGTCCATACAGTGTTGTTCATGTGGGATGTCAGCCTAGGATGTTGTCTGGATAGTGTAGCCGTAATTCTCCAAGGGCGTGACGGAATAATAGGGGTATCTGATGCTGGTGAGCATGTCAGGATAGCCGCCTTAATTTTCGTGCCAGGCCGTTTGGCCAGGGAAGTTGCATTAGGATGACTAGGTGGTCCATGTGAAATTTTGGAGTTGGGATTATATGGTGGTTCCTGGATGCTTAAGGTGGGAACGTATTCTGGTGAGATGCGTTGGCAGCCCCATTTAAGCTAGAATCGCGTTGTGTCGTCGAGTCGGTATGGTGGCATAGCTTTTAGAGATATTGCTCTTTTCCCGTGGTAGGGTTAAGAGCTGGGGATTCTCTTGGGCTAGGGCTTACCGAGTGTATTGGTTTATTTCATGTCTTGCATTCATTCATGAAAAATGTGATTTTGAACTCTCACATAGATGATTCAGCATCTAATTTGGACTATGTCCAAGGAATATTCAAACGTTCCAGGTGAAGGCAGCGGTGCGAAAGGAAAGGGAATTGCCGAGGAGTGATGGCAACTAGCTGATAGTTTACATTATGTCCTTTCAGTTATGTTGTTTATTTTGAGAATGTCATGTAAACGTTGGTGCAACTTTATATTATAAATAAAGTGGTTTCGGTTATGACCTGTTAAGGTTTGATCTAGCTTCCGCATTTGTGTTGGTGAACCTGTCTTAGTATATTGATGGTTCATAGTTGATATACTGAGAAGGTGTAACGGGATCTTCGGGGAACGGTTTATGTTGAGTTTCTGTCGTTTATTTGGAAAAAATATATATATCCCCGGAATCTTACGTTACGTAACGCCCTCTCGAGAATTGGGGTGTTACAATTGGTATCAGAGCGAAGGTTTGAAATTTAAGAGACTCTGATTAGGGTTTGAAATTTAAGGGACTCTGATTAGAGCGAAGGTTATTTGAGGATTATAGATTTCGTTGGAAATTTAGAAACTATCAATTTGAGGTCAATAGTTGAATATAGATTTCGTTGGAAATTTAGAAACTATCGATTTGAGGTCAATAGTTGAAATTCTTACGTGGAGTAATAGGATAACTGGTAGTTATCGGGAATAAACGAGTTAGAAATAATTCGGTTGTATCGAGGATCCTAGGGATATTGAACTTAGGATGATTCGATAAGTGTTGTGGAGAATCGAGTTTAAGGATTCTAAGGATTGATTTGATGATAGGGATCTCGAAATAAATATTGTGAGGATCAAGGTAGGGTGACCCCAAGGAAACTACTCATGGGAACGAGTCAAGAGTGTTTAGTTCAAATGTTAATCTAGAGAATGAAGTGGCCAGGATGTAGGATTGAATCTTGTAAAGGTTATTGGAGATTAGGAATTTTGATTATTCTTGATTTAGATTTGGACAGGGTATCCCTGATGGTTGTGGGACCCAAAAGAACTGTTAGCAAGATTGAGATTATCTTTAAGTGAGATTTGCACTGATTAAGGAAGTGTTTTTCTTTTTCAGATGGTGAAAACTTGGAGAGTCATGGATCTCAGCGAGCGAGATGAAAGTGATAGTAGTAGCAGTCATCGTAGCCGTTCTGCGAATCATGTCACGAACGATGGACGACAAGAGGAGCGATCAGGTCCTAGTGAGAATAAACTTGACCAAATGGAAAGAATCTTGGAAGGCATGCTGACACATGTAACAAGGAACGAGTCGCCGAGGCAAACAACTCATGTGTTGGATCAGTATCGCCGACAAAGACCCCCGGTGTTCAGGGGAAAAGTAGAAGATGACCCCTGCATGGCGGAATTCTGGATGGAGCAAACCGAGAAGCTGCTCCAACATTTGCAGTGCAGTGACGAAGATAAAGTTAACTGTGCTACATTCATGCTTGAGGAAGACGCTGCACGATGGTGGCAATCAGCCCAGCGAGTTAGAAATAATTCGGTTGGATCGAGGATCCTAGGGATATTGAACTTAGGATGATTCGATAAGTGTTGTGGAGAATCGAGTTTAAGGATTCTGAGAATTGATTTGATGATAGGGATCTCGAAATAAATATTGTGAGGATCAAGGTAGGGTGACCCCAAGGAAACTACTCATGGGAACAAGTCAAGAGTGTTTAGTTCAAATATTAATCTAGAGAATGAAGTGGCCAGGATGTAGGATTGAATCTTGTAAATGTTATTGGAGATTAGGAATTTTGATTATTCTTGATTTAGATTTGGACAAGGTATTCCTGATGGTTGTGGGACCCAAAAGAACTCTCATTAATTAATTAAATTCTATTAACAAATCCCTAATGACACCCATGTCCTTGCATTTAATTCTCACAATAAATAGATATAATTAAATGCTAATTTCTCGCTTAAAAATACTCTAAATTGCCACATTATAATTAAATGACAAATTCTCTTAATTAAATACCTCACTAATTAATTAAATAATTCTAATTAAATATTGGGCCCGAACAAGAGACAAAATCAAGCACCAAATCATTCAAATGTTACAAAATTAGTGTACAAAGAGAACAGAGAATCAAAAGGGAGAGGAAGAGGGAGCTACAGGCGCCTACTACATCAAGCAGACAGCCTGCTGCTTTCCATTTTTGTTTTTTTTTTTTTTTTTTTTTTTTGTTATCCACATAACAATAAAATTTAGATCCTATTACCTTTGGGCCTAAGCCCAAACCAGAATTTATATACCCCACCAGATAGACCCATGAACTCATTAATTAATTTGATTGTGGCCTATTACATCATTTCTAAATATCTTAAAAATTTAGACCCATATACTTATTTTCCGATCACATGAAACATAAAAATAAAATTATACAATCTAAAACTATATCTACGCCCTCAAATAAATTTATCATTAAATATTAAAATACCTAAGCCCACATTTAAAATGCCATTAAACTAATGTTAAGTATTAAAACATCTAGACCCACTTTAGGGTCGTTACAGTTTCTCCCCCTTTTAAAGAATTTGGTCCCCAAATTTGTACCTGGTCATGCGAAAAGCTGGGGGAAAAGACATCTCATCTCATCCTCATGCTCCCAAGTAGCCTCATCTGAAGAATGACGCTACCACTGAACTTTCACAAAGGGAATCAACCAGTTCCGTTACACCATCTCTTTCTGTTCCAAAATATTGATAGGTCTTTCCTCATATGTGGCATCTTCCCCAACTTCTATAGTTTGATAATAAATGACATGTTGGGGGTCCGACATGTACTTCCTCAACATCGACACATGGAAGACGTTATGTACGCCGGATAACTATGGTGGCAAGGCCAACCTATAGGCCAAAGAGCCAACCCGCTCTAAGATCTCAAAAGGTCCAATGTAACGGGGACTAAGCTTCCCCGACACACCAAATCTACGTATGCCCTTCATGGGCATCACTCTCAGCCACACATGATCCCCAACAGAGAACTCTAAATCCCGTCGTCTATTATCCGCATAACTCTTTTGTTGATCCTACGCTGCCTTCATTCTTGCCCGGATAATCCATTTTTTTTTTTTTTGTCGTTTGCTTAACAATTTTCGGTCCCATTAGTGCTCGATCTCCTACCTCTTCCCAACAAATAGGTGATCTACACGGTCTACCATAAAGCGCCTCATAAGGTGGCATATCCAATACTGGAAGGATGACTATTGTTGTAGGCGAATTCCACCAGTGGCAGATGATCATCCCAACTGCCATGAAAGTCTAGCACACATGTCCTCCAACGTTCGTATAAATCCTTTCCGTCTGTCCGTCTGTCTGTGGGTGGAAAGCGGTACTAAACTTTAACCTCGTCCCTAAGGTGTCCTGTAGCGCCCCCAAAAGTGCAAGGTAAAACGGGGATCCCGATCTGACACAATACTCGATGGGACCCCATGTAATCTCACTATCTCCTCAATGTACATCTTAGCCAAATGGCTCAAAGGGTAAGTCTTCTTAATCGGTAGAAAATGGGCCAATTTAGTCAAACAGTCTATTATCACCCATATAACATCAAACCCTTTCGTCGTCCTCGGCAGTCCTAACACGAAGTCCATAGATATATGTCTCATGTCCACACAGGAATGGGCAACGGCTATAGAAGACCTGCCAGTTTCTGATGTTCTTCTTTAACCTGTTGACACACTGCACACTGAGACACATACTTGGCCACATCTCTCTTCAATCCATCCCACCAAAACTATCGCCGTAAACCTTGATACATTTTCGCCGTGCCGAGGTGAATGGTATAACGAGACTTGTGAGCCTCCACTAGAATTCCCTTCCTAATCCCGGCATCATCAGGCACATAGACCCGATCATGAAATATTATCATCCTGTCGCCTCTCTGACTGAAACCCATTGGGGAAAACTTTCCCACATCTGCCAAAATCTAGGCCAGCTTCACATTGCAACACTATCGTACCCTAATCTGCTTCATCAAATTCGATTGTACCCTCAGGTACGAATAATACACGGTAGGTCTCTCCTCAGGTCCGAAAATAGACATCTCCCCTATCTTCCTCAAAAGCGTCCACTCATGGACCATCATAGCTGCCATGTAAGCTCCTCGGTGACTCAAAGCATCCGCCACCACATTGGCCTTCCTCGAGTGGTATAAAATCTCACAATCATAGTCTTTCAGTAGTTCCATCCATCTACGTTGTCTCATGTTCAACTCCTTTTGTGAGAAAAGGTACTTTAGACTTTTTGTGGTTAGTATAAATCTCTACCTTCTCCCCGTAGAGGTGATGCCTCCAAATCTTGAGTGCAAAATATCACGGCTACAAATTCCATGTCGTGTGTGGGGTAATTCATCTCATGCTTCTTCAACTGCCTCAGGGCATATGCATTTACTCGCCCATCCTGCATCAACACACACCCAAGGCCAGAGTGCGACGCATCACTAAAGATGGTTAACTTCTCCCCACTCTTGGGAATAGCTAACACTGGCGCTGTAGTCAATCTCTTATTCAATTCCCAAAGCAACGATCACATGCTTCATTCCACTCATACTTGACTGCCTTCCGAGTTAACTTCATCATAGGCAGGGACAGTCGGGAGAAACCCACAATAATTCACCTGTAATAACCTATCAGTCCCAAGAAACTTTTGATGCCCGCCACTGAGGTTGGTCTTGGCCAATCCATCACTGCCTTCACTTTCTCAGGGTCCACTGAAATACTCTCACCGGATACCACATGCCTTAAGAATCCCACCTGTCATTGCCAGAAGTCACACTTACTGAACTTGGCATATAATTATTTTTCCCTAAGTCTCTGCAAAGCTAACCTGAGATGGTTCTCATGCTCCTCTAAGCTCGGCGAGTAAATAAGAATGTCATCAATGAACACAATGACAAAACGATCTAAGTACTCCTTGAAAACCCTATTCATCAAATCCATAAAGACAGTCGGAGCATTCGTCAGCCCAAATGGCATGACCACAAATTTGTAGTGGCCGTACTTAGTACGAAATGTAATCTTCTAAATGTCTCATTTGCTGACCCTTACTTGGTGATACCCCGACTTCAAATCAATCTTCGAAAAGACTGAGGCTCCACGTAGCTGGTCCAACAAATCATCAACTCGAGGAAGAGGGTATTTATTCTTCCATGTCACCTGGTTCAACTGGCCATAGTCTACGCATAACCTCATGGACCCATCCTTCTTCCTCACAAACAAAACCTGAGTGCCCCAAGGTGAAGCACTCAGGCGGATAAACCCTTTCTCAATCAACTCCTCAAGATACATTTTTAATTCTTTCAATTCGTTTGGCGCAATTCTATAAGGTGCCTTGGAAACTGGCTGGGTTCCTAGCATCAACTCTATGGAAAACTCTACCTCCCTCGGTGGCAGCAACCCTGACAACTCATTAGGGAATACATAAGAAAACTCACAGACAACTGGAATGTCTGATAGTTTTGTATTGTTCTCCTTACTCATGGTCACAAAAGCCAAATACGCTTCACATCCATGCCGCATCAATTTTTCAACCTTCATCACTGATATCATAGGAGTGGAACTCATCGGTTTAATGCCTCGATATGATATGACTAGCTGCTGAGGTGACTCAAAATGTAAAACCTTACATCTACAATCCATTTTGGCATAATGTCGGAATAACCAGTCCATGCCCAAAATAAGATCAAAATCATGTATGACTAGGATTATGAAATCCCCGGGCAACTCCTTATCATGCACCATAATCTTACAATCTCTATAGACTTCACTCCCCACTAACTCGACTGCTCCTGGTGTAGACACAATCAAATAATAAGGAAACAATGTACTAGAGAATGGAATGTGGCACACAATCCTAGGTGCAACAAATTAATGTGTAGACCCCATGTCAAACAACACACGCACATCAATGTCATATAAGGAGAGAATACCTTGCACAATGTCCTTTCCCTTCTCTGCCTCTGCTGATGTCAAAGAAAATGTTCGTCCCTAGGTGTGGGGTCGACCAGCATCTGTGGTGCCCTATCCTGGTGGCAGTGCTAATGGTGGTGTTGTCCCCTAAAGTCTCGGCACTGGTTGCCTCTGTCCCATCTTGTTGCCCTGGTTCTCATACCTCTGTCCCCCTTGCTGTGGTGGATGTCTGCAAACATTAGATGTATGCCTCTTCTTCCCACACTAATAACAAGTCACCTCCCTGTTGCCTAATGTACCCATCTTCTGTGGACTATCGCTCCTCAAGTGCCCCAACTGCCCGCAACCGTAGCATGCCTTACATGCACCCCGATGTCTCTTTCCACAAGTTGTGCAGGGGGGAATGTCAGCTTTATTACGAGAAAACCCCGATGCTCCCTTTCTTTTCCTATCATTGCCTTGCCCCCGGACTGAACCTGATCCTCTGGTGGCTTCCTGGACTACCCTTAGCTCACTCCTCGCATTCTCTATAATATGTGCCCTCTGCACCAGTGTAGCATAATCTGTGATTTGTGCACCGGCCAGATGAAATCTGATGTCCACTCGTAGGCCTCTTTGGAACTTGGCTGCTTTCTTTTCCTCGGTACATACCAACTCAAGAGAGAATCGTGCCAGAGAGATGAACTCCTCTTCATATTGCGCCATTGTCCTATTGCCTTGTGTTAACTCAATGAACTCATATGTCTTCTGATCTCGAAACCAAGCTGGAAAGTAGTTGGCATTGAAAAGCTCTCTGAACTCCGCCCATGATGGCTCCCTGCCCACAAACCTCTGTCGAACTGTCTCCCACGACCTCTCAGCTCCTCCTCAAAATAGATATGTAGCCAACTGTACCTTCTGGGTGTCACTGCACCCTATCAACCTGAGGTGCTTCTCCATTGCCATCATCCACTCCTCTGCTGCCAAAGCGTCAGTCCCTCCATGAAACTCTGAAGGTCTCAATGCCATGAAATTTCGCACTAACTGGCTCCCGGTATTGCCATCCACTCTATGGGGCTCCACCTCCTATGGCACTGGGTTTGAAGTCTAACCACTAATGTTCTCATTAAGGCCTGGTTCATTCCTCGCTCCAAGTGGTACTTGCTCATGCCTTCCCTGGTGAGCCATAAAATTCTCAAAGTGCCTCAACATAGTAACCATAGTGCCCCTCAGCTCACCAACCTCCTAGCGCAACTCTGCCACTGACTCTACTGGAGTGGCTGGTGCAGGTGGAGGTGTAAGGGTAGGAATAGGTGCAGGCTCAAGAGTGGGTCCAGGAATTGGAGTAGGGATAGCCCGGTTGCCTCGGGCACGGGTCGGTGGCCTTCCTTGTCATCCACTCATTTCCTGCATGCCAAACGACCTTTTAGTATTCCATCTTAACTTAGGCTCACTAGACCACTAGCCACAATTCTAACTCTACCCAAACCTAGGTGTACGGAGACTTCTCTCACTTCCTAACTTATGCCCTGATACCAAAATTGTAAGGGCCCACTCTCGAATATTCCCGCTAGCATAGGATATTCGGAAAGAGTTCATCATAGAGATGATATAGAACAAACCATAAATAAACAGATAGCTCATTTCGTTCACTATCAGTGGAAACTAAATTTAAGTTCAGTTGTTACACTTCCAATATCTCATGAGTTTGGGCTCGAAGGCCATACAAAATAAATAAGAGACTCTAAAGTTACTAACTAATAAAATCATTTCATCTCAAGTCTCACCAAAAACTAATCAGGGTCTTCAGTTAGGACGTGTCTCCGTACACCACTATACCTGGGCCTTAGTCCCATTGGACTCGCCCTCAATAATAGCTTTCCCCTTACTTGGAATGGCAAGGAAGATCAAGTGAGCCACAAGGCATAGCAAGTTCGAGGAACAATAAACAATGAACAGAATATGGTAATACCAAAAAGAGTAATCAAGAACTCAACAGTTATATACAAGATTCATAATTTAGGACTTGATCAATTCCAAGTTAAATGTATCATGCTACCATGTATAACTATGCAAATGTGCATATAAAATTAATATCAAGATCAAATCTTGTAGGCTCGCAAGCCATCATTCAACACATACCAAGTGTAACATATAACAAAATCTCACCAATAAATATGGAGCCAACCTGCCGGGCTATGGCCACCTCGTCCCGTGCCAGGTGCTCTAGGGTACCCTTTCTCCCTCTGCGCAAAATAATAGGTGCGCAAAACATACATATATATGTAACATGTACATGTATGCATCATGTATGCATTTGCCAACCACATGTATTTAAATTCTTATTTCTCAATATTCATTCTTTCAACACCATTTACCCATACTGGGTAGTTTATCATCATCAAATAATTCAATATATCTTACTTCATGACATTTACCGTGATTAAGATGTAAATTATGACACATAAATAATTTTGAGAGATGCTATTTAAGGTTAAATCTTGATTCACCATTTGAGTAATATAGATTTAATATGCTATTTTTTCCATCATATAATCTCCGATGATTCATTTAATAGTTATGCTAAATTGACATTGATATGCATTTTGGAAAAAAATTAAATAGGGTATTCGGATTTTAGCATATATGTTCAAATATGGGAAAATGTATTCAGATGGGTTATGGCCTATTCGGATATGTTGGACGAGCATTGAGTGATATCCGGATGGCTGGAATTGCATTCGGATGTCTCTGGGAGTGATTTTGTAACACCCCAAGTTTAGAAGTCCTAAACCTAGATGTGTTAACATTCACCTTACTTTAAATGCAGAAATTATTTTATTTTTAGCTTCTTTTTTTTAAAAAAAAATAAAACTCTATAAAACTTTCGACAGAGTGTCCCCTGTAAGTTAGACTTAGCCAACCTATAGAGGGACAACGCACCCACAATAATAGAAATATTAACCAACTAAACCCAAAACTATCTTATTCGAAACTTCAAGATTCAACAATTAAGGAAATGGGTAAATAAATGAATAACGAACAAGACAAGTCCAAAACTAAAACCCTATGCCATTGGTTACTGGGTGAGTCTGCCTCCAAGCAATCTCCTCAACTCATCTAGCTCTCATCACCTGAAACGTGGGGAAAATAAAGGGATGAGCTAAAGCTTAGCAAGTAAACTCCATGCACGTGATGCATGCTTGTGACATGCAAAGTTTGAATAAAGTTTGAAAAATGTATCCCCATTTTTTTTTAACTTTTCAAAATATTTCATTACCATCGTGAGCTCACAGGGTGTGTCATCTAGCCAATCGGAATGCAGTGGGCAATTCTTATTTGGAACCAGATTAATTCCACCGGTAGTACCGCAAAGCGGTTAAAAATTTCTTTCCACTTTCAACTTTCACATTCACATTTTTTCACAGGTCGGGTGCGTCGGTCCCCCACGCCCCATTTCCCACTCACATTATTCATGGCATAGACATTCACCCATTTCCTTTAAAACTTGAGTTACATATCTTTGAAAGAAAATTTGCACCTTTACACATCTTTCATGTGAAAAACATTTAACCTTCTCTAATCAATGCTTATGCGTGCTCATTGATGCAATGACATGTCATATATACATGCTTAATCATTTTCTTTGTATGTAAGGAAGTAACACAAAGTAGCGAGAAGATTTAGCATTAAATATCTACAAACAAACCATAAAGCACAATGTTTTCACATTAACCGTTCAACATGGGATGAAAATTAGAGAGAGTTTACTTACCTGAAGTCTTTAAAGTTCACTTTTTGGATTTGCAAGTGGAGGAGTCTTAGTTGCCCATGACGTCAATGTGCTAAAAATCCTAATTCATTATCAATCATTTTAAAATTTTCAATAATCCTTACCTTCTAAACATGACTTCAATTCACTACTATTTTTCTTAAGTTAATTCATTATAATACTACATGTATAAATAGCATTCAATGCAAAAACATAAAGAAGACATTTACAATAAAAACCTACTAGTGAAGCACTACTCATTTACGAATTCAAATTGTCGGCTCTTACGAAGACAAGCATAAATTTAAATTCTTAGCACAAAATTACATGAATCCAATTTGGTGGGCTAAATGCCTCATAGAGCCAAATCCACAAACAAAATTATTTTTTTTTCCTGGCAGCATGTAGTAAAATATTTCAAAAATCATTTAAAAATAGGAAATGATGTCGTAAAATTATAAAATTTACACAGGAGGTATTAAACTCTTATAAGTTCATCATATAAAAAAATGACCTCATTACAGAAACGTTTGGGGGTTCCAAAATATTTTCTATCCTCCAAAAATACTGTTCTCGTATGAATCTGTCAATGTATACAAAAGAGGTCATAAAAACTTATACAAGCCTCCAAATGAGGTCATTCCAAGTCCATATGATAGAAAAATCATAGGGGTTCATTTTCCAATTTGAATCTCCCCAAAATTCAACATATACAATTTTTGACAAATTTTTAAAGTAAGAACAAAAAAACTGTTAAATCTGGGCAGCATTGTTATTCCATTAGATCTATCAAAATTACATGCCTATAATACCCAATCAATATAAAATCAAATCAATCATATGTATTCTGCAACATCTATGTATATATATTGTATATAAAATACTCATCTTATTAAAGGCTGTTTTGGGAAAAACTAAATAAAAGAAAAGTTACATTCTTCTTCTTCTTCTTCTTGAGGGGTGATGTGTGTGTTGAGAGAAAAGAGAAGTGAGATGTGTGAGGGAAAGAGGGAGACGTGAGGTTTGGGAGGGGCAAAAGAGATGTATTAGGGTTTTTTTTCTCTTTTTCTTATTTTTATCAGGTCTTGAGTTAGGTGGGCTTTAATTGGGCTTTTGGGTTATTTATTTATATTTTTTTTTCACCCATTGGGCCAATAATGAGTCTCTTAAAAATTAAACCCAACATTAA
This sequence comes from Diospyros lotus, assembly GCF_014633365.1. Classification (NCBI taxonomy): domain Eukaryota; kingdom Viridiplantae; phylum Streptophyta; class Magnoliopsida; order Ericales; family Ebenaceae; genus Diospyros; species Diospyros lotus. The sequence goes on along the minus strand of NC_068343.1, from coordinate 29,509,913 downwards.
ATTAATTTGTATTCTAGATCCTAGTGAGTAATATTTAAAAATTTCAAACCCAAATAAATATATTTAGCTACTTGAATTGAATTTGATAAAATTATAATACACTTAGAAATTTTTAAATCAATAGTAACACATTGAACTACATAATAATAAATTATAATTTTTTTTTCTAGTTGGCACATTGAGCGCAATGGCGTCCATTTCCTTCCACTGCATAATAAGATTCAATAATTGATAGTAATAATTATAATTAAATCATTTATATGGGCATAAATAATAAAATTACGCAAAATTTATAAATGCATGTAAAATGACACTCGATGTTACAGATTTAGAGTGATATCCGAATATGGGGTGATACATCCGGATGTTAGAAATCAAGAATGTGAGTGATATCTAGATGCTACAGTAGCGCATCCGGATATGGGCTAAGACATCCGGATGTACCATGTTTTTGAAATTCAGCTTGGACAAGGTTTCGTATTTTGGGCATAACTTTCTTGTACAAACTCCGATTGAGATGATTCAAGATTATATGGAAACAAAAGAAAAAGATATACAACTTTTATGTTTTGAGTTTTCAAATATTCAGGTTTAATGGAGGTCTAAATTTGGCTTGAAGTTTGCTGCTATTGCGTTATATTCGTATGTGAATATACAGTTCGACAGCGTTTGGTATTCTGAGAATATCTCTCTCGTATGAACTCTGATTGAGATAATTCAAGATGCTATGGAAAGAAAAGAGAAAGATCTACAACTTTTGTGTTTTAAGTTTTCAAAGAATCCGACTGCATAAAGGTCGAAAATGGGCTTGAATTAGCTTTCAGGGTGAACTGTCCGGATATGGCTATCCTTGGAGGGTAATATTCGGATGGTATATATGTATATCCGGATGAGACACACACTCATCCAGATGTTACTCACATGGATTCTCAAGACTCATTCAGATAAACCATTGCCTATTCGAATGACTACAAAATGATTCTGTAACTCACTTACGCAGACGATGGTTTATACATACCTATATATATATATAACAAGCAATACTTATGACTACACCATTCCGAAAGAAGATTGGGGAAAACAATCCCAATTGAAAATAATGAAATCTGGAATGAATCAACGCTAGTTTAGGAGAAATATATGACTGAGTGTATATATGTATATACATATATATGAGAACAGTATATATATTTACAGAGAAGAATAAGATGAATAGTTCGACTGAACATCCAATGCATAACATGGTGTGAGGAAGAGAACTTACCTGAAGATGTTCCAATAAAAGAACTTGAGACTCCCTCAATGAGCTCTGGTCACCAACGAAAAAAATGGGTGGAGAAGAAGGAGAAGATAAAAGCAGAAGAAGAACATAGAGAAGAAAGAGGTTATGAAGCGGTTGGAGAAGGAGGAACGAAAGTGATGGCCAATGGAACAAGAGACAAAATCAAGCACCAAATCATTCAAATGGTACAAAATCAGTGTACAAAGAGAACAGAGAATCAAAAGGGAGAGGGAGAGGGAGCTACAGGCACCTGCTACATCAAGCAAACAACCTGCTGCTTTCCATTTTTTTTTCTTTTTTTTTATTATCCACATGACAATAAAATTTAGATCCTATTACCTTTGGGCCTAAGCCCAAACTAGAATTTACATACCCCACCAGATAGACCCATGAACTCATTAATTAATTTAATTGTGACCTATTACATTATTTCTAAATTTCTTAAAAATTTAGACCCATATACTTATTTTCCGATCACATGAAACAAAAAAATAAAATTGTACAATCTAAAACTATTTCTACGCCCTCAAAGAAATTTATCATTAAATGTTAAAATACCTAGGCCCACATTTAAAATGCCATTAAACTAATGTTAAGTATAAAAACATCTAGACCCACTTTAGGGTCGTTACATTATTCAATTCAAAAAGAATAAGAAAATAGTAGGATTGCAATTATATATTGGACATGTGAAGTATTAATGCATTTCTTATTGCTAGAAAAAAAAAACGTGGCAATATTTTTGTTTTTCTACAATGTTATGTGGTGTTAAAATAATGTTACCTCTCTACCCATATGGACACGAATTTCCATTGCCTAGTTTAACACTACATAATATTGTGCAAAAGAACAAAAAGGCGCAATGGAAATCCATGTTCCTATGGGTAGAAATTCAATCATCACATGTGCTCACATACACATTGCATTATCCAATTCAAAAAGAACATGGAAAGAGTAGGAATACAATTATATATTGGATAGGTGAAGCATTAATGCGTTTCTTATTACAGGGAAAAAAATGTTGGAATATTTTTGTTTTTCTACAATGTTATATGGTGTTAAAATAATGTTACCTCTGTACCCATGGGAACACGGATTTCCATTGTGCATTTTAACACCACATACCATTGTAGAAAAGGAACAAAAGGCGCAATGGAAATCTGTGTTCCCATAGGTGGAAATTTGATCATCACATTTGTTCACATATAGATTGTCTTATTCAATTCAAAAACAACAAAATATAGTAGGTATGCAATTATATATACTCATTAATATGTTCAAAGAAGCGTCCAAGTATAATTGTGTGTTCACATGTACATTACATTACTCAATTTAAAAAGAACAAGAAAATAGTATATATGCAATTATATATTGGACATGTGATACATTAATGCCTTACTTATGGATGGAAAAAAAATGTGAAAATATTTTTATTTTTTACAATGTTTTATGGTGTTAAAAAAATGTTACCTCTCTACCCATGGGAACGCGGATTTGCATTGCTCATTTCAACACCACATAACATTATAGAAAATGAACCAAAGACACAATGGAAATTCGTGTTCCCATTGATAGAAATTCGATCATCACATGTGTTCACATAGAGATTGCATTATCCAATTCAAAGAAAAACAAAAATATAGTAGGTATACAATTATATATACTAATTAATATATTCAGAGAAGAGTCCAAGTACAATCACATGCGTTCACATGCACAATACATTATCTAATTCAAAAAGAATAAGTAAATAGTAGGATTGCAATTATATATTGGATAGGTGAAGCATTAATGCGTTTCTTATTGCTAGGAAAGAAAACGTAGGAATATTTTTGCTTTCTCTAAAATGTTATGTGGTGTTAAAATAATGTTACCTCTCTATCCATGGGAACACGGATTTCCATTGCGCATTTTAAGACAACATAACATTGTAGAAAAGGAACAAAAGGTAGAATGGAAGTACATGTTCCCATGGTTAGAAATTCAATCATCACATGTGTTTACATACAGATTGTATTATCCAATTCAAAAAGAACAAGGAAAGAGAAGGTATGCAATTATATATACTCTTTAATATGTTAAGAGATGAATCCAAGTATAATCACATGTTCACATGCACATTACATGATCCAAGTTAAAAAGAACGAGAAAAGAATATGTATGCAATTATGTATTGGACATGTGAAGCATTGATGCATTTCTTATTGCCAGAAAAAAAAAAAAAAAAGTGAGAATATTTTTGCTCTTCTCCAATGTTATGTGGTGTTAAAATAATGTTATCGCTCTACCCATGGGAACACAGATTTCCATTGCGCCATTTGTTCCTTTTCACATATGTTATGTGAAAAGGAACAAATGGCGCAATGGAAATCTGTGTTCCCATGGGTATAAATTCGATCATCACATGTGTTCACATACACATTGCATTATCCAATTCAAAAAGAACAAAAAGAGAGTAGGTATGCAATTATATATACTAATTAATATGTTAAGAGAGGAGTCTCAATATAATCACGTGTTCACATGTACATTACATTATCCAACTCAAAAGAACAAGAAAAGAATAGGTATGCAATTATATATTGGATAAGTGATTAATGCATTTCTTATTTTCGGGAAAAAAATGTGAGAATATTTTAGCTTTTCTACAATGTTATGCAATCTTAAAATAATGTTACCTCTCTAACCATGGGAACATGGATTTCCATTGCTCGTTTTGTTCTTTTTCTACAATATTAACATTGTAGATCATCACATGTGTTCACATGCACATTTCATTATCCAATTTAAAAATAACAAGAAAATAGTAAGTATGCAATTATACATGTTAATCACTATGTTTAGGGAAGGATCCAAGTGCAAACACATGTGTTCACATGCACAACACATTATCCAATTCAAAAAGAATATGAAAACAGTAGGATTGCAATAATATATTGGACAGGTGAAACACTAATGCATTTCTTTTTGTCGAGAAGAGAAACATGGGAATATTTTTGCTATGCTACGATGTTATGTGGTGTTAAAATAATGTTACCTCTCTACCCATAGGGACACGGATTTCCATTGCCCATTTTAACACCACATAACATTGTGGAAAATGACCAAAAGGCACAATGGAAATCCATGTTCCCATGGGTAGAAATTCAATCATCACATGTGTTCACATACACATTGCAATATCCAATTCAAAAAGAACAAGGAAAGAGTAGGTGTACAATTATATATTGGATAGCTGAAGCATTAATGCATTTCTTATTACAGGGAACAAAAACATGGAATATTTTTGTTTTTCTACAATGTTATATGGTGTTAAAATAATGTTACCTCTCTACCCATGGGAACACAGATTTCCATTGCGCCTTTTGTTCCTTTTCTACAATGGTATGTGGTGTTAAAATGGTATGGGAACACAGATTTCCATTGTGCATTTTAACACCACATACCATTGTAGAAAAGGAACAAAAGATGCAATGGAAATCCATATTCCCATAGGTAGAAATTTGATCATCACATTTGTTCACATACAGATTGTCTTATTCAATTCAAAAACAACAAAATAGAGTAGGTATGCAATTATATATACTCATTAATATGTTCAGAGAGGCGTCCAAGTAATTATGTGTTCACATGTACATTACATTATTCAATTTAAAAAGAACAAGAAAAGAGTATGTATGCAATTATATATTGGACAGGAGATACATTAATGCATTTCTTTATCGTCGAAAAATAATGTGGATTTTTTTTTATTTTTGACAATGTTTTGTGGTGTTAAAAAAATGTTACCTCTCTACCCATGGGAACACGGATTTGCATTGTGCATTTTAACACCACAAAACATTGTAGAAAATGAACCAAAGGTGCAATGGAAATCCTTGTTCCCATGGATAGAAATTCGATCATCACATGTGGTCATAGATAGATTACATTATCCAATTGAAAGAAAAACAAAAATATAGTAGGTATACAATTTTATATACTAATTAATATATTCAGAGAAGTGTCCAAGTACAATCACCTGTGCTCACATGAACAATACATTATCCAATTCAAATAGAATAAGAAAATAGTAGGATTACAATTATATATTGGACAGGTGAAGCATTAATACGTTTCTTATTGCCAGGAAAGAAAATGTAGGACTATTTTTGCTTTTTCTACAATGTCATGTGGGTTTAAAATAATATTTTTTTTTTCTGTAAATGAGAGATTCATAGAACAAAAAAAAACCAACATTGAAACAGCTATACACCAAGGCCAAGGCATACCCTGGGCCGACCAAGAACCAAGGGCATGAACACAACAACGATCACCCTCTGGGCCAAAAAATGAGAGAAAAATAAGCTAAAAAAAAAACATAGGAAGAAGCAAACATAATGTACAGAAAATAAAAAAAAAAAAGCCTGGGTGTGATTGAAAGCAACAATCCAACTCGAAAGAACAAGCCTGTTGTACTGATCCTGAGCAAGAACACTTAAAGCGAAGTGAGTCCCAACTTAAGAGGCAACATCGAACATAAGGTACCAAAGTGTCTAACGCTAAACAAGAAACTTCATGAACCAAGAAGCCAGCCTCCAACAGCAAGCAAATAGCAACTCAATGGGAGGGAAAACCTGGTCCCTCGAAAGCTGCCAAACATGACTAAGAGCATAACTCTGAATAGACAGTCTGAATCGGAGAGTCCTTAAGCGCAGCCCTGATAAAAAAAACACCGTTCGCAGCCGAAAGCCAAAAAATCTCATCCTGACGCTGAAAGCGGGGAAAGTTAGGAAGGTGATTTATAATAAGATCGTAAGTCGGATAGGGGAAAAGAACGAGCCAATTCCAAGAGCCATGGGAACACGGATTTCCATTGCGCATTTTAACATCACATAACGTTGTAGAAAAGAAACAAAAGCCGCAATGGAAATCTGTGTTTCCATGGGTAGAAATTCAATTACCACATGTGTTCACATACAAATTGCATTATTCAATTCAAAGAAAAACAAAAAAAGAGTAGGTAAGAAATTATATATAATAATTAATATGTTTAGAGAAGAGTCCAAGTACAATCACACGCGTTCACATGAAATATATATTATCCAATTCAAAAAGAATAAGAAAACAGTAGGATTGCAATTATATATTGGACAGGTAAAGCATTAATGCATTTCTTATTATAGGGAAAAAAAATGTTGGAATATTTTTACTTTTCTACAATGTTATATGGTGTTAAAATAATGTTACCTCTCTACCCATGAGAACACGGATTTCCATTGCACATTTTAACACCACATACCATTGTACAAAAGGAACAAAAGGCGCAATGGAAATTCGTGTTCTCATAGGTAGAAATTCGATCATCACATGTGTTCACATACAGATTGTCTTATCCAATTCAAAAACAACAAAGAAAAGAGTAGGTATGCAATTATATATACTCATTAATATGTTCAAAGAGGAGTCCAAGTATTATTATGTGTTCGCATGTGCATTACTTTATTCAATTTAAAAGAACAAGAAAAGAGTATGTATGTAATTATATATTGGACAGTTTATGCATTAATGCATTTCTTATCGCTGGAAAAAAAAATGTGGAAATATATATATTTTTTTTTACAATGTTATGTGGAGTTAAAAAAATGTTACCTCTCTACCCTTGGGAACACGAATTTACATTGCATATTTTAAAACCACATAATATTGTAGAAAATGAACCAAAGGCGCAATGGAAATCTGTGTTCCCATAGATAGAAATTCTATCATTACATGTGTTCACATAAAGATTGCATTATCCAATTCAAAAATAAAAAAATAAAAAGAGAGTAGGTATACAATTATATATACTAATTAATACATTCAGAGAGAGTCACTACAAGAAATTCGGGATTTAGCGACGGATTTTTAGCGACGGACATTTCCTTCGCTATTTTGCGATGGAACAACGACGAAATTGCGACGGAATAAGAAATTTTTTTTTTTGTAAAATTAGCAACCGATTTTAGCGACGAAAAATAATTCGGTCGCAAAAAAAATAAAAAAATAATTTTTTAGCGACGGAAACAGTAATCCATCACTATAATTAGCGACGGAAAATTATTTCCGTAGCTAAATTTTAATAATAATAAAAAAAATAAAAATAAAAATTTTAATTTTAGCGACGGAAACAAATTCCGTCGCAAAAAATAAAAAAATAATTTTTAGCGACGGAAACAGTAATCCATCGATATAATTAGCGACGAAGAATTATTTCCGTCACTAAATTTTAATAATAATAAAAAAATTAAAAATTAAAAATTTTAATTTTAGCGACGGAAAAAAATTCCCTCGCAAAAAAATAAAAAAATAATTTTTTAGCGACGGAAACAATAATCCATCGCTATAATTAGCGACAGAAAATTATTTCCATAGCTAAATTTTAATAATAATAAAAAAAGTAAAAATAAAAATTTTAATTTTAGCGACGGAAACAAATTCCATCGCAAAAAATAAAAAAATAATTTTTTAGCGACGGAAACAGTAATCCATCGCTATAATTAGCGACGGAGAATTATTTCCGTCGCTAAATTTTAATAATAATAAAAAAAATTAAAAATAAAAATTTTAATTTTAGCGACAGAAAAAAATTCCCTCGGAAAAAAATAAAAAAATAATTTTTTAGCGACGGAAACAGTAATCCATTGCTATAATTAGCGACGGAAAATTATTTCCGTAGCTAAATTTTAATAATAATAAAAAAAGTAAAAATAAAAATTTTAATTTTAGCGACAAATTCCGTCGTAAAAAAATAAAAAAATAATTTTTTAGCGACGGAAACAATAATCCATCGCTATAATTAGCGACGGAGAATTATTTCCGTCGCCAAATTTTAATAATAATAAAAAAAATTAAAAATAAAAATTTTAATTTTAGCGACGGAAAAAAATTCCCTCGCAAAAAAATAAAAAAATAATTTTTTAGCTACGGAAACAGTAATCCATCGCTATAATTAGCGACGAAAAATTATTTCCGTCACTAAATTTTAATAATAATAAAAAAATAAAAATTAAATTTTTAATTTTAGTGACGGAATGAATATTAAATATTTAAATTTGGAATGAATATTTAAATATATAAATATTTAAATTTTATAAAAAATTAAATATACATTTAACCATGAGATGAATATTAAAAAATTAATTTATAAAATTTAAATAAATATATTAATATTAAAAATCATAATATTGCTAAATTCTAACTATATCAATTAATATATTTTATGTGCATAAAATAAAAAAATATTAAATGTATAATAATTAATTATTTGTAATATTTATTAAATGTGTACAAAATGTAAAAAACACTATATTTGAAAAATAAATAAAAAGTTTAAAAATCATAATATTAATGAAATTTTCTTTATTTTAAATTTTAGAAAACAAACATTATTTTAAATTAATTTTTTTATAAAAAAATAAATAATATATATTTTTATGAAAAAATATCATTTTATTAAATTAAAAAAAATAAAGTTTAATCAACTACAAATGTAGATAAGTTAAAATTCACCAATAATGAGCAATTTTCATTTGAACAACATATGTTGAACTATGTTCAACTATATGTAAAATCAATTTTTTTTTTTTTGGCGTTATGATATTTAATTTTTTTTTAAATTTACATTAGCTCTATGAAAAATGTATTATAAATTTATATTAAACCCCATCTCAAATTATCTATGCTAAATAAAAATGGTTTGAGATACATCATAAAAAAAAAAAAAAGGAAGACAACTACCTTAACTATTAATCAATAATCACAATTTCACAACACAACAACAATCAACAAATTAAAGCCAACAAAAATATCACAACAATACGAAAACCTAAAAAATAACATACTTTACAACCCAAAAAAAAAATTAAAGTAAAAAGAAATTAAAACTACCGAATAGATGCAGTCTGTCAAAGCGACGAAGCCCGAAGAAGATTGAAGTTGAAGCAAGAAGTGAGAAGGAAGTGAAGAAGTGAAGAAGAAGAACATGCAATAAATGAGCAGACAACCAGTTATGCAAATTACTGTGAGAGAGAGAGAAAATGGAGTTTAATTGAGAAGGGAAATGGGGTTTAGTGGGAGACAAAAGGAAGTTTAGTGGGTTTAGAAACGTGGGAAGAGAATGGGAAAGATAAATTTTATATTTAATTTTTTAGTAAAATAATACGTCGCAAAATTATAATTTTTTAAGACTATGGGGCCTCTCAAATTTGGAGGCCCAAGGTAGCCGCCTAGTTGGCTTCACTGTGGAGCTAGCTCTGTCTCTTTCTCTTTATAAATAGGAGAATTTTTCGCTAAGCTAAAAAATTTAAAAAACATAATATATGGACGACATTGTGTCTTATACTTAATAATAATATCATATGTTACTATCTAATATAAGTGTTATGTATAAACATTAATGTTGACCAAGAAAAAAATAAATATATCTGTTTATTTGTGCTCTCTAATTTTGTCTCTGAGTTATAGATGAAATTCAACAATCTGAAATTTACTGTGTTGATCAGATGGGTTTTGCTATTAGTATTGTTCTACTCTATAATTGAGAATCCTAAGTTCGGTGGATGTTTTGAATTTTTTTTTTTATATTTTTTTATAAAACTCAAAATTTACCCTAAAAATTTATAGATGTTATGTAGATTTCGTTTAATATAATTTTTATTTATAGAAAAATTAATTTTTTTAATATAACAAACTATTAATAAATAATACAATATATCAAATTAATTTTTAAATAAATATTAATTTTAAATACAATAATTTAAATTATTTTATTATCACATTTTAAATAATTACAATAAAATTTTATTTAAATTACATTATTTTTATCAATTAAATAATTATTAATATTATTTTTATAAGTTATATTATTTTGTATATAATTAAAATATTAAAAAATAAAATAAATTCAAGAGCGCGGGAATCTTCCCGCGCTCTTTCCTGCCAAATCCCCCCCCCCAAAAATCCCTAATCCCCTCCTTTCCCCCCCAAAAATCCCTAACTCACCCCCCCCCCAAATCTCTAACCCTCTTTGGCTCTCTCACCCTCACCTCTCGCCCTCGCTCTCTCATCTCGCTTCTGCCTCGCCCTCCCCCACTTTCGTCTCTCGCTCTCGCTCTCTGCTTCGTTCTCGCTCGCTGCCTCGCTCTCTCTAGCTGCCTCGCCATCGTCCTCGCTCTCGCTGTCTCGCCTTCGTCTCTCGCTCGCGACTCGCCATCGCCTCTCAGTTGCTCGCCCTCACTGTCTCGCTCTCGCTCGCTCCTCACCCTCGCTCTTGCTGTCTCGCCCTCGTCTCTCGCTCGCTGCTCGCCCTCGCCTCTCAGTTGCTCGCCCTCGCTATCTTGCTCTCACTCGATGTCTCGCCCTCGTCTCTCGCTCGCGACTCGCCGTCGCCTCTCAGTTGCTCGCTCTCGCTGTCTCGCTCTCACTCGTCTCGTTCTCACTTGCTCTCACTCGCTCTCGCTGTCTCAGTTGCTCGCTCTCGCCGTCGCCTCTCAGTTGATCGCTGATCGCCCTCGTTCTCACTTGCTCGCTCGGTCGCGGCTCGCCCTCTCTCGTGGGTTTAATTATTTTTTTAAATTTTTTAGATATTTATTTTACATTTTATGTTAAATTTTGTAAATTTGTGATGTTTTCAGCATTAGTTTTTTTTGGTTTAATTTTTTTATTTTTCTTTCTTTTTTTTTTTTTGCTGCTTATGTTAAATTTTGTAGATTTGTAATGTTTGCTGTTGTGTTTATTCAATGAATTATTAAAAATATTCTTTGATTTCTTTTATATATATTTTTTATGTTATTTTATTAAAAATTTATATATTGTGTTGTTTTCTGTTCATATATTTTTTATGTTTTTTTTGGTGTGTTATTTTATTTGTTAATATATTTTATTTATTTTTAGTGAATTATTAGAAATGTTTCTTAGGATTGTATTTTATTATATTTTTGGTTATATTTAAAATTTAAATATTTAAGTATTAATTTTTAATATTAATTAATTATCTTATTTTTTAATAATTTTATGTTTGTTAGGATTGTAGTTTTTTTTTCTAACGTGGTGAAAATATTTTTTTAATTTCTAATTATTATTATTTTTTTAGTTATTTTATTTTTTATTTTTTTTATTTTTTAAGATATGTTAGCGACGGAATGATACCGTCGCTAACTATTTTTTAATTTTATTTTTTTATTTTATATTAAAAAATAAAAAAAAATTTAAAAAATAGTGACGGAATATTCCGTTACTAAAATAAATTTTTATTTTTTTAATAATTTTTTTTGAGAAAATAGCGACGGAAATTTTCGTCGCAAATTTAAAAAAAAATTATATTTAGCAACGAAAATTTTTCGTCGCTGATCCGTCGCTAAATTGGTGACAGATCCGTCGCAAAACTTTTTTTGCGACGATGATTTCAGCGACGAAAAAAATCTGTCGATAAATTTATTTAGCAACGGATTTTTGGATTTAGCAACGGAATATTTCCGTCGCTAAATCTTAAATTTCTTGTAGTGAGTCAAAGTACAAACACATGTGTTCACATGCACAATACATTATCCAATTAAAAAGAATAAGAAAATAGTAGGATTGCAATTATATATTGGACAGGTGAAGTATTAATGCGTTTCTTATTGTCGGGAAAAAAAACGTAGGAATATTTTTGTTTTTTCTACAATGTTATATGGAGTTAAAGTAATGTTACCTCTCTACCCATGGGAACACGGATATCCATATTTTAAGACCACGTAACATTGTAGAAAAGGAACAAAAGGCAAACAAAAATATGTGTTCCCATGGGTAGAAATTCGATCATCACATGTGTTCACATACAGATTGCATTATCCAATTCAAAAAGAACAAGGAAAGAGTAGGTATACAATTATATATACTCATTAATATGTTTAGAGAGACATCCAAGTATAATCACTTGTTCACATGTACATTACATTATCTAATTTAAAAAGAATGAGAAAAGAGTATCTATGCAATTATGTATTGGACAGGTGAAGCATTAATGCATTTCTTATTGCTAGAAAAAAAAAAACGTAGGAATATTTTTACTTTTTTATAATATTATGTGGTGTTAAAAAAATGTTACCCCTACCCATGGGAACACGGATTTACATTGCGCCTTTTTTTCCTTTTCTATAATGCTAAGATTATGGGGCTGATTTGTAGGAGATAATACTTGTGATTCTCAATATTTGACACCACATAATATTCTAGAAAATGAACAAAAGGTACAATGGAAATATGTGTTCCCTTGCGTAGAAATTCAGTCATCATATGTGTTCACATATAGATTGCATTATCCAATTTGAAAGGAACAAGAAAAGAACATGTATGCAATTATATATACTCATTAATATGTTCAGAGAGGAGTCCAAGTATAATCATGTGTTCACATGTACATTTCATTATCTAATTTTAAATGAACGAGAAAATAGTATGTATGCAATTATGTATTGGATAGATGAAGCACTAATGCATTTCTTATTGTCGGAAAAAAAAACTTGAGAATATTTTTACTTTTTTGTAATGTTATATGGTGTTAAAAAAAGGTTACCTCTCTACCCATGGGAACACGAATTTCCATTGCACCTTTTGTTCCTTTTCTACAAAAGGCGCAATGGAAATCGGTGTTCCCAGGATAGAATTTCGATCATCACGTGTTCACATACACATTGCATTATCCAATTCAAAGAAAAACAAAAAATGAGTAGGTATGCAATTATATATACTAATTAATATGTTCAGAGAAGAGTCTAAGTACAATCACATGTGTTCACATGCATAATACATTATCCAATTGAAAAAGAATAAGAAAACAGTAGGATTGCAATTATATATTGGACAGGTGAAGCATTAATGCATTTCTTATTGTCAAAAAAAACAAAAAAAACATGGGAATATTTTTTCTTTTCTACAATATTATGTGGTGTTAAAATAACGTTACCTCTCTACCCATGGGAACACGAATTTTCATTGCGTATTTTAACACCACATAATATTGTAGAAAATGAACAAAAGGCGCAATGAAAATTAGTTTTCCCTTGGATAAAAATTCGATCATCACATGTCTTCACATACATATTACATTATCCAATTAAAAAGGAACAAGAAAAGAGTATGTATGCAATTATATATACTCGTTAATATGTTTAGAGAGGAGTCAAAGTATAATCACATGTTCACCTGTAGATTACATTATCCAATTTAAAAGGAACAAGAAAAGAGTATATATGCAATTATATATTGGACAGGTGCTGCATCAATGCATTTCTTATTGTTAGAAAAAAATGTGGGAATATTTTGATTTTCTACAATGTTATGTGGTGTTTAAAAATTGTTACCTCTTTACCCATAGGAACAAAGATTTACATTGCACATTTTAACACCACATAACATTGTAGAAAAGAAACAAAAGGCACAATAGAAATCCGTGCTCGCATGGATAGAAACTTCGATCATCATATGTGTTTACATACAGATTGTATTATCCAATTTAAAAAAAATAAAAAAAAAATAGATATGCAATTATATATACCAATTAATATGTTCAGAGAGGAGTCCAAATACAATCACATATCTTCACATTTACATTACATTATCCAATTAAAAAAGAACATGAAAAAAGTAGGCTTGTAATTATATATTTTACTAGTGATTAATGCATTTTTTGTTGTCGAAAAAAAAATTGTGGGAATATATTTTCATTTTTACAATGTTATGTGGTGTTGAAATAATATTACCTCGTATTTCCATTATGTGTTTTAACACCACATAATATTATAGAAAATGAACAAAATGTGCATTGAAAATCCGTGTTCCTATGGGTAGAAATTCGATCATCACATATGTTCACATAGACATTGTATTATCGAATTCAAAAAGAACAAGGGAAGAGTAAGTATGTAATTATATATATTAATTAATATGTTCATAGCGGAGTTCAAGTACAATCATATTGGCAGGTATGGGGTCGAGATCGGGCGGGCCCAATTATTAAATTATAATAATAATCAATTATGGATGGCCACACCACAACCATCAGCCACTTGTTCTGTGACAGTTTTTGCATGCTAGATGATTGATATTGTTGAATGGTCGTATAGGGAGGGGTATCAATTTCAGCTTATATGCATCTATCAAATATTGTTATTATTACCACAGGCCGCAAATATTGCATTAAGTCCAAATAAGGTACAAAGCACAGGGAGAGGTAAGATATGGATAGACGCAGGAGCATAGCCATAGGGAGAGGCCGAAGTTAAACTCTCTTTTAGTTAGTTAGTCTTTAAAATTTAAATAAAATTTATAAGTAAATTTTTTAAGGGTATTTTTAGTTAATTAAATTTTAGAGTTTTAGTCAATATTTGTAATACTCTCAAGATTACTAAGCCTCATGTAAGGCTATCCGTAATTTATTAATCAATTTTCAGTTTTAACCTAGTTAGCTAACTAATTCCTGAAAACATATAAATCAGCTAGTCATAAAAAGCTTGAGTCTATGTATATATAAAATAATAAGAAATGATTTATTGGCACATTTTGACATTTATAGTGTACATCCACTAACCACATAAGGTTAGAATTTTGGCCCAACCTGCAAAGAAAACTACGTACTTTCAAAGGGGCCCTATTTTTTTAATTAATAAACTTGACATCAAGGGCCAGCAGATTTGTCATTTCTGTACTGCTAAAACCAATAATACGACAAGAATACCCACACCATCGCATCACCCAATAGCTTCTTCTTTTATGAAAGGATTTCGCTTGCTTGCTTGCTGGATGATTAATTAATGTTGAACAGGTTGGGTAACAATTATTAACATAAAATAGTTAATAATATCAAACTCTTTAAACTTTGAAATATTAAACAAACTAAAAAAAACTATTGTAATGATTGATCTTACTATGATTGGTCTTAAATTAAATATGAACTGTATAAAAAAAATAATAATAATACTGATAAAGACATACATCAAGGCAGATGACGTGTAGGTTTTGGACCACACGGCTTTTTCGTCACCAAAGAGAAGCATGTGCATTTAGAGACATCACATGCTCTTATTCTATCACATATATATAGGGAATAAGGGGTTAGACTTCATCTCACAACACTACTTATTAGTGAAAAAAAAAAAAAGCTATATATCTTGTGTGTTACTTAGAAGAGTGTGAAATTATGGAATTTCGTATTATTTTGTCTACAAGTCTTTGGATTTGGGTTTTTCTTGTATTGAAAATTGCAGAATCAGTGAATTCTCCAACTCCAAGCGCTTATCAACAAAGCGATGTTCCTTCATTGTCCCAAAAATATGAAGAAGTGCTATTTACGGAGACATTCAACCTTGACAATTGGACAGATTATGAGAAATTCATCAAGTGCCTCCGGGATAAGGAAGAATTAAGCAATGCAACTTCGCACCATCGTCCTGTACTTTATCCTGAAGTGAGTGAGGTAACACCCAATAATTTTTTCGATGTCATATTAATTGTTTCCACATCTAGTAATGTTACGTTAAGGATTCGGCAAGAAAACCTCTATTTGGTCGGCTACAAAAATGCCACTAATCAATGGTTGGAATTTAACGATTTTAGTCCAACTCATCTAATTGATGGATCCACCTTTCTGGGTTACAACGGTAGCTACATCAGTTTGGAAAATAAAGCAGGCAAAGATAGAAAAAAGATAGCCCTTGGTGGGGAGCAACTCAAAGCAGCTGTGAGCAACCTTGCTACCTCCACTGATACTCGAAGAAGGGCTAAGCTATTGATCGTTGTGATTCAGATGATATCTGAATCGATGAGATTTGAAAGTATCTCTACATTTCTATCCAATATATCCAATGCGTCAGGGAATCCTCCTCCTACATGGGTGCTAGCACAACAGAACTCGTGGCGAAAAATTTCTGAAGAATTGTTACATGTAGATTTAGATCGTACTCATAAATTCCACCCTCCAAGTAACGAAACACGTATTACCAGTGAAGAAGAGGCGGTTGAAGCAATTGGTATGATCAAATATTTCAATTTTTCACGAATCAGTGGGTGCAATATGGAAGCAAATAATGAAGGAGAGTACCCTCAAGCATACCCAATGGTGGAGGTCCCATAACATAACATGAATAAGGTCTATAAATAACTAAATGAATAATTTCATGTTATTAATTGATATATATGCTTTGGTGGTGATTTTCTAGTTTATTTTGTGTGTAAGTTTACCTCTTAATGTTTATATATGAATAAAGAAGTTTGTAATATTTTTCTCTGTTAATTTATGTATGAATAAAAAAATAAGTTTTGCTTAATTTCTAGCATTTGATCTTCACCTTCAGTGAAATTCCTCTTTGAATTTCTTCTCCCCCCCCCCCCCCCTCCAAAAAAAAAAAAAAAATGTCAAAGGAACAGCCAATCCACCTAAATGCTTAAACTGTCCCATGAAACTAATATGGAATTTGGTTGTAACAATTTCCTCTTATTAAACTGGCTACATCCTAATTATAGATATAGGCCTAGACCTTTGCCTCAAGTAGTATAATGTACTAGTGTCAGGATACGACTCTCAAGTTAACCTTTCCTCTAGTATACATATTGGTCACCAATACCATTTTAAATAACTAATCCACCTAAAATGTTTAAGTGATTAGGTGAGTCCACATGAACTAATTTTAACCACATCTCAAAAAAAAAATAAAAATGCCTATCCTTAATTAACACATGTAGCTAACTATGTGAAAGAAGACAAGAACATAATTATAATATGATGTATTGACATTTTTCATTTATTTCTTTCCAAAATGAAACAATTACATAATAAAATATTAATATAATATAAAGTTGAATGTACTTGAGATGTATGAACTTTTGTGACTATTTTTTTTATGCATTAACTTTATGTTTTGTTATTTGAGTGCGTCACTTTTATTTATTAAAAATATTCCACACATCATACTTATTGCCTCTTGTTCCTTCTAGCTCAAAGAGTTGATCGGACGAAGTGTTCAAGGTGACGGAGGGTCGAAATCCTGTGGTTTACGATAGGGGCAGCTGGCTCCTGCAAGGATTCCGATGCTCAAGTAAGTGGGGATTCGAGATGAGCAGAGTATCAATAGGCTAAAAAAAACATACCTTGGTCGGTGACTGTGTCGGTATATATAGGAGGAGGAAAGGGGGAACCCCGTCCTTGCGTGTGGTCGGCCGTTGTGGGAAGATGAGGTGTCGAGATATGCAGAACTGATGAAGATCAGGATTGTAGTCCCCGAATCTGGTGAAGATTTGAAGTTGATGAGGATTAGAAAGCGAGTTATTCGGAGTTGATGGAGTCCGTTGTAGGCATGAGGATCCTAATAAGGATGGGAACATTATCCGAGCTTTTGGGTTGAGATCGAGCTTGGGGGCCAGGCTCGGTGCCAAGTCTTGGGCCAACTATTCTGGACATGGCTCGATGGGTCAGTACAGTCCACTGCCCTCTAGATCGGATGTTCACGGGAGCTAGCATTCGAGCTCAGATGCCTTGTCAAGTTTGTAACGTGCATTTGGCTAACGTTGAACCCAGGACCAAGTTATAAGGATGCCTTTTGCTAGCAAGAGCTTGGGGTCAGCCTTAGTGACATCTGATGGCAGCAGGAGTTCGAAGGGTCATTCTGACACACTAGCTGGCAGTGCCCGTGACTCGAAATCCGAAATGTTTGCCTGGACGACGAGCGCAAGTGGGAAGGCATCCCACTACCCTATGTGAGTAGGTATCCGGTAACAGATGATCTCCAATTGTTGGACGCATCCTGCGACACTTATAAATACGCTCATTCCTGCATCTCCGTACTTTTTGCACTCGTCTTCGAACTTCTCGTGGCTCTCGCTCTCTGAAACTGTCATCCCAACTTTTTGCGAGTTTCCAATCTAGTTTTTTTCCCTAGATCCTCTTCAAATCCTCCCCCCACAAACGATTAGGTGAGTGAGGATGTGTCCGGGATCGCCTCAATGTACATCACTTCCGAACAAGTAGATTCGATGAAGAAATGGGTCTTCCTTTCTGGTACCAAGAAGGGAAAGGAACTGTTCGTGTGTCAACCCTGCGGGGTGGAAGAGCATGTCGACATGGAGTTGGGCTCAGCTGGGGATATAAGGTCCATCTTTATGTATGAGACATTCTTTGCTCTCCTCCATCTATGGCTTCTCTTTACTAACTTTCAATGCTCGATCTTGTCATTAATGAATATTACCCCAACCCAACTTAACCAAAATAGTTGTGTAACACCCCGCTTTTCCCAAGCGTGTCACTATGCTGGGACCCAACATATAAATACATATTCTCTTTCCTTATATACATTTCTTAAACCTCAAGTATCGTATTTCAAAGAGAAACCCCCAACATATTATTACAAATGCAGAAACAATAATCGAAACCTGATATGGTACACAATCAAATTCACTTTATGACATAACATAAGAATCCGTACCATAGTTTAACATCATATCTTCAATATCCTTAATACATGAATGCATGATACAATAACATGAACAATCACATACCTAGTGTAACTTCCCTGGCCCACAAGCCCGACACAGAACCCTAGGCAGAATCCCGACCTTTTTACAAGATAATCCTAACGTTGTTCCATCAATTGCCTTTGGAAAATTACAACTACACAATCAGGGAAGCATCCTAATCCCATGCACGAGTATCAATATGCCAATAATATCGTGCCATGTGAAAATCATGACTTTCCATGCAATATGAAAAAATAATCATGACATTCATAAATATCATGCATAGTATAAGCAATCATATCATATATAAGTTCTTGAGACAAAACCACTCACCTTTAGCATGAAGTTTGGAATATCTCGAAAAATGCGCATCGCCTCGATTTGCGTACATAACCTCAGTTTTCATGCCAAACCTCAAAATTTGTACAAATAACTAATTCTCGAGCACAACAATCCTATAAAATATATTTATTCACAAAATATCTCAATACCTCAATTTCTTCATATTTTCCTCAATTTTCTCCCATTTTCCTTTCTAAAATTCCAAATAAATACCTTCACAACTATTTTTTCAAATCTTTTTCCACAACAATTCATTAAATTCTAAGAACTTCATAGGAAAATTTCAGAACTTACCACGAATCTTTGTTTGCACGCAAAACAAAGCTAGTCGTTGCGAAAACTAAGAAACTAGGAAGGCCAAAATCAAAACTTTTTGCACAGACCTCGAGATCCCATTTTTCTAGAATTTTAGGGATTTCTTGCACAATTTTCCAATCCCAGACGTGCCCTAACGCGCTTCAAGAAGAAGCATCACGTGTTTGCGCATAAATGGCCGCTAGTGAGCCCAGGCTCCGGCACATCGAAGATGCTGAGTCTTGATGCCACCTTCTTCTCCTCCTCCAGTCGATCTAGATGGCCTATCTTGAGGTTTGAAAGGTGTTGTTGTACTTTTTGTAGAATAGTTTTAATGATGAAAAACATATATTGGTTTAATCCCTAAGTCATGAGTCAAGTTTGTGGTTTTCAATATATATCAATTTCAATATCAAGTATCTTTTTGTGAGAATGAAAACTCTGTTTTTGACTAAGTCTGAAAGGTTAGCACCTTATAAGGAGACATATAAGAAAGAGTTTTCTTTTTAGAAAACTATCTCTTAGTAATTTAATATCTAACATTCATTAATGCTAAAACGATTTTTAATGAATTTTTCATCAAATAGAAAGTATATATTTTGGAGGTGGTCAAATCGCAAAATCGTAAGTTTGTACTAAAACCCAAAATCTACTTTCTTATTGTTTTGGATTTTGATTTTTTAGATATTTTTATTGAATCCAAATAGGGGGTACTTTGTTATTTACATTTATGTATTAAAGTAAATGTCCACACCTCCATTTACTTAAACTAAAGAAATGTAAATAAGCTGTGATGTATACATGCTGTGGATTATGCTTTCAAGCAAATTATTCTGAATATCTGTCATGTTTCTATGCATGTTTCGAAACCCCTTTGAAAAGGTTTTCAATATTTTCTGTGTATGCTATTTTGAAACATCTCTGCATTGTATGTGTTTTCAAATCAGGTTTTAGACTATGTTTCGAAACCTCCATATCATGTTTCGAAACCTCATTTCCAGATAGGTATATTTCGAAACCTATATGCATCATGTTTTGAAACCTCATTTCCAGAGAGGTATATTTCGAAACCTATACGCATCATGTTTCGAAACCTATGTCTCTGTCAGCAGAGATCCGAGATGCTTTTTTGCTTTTCATTTTTAATATTTATCTAAAAGCTTCTCAAAACATTTTTTAATGCATTCTCCATGGCTTGCAAAATTCAAATTTGAAGTGGAGATCAGTATTATGTGTTAGTGGGGAATAGATTGTGTCTCCCACTCATTGCTGTCTCTTGGTGCATATCCAGCTATAAAGCCTGTATGTTTCGAAACATGAGGAGTATGTTTCGAAACCTATGCGTAAATTTGTGATGTTTCGAAACCTATTATGTATGTTTCGAAACCTACTTTTCTGTCTTGTCTCTATCGGCTATAAAACAACTAGATTTCTATCTTTTGGTATAAATAGCAGGTATTTGAAGAGAAAAAGAGATTGATAGAGAGATAATAAGCAAGAACAAGTGAGCACACACTAGAGACACACACACAAGCGCAAATGATCTAAATCCATTCTTTTGACAAAGCCTTCTTAAGAAGATCCATTCATACAATCCTAGATGTGCATTGTGATGTGAAAAAGGAGAAGCAAGTGCAAACAACGAGTCTCATCTCTCCAGCTCTCCTCACCTCAAGTTAAGAGGTTTGTACAACCACATTGGTAAGATATTCATTGCTATACATTCCATTGGGTTGTAAAGATAAACTTTATTTATCTTGATTGTTGTAAGGTTTGAGTTTAGCCTAAAACTCATTGTGTCAAAGGTTCGAGTTTAGCCTTAAAACTCACTTGGTGTAAGGTTTGAGTTAAGCCCGTAAAAACTCACTTGATGCTAGGTTTGAGTTGAGCCTGTAAAAACTCACATTGTAAGGTTTTGGGGTGAATCGTGGTAAAACCCTTGTTGTGGTGATCACTAGTAAAAGTGATTGGGATTGCAAATCCTTCAAGTGGGTAAACTTAAAGGTAGTGGAGTAGGCGGGTGCCGAACCACTATATATCTTGTGTGCAATTGTTCTTTAGCTTTTGGTTATCATTATTGCCTATTGCACATGTTATCATAAGATTTGTTATCAAAGGCTAAAATAGTTTTCTTGAGCATAAACTTATACATATACATAGAAAACTTATCTTTGATATACAAACATCTTTGGTATTCTCTTACTTATGTAAATCATCTTTTCAAAGATCATTAGTTTGAAATACAAGTCAAAAGATTTCAAACCAAGCAAAACAGTGAAGTAGATTTCGAAACATACATTTCATATTTCGAAACTAGCAATAATAGTAAGGTACATTTCGAAACACATATAGTAGGTTTCGAAACCTACTTAACAGAAAGCTTTATTTTGAAACATATAGCTTATATTTCGAAACCTAGTATTCTACCAACAATCAAAGTTTTAAAGTATCAAAAATTTATACCTAATCCCAATTTACCCCCCCTCTTGGGATATATTTGCCATCATTAGGAACCAACAATTGGTATCAGAGCCTAACTCCTTTAAGGTCTAACAACCTAAGAAGAGATCCATGACTTTTAAGGAAGGTTATCCTATTGATGTAGCACCTTATTTTAATGGCTCATACTATGAACATTGGAGAATTAGAATTTCATTCTTCATGACATCTATTGATTCTTACTTGTGGAATATTGTGAAAAATGGTTTTGTTTCAAAACCAAAATTGGAATGGGATGATCATGACAAAAAGAATTTTCTCTTAAACATTAAAGCCAAGCATATTTTACACCATGCCTTAAGTGATGATATCTATGCTAAAGTGTCTAAGTGCGTTAATGCTAAAGATATATTGAAAACTCTTGATTCAATTTATCTTACTAATCAATCTTGTGAAAATGTTGATGAAAGTTTATAGATTGAAAACACCTTGAATCGTCAACAAATAGAGGAGGTAAGAAGCTCCCACGTCTCTAGTAAAGAAAGCTCAATTGAGTGCTTCATGGTAAATGAAGAAGAGGAGGTAACCTCTACTTCTACTCTTGTTTTTGATATTGAATGTGATCATGAATCTAGTTCTTCAAATGATATATATGATGATCATGATGCTTGCTCAAATGAAGAGTTGTTAAATGCATTTAATGAGTTATATGTCAATTTTGAAAAAATGTGTTTGAAAAACAAAACTCTTCAAAAGAAATTAGATATTCTATCTAATGAGTTGGAAGCTTTAAAATCAAAAAATGAATATTTGCTTGCTTCCAATAATAAACTATCAATGAAAAATGATTTGAAAGAAAATCTATTGAAATCTCCTAATGTTACTTTAAATGAGAAACCTATTTCAAATAGGAAGATTTCAAATTCTTGTAATCATGTTAAAAGTGTTCAAAATTTTCATAGTCAAAGAGCAAATGTCAAAAGCTCATCTTTTCACACCTCTCATGATATTAAATGTTTTCATTGTTGTAAATTTGGCCACATTGCATCTAGTTGTCCTTTTAAAAGGAAATCATCTAGTGGTCCAAAAATAAAATGGATTCCTAAGGGAACTAAGATATCTTGTAGTTCTCATGTTAATCCCCAAGGATCCAAATATGTTTTGAAACCTAAAAATGATCATTTTAAGAGGAATGTGCATAAGGATAAAAGGAAAATGAATTTCAAAAGAAAATCCTTTGCATCACATTCTAATCATTGGAATCATTTTAAGCACAAAGGTTTCATAACAAATCATCCACATAAGCATAAACAAATTTGGGTCCCTAAGGAGGAGCTCTATGCTAACATTGGTGAACCCAAAGTGGTTTGGGCACCAAAAGCTTGTGGATAGTTATTTGTGCAGGTTGCTTGACATCCAAATGAACTTTAAAGAGAGATCCTTATAGATGAGTCAAGCATGAAGGAAAAAGGAAGTGAAAAAGAAGATCACTCCTCATTTCACCAACCAAGTAAGAAAGATTTTATCAAAATATTGGTGGTACATTTCTATCCCTAAATTCCCTATACCTATTAGTTTTAATGATAAATGAATGGTGAGCTTGCACTCTATGATGTTTTGACATATGCATTGAGTAAGGGAAGAATGAAGTTTGTTGATATATGCTAGAAAGTGTTATCTTGATAAATGCTCCTATGCATGTCCTAAGTAGCATAAATCAATTATGTGATAAGAGATTTAAGTATGCTTTAATGCTTATTCATGAGAAATATCTTGTCACAAATGAAATAAAGATCATAGAAAATAGGATAGAATTTGTGCATAGACTTATTCTTGTCTAGTATAAGAGAAATGCCTAGTATAATCAATATCTCAAATATTTGACTATGGCATAATGGACTAAGTCATGCAAGTGTGAATATTCTTAATCTATCCAATCATGATCTTGTTGAGAAAGTGCCTAAGCTTAAATATGAAAATCATTTGCGAGGCATCCATGAAAGGTTAACAAATAATTATATCATTTAAGCCTTCAAATAAAAGCTCAACCTCTAGGTCTCTAACCTTAATCTATCTGTATCTCCTTGGACCTATGAGAATCCAAAAGCTAGATGAAAAGCATTATATCCTTTGTCATTGTAGATGTCTACTCTAGCTTAACTTGGGAAATATGTCTTGTATCTAAAAGTCCTTTTAAAGTTATTTGAAATGTCTTATGAGAGAATTCAAAAAGGACATAGGTATAAGCATTTTCAAAATTAGAGGTGGTCATTTAAGTAATCTTTGAAATGAACAATTCAAGCACTATTGTGAGGAAAATGATGCTAATCATAATGCTTGGTGCTAGATCATCTTAACAAAATGAGGTAGTGGAAAAGATAAATAGATCTTTATAAGAAATGGCTAGAATTATGTTATGTATGTAAATCCTTTGATCTAAGCCATTAACTCCTCATGCCAAATAGGGATTCAACAAGGCTTATCTTAAAAGAAAACCCCTATAAGTTATAATTGATGATATTAGTGTCAAAGCTCCTAAACCTATAAAAGATTGTAAGAATGATCTCAATATGAAAAATTCTCATTAGATCAAAAGGAATCAAATCTATCAAGTGATAACATGCTACATGTCTGTTAGGAATTTATAAAGTCTATCTTAAAGAAACCCTATGAGTTATACAAAGGAAATGAGTCAAACATATCAAAGGTTAATAAGCTTAATGAAGAGAACATAGCCCATAAAGAGATAGAACCATTCATTCCAAGAGAGAAAATATGTAGAGAAATAATATTATTAGAGATCCTTTCAAAAGGTATTAGGATAAGAGCATCCATTAGAAATGAGTGACAATTTGCAACCTCCTTGTCTATATTTTGAAACCTATCTCTACATTTCAAATATAAGATTATTATTTGCAAAAAAGGGATTGTCTTTACACAGTTGATACCTCATCGTGCCATTTCAAGGTCTTGAGGTTTAACAAAGCCATTGCCTTCACCGGCGACATCCTTTCATTCTTAAAAAGTGTTTAAAAGGGGGAAATCATTTATTTTTTCAAATTCACCCCTTATTGTGGAAATTAGCTCCATATCCCAAAGATCACCCAACCATATGAACCAAATGAGTGTTTATAATCAAAATGGATAAAAGAGGAATAGAGCTAGATTAGTAAGCTTAAAGGTATAGTAAAGAAAAAGGAAAAGATCATGATGAAACCTAGGCTCCCGTAGCAAGTCTAGAAACCATAAGAATGTTGTTGGCATTAGCATGCCACAAATCCTTTAAGCTCATCAAGAGAATGTCAAGAGTGTCTTTAAGCGATTATATAAATGAGGAAGTGTATGTGGATCAAACTCCCAATCCTAAGAATCCTCAATATGAAGAATCATGTGCTTAAACTCATCAAGGCACTATATTGTTTAAAACAAACTCCTAAGTCATGATATGAAAGTCCTAGCAAATTTATTCTAGAGGAAGAATTTAAAAGAGGTCAAGTAGATATAACATTACTCTAAGCCTCATAGCAAGGACATCTTATGAATCTAAAAACAATTTATATTTGAATTCTCAAACAAATCCCTATGGAATCATTTTGTCAATCTAATGTAAAAGGGAAATAGGAAATGAGCATAATGAGAAAGTTAAAAACTTTTATAAGATTGCAATCTAGGCAAGAAGATAAATGAATTTATATATATATATATATATATATCTATTCAAAAATACATCTTCTTAAGAAATTCAATACTCTTGAAAGGAAATCAATAGTCTCTCAAAAAGAGTAGTTCAGGCCTAGACAACTATGAGAAAATCCAAATGGTGGAAAATGAGCTATATAGAAATATAATTGGATCTTTGCTATATTTGATAGCTTGTCAGACAAACATCATGTTTAGTGTTTGCCTATGTGCTAGACTTCAATCCAATCCTAAAAATTCCATCTTGGAGGCAAAATGGCTAAAAAGAACACTAGTGATCCATGTCAAGTTATAAAAATTTCCTAGTGTCTTTGTTTAGAAGAAAGTCAAATTCCATTCCATTCTTGTTCACTAAAGGTGAAGATATAGTTGTTCAAATCCTATGGATGGAACATTAAGACTATGGCATAAATCCCCACAATATTCGAAATCAAATGTGCCAATACAAATGCTATAGCCCTATCAAAAATTCTGGATTTCATGACTCAACATATGAAAATTAATCATCTATTCATAAGGGATCATGCTCAAAAAGAAAATATCAATTGGAATCATATCCAAATCTATTGGAAATCAAACTCTAGATAAATCCCAGCCAATTGTTGAGTTCAAGAGTTTCTATCTGAAGAAGTTTCAAAACATCATGCTTTCTATTTCGAAACATAAATTCCAGAATGTTATATTTCAAAACATGTTCCAAGTTTCGAAACATGTTTTCCAGAAAATTCCATTTCGAAACGTATTGTTCTAAGTTTCAAAACCTTTGACTCAAAGAAGTTTAGACCTTTCATTTCTCTCAAATCTATCATTGGTTAAATCAAAGGACTATGCCATCAAGCTCTTAGATCTTTTAAAAGTTTATTAACGGCATATGGTATTCATGTCTTGAATCATTTACAATGCTATTTTTCTTGTATGAAATTGCTTGCTTATTTTTGTATGACAATGAATACTTAAGTGAGAAATTACGCTTTATCTGTTATAATCTAGTTAAAGGATCATCTCGTTTCTTGAAGCTATCTATATGTAATGATCCTATATGATTACAAGTATGGCTAGGATTATCAAAAGACAAATGTATGCTCTTAAAGCCTATCCTTAATATGTCTTGCATAAAATCTACCATAACTTGTTTAGATTTATATGTTTGGATGACCACTTATTCTTTGAATACATATATGAGTGCATGTGGTTCATTCCTCAAATTTATGGTCGTTGATATGTGCTATTCTTGTGAAAAACATTTGAAATGAGACAATTTCTCTTTAAAAAAAAAAATGTCTCTATGGCCAAAACCTCCTGTATAAGTTTAAGGGGGAGTTTTTCAAAGAGAGTCTTTCTATTTGCTTAAAATGAGATATTTCACTCCTATATTGATCATTTAAATGTATATGCCTCTTATATGATGAATGACTGTGTAATTGATCTAGTGCTTTGATTGTTTAAATATGAGTGATTATTTGAAAGATATAGATTGGCTCTGATATGATCATGAGTATGCAATATGATATGAAAATTTTTAAATTTTGGCATCTCATGAAAAAGACTTATGTATATGGCATGTGCTCAAAAAGCTTTTATGATATTAATTATGTCATCTTAAGGGGGAGCTATCTCCAACTCAATCCTTCTCTAGTTTTTAAAACTATCTTTTCGTGTTAGTATTATCTCCAACTCATTTCTATTAAAAAGATTTTGGTTTAAAAAGGGAGATTATTTATTTTCAGATATGTCAAATCGTTTGAAATATAGCATGTTTTGCTTAAAAGCAAAGTTTCTTAAACTATTGTTGGGGGAGAGTTAAAAAGAGAGAGAGATTATTATTTCGTCTTAAGAGAAGTCTATTTTTCAAAGACTTACATTTTTATTGTTGACAAAAAGGGGGAGAGATATGTTAAATCAAAAGCGTTTAGAAAAAGGGAGAGAGATATATGATTTTAGGGAAAAGGATATATGAAATTGATTTAAGGTTTTGTCATCATAAAAAAGGGGGAGATTGTTGTTGTACTTTTTGTACAATAGTTTTAATGATGAAAAACATATATTAGTTTAATCCCTAAGTCATGAGTCAAGTTTGTGGTTTTCAATATATATCAATTTCAATATCAAGTATCTCTTTGTGAGAATGAAAACCCTGTTTTTGACTAAGTCTGAAAGGTTAACACCTTATAAGGAGACATATAAGAAAGAGTTTTCTTTTTAGAAAACTATCTCCCAGTAATTTAATATCTAACATTCATTAATGCTAAAACGATTTTTAATGAATTTTTCATCAAATAGAAAGTATATATTTTGGAGGTGGTCAAATCGCAAAATCGTAAGTTTGTACTAAAACCCAAAATCTACTTTCTTATTGTTTTGGATTTTGATTTTTTAGATATTTTTATTGAATCCAAATAGGGGGTACTTTGTTATTTACATTTATGTATTAAAGTAAATGTCCACACCTCCATTTACTTAAACTAAAAAAATGTAAATAAGCTGTGATGTATACATGCTGTGGATTATGCTTTCAAGCAAATCATTCTGAATATCTGTCATGTTTCTATGCATGTTTCGAAACCCCTTTGAAAGGGTTTTCAATGTTTTCTGTGTATGCTATTTCGAAACATCTCTGCATTGTATGTGTTTTCAAATCAGGTTTTGGACTATGTTTCGAAACCTCCATATCATGTTTCGAAACCTCATTTCCAAAGAGGTATATTTCGAAACCTATATGCATCATGTTTCGAAACCTCATTTCCAGATAGGTATATTTCGAAACCTATACGCATCATGTTACGAAACCTATGTCTCTGTTAGTAGAGATCCGAGATGCTTTTTTGCTTTTCATTTTTAATATTTATCTAAAAGCTTCTCAAAACATTTTTTAATGCATTCTCCATGGCTTGCAAAATTCAAATTTGAAGTGGAGATCATTATTATGTGTTAGTGGGGAATAGATTGTGTCTCCCATTCATTGCTGTCTCTTGGTGCATATCCAGCTGTAAAGGCTGTATGTTTCGAAACATGAGGAGTATGTTTCGAAACCTATGTGTAAATTTGTGATGTTTCGAAACCTACTTTTTTGTCTTGTCTCTAACGGCTATAAAACGGCCAGATTTCTATCTTTTGGTATAAATAACAGGTATTTGAAGACAAGAAGAGATTGATAGAAAGACAACAAGCAAGAACAAGTGAGCACACACTAGAGATACACACACAAGCGCAAATGATCTAAATCCATTCTTTTGATAAAGCCTTCTCAAGAAGATCCATTCATACGATCCTAGATGTGCATTGTGATGTGAAAAATGAGAAACAAGTGCAAACAACGAGTCTCATCTCTCCAGCTCTCCTCACCTCAAGTTAAGAGGTTTGTACAACCACAATGGTAAGATATTCATTGCTATACATTCCATTGGGTTGTAAAGATAAACTTTATTTATCTTGATTGTTGCAAGGTTTGAGTTTAGCCTAAAACTCATTGTGGTGTAAAGGTTTGAGTTGAGCCTAAAACTCATTGTGTCAAAGGTTCGAGTTTAGCCTTAAAACTCACTTGGTGTAAGGTTTGAGTTAAGCCCGTAAAAACTCACTTGGTGCTAGGTTTGAGTTGAGCCTGTAAAAACTCACATTATAAGGTTTTGGGGTGAACCGTGGTAAAACCCTTGTTGTGGTGATCACTAGTAAAAGTGATTGGGATTGCAAATCCTTCAAGTGGGTAAGCTTGAAGGTAGTGGAGTAGGCGGGTGCCAAACCACTATATATCTTGTGTGCAATTGTTCTTTAGCTTTTGCTTATCATTATTGCCTATTACACATGTTATCATAAGATTTGTTATCAAAGGATAAAATAGTTCTCTTGAGCATAAACTTATACATATACATAGAAAACCTATCTTTGATATACAAACATCTTTGGTATTCTCTTACTTATGTAAATCATCTTTTCAAAGATCATTAGTTTGAAATACAAGTCAAAAGATTTCAAACCAAGCAAAACAGTGAAGTAGATTTCGAAACATACATTTCATATTTCGAAACTAGCTATAATAGTAAGGTACATTTCGAAACACATATAGTAGGTTTCAAAACCTACTTAACAGAAAGCTTTATTTTGAAACATATAGCTTATATTTCGAAACCTAGTATTCTACCAATAATCAAAGTTTTAAAGTATCGAAAATTTATACCTAATCCCAATTCACCCCCCCTCTTGGGATATATTTGCCATCATTAGGAACCAACAAAAGGAGCACCGAAAGGCCTCCGATTTGTTGGCCAAAGCTTTGGCCAGACCGCCATTCTCCCATCTTCGACCAGCTTTGAAACCCCACCAAATCACTACGAAAATGCTTCAAATTCTCCAGATTTGATCCTTACCTCATGGTAAACAAAAACCCCTTAATTTGGTCCCTTAATTTATCCAAAAACGAGAGCAATTTGAAGCTCCAAACTTTCAAAACCCTCGACCACTCGAGCTCTATTTATAACTAAAACTGAGCTTTAAAACACCCTTGGCCGCTTAATCCAACCCCTTAGGCGTATCTACCTCCCTTAGATCGACCTAGAAACACCCTTATCTGACCAAAAAACTTGATTTGTAGACCTTCGACAAACCAACCAACTTTCGATCGGATTTCTTGAAAATCCGGCCACTCCTGTTGCCGTTGTCGGCCCTCAATCAATCCTAAGGCATCCCCAACCAACCCCCTTAGGTTCTGTAATACCCCATGTTAGTATGAGGATGCCACGTAATTTCGATGAGTTTAGAATATCGAAAAATTGGCTTGATAATAGTTATAAGTACTGAATCGGTTGTAGGTAGTGCCTCGAGGTGAAATTGTCTAAGGAAAATGATATGGTTTCAATGAGCATTCTGAGATAGGATTTATGGTATCAAAAGAAATCAGATCGGGAACAATTTTCGGTATAGCTAAAATACAGTTGCCATTTAGGCTAAAAAATCTAATCATTGTAGGAGGCTCTCAAAAAATCAACGGAACCCTAGGGGTCTCCGGTTTTGTGTAACGAGCAACCCTTTAGTGGTTTCGGGATGAAACAATAGCCTGATGACACTGGGGTGAAATCGGCATTATCGAGTAACTTTAAAGTTATTAATTTGCATTTTCTATATCGAAATGCAAATTAATTCAGTGTTGAAGGGTATAACTGAAATTAAGGAGATGCCCAAGTGAAATAGGATGAAAGTTGGAATTTGATTATGTAATTTTCTATATATATTAATGTGATATTTAGTGTATAAATATATATATATATGTGCGTAGCAGAGGCGTGAAGCCATACCCCTAAAATTTCAAATCCAATCCCCTGCAACCTTCATGCCATACTCTGCAAACTCATGGTAGCAAGTAAAGTAATTCTCACACCAAGAGGGTCCTCCACGCAAGGAGGTATGGGCAGTGACGTGAGGGAGCGGTTGAGTAGCCTATAAATAGTGAGCAAGGAAGAAATGAAAGAGCGGGGAGTTGGAAGAGAGCATTAGGCCAAGAGAGATGCGGAGGGAGCTCGAGAAAAAGAGAAGGAGAGGAAGAGAGATTGAGAGAGAGAGAGCTAGGGCTGAGCATGGTTGAGAAAGAGAAGAAGATCGAGAGGGCGAGCTGGGGCAGCCATGGCCGCAAGCAGCCGCAACCAGCAGCCATCAGTGGCCGCGAACGGTTGCCAGTGACGTGGGCAGTGCAAGGGAGGTCGGTGGCCACCGGCAATGGCGAGGTTAGCTGAGGCAGCGGCTTGGGGCGGTAAGGCCGGTTGGCTCACGGGCGGCGGCAACTGGTACGCGCATGGCAGGGGTTGTTCGCGCAAGAGGCAGAGAAGAGAAGGAAGAATTAAAAGAAGAAGAAGAAGAAGAAAGAAGAAAGAAGAAAGAAAAGAAAAAGAAAAAGAAGAAAAGGAAAAAAGAAAAGGAAAGAGAAGAAGAAATAGAGGTGCAGCAGTTGCAGGGGCGGGAGGAAGAAGGAGGAGGAGGAGGAATGAAGGAGAAGAAAACAAAAAAAAAAAGAAAAAAGACAAAAGAAAAGAAAAGAAAAAGAAAGAAAAGAAAAGAAAATAGGAAAATGATGGGGAAAAATCCTAGAAAATCCCGAAAAATAGGAAATTATGTTTCAGTAACATCTTGGAGATTTTAGCTAGGAAAATGGCTCGGGCACGCGTTTCAAGGATGTGACACGCATACTGAGGAAGTCAGAGATGCTAAGTTAAGGTAAGTAAAATCTCCTAGAAAATTTCAAAAATTCAAGAATATTATTTTATGAATTTTAGTAGTGAAATATTTGAGAAAATATTTTAAAAATATTTAGTTTGGATTTATTGATGAAAAATAGGAAGAAATAGAAAGAAAATTAAAGAAAATGTAAGCAATTATGGAAAAATAGGTTTTAATGTTTATTTAAATAATTATGGTGATTAGGATACTTTGAGGCTTAAGTTGAAGTGACTTGTGCAAATTTTTAGGTTGGCACGCAAATCGAGGAGATGTACGAGGCAAGGCACGGATATCGAGGTAGCCCGATAAGCTTGAGAAGGTAAGTGGCACTTCCCAATTAAAGTTAGTTTTATGAAAAATTCTTGGCTGTAAGTGATTAAAAAACCCGATCCTCAGGAATGTTTCGTCATATTGACATGCCCTAATATGTATCCATCACGTAGACTGCATACATGACATGACTATGAAATGCATATGTACACGTTGGTATCATTGATCACGCACATTGAGGTCGTAGGGAGTACGAACTGGCACCGCTACCAAGGGTGCCCCCAGACACCCCGACTTCGAAAGAAGTGGCCGTAAGAATTGTAGATAGGTGAGAAGTGCAGTTGACACCTACGATGAAAGACATTGCATACACACATGATATATCATTATGTACCCTTACTTAGATGATTCATCATCTAACTTGGGCTTTACCCCTGGAATATTCAAACGTTCCAGATGAAGAGTATAGCAGATACAAGGATGAATGAGGCATTAAATGGCACTTAACAGAGTGCATGATAAATTAAATGTATGTAATGTAGCCCCTGTATTTAAGTTCTGCTACTTTAGATTATGAACATTTTGAGAAATGTTGAAGATGTAAGAATTTATTTATGATTAATGTTAAGATATCAGGTTTCGATCATTTGATGTGTATAATGATTATCTTTCGAGATAAATAAATGGGAATCCTAGGACGATTTCGAGGAATGATGTGATTTAGCTTTAAGTTTGAAGAAAAAAAATTTATTGTCCCAAGTTATAACACACCCGAGAAGCAGGGCGTTATAGGTTCCCCATGGCCGAAATTGGCGGTTGGCAACCTACAAAGCTACTGGTCTGTTTCCTATTGCCAAACCTTTGAGCTTTTTGCACTTTGGCCCCTCTTGATTTGGCTTTCACACTTTGGCCCTTTTACCCAAAGCCCCTGAACTTTCCATAATTTTCATTGAGACCCTCAAGTCCTAAAACTTCCATTTCATTCCAAAGATTCCGAAAAAACATCATTTCGACCTCCCTCTAACAATTTCGAAAAATTACATTAAGGCCCGAATCTTCATTTTGGCTGCAAACCCTTTCGTTTCTTCCCGAAACCACTGAAAGGTTGTTCCTTACAAAAGACCAAAGCCCTTTTGGGCTTTTTTTGACTTCCCAGAAGTTCCCAACGACAATTCGATTTTGTAACCTAAATCATAGTTGTATTTTAGCTGTACCGAAAGTCGTTCCTGATCCGATTTCCTTCGATGCCATAAATCATGGCTCAAAATACTCGTCAATACCATATTGATTTTCTTAGACATCTCGGCTCCAGGGCACTCCCTACAGTCGATTCGATTATTTATAGTAATAAGAAATTACCCTATAATCTCAATTTATCTGAAAATTCCATTTTTGCACCAAGATAATTTACTCTTGAGTCCTTTAAAATTTCTTGGGTATTACAAGTTAGGCCTTCATGAGGGCTTTTGAAGTGCTAGCTAGGTTTCTAGGTTGGGAAGCTAGCACGAGGGTCTTCTTCTCTTTTTTCTAGTCCAATGTAGTTGGGAAAGGTTGTTGGATCTCCTTGAATAGTCTTCCGATGAGGAATTTACTAAAGATCTTTGATAGTTACTAGAAAAATTTTAAGTATGGCTACTTTAAGGTGGCTTCCTAAAAAGAGGATCTACAATTCTTTCTGGATGAGAAGACAGCCACGAGATTCCTTTGTACTGGAGCAAGGAGTCGGTCCCTATCGTAAAGGCCGAATACCCGAGTTTGGGCTTGGATGACCAAGCGATGGTGGATTTTCTCAAGACCTACCCGACACTGGAGTCCTCATCACTCATCAAATTCGAGGGCGATCTGGAGGGTTTGGCCGAGTATATGGGTCAGTTGTTGCATCGTTAACCTTATTTCTTGTTATCGATTATTTGCTCTTACACTACTTGTTTCCTATTTCAGGCGAGATGGCCCCCAAGGACTGGAGAAATGTGTCAGGTCAAGCACCAGATTGGCAGGCAATACTGCCAGGAAGGCTCCCGCCCAGCTTAAGAGCTCCACACTAGCACCTCAGCCATCTTCCAAGGCTGTTTCAGCCAAGGTCTCGACTTTTTGGTAGGCTAAGGTGCATCCTGAGGTCGAGGAAGTCCCCCTCAAACAGAAGAGATGGAGAGTTGAAAAGCTGGGGTCTTCTTACTCGAGTCAACACATGAGGTTGAGCTTGTGGGGTTGTGATGATGGTGAGTCTGACCCCCAAAGCCTTTGGAGCCACAAGTTTTGGCTGGGGGTTTTCATGGAGAATCACCTTTCCCATCCCATCAAATCAGAAGAGACAGATTGACCTCGAGCATCCTGAGCTATGCCACTGGATTAGGTTGTAAGGCCTCCATATTGTTAATGGGTGCCAGACACTAGAAGATAAGGCTCGTGAGCGAGCGAAAAGTTCCAGAAAAGCTCGCAAGAAGGAAACCAAGTAGGCAGGGGAATAGGTGACTGTCGAAATGGAGGATCTGCAGGAGTAGGCCCATCAGTCAGAGGACGCAACCGCCCGGGCTGACAATCGTGTTAATAATCTGATAGAGTAACGAGATCGAGTCTAGGGAGATCTCGGGCGCTATAAAGGGAGGTTAAAGTTGCCTAGGCTGATGCTAAGGAAGCAGCAGTGGCAGTGGCAGTAGAAAGAGTGGCTATCGACCTTGCCAAAGCTCTCCACCAAGCCGCCCAAACAGCCCATGAAGTTACTTGGCTAAAGGACGAGGTAGCCAAGGTGCAGGCCGAGACAAAGAGCTTGAAGGATGAGGCCGCCAACTAGTTTCTAGAGGGTTTTGCGAGGGGCGTGTCTCAAGCTTAGGTGCTCTATTCCGGTGTCGACTTCTCATCACATAGTGCCTTCAAAGAGATTGTGGATGGTCAGCTTGTGGACCAACTTTCGAATGATCAAGCTGACCAGGACACAGTCTCAGAAAATATGACAGAGACTAGGGGAGGTCGATCTCAGGAGGATGCCAATCAAGCTGGCGAGTCTGTCATCGCTAATCCTTCTGGAGTGGTTGTGGCATCGTCAACCGAGGCCGTCGCTGGGCCCACTAGTCCCTAACTTTTTCTTTCCCTTTTGAAATTTGTTATGACTGTATATTTAGTCGACAAACATGTAATTTGAACCTCCAAACATTAGTGAGATGCTTTTTGATCTACTACTCGCATCCGGTGTTTTGTTTGCTTTTATTCTTTTTCTTGAGTCTATTTGCATGCTTCAGGTTCTCCCTTCGTCCATTTTGATTGTTGTTTCATATCCAACCAAGATCGAGTGAGAACCTTTGAGTTGGCGGGATGCCCGAGATCTGTGAGCTGATCGAGCTTCTCTGAATCCGAGAATAGCTAAGGATGTCTTCAAGTGTTGCTCGGAGTGGCCTGAGGCCCGCACGCTGGGGTAAACCCGAGCGCTTGGGTAGGGACTGGCTGTGTCTGCATGATCCAGGGCATGGTAGAGAGACATCTTGTAACACCCCAAGTTTAAAAATCCTAAACCTAGATGTGTTTACATTTACTTCACTTTAAATGCGGAAATAAAATAAATTTGTCTTCAAATTATCTGTTTTTACTTCCTTTATTTACCACACATATATATATTTATTTATTTCATATTTTATTTTAAAAAGAATTCTATAGAAGTTTCATCGGATTCTCCCCTATAAATTTGACTTAGCCAACCTATAGAGGGACACCGCATCCACAACTATAGAAATATTAGCTAACTAAGTAAATAACTCAGTCCAAATAGAAGATTTGAGTCCAATCAAACCAAAACTATCATATTCGAAATCTCAAAATTAAACAATTAAAGAAATGGGTAAATAAATGATTAACGAACAAGTGTTATAAACCAAAAGTCCAAAACTAAAACCATATGCCATGGATTACTGGGTGAGTCTACCTCCAAGCGATCTCCTCAACTCATCTAGCTCTCATCACCTGAAACGTGGGGAAAATAAACGGGTGCGCTAAAGCTCAGCAAGTAAACTCCATGCACATGATGCATGCTTGTAACATGCAAGGTTTGAATAAATTTTGAAAACTACATCCCCATTTACTTTAACTTCTCAAAACATTTTATTTCCATTGTGAGGTCATAGGGTGTGTCATCTAGCCAATCAGAATGCAGTGGGCAATTCTTATTTGGAACCAGATTCATTCCACCGGTAGTACTGCAAAGCGGTTAAAAATTTCTTTCCACTTTCAACTTTCACATTCACATTACTTTATCAATCGGGTGCGCCGGTCCCCCACGCCCCATTTCCCACTCACATTGTTCATGGCATAGACACTCACCCATTTCCTTTAAAACTTGAGTTACATATTTTTGAAAGAAAATTTGCAACTTTACACATCTTTCTTTGAAAACATTTAACTTTCTCAAACCAATGCCTATGCGTGCTCATTGATGCAATGGCATGATATATATATATGTACATGCTTAATCATTTTCATTGTATGTAAGGAAATGACACAAGTTATGAAAAGATTTAGCATTAAATACCTGCAAGCCAACCACAAAGCACCATTTTTTTCCACATTAACCGTTCCACATTAGTGAAAATTAGAGAGAGTTTACTAACATGGAGTCTTTAAAGTTCACTTCTTGGATTTGCAAGTGGAGGAGTTTTAGTCGCCCATGACGTCAATGTGCCAAAAATCCTAATTCATTATCAATCATTTTAAAATTTTCAATAATCCTTACCTTCTAAACATGACTCCAATTCACTACTATATTTTTCTCAAGTGAATTTATTATAATACTACATGTATAAATAGCATTCAATGCAAAAACATAAATGACACATTTACAATAGAGACCTATGAGTGAAACACTACCCATTTACGAAATTCAAACTATCGGCCTTACAAAGACAAGCATAAATTTAAATTCTTAGTACAAAATTATGTTAATCCAATTTGGTGGGCTAAATAACTCATAGAGATACATTCTCAATTAAATTCACATCAAGATTCAGATTACAAGACCCTCAAAATATTTTTCCAAATTCACAAACAGAATTTATTTTTTTTCTCTGGCAGCATGCAGTAAAATATTTCAAAAATCATTTAAAAATAGTAAATGATATCATAAAATTATACAATTTACACAGGATGTATTAAACTCTTATAAGTTCATCATATAAAAAAATGAGCTCATTACAGTAACGTTTGGGGTTCAAAAATATTTTTCTATCCTCCAAAATACTGTTCTCGTATGAATCTGTCAATGTATACGAAAAATATCATAAAAACCTATACGAGCCTCCAAATGAGATCATTCCAAGTCTATATGATAAACAACTCATAGAGGGTCATTTTCCAATTTGAATCTCCCAAAAATTCGACATATAAAATTTGTAGCAAATTTTTAAAGTAAGATTAGAAAAGCTGTTAAATCTGGGCAGCATTATTGTTCCATTAGATCTATCAAAATTTCATGCCTCTATAATACCCAATCAATATAAAATCAAATCAATTATATGTATTCTTCCACATCTATGTATATATATATTTTATGTAAAATACCCATCTTATTAAAGGTAGATTTTGGGAAAAATTAAATAAAATGATAGTTACCTTCTTCTTCTTCTTCTTCTTCTTCTTCTAGGGGAGAAGTGATTTGTGTTGTTTTACTTTTATATACTTAGTTTTGATGATGAAAAATAATATTTTATTTAATCCCTAAGTTATGAATCAAGGTCGTGGTTTTCAACATAAATCAATTTCAATATCAAGTATTATTTTGTGAGAATGAAAATCAAATGAATTTCAAATATCGAGAATTCAAAGTCATATTTTTCAAAGTCTGGAAGGTTAGAGCACCTTATAAGGAGACATATATGAAAATGTTTTAGTTTTAGAAAACTAACTCCCAGTAATTCAATAGTTAACATTCATTAGTGATAAAATGATTTTTAACGAATTTTTTAAAAAATAGAAAGTGTATATCTTAGAGGTGGTAAAATCGCAAAATCCTAAGTTCCTATAAAACCCAAATTCTACTTTTTTATTCTTATGGATTTTGATTTTTTAGATATTTTTATTGAATCCAAATAGGGGGTACTTTCTTATTTATATTTATGTATTAAAGTAAATGGAAGGTAAAATATAAATTAAACAAAATGAGGACATTTACTTAAACTAAAGAAATATAAATATGTGGTGATGTTTTGTATTAATCAAGTGTGCTTCTACATGTTATCTGTTAAGTTTCCAGATTTTCCAAGAAGATAGTCGACTATGTTGTTTAGTGCTGTCGACTATGCATAAGGATAGTCGACTATACTTGTTTAATCTGTCGACTATATATGGCCTCTGTCGACTATATTTCATTCTGTCAACTATTGTGTAAGGATAGTCGACTATGCTATTTCATCTGTCGACTATGTTTGTTCATGAATTTGAAAATTTTCTTTATAATTTTTGATCTGTCGACTATGTAAAACGATCTGTCGACTATGAGAAGTTTTGGTTGAGTAATAGTCGATTATGCTTTTCTGTCTGTTGACTATGGCTAGTTTTATTTGATAAAATAGTCGACTAATCTATTTTCTCTGTCGACTATGTGTTTCACAGAAACTTACAACGGCTAGTTTTTCAATCTCCAACGGCTAGTTTCTGATTCTCCAACGGTCACAAACGGCTTCATTTCTCTTCAATCTTATGGGAAGCTTATAAATACAAGTCATGGATGATCAAGAGAAGGCTAATGGACGGGAATGAATTGATTTGAGCTTACATTTTATATTCGTTTGTATTTACAGTGTTCTATGCTTTCATTGTTATACTTTTCTCTCCAAGGCTTCGTTCTATTATTGTTAATACATTCATTTAAATCTTGTTTAATCTTGAGAGACATTGTAACTAAGAGATTCATCTCTTAGATTCTCTCACATTCTACATTTCCTATGCTTCCTAGCTTGTGTAGCTAGAGGGCCCATTTTGAGTGGGAGGTTTTGTATTTCCTAGCTAGGTGTTAGAGGGCTTGCTTTTATAAGCAAAAGGTTGTAATTCCTAATCTCGGACTAGAGGTCCTACTCGGGTTGAGTAGAGGGTTGATAGTGGATGGTTTGAAAAATCCTTAGTGAGAAGCTAAGGTAGTGGATTAGGCTTGAATTAAACCGAACCACTATAAATCTTTATATTCTCTTTTGCTTATATTTCTTTTTATTTGTTTATCACTGCTAGCATTTCATTATCCTCACGTGCATTGAGTTTTTTATTTTCAATCAAAAGGATTTCAAAGTTCTATCAATTAAGTTTTTTTTAAAATAACCAATTCACCCCCCTTCTTAATGTGTGTCATAGAACCTACTGTTCTAACAATATGTGGGTTGAGGGAGAAAAGAGTAGTGAGATGGGTGAAGGAGAGAGGGAAGTGAGATGGGTGAGGGAGAAAGGGAGAGACGTGAGGTTTGGGGAGGGGAAAGATATATTAGGGTTTCTCTTTCCTTTATTAGGTTTTGAGTTGGGTGGGTTTTATTTGGGTTTTGGGCTTTTGAGTTTTTTTTTTCTCACTTATTGGGCCAAAAATGAGTCTTCTATAAATTAGGCCCAACCTTAAATTAATTTGTATTTTAGGTCCTATTGAGTGCTATATAATTCACACCCAAATAAATATATTTAGCCACTTGAATTGAATTTGATAAACATACAATACACTTGAAAATTCTTAAATCAATAGTAACACATTAAACTGCATACTAACAAATTATCATAATAATTTTTTTTTTCTATTTAGCACATTGAGCGTGACGACGTCCATTTCCTTCCACTGTATAACAAGGCTCAATAATTGACAATAATAATTATAATTGAATCATTTATTATGGCATAAGAAATAAAATTATGCAAAATTTATAAATGCATGTAGAATGACACTCGGTGTTACACATTTGGTTGACTTGAGGTCCACCTGTCAAGGTAGACCCAGGCGCTTGGGGGTGGATTAACAGAGCCGATCTAACCCTTGGGTGCGGCCTGGAAGAGATCGGGATGATTCAAGGTCCGCCCACTGGGGTAGACTTGGGCGCTTGGGGGTGGACTGGCTATACAAGTCTGACCCCCGGGTAAGGCTTGGGAGAGATCAGGATGGCTTGAGGTCTGCACGTTGGGGTAAACCAGGGTGCTTGGGTGTGGGTTGACCACGTCAGTCTAACCCTCGGTTACGTCTTAGGTAAGATCAGGATGACCCGAGGTTTGCACGCTAGGGTAGACCCAGGCACATGGGGATAGATTGACCGAGCCTGTTTGACTCTCAGGCACAGCTTGAGAGAGATCGAGATAACCCGAGGTCCGCCCACCGGGGTAGATCCGGGCACTTGGGGGCAAACTGATCGCGCTAGTCTGACCCTTAAGCAACGATCACAATAAGAACAAAGGGAGATTGTTTTTTTAATTTTCCTAAATTGGGGAACAATTCCCCAATTTTTTTCACACCAAATCAAGTCCCACATGATTTTTTCTTGAAAAAACGTCCGTCTCCTTGTTGTCCCTTAATGCCGTGACTTCTAATGCCAATTCTAATAGGATTGGTCTTTTGAATTTAACTCCAAGTTAAATTGTAATTTAGAGATATAATAGGATTAGGTTTTTAATTAAAATTTTAAATAAAAATACCCTCCTAGGACCGGCCATAAGGGTAGGGTAAATCAAAATTTACCTAGGTAAATAAGCTTATTTACCCTTAGGCGGGCTTTGGGCTTTAGGCCCACCAAGCCCAACTTTTGGACTTTGGCCCAATAGGCCCAAAATAATCTTTTAATCAAATTCCTAATCTCTTGGTGGGAAGGGAACTTGCCTTAACCAAGGCTAAGCCTTATCCTGAAACATACGAAATATATATGCACACTGATTGTACGTAACATCATTACGAAATATGTGGTCCACATTTATGTGGTGAGAATAAAATAAGATTAGAACTACGTGATAAGAATAATGAATATATATACAATGGCTCTAGTCGCCGTTAGAGGAGTTAGGGCGGAGTGCACTGTTTAAGTGGCATGACCACATTCCACATCTACACTCATATAAGACAAGAACCTTAAACTTCACGGCTCTTTTGGTCTCCAAGAGCTAAGCTAGTAGTTGTTATAGACATGGGCGTATCGACCGATCCAAAACTCTATACAATGAATGACCCAAACGTTTATTATCAAATGAAAAAGAAAGTCTAATAAAAGAAAAAAGAAAAAAAAGTGATAGAGTATGTTTGAAATCAAGAATAGAAATTGGAAAAAATGTATAGGATTTTATACGAACAGGTACTTGTTGATTAAACAATCAAAGAATCAACCGATTAGAAAAAGGAATGTAATAGAAAAAAGGTGCAGAGAACAAATAGTGTAAGCAATAAAGGGTCAAGGAAAGGGACGGGAAAGAGGAAAGCTGTGTCTTCTTCTTTTTTTTATGAACAAGTTATATATTGAAAGAGAGTTTTATTGAATAATTGAGTTGAATACAATAAAGCTAATAAATGGTTTGTTTGTATATGAGTACAATGACACAACTAAGATAATAAATTATAATATTATAATGAATTATATTATTTTAATTTCCTTAAGTGGAAGACCATTCATGTCTCTTTATATATATATATATATATATATGGAGGTTTTGTTTAAAAATCATTTTTAACGGGTCTTTATTTATATAGAGAATAGAGATTTGGAGTTATGATCTAAAACATTATTTATCTTTCCAATTTCGTCCTTTTACTACATGATACTGACTTTGGTCATAAAAATTAAAATTATGATTTTTTAACCAATAACTAATTAATATATAAAATTTTGATTTTTAGTGAATAATTAATATATTTTATTAAGAAGGGACAACGGTTATTTAGTAACTTTGATTGTCTTTCTTCCCCCACTTTTATATATAGTATAGATATGGAGGTTTTTCGATTAAAAATTCATTCTTAACGTGTCTCTATTTATGTAAAGGTATGAACAAAAATTTGGAAGTATAATCCGAAAA
The DNA here is from genome assembly GCF_014633365.1 of Diospyros lotus. Taxonomy (NCBI): domain Eukaryota; kingdom Viridiplantae; phylum Streptophyta; class Magnoliopsida; order Ericales; family Ebenaceae; genus Diospyros; species Diospyros lotus. The sequence goes on along the minus strand of NC_068343.1, from coordinate 29,467,882 downwards.
ACTATATTTATCCTTCCAAATCGGGTCATGACGCACGCTGGCCCATGCCCGACGACTGACCAACAGTAGAACTTGGGGCCTCGATCGGCCTCTCCTCCTCCTCCGCCTATGTAAGTCTCGGCCTCTTGTTTTGGGGCGCCACTTCTGCTACAGTTGCCTGCTTCGCTTGGCAGGGGATAGGGATCCTGATCGGGACGGCCTTGGCAGCAGGCCGAGAAACCGACGCAAGGTTGCGGGAGATGACCTTACTAACAGCAGGGCCTTTCCCAAATGACCCAGTGGTGGCCGCTTCAACCCACTTTTTCGCTAAACAAGCCGTCAACTCCTTAGAAACCATCTTCGAGGCCATCTCGCTTGAAACAGGAAACAAGTAGGGTGAGCAACAACGAATGATAATAAGAGAAATCAAGATAGGCCAAAAACCTAAGCATGTATTTGGCTAAGACCTCTCATTCATCACTATACTTGATGAAAGCTGAGCTCTCCAGCACTGAGTAGTCCCCGAGCAAAGCCACCATCACTTGCTTCTCCAGGCTTAAGCTTCGGTATTCTACCCCAGTGATGGAGATCGGATCCTTGCTCCAACATAAGGGGGATGCATTCTTACCTAGGAAAAATGCCAGCACATTCTCCCAAGATGCCACTTTGATGAAGCCGGCCTTGAAATTTTTGTACAAACTACCGAAGGCCTTGAGCAATTTCCTCCTTAGGAACCCACTCAAAGAGATCCAACTGCCCTTGTTAACCTCCTTGGATTGGAAGAAGGAGAAGAAGACCCTCGTGCTTACTGCCCGACCTAGGAAGTCGGAGAGCACTTTGAAGGCCTTTACTGTAATACCTAAAAATTTCTTGAGGTCTCAAGTGTAATTATTTTGGGGTGTAAGTGTAATTTTTATCAGGGCAAAAATGTAATTATTCGAAGTTATTGGGGTAAAAGTGTAATTTTTCAAAGTCATGGGACTAAGTATAATTTTTTGAAATCTGAGTACTTCAGGGAAAGGGGCCAAAGTGTTAGAAAATGAAAGATGAAGGACCAAAATGAAAAATGACAGTGTAAACACAAGCAAAAACTAGCAGCTATAGTGCGACCGCCAATAATGGGCGTCAAATCACCGATCAAAGAGGGGGACAGGCCATCATAGCCTAAGGGATAAGTTCAAGGTTGTGGGGTGACCTGATTGGCCAGAGGAATGGCCGAAAATGACTATAAATAGCCATCTTGGTGGCTGAGGGTTTCATCAAGTTTCAGTCGAGAAACTCGAGTGTTTGACAAAAAAAAATTGAGGGTTTTGATAAGAGGCTTTTGTTCTTGAAGGGTTAGGGATCATTTTTTGTGAGTTTGATGGATTTTGGAAGTGATTTGAAGGTGTTTTAAAGTTTCGTCGAAAAAATTGAGCTTCGCCAAAGACGCACTATAATTGGCCGATTTGAGGGTGCTTTGGTTGGATTTTCGAAGTGAGGGTTGGTCCATCGTGTTCAAAAGAAGCAATAGAGCAAGAAAGGATAAGAAAAATCAAGAAATCGAGGTAAAACAGTGGTCGGCCAGTGAAGGAAAGATCAGAGAAGACCATCGGCTTTTGGTGCATGGGAGCACGCTCTCAAGGTGTGTGGGTGCAGGCGTGAGGTAAGGAAAAATAAGAAAAAAATAGTAAGAAAGGAAAAATAAAGGACAAAAATGAAAAAAAAAAAATGTGAAAAAATCTAAAACATTGAGAAATTTAGTCTTACTAATTTTCTAAAAAATTTGGACAGGAAAAAATATCATGGCATGAATTTTGAGGCCAGACACGTATTTCGAGAAGGCTTGAAAAGCTAAATCAATGTGAGTAGTTTTCCCAAAAATTTACATGTAGTATGTTTGCCTAAATGAGTATGGAATTTACAAAGGATTTGCCAAGTTTATGTGATTTATGTGCATCTTGTTATAATATGCATATTCATTTTATATTGTCTCGGTAATAGTGATATTGCATTGAGCATGATATTATTAGTATATCGATAATTGTGTCATCCATATTGACCATGGTGGGATGGGATGTTGCCCTAGTAGCGTAGTCGTATTTCCCCAAGTGAGTTTAGTCAGAAAGCCACATGAGTATCTCGCGTCGGGGACGAATTTTCTCCAGAGTGAGAATTGCAAGGATGACTGTCTAGGGTTTCGCATCGGGGCTAGAATGCTAGTAAAAGTTACGCTAGGATGTCGATTTATTTATGTCCATGCACCACTCATTCATGAAATTTATTTTTACCCTCACCTAGAAGATTCATTTTCTAATTTGGACATTTGCCCTGAAATATTTCACATTCCAAGTGAATCGAGCAGTAAGAAGAGAAAAGGAATGGTCGAAGTGTAATTTAATTTCAATTCATGTTAGTTCCCTATGTTTGAAGCTCGATTTTATATGTTTTCTTACCTACCGAATATTGTAATTTATTGGTTGTTGAGAATAGTAGTATACCTTTGTGTTTGTATGGAATTGCGATATCTTTTAAATTCGATTATAGCTTTCACAAATATTTAAGTTACTATTACTTAGCTTATCATATAAAATGTTGAATGTATTTATATGTGAGGATTTTATATTGAGGAATTTGTGATAAAAAAAAAAAAAAAGAAACCCCTAGAATAATGGCATGCCTTGGTAATTTAAAAATAAATAATAATTATTAATTTCTGTATTTGAAGTGATTATATTGAGATTTTTAAGAAAAAAATGATTAAGTGTAGTTTTTAATTTTTATATTATTATAACACTCGATGTCTGGCATGTATTATATGTTAAAAATAAAATAAATAAAATAATAGTAAAGCTATTGGGAGATTGGAGGTGGCAGTCGGGCATAAGTATGTTCATATACATAAGATATATGTGTAGTGTTACCAAATAAATATATTAGCTGGGAGAAATTAAAAATTGAAATGAGGAGGCTGCCGAGGTAAAGGAATGAATAAATATATATATATATATACAATATGGGATGTTGTATTGTATAATATTAGAGTTTATTGTATTAATACATGTAGGAATAGAAAAGCATGTAAGCTGGTGGAATTATCCAGCATAGGACACCTCTTCCTCCATGAATCCTTAGCCGTGCATCCATGCGTTGCCCATGAAGAATACTATAGAATATAATATATGTGTTATACAAAGGAGTAGAATATGCAAAGGAATATCATGGAAATACAACAGAATGTGATATGTAAGGGAATTTATAATATACATGTTATAAGGGAGTAGGAGGAGAGAAGCGGGAGGCGGTGGGAATGCGGGCAGTAGCTGGGCTGCCACGCGGCAGCCTCTGGTGATCCCTTCCTTCAGCTTTTTTAAGGCTGGCAAGCAGTGTGAAATCGGTCAATTTTAACAGCAACAGAGAGGAGAAATTGCACAGAAGAAGGAGGCGCACGGAAGCTGTAAACTGGGGGGAGAAAATTCAAAGGAAAATAGAAAAAAAATTAAATTAATTGAGGTTTAAATATATAGGTAAGTGAAGTAAATTATGTGAGTAAATTTATATGGTTGAAATTTAATTTAAGGTGCAATTTTAATAATTTTGATCGAATTATACTATTTTATAGCGTGTATTGATTTATGTGTGAATTAATTAAATTAAATTAAATATGAGACTTTCGGAGTTTTATTTGATAGGTGCTTACAGGGTATTGTATCATCCTTATTTTCTTGGGAATGATATCCAGCCAGTTGGGAATAAGTTCCTAGAGGGTTGGCAGGATTTGGTTGTATTTATGGTTTCCCGCTAGTGTAAGTCGTGACAATAGGGGGCATGAGTTATCGACCGGTGAGGTGATGTGTTGACCATTTGGTGATTGGAGTAAGCCGTTGACCGGGCTGAGGACAGCTGTCAACCGGTTGTTCCTAGTCACGGATTGTCGACTAGTGCCTGGTCATTGTCAACCGGTTCTGTCATTATGTGACATATCGTATGGTATTGCAGTGCATGGGGTTGGGCTTGCATTCACTGGGGGTCATGCTTGTATGTGTTGAGAGTGTGAGCATTGGCATGACACAGTTGGCCTACTGTGTGCTAACGTTGTGTATGTTAGGCAAACATATGCATTTGGAGTATTCGCTTGTGTGAATTCCTACGTGGGCGTAGCATGGCCTGATGCTTGGCTTATGGGGGCCTTGTCATCATGTTAATGCTACAAAAGCCATTGCATTTATTATTTGTTGCATTACATGGTTATCGGTTGATATGGATTGTGGTATGGAGTTGACTCTCGATAGTTATTAGTGAAAGCTAAACTCCAGATAGCTATGACTCGGGAACTCTAGTATGTGGTTGTGTTGTGGGAGCCTCGGGCTCGTATGGATTGTGTTATGGGAGCCTTGGGCTCGAGTGGATTATGTTATGGGAGCTTTGGGCTCGTGTGCATTATGTTATGGGAGCCTTAGGCTCATGTGGATTGTGTTGTGGGAGCATCGGGCTCATAGGGGTTTATGCCAACCAGTTTGTGGTTGTAACAGCCCGCCTTCTCGGACGTGTTATATCTTAGGAAATTTGATCTATATATATATATATTTTGTTACATTATTCCCAAAATTCCCTAAGGCCTTATCTAATGCTTGACGAGATGTTTACACTAGAAATTAAATACAAGCGGAAGCTGAATCGAACCTACTCATGGTAATGTATAATTTAATAATTGTACATGGCATTTAATACAAGTTAATACATAAAGCGTTTGATGATGGTACAATATACATAAATCTTAAACTAATCATATTATAACATAGTACATTTACTCGCATCTTGGTGTCTCGTGTCACTACACATCACTACTCTCTGAATCATCTCTGCAAGTCCCGGCTGGAACGTTGAATGTTCTAGGGGCGAACCCATGTTAGATGATGAATCATCTAAGTAAGAATACCAAATGCAATGCTATGAGTGTATGCAATGTCTTTCATCGTAGGTGTCAACTACACCCCTCATGCTGCCTATCATTTTAGCGGCCACCTCTTCGAAGCCGGGGTGTATGGGTGCACCCTTGATAGGCCAGCAGTGTCAGTTCGTACTCCCTACGGCCTCATATGCATGTGATCAAGTGTATCATTGTGCATGTATGCATTTCATAGTCATGCCATTGATGCAGTCTACGTGATGATTTCATATCATAGCATGCTAATATGATAAAAATATTTACATTTATAACTGTATTAAATTCAGGCAGCATACTTACAGCTAATTTGTCTCGAACTACGTGCCAAGCGGCTATCCCTTAATCTCCTTGCTCACAAGGACCCCTACAACATAGATTTATTTTTAGAATACCATTTGCTAGTTTTTCATAATTTCTTCCATTTTCTTATTCCTAAGCTTTATCTCTTCCAAAATTACATAATAATTATCTAGGCTTCATAAAAATTTACTTTCTTTTTACCAATATTCCTTAAATAATATTCTTAGTATTCTAGAATTTTTTCTTGTAATTTTCTAACTTTAATTCCTAGTTTCCCTTATTTCATAATAGCTAAATATGTAATTATTACATAATAATTACCTAATCTTTCAATTTATTAAATTTCTCTTCACTAATATTTCTTAAATAATACTTATAACATTCTGAAATTTTCTTGAAATTTTTTGAATTAAAATCCTATTTTTTCTTTATTTCAATAATAGAAAAATCTACTTAAATAATTAATAATTTTGGCATTTCCAGAAAATTGCTTCACCAATATATCATAAACAATATTTCAAATTTAATAAAAAAAATTTCAAAATTTTACTCTTTTTTTTTTTTCTTATTTTCTGACGGGCGCGTGCCAGCCACGCGCCTTCTTCCTACTCGCGGGCGCGTGGCTGCACGCGCCCGTCTGCTTCATCTTCTCTGGCGGCTGAACACGTCACCGGTGATGCTGCCGCTTCAAAAAGCTTCGAACGAAGCTTCTAAACCCCCATATCCGACCCCCCGAACACCATAAAAACCTTAAATTCGAGAAAAAAAACATAAGAAAATACCTCGATTCGTCATTTGAAGTCGCGGCTCCGGCGAGTTGCACGTTTTCCGACGAGCTCGATTCCCCCCTCTTCGCTGCTCCGTTAGCCAACAAATTTACTAGAAACGATGCCCACGACTTGAAGATCAAAACCCCACTCACCAATCTCTCAAACTCTCTCCCAATCGACCGATCTAAGTCTCGAAATTTTCGGATGGATTGGGCAGTCTTGGAGCGGCTATTTATAGCCCATTTTCAACGTGCTTCGCTTCCCCATCGACGGCAACGCATCCCAGAGGCCATACCTCGGTCATTTCGGCACTAAAAACCCTTCCTTTACCCCCAAGAAGCAACTTGCAGGCGCGGCCATGCTCTGGCCGCGCACTACTTCTGCAAATATGATTTTTTATATATATATATATACATATATATACACGATATACATACCTGCATATATACTTGTATTTACATAAATTATGATTTCCTTTAATCATATTATACATTAATCTTAAATCTTACTATTTTTATTTACATATTTATACATTTCTTTACATTTCACATACATACTTAAACTAATCAAATTTAATTTAAATCAAATTAATTACATAAACTTACATAAACTTAATATCATATAGACTAAATTAATTTATTCAAATATGACTTAGGGTATTACAGTGGTTGTGGCAAGTTTGTATGCTGGGACTTGGGTGCAACGTTATGCATTTCTTATGTGAGCCCCAATGACCAGTACGTGCATTGGTTTATATTTATGTTGAGATTTGGATATCTTAGTACATGGTATGGTATGACATTACTATCTGCGGCATTGCATTGTGTGGGGTGTACTCTGGGTGAGAGATTTATTCTCAGTCTTATCTTTATTTTTCTGTTATGCTTGTCGCATCACCTCTTATTGCATGACATTTGGTGGGATGTAACCTGTGTGGGAGGTATGTCCCCAGTCTTATCTTTATTCTTCTATTATGCTTGTTGAGCCTTGTGGCTCATCTTGTCTTTTACATCATTTCAGGTGTGGGAGCTTATGTCAAGATTGGATCGTTTGGACGTGTCGGTCTTAGGTGGTTATGTGTACAGGGCAATTGTAACACCTCGCTTTTTTCTTACTGAGTGTGTCACTATGCAGGGGCCTAAAATATACATAAATTATTTTTTTCTTTCTTTCTGGTACATAACTTAACCTTAAGTACCGAATTCCAAATAAAACCCCCAGCAAATCATTTAAAAATGCGGAAGAGGTAATCAAAACCAGATATAATACATACCTGAATTCAACTTATTTTTATATCATAAAGAATTCGTACCATATATTACATCATATCTTTAACAGCCTTAATACATGAAGAATTCATAATATTCTAACAAGGCTAATCATCAATAGAACATCAGCTCGATGAATCCATCGGCCACGCCATCATATCTCAACCTGCTCCCTGTCCTAACTGCAAGTCTCAACTGGAACGTGGAATGTTCAGGCGCATAACCCATTAGAAGATAAAATTTCTAGTGAGGGTCCAAAACATATATATGAATGCATGATGCGATAACATGAACAACATTTTTACCCTTTAATGTAACTTCTCAGGCCCACCAGCCCTGGCTAGGAATCCTAGGCAAATCCCGAACCTCTGTAGGATAAACCTAACATTATTCCCTCAATGCCCAAGGGGAATTACGGCTACACTCTGGGGGCGACATCTCATTCCCATGCACAAATATCAATATGACAATAATATTGTGCAATGCAAATATCACGACTTTCCATGCAATATGACAAATGAATATTGCATTCATAAATAGCATGCATATATAACAATCATATCATAAATATAAGTCCTTGTGCGAATACCACTCATCAAATCATACTTACGATAGGAAAACTCACATTTTAAGATAAACTTGCATTTTCTCGAAAAGCGTGCATCGCCTCGATATGTGTGCCACGCCTCGATTCCCGTGCCAACTTCCAAAAGTTGCACCAATTATATCATCTCGATCACCTCAATCATAAAATAATATTTAATCACTAAATATCCTCAATATTCATTTATTTCATTTTTCCTTCATTTTCTTTCATTTTTCCTTTCTGAAAATTTCAATAAATACCTCGGGACATTTTTTTCAAATCTAATTTCACAACAATTCATTATAGGTTATAAACTTCAAGGGAAAAATACTGGACTTACTCGGATGTTGCATTTTCATTTAAAATGAGGCTCTTTTGTGTAAAAATCGAGACACTAGGAATCCCAAATCTCAATCTTTTTCCACGGACCTCCGCAAAATAATTTTTCCGATTTTTTAGGAATTTTTCCCAAATTTTTTAGAGGCTCCACGCGCTCGCACGCGCCTAAGGCGAGTGGCGAGCGTGAAGGACCACGCGTGACCGGCACGCGCCAATCATCTTCTCCAGCGACGGTCGTGCTGGCGATCTGGTTTTCTCCACCTCTTGAATCCTTGCTTCCAGTCGATCCTAATGGAACTTCTTGCGCCTCGAAAAGACGACCGAAAGGCCCTCAACCGGAGGCTCGAAGCCTCGGCCAGGCAGGTTCGCCTCCAGATTCCGGCGAAGCCTCGAACGGCCACCAAAACTCAACCTAAACACTCAAAAATCTCCAGAATTAATCTACTACTCATGGGCAACAAAAGCCCCTTAATTTGACCTCCAATTTGTTCAAAAAGGCCCTCGATTTGAAGCTCCTTTCTCCCCTATTTTCGGCCAAACCCTAGCCCTATTTATAGGCCAATTCGAGAGATGAAATGCTCTTGGCTGCCTTACCCATCACCTTAGGAGTCTTCACCGCCCCTAGATCAACCTAAAAGCATCGTTATTCACCTGCAAAAGCAAGTTGCAGGTCTTGCGATAACCTGATCAAATTTTTGGTCCATTTTTTTGCTTTTTCTAGCAACCCATGGGCTGTTGTCGAATCCTCCTTTACAAAAGATGCTCCCCCGACCATGCCTCGTGCAACCCCGTGGTCCATTTCGGCTATGTGCTGGTCTTTGGCCAACTTTTGCTGAATTTGCACTTTAGCCCTTAACTTTCGGCTATTCTCATTTTGTCCCATTTCACTAAACCCCTCAACTTTCCATAATTGCATTTAAGACCCTCAAGTCCTAAGACATCATTTTGACTCTCGAAGATTCTGAAAAAATATCGTTTCAGCCTTCCCTCTAGCAATTTCGAAAAACTGTACTTAGACCCGAATCTTTGTTTTGGCCCTAAACCTCTTTGTTTCTTCCTAAAATCACTGAAGGGTTGTTCCTTATGAAAAATCGAAACCCCCTCAAACTTTCGTTGACTTCCGAGAAGTCGTTTATAACAATTTGGTTTTGTAGCCTAATTGGCAGCTACCTTTTTACTGTACCGAAAACTGTTTCCGATTTGATTTCTTTCGGCACCATAAATACTATCTTAGGGTGCTCGTTAATACCACATCATTTTCCTTTGGCATCTCGGCTCCAGGGCACTCCCGGTAGTCGATTCAGTCATTCATGTGGTAATAAATTAACGTTATACCCTTAATTTATCCTTAAATTCCATTTTTACTCTCAAGATAATTTACTCTTGAGTCCTTTAGAATTTCTCGGGTATTACATTCACCCCTCCTTAAAGAAATTTCGTCCTCGAAATTTTCATCAGACCGTTAAGGTAACTAAGACATAACATAGTTCATTACTTGAATACCTCAAATCAAACATCTATTTGATCCTTGACAAACACCTCGGTTTGCGTTCCTTACACGTCTAATGCTTACAAGCATACCATGTCATTCACATAATTTCCTGTTGTGGCTCCTTTCAAACGACCATGCATCTTTCAATCATTTTAGGCACGCACATTCTTCCCTGAAACTTTTGAGAATGTCTTCTCGCATTTCAAGAATCATAAACCTTAGGTTGGCCATATCATCATTCCATAGACAAGTACACTTGTCAACCACACATGCCTTCTATATCTCGTTCACCAAATCCAACTAAATGACCAGACTAGCCATAAAAATAGACGATTCCTTCGGCACTACCATCATAGTCAGCAAGCCAACAAGCCTCTAACTTCATCTGACACTCATAGCTATCCACTAGGTCCTGCGTTGGGCACATCTCTGCCACGCGCCCGGTGATACAAAGTAGTGCAGTCGCAGTCCTTAAGGAATTCCATCAACTGTCGTTACCTCTCATTCAGCTCTTTCTGTGAGAACTCATACATCAGGCTCCTCGTGGTTTGTGAGCACATCAAAATGTCCCACCATTCTGTTTCGGTAATATCTCTATAATTTTGAGAGCACATACCACATTTGCCAACTCCAAGTCATATATCGGGTAGTCCTTTTTGTGCCTTGGTGTGATCTGCACGCCATCATTCAGTCATGTTGCACTAATCATGCAATTCGGTCCTTTGAGCTATCATAAACTCTTACTACACCCGGTAGCTTATTTTCATTAGACTCTTCTCATGTGTCCTATTGTGGACATAATTATTCCAGAGTGTTCCATCACTGTCTTCTGACAATAGCTTGTCAAAACATCTTATTTTGAAACATCTTAGTACTCTATTTCGAAATCTGGTTCGTAAAAATTTCATTTCGAACCCCACGTTGCTCCATGTTTCGAAACATAGGGTCAGGACTATAAATACTCGAAAAGTCCCGAACTCAACTTTCGCGTGTCCGGATAATTTTTTTCTTCTTGCCAAAATTTCCGGAATAATAAAACATGTTTTTCCCATAGAGAAAAGAAAAATATTTTTTTTTCCTTTTTCTTTTTCTTCCTTATTTCTTCTTTCTTCTTCTTCTTCCTTCCTCTGCCGACACTGCGTGCGAACAGCCACTGGCCACTGCTGCCTTCTAGCGTCACCGCCACCTCCAATGCCCTCCGCTGCCCCTTCTGTAATCGTCGTCGGGGCCTGTTCCGCCATCAGCCACGAGCCATCGTGCGGCTTCTCCGCGCCCCCAGTCGCCGATCGCCATCTCCGAAGGCCCAATCGGCCCACCGTCGGCCAGATCCGGCACGCCACCGCCGCGGCCTGCTCCCTCGCGCAGCGACCGGCTACCGCCCAGCTTCCCTCAGTCGCCATCACGATCGGCGCCGTCCCTGCCGCTACTGCCAGATCTAGGTCGACCCGACCTGATTCAGGTTTGACCCATCAAATTAGATCTGACCTATTTAGATCCGATCCATATCTGATTTGTTTAGATTTAGTAAGACCCAGATCTATCATGCGAGCTCGGACTCGATGTGGGGCCTGCCTAGTCTTAAATAGAGGATGCACTCCACAATGTATCTTTGCCCCTTACTTTCATCGTGAGGATGGTACTACTCGTTTTGCAGCCATCCGTGATGTTTTTGGTCTCAGAAATGTCATCGATCTCCTAACTCCACTTTCAGTGAGTGATCGATTTTGGGCTACTGATACACTCTTCTTTGAAGCTCAGGCCCGGCTTCAGGATCCCGTCTATGGATGAGTATCCCTTATTCTTGCCCTTCAACAGCAGGTTAGTGATCTGCAAGCTTATCGAGCTCTATTTCTAGATTCACTATTCACATATTATTTTTCACATCCCCAACCTAATCAATACCTAAGATAGAATTTCGATCTTCCAATCATACCAGAGGACGTCCCTCATCTTAGTTTTCCAGAGGCTACTCTTCCACCTTACCTGGTGAAGCCAGCAGTAGCCAGATGCCACCCCCAGATGACATCGATGAGCTGGGACCTGTTGTGTTTGGCAACCGTCGTCATCATTGAGCATCGACCACGTTATCAGTTTTTATGGTTTGCCCCCCCCCCCTTTTTTTCCTTTGAGTAATTGTATCGCTTGATCTCTTGTAACTTGTTTGAATGTATGGAATGAATGTTATGCTTTTGGATACTTTAACGTTTCATTCCCTTGTCTTACCCTCGATTGTATATTGATCATCAATTACCTCAGCCTCTTGCAGCTGTTTTAATAATTCATCAAATCGAGGTAAAATATTGGCTCTCTTAATTATCACATGATAATTCACGTCCTTAATCAAGTCACCCATAATTAAGCATCCAATAACCTCAAACTATCACTGGAAATTTCATCATTAAGAAATAATCCCGTTAAATCTTCCAAGAATATATCCTGGTATTTTCCATTTTTCTTACGGCTTTTCACTGACCACAAGTGCCTATACCTCATATCAGTAGGCTCCTTATTTTCATAACTTGCTGACATCACTCAGCGATACATCTCTCAATTTGCCCATCAAGGCTACCTAAACTAACCGTCTAGCCATACAAGAGTTCCAATCTCCAAAATCGAAAATCTCGGATCCTCAATCAATTTGGGCCTGCAGCTTCTTTTACTGCGACCTATCATCTTGGCACATCTGCCATTATCTGATTCCCTTAATCACGTAAAAGGTTCACACAACTATCGAGACATCAATCCATAGCTATGCTACCAGTTAGAGTAGGTAGGTACTTACATTACTCACGGCACTCTCATCCTCACTGGACTTCTTTCTGAAACTCCAAAGTTCCATCACGAGTCCTTAGATCCTCAATCGATTCTTTCAAGAAATTTCTCAAGAATCTCAAACCGATTTATCCTCAAAAATTTATGAATCAGATCATGATATCCGGTTCCAATTACCTCCCATGGATTCAATTTCCTTGCAATCATAACTCCCAATCCACCATTCCTCATAGTGCTTTCAAGTTCATCTTGTTGGGTTGACCACCGACAACTTTACCTGATTTTGCAGGTCCATTTGACACACTGAACCGTAGTCACAACCTCTGTTGACTAGGTCTTTTCATCATTCTTTTAGGGTTGATACGACCTATCAATCAACTATTTCCTTTTCGGTACCCGAACTGTACCTTGAGTTGAGACTACCATCTCACAACTCATCGTCAAGGTTTTGGATTAGCCATGCTCCGCTATCTAAAATCTCATTTACCGAGAATCTACTAACTCTCGCTTTTCGTTCTTCAGATCCAGTTGACTATCGGCACCCGACCATTAAATTAGTTCTTCTTAGGCACTACACTCACCGTCAGCCAGCACACAGCCGTCATCATCACCCCCATCATATAGTAGGCTTACTCCCACATCATACGTCATCCCTTACACGGGTACGTCTCAAGTGAAAATTGCACGATCTCGTCGTAGTCCTTCAAGAACTATCATTCATTGTCGCTGCCATTGAGTCTACTCCTTCTATAAGAACATTCCTTCTAGGCCCTCATCATGGCAAGTGATTTCATTACCTCGGAGGTAGCGCCTACATGGCTCACGAGCATGCATCTTTCACGTCCATTTCATACGTCGAGTAGCCTTTCCTTTGTAACCCAATTCTTCATTTGAGGTAATTGCAATACAACCATCTCATGATCTCACTTTAACATTGCCATACTGGACATCATGGTAAATCTTCCCCTTGAGTCTCATGATGCTTATCTCATTACCCATTTCACAAAAATGATCATGAACCTAGATACAATTCCTTGAATAGGAAACACAGTTCTCACTCAAGTCATTACATGCTTATTCTTCCTTAGATCGTGTCTTCTCAATACGATCCATCTTACATTGGATTGATTCCCTAGGCTCCTAGCCCTGATAGACAAGCTAGTGGTACGCCTTCCATCCCAAATCATTGGAATTCGAACCCACACAAGGTACAGACCCTACTAGGTTGTCCCAGATCTTCAGAATCTGATCGTCTCCCTGACAGTCTGCTAGAATGATTTGGTTGACGGGTCTCCCGTACCTTACCACAAGCCATCCATCAACCCTCTGCTCACGGGTCCTTAGATCTAGATTTGTCACTGCGAACACCGAACCAGTAGTGCCGTTACGCTGCTAGGGTTTCTTATCACGTCTCTGCGAGTCATATCGTTTTGCATCACTGTAGCCTTATAAATTGATGCAACTCATGCGCCATTAATTGGCCATCTTCGACCCCTCATTTGATCCAATCCGTTGGATCCCTTATCTCATTTTTGAGATACTAAATGACCCTCGAAAATCCTTATCCTTCGATCCTTAACTCGATAGCTAGGCCATGTCACATCAGACTAACCGTTCATGATCCGATCATCCTTGATAACTGCAGTTATCCTGTCTTTCATTGTAAGGATTTCGACTAATGACCTCAAATCATCGGTCTCTAACTCCCTCGGATCTATAATCATGGTTATCAAGTCAACCTTACACCCGAATCAATGGATCCTAACTTCATAGCTAGATCATTCTTCCAATACTTGCTTCTATTAGGCATTCTACTATTCACCAGGAATAGTAGTAGTCTATTGAAATAGTGTATGTTCGTGAATAGTATACCAGGTAAGTTCCCAGGAAAAAGAGATGGGTCACAAACGGACACACTTAAGTACCAAGTCTTTCCTTAGCCAGAACTTTCCTAGACATGCACTTCCACTACAACACACTTATCCAGTAACCGTCAATACCCAAATCTTATGGTGGCTTTGCTTATCTAGCCACATGCGACCCTTTTCCTTAGGTTTACCCTAATATCGACTACATCCTAGTCACTTAAGGCTCTTCCGTCGGACTTCTTTTCCAACAATTCGCTCTGATACCAACTGTAACACTCCGTTTTTCTCTTACTGAGCGTGTCACTATGTTGGGGCCCAAAATATACATAAATTATTTTTTTCTTTCCTTCTGGTACATAACTTAACCTTAAGTACCGAATTCCAAACAAAACCCCCAGCAAATCATTTAAAAATATGGAAGCAATAATCGAAACCAGATATAGTACATACCTGAATTCAACTTATTTTTATATCATAAAGAATTCGTACCATATATTACATCATATCTTTAATAGCCTTAATACATGAAGAATTCATAATATTCTAACAAGGCTAATCATCAATAGAGTATCAGTTCGCTGAATCCATCGGCCACGCCATCACGTGCTATCATATCTCAACCTACTCCCTACCCTAACTACAAGTCTCAACTGAAACGTGGAATGTTCCAGGCGCATAACCCATTAGAAGATGAAACTTCTAGTAAGGGTCCAAAACATATATATGAATGCATGATGCGATAACATGAACAACATTTTTTCCCTTTAATGTAACTTCCCAGGCCCACCAGCCCGGCTAGGAATCCTAGGCAAATCCCGAATCTCTGTAGGATAAGCCTAACGTTATTCCCTCAATGCCTAAGGGGAATTACGACTACACTCTAGGGGCGACATCTCATTCCCATGCACAAATATCAATATGACAATAATATTGTGCAATGCAAATATCACGACTTTTCATGTAATATGACAAATGAATATTGCATTCATAAATAGCATGCATATATAACAATCATATCATAAATATAAGTCCTTGTGAGAATACCACTCATCAAATCATACCTAGGATAGGAAAACTCACCTTTTAAGATAAACTTGCATTTTCTCGAAAAGCGTGCATCGCCTCGATATGCGTGCCCCGCCTCGATTCTCGTGCCAACTCTCAAAAGTTGCACCAATTACATCATATCGATCACCTAAATCATAAAATAATATTTAATCATTAAATATCCTCAATATTCCATTTATTTCATTTTTCTTTCATTTTTCCTTTCTGAAAATTCCAATAAATACCTCGGGACATTTTTTTCAAATCTAATTTCACAACAATTCATTATAGGTTATAAACTTCAAGGAAAAAATATTGGACTTACCCGGATGTTGCGTTTTCACCAAAACGAGGCTCTTTGGTGTAAAAACTGAGATATCGAGAATCCCAAATCTCAATCTTTTCGCACAGACCTTCGCAAAATAATTTTTTCGATTTTTTAGGAATTTTTCCCAAATTTTTCGGAGGCTCCACGCGCTCACATGCGCCTGCACGCGTCTAGGGCGAGTGGAGCGCGTGAAGGACCGCACGTGACCTGGCACACACCGGTCGTCTTCTCCGGCGACGGCCGTGCCGGCGATCTGGTTTTCTCCACCTCATGAATCCTTGCTTCCAGTCGATCCTAATGGAACTTCTTGCGCCTCGAAAGGACGACCAGAAGGCCCTCAACCGGAGGCTCGAAGCCTCGAACGGCCTCCAAAACTCAACCAAAACACTCGAAAATCTCCAGAATTAATCTACTGCTCATGGGCAACAAAAGCCCCTTAATTTGGATTGAAAAACGGAGGTAGGGAAGAAGCAAAAGCCCTTAGTGAACAAAAGTTTGAAATCTGAAGCAAATGCAAAAGGTAAAGTAAGGAAGCAAGAAAGAGAACTTTTATAACCGTCATCACTCGAAAGGCCACGATTTAGACCTACCATCGAAGGCAAATCGACACTACACAATACATCCAATGGGAAGGATTCAAGCGTAACAACCGTTACAATCGCGCCACCTGTCATGCATCGAAGGTGGAATGACGCCCATGCACCTGTCATCCGTTGAAAGCAGAAGGACTCCTTACCATCTGCAACATGTTGCCTCTTATCCCAGATTTTTCAAAACATTAAAACAAGCCCCCCAAACTAATCGAGCTCAACCCAAGTCCAAGATTTTCCAAAACATGCGCAACACTATCTCAACTGTACATCTCGGCCAAGTCATGATGCCACCTCAGCTGCATATTCCGAGCTCGAATGCTCTCCTTTACGAACATCCAACCTAGGAGGTTGTGGACCTTACTAATCCCGTTGGGTTCAGTCCAAATAGTAGGCCCATAGCTCAGCACCAAGCCCGATCTCGGCCCAACGCCAGTTTATCAACAATATCATTCCATCAATGCCATCTTAGAGTCTCGTGCCTGCAACAGCCTCATCGACTCTGAATATCCCAGCCTTTGATCCCCATCAATACCGGATATCTCAACTCCCTATCGTTCCACGGCGGATGGCAACACGCAAGGGGGACTCCCCCATTCCCTTTTATATAAACTAGCCTAGCCACCAGAGGTATGTTTTTTTCAGCCTTACCAACACTTTACCACCTTAAATTCTTATTTACTTGAGCATCAGAGTGCTTGTAGATACCACCCCCGCTCTGACCAAGTTTGTCGTCACCTTAAGCTCTCCATCCAGTCATTTTGGTCTAGAAGGAACAAGTTCTAATGTTTAAAAATTTAGATGTTTATTGTCATAAAAATATATTATATTTGTAATTATTTGTTTCTACATGTAATATGTTACATTATATGAATTGTAATTAATGATTCTTCCATGCATCTTGATTTAGTAATTTGAAAATCAAAATTTTTCAGGAATGGGGAGCGGGTGATTAGAAAATTTATTTCACTGATAAAATAATTTATAGAATCGACCAAATAATAAAGGAGAGGTTTAACTATTCTAGCTTAATCCTCGAATTCTAGTAGGTACATAAGTCTAGAACATTGTCTGATCCATAAATTGTTGCACCTCATTAAAAAAGTGTAGGAGTTTCACAAAATATATTTTTGTTCCTTATTGAGTAGATATTACGGTAGTTCTTTCAGTTATTTAACGTTTTTTCAAAGGGAATTTGGAGTTTGTGTCTTAGGTACATGGAAGTATAGGTCTATCTATCTATTTTCTATATTTTGGTTTATCTATCCACATGCTTTAAAAAATATATATATTTTTATCTTAAAAAATAATTAATTTGATAAATAAACTAGTAAACGCATGCTAATAACAAACTAATTAATTTTACGAAATAAAATTTAATTATCATGTACTAAAAAATATAAATCAAGTCTAGATGATACATAATGAAAGTTATCAATTCAATCTATGAATAACGGTGTACCCATTTTTCTACAGCTCTCTTTTCCAAATAGATATTTAAAATTAAACAAAATAAAATTAAAACATTAATTTATTTATTATGAAAAATTAAATAAAACTAATATAGTTAAAAAATTATTTAAACAAAAAATTTATCATAAAATAATCAACTCAATATAAATATCTGAATTCTTAGTAGAATCTTTTTAAGTAGAACTAACAATATCGATGTATATAATTTATAAAAATAAAATTTTATTTATAAAATAAATAAAATTTTAAGAAAAACTAATTCTTATTTTTAACAAAATTGATAAAAATATTTTAGATTTTATATCAATAAATTTTAGATGAAACAATTGATTTTTTTGGTAATAGTAGCAACTTTTCAAATTGTATGATATAATTGGTTACTAAATTTTCACGAGTTGGTACCACCAACTTGTCTTTCCTTGTTCTATGGATCAAATAAGCCTTATTGAATAATGTTCCTTTCGACCCAAAGGATTGATTGGAATTGGTTCCAGTATGGGGTGGTGGCAGCTACAAACACTCTGATGGTGAAGTGAATAAGAAAGTTAATTGGCAGAGTGTCGATGGGCTAAAAAGAACTTACATTGGCCTATGAGCAGGCTGATTTATATAAAGGAAAAGAAGGGTTCCCTGACATGCAAGTTAGCCTTGGGTGTTGTAGTGGGATGGGATAGAGATAATCGGCGCTGGCTAGACTTTTTGACGGAGGGGTGGTGCCAACGGGACCTTCATTAAATGCCGATGAAACGGGAGTGTTTGCAAGTTTAGGAGTGATGATAATCACTGTTGGTCGGTATGGGGGCTAAGATCGGGCCGGAAGGCCGATGGAGGTCTTGGGCCTTCATTGGGCTGGGCCTGATTTGGCCAGTACGGTCCACAACCCCCCAGGTTGGATGTTTGCGAGGGAGAGCATTCGAGTTTGATATGCCAAGATAATGGCTGATCTTTTGACGTGTGAGACCAAGATAGTTGAGCTCGAAATGAGACCCCAAGTCGGATCTTTTGACGTGTGAGACCAAGATAGATGGCTGATCTTTCCTGCTCATTTTCAGTTTCTATTTCAGTATTTTATTATATTTTGTTTATTTTTTTTCTTACCCAAAATAGAATTAAGCCTAGATTTGTAAAAAACATATAGTTCTTGGAATCTGTAGATGATTTTTAATGGATAGCAGACAATTGCATTTTCAATTTTCACTGCACATTTGGCTATGCAGTGGGTTATCTCAGATACCGCAAAGATTAATAATTGTCATAAACCAAAAACCATGTTCAGTCACCTTTGGAAAACAAACAAAATATAACTGGACTTATACAACTTTTACGTTGTCACAAAATCCTTTTCAAAACAAAAACAAACCTGAATACATAAACAAATTTCTAGCAAGAGAAAGGAAATTAAACAAATTAAACAGTGGAGTTATAGCTCCAAGAAAGAAATGTGAATTTTCCAATAGAGAAAGAAAATTAAACAAATGTACTTGAACACTGTCATAGTCGGCAATGTGCAGAAGTGTACCATAGGATGGTGTGCTGCCTTCTCAATTTCCACTGCAGTGGGTTGTCTCGGGTACCACAGTGGAGACAACCCAAAAACCACTAATAATAATCCCAACCAATATACACAATTAAGTAGTGGAGTTATAGCCTAAACACAATCCAAAATCAAGATAAACTCCGACTTTTCATGCATAATTATCAATATGCCAATAATATTGTGCTATGCAAATCACGATTTTTCATGCAATATGACAAAATGATCATTGTATTCATAAATATCATGCATATATAAGCAATCATATCATAAATATAAGTTATTGAGATAAAACTACTCACCTTTCACAAAGATCAGGACACCTCAAAAAGTGCGCATCGCCTTGATTTGCGTGCCCAGCCTCAATTTTTGTGCCAACCCTCAAAAGTTGCACCAATCACTTTATCTTGAGTACAACAATCCTATAAATGATATTTTATCATAAAATATCTCCATACCTCAATTTCTTCCTATTTTCCTTTATTTTCTTCCATTTTCTCTTCTAAAAATCCAAATAAATACCTTCGACACTATTTTCTCAAATCTCTTTCCACAATAATTCATAATATCCTATGAACTTCAAAGGAAAATTACTGAACTCACCCAGATGCTACATTTTCATGCTAAATGAGGCTATTCGGTGTGAAAACTGAGATATCGGGAAGGCCAAATCCAAATCTTTTTTCACAAACCTCGATAACACATTTTCCAAATTTTTCAAACATTTTTGCAAATTTTTCCAAGGCTCCACGTGCCCACACGAGCCCCCACGAGCTAGGGCGACTGGCAGCATGGTGGCCCACGCACCAGTCATTTTCTCTGGCGATGGTTAGCCAAAAAATTTTGTCGACTCCACCACGATGATCCTCTTGCCCAGTCGATCAAGATGGTATACTTTAATGCTCCAAAGGATGGCCGGAAGGCCCTCAACAAAAGGCTTAAAGCCTCGGCCAAAGCTACCGCCTCCCAACTTCGGCGACCTTCGAATACATGCCAAACCACCACCAAAATTCCTCAAATGCTCCAGAATCGATCCTCGAGCTATAGACAAAAAAAACCCCTTAATTTTGACTCTCAATTTATTCGAAAACAACCTCGATTGGGAGCTTCCACTTTTCCAATTTTTGGCCTTCATGGACGTCTATTTATAGGCTATTTTGATCCTTCAAAAACCCGAGATCGACCAACCCATGTGTCTTAGTGGCTCAACCTCCCTTGGATCCACCCCAAATCGACCTTACCTGACCAAAATCGCCACTTGCAAGCGATCGACCAAGTGACCAGAATGCTGGTCGATTTTTCCTCAAAATTCGGTCACCCCAATGGTCGTGGTCGGTCCTTCCTTTACAACAAAGCTTCCCCCGACCATCCCTCGTGCGACCCTATGGTCCAAATTGGCCATCGCTGATCGGCCATGTGCTAGTTGGATTTCATTGGCCAAACTTTTAGCTTTTTACACTTTAACCCCTTAACTTTTGGCCCTTTTCACTTAGGCCCTATGCTTTCTATAATTGCATTCAAGACCCTTAAGTCCTAAAATTTTCATTTGACCCCCAAATATTTCAAAAAAACATCGTTTCGATCTCCCTCTGGCAATTTCAGAAAATTGTACTTAAGCTTGAATCTTCGTTTTGGCCTTAAAAACTTTCGTTTCTTCCTAAACCATTGAAGTGTTGTTCTTTATGAAAAACTGAAGCCCCCTCAAGCTTCTGTTGACTTCCTGGAAGTCGCTTATAACAATTCGATTTTGCAGCCTAAATAGCAGCTGCATTTTTGCTGTACCGAAAACCATTCCCGATCCGATTTCTTTCGATACCATAAATCCTATATCGGGATGTTTATTAATGACACATCATTTTACTTTGGCATCTCAGCTTCAAGGCATTCCCTACAGTCGATTCAGTCATTCATACGGTAATAAATTACTCTTATACCCTCAATATAACTGAAATTTCACTTTTGCCCCAAGATAATTTATTCTTGAGCCCTTTTGAAATTCTTGGGTATTATAGAGAAGGCCTCTGTAGTATGTTCTGGTGCAAGCGACAAATACAGTTGGATAAGTAAGGACGTAGGCAAGGTTGCTTCAATGTACGATTCTACAAATGATGTTGTCGTGTTGAGGACATGGATTCTCTTATCAGTCGAAGGGAATGAGAGCTTATTCACATGTGAGCTGTGTGGGGAAAAAGAGAGGGTCTTCATGGAGCAAGACTCGAAGGCGGATGCTAGGTCAATTTTCATGTACGAGACATTCTTCTCGTGACTTCATCTGCGCCTTCCCTTCACCAGATTCCAAAGCTAGATTTTAGCGATGCTGAACGTGGCCCAACCCAACTTCATCCAAATAGTTGGGCGTTTATCTAAACATTCAAAGTGTTATGTTGCTTCCCCTGTCGACATGCCAATGTTGGGGTGTTCTTTTACTTTTTCAAGCCAAAAGGGGTCGACAGAGGTAGTTGGGTGTCATTGAGTGGGAACTCGAAGATAAAATTGTTGCACGCCTTTGATAGTTCGTATAAGAATTTCAAGGCTGGTTTCTTCAAGGTATTCTCCGCAAAGTCTGAGTTGGCCTTCTTTTTAGATGTTAAGGGAGAATCGAGGTACCCCTTGTACTGGAGCAAGGAGTCGTCCTTCTTCGAGCCAGTAGAGTATGGTAGCCTAGGTGTGGGGGTTCAAGCATTGGTAAATGTGCTTGCGTCCAACTCGGTGGTGCTGTCTTCACAGGCTTTGGGCCGGTATAGCGGGGACAATGAGGGTTTGGCCACTTATATGCGTAGGGTTCCGATATGTTTTTCTTACATCAATTTGCTAACGTTATTCCATCATTGCCCTAGGGGAATTACGGCTACACTCTGGGGCGACATCCCATTCCCATGCACAAATATCAATGTGACAATAATATCGTGACATGCAATTATCACGACTTTCCATGTAATATGACAAAATAAATCATATCTTTCGTAAATATTATGCATATATAAGCATCATATCTTTCATAAATATCATGCATAATATACAATCATATCATATAAGATAGGAAAAAACTCACATTTGCCCAAAGATCAAATCACCTCGAAAAGCGCGCATCACCTCGATATGCTTGTCTGACCTCGATTCTCATGCCAACTCTCAAAAGTAGCACCAATCACATCATCTCGATCACCTTAACCATAAAAATGATATTTAATAACTAAATATCTCAATATTCCAATTTCTTCCTATTTTCCTTCATTTTCTTCTATTTTTCCTTCTAAGAATCCTAATAAATACCATCGACACTATTTTCTCAAATTTAATTTCACAAAATTCATAATAGACTATGAACTTCAAAGGAAAAATACTAAACTTACCCGGATGTTGCGTTTTCAAGCAAAACAAGGCTCTTTGGTGCGAAGAGACAGTGTTCTCCACACTGTATCTTTGTTCCTTATTTCTACCATGAGGAATGAGCCACTTATTTTGCTACCATTCACAGTATTTTTGGTACCAGAAATGCCTCCATCCTCCTGGCCCATCTTCCAGCAAGTGACCGACTTGTAGCTACTATGACACTCTTATTTGAAGCTCAAGCCCGGCTTCAAGATCCTGTCTATGGTTGTGTACCTCACATTCTAGCCCTCCAGCAGCAGGTTAGTGATTTGCAAACTTATCGAACTTATTTGCAAGATTCACTATTCGCATATTATTCTTCGTATCCCCAACATGTTCCTCAACCTATTCAAAACCCAAGCTGGAATTTCGATCTTCCCATCATCCCAAAGGATGTGCCTCATCCTAGTTTCTTAGAGGCTACTCTTCCACCTTACCCTGGTGAAGCTAGCAGTAGCTAGATGCCACCACCAGATGACATCGATGAGCTGGGACCTGTCATGTTTGGAAACCGTCATCGTCATTGAGCATCGACCACGTTATCAGTTTTATGGTTTGCCTTTTTCCTTTGAGTAATTGTACGGCTTGATTTCCTGTAACTATTTTGAACATATGGAATGAATATTATGCTTTTGGTACTTTTAACGTCTCATTCTTTTATCCTCGATTGCATATTGATCATAAAATATCTCAGCCTCTTGCAACTGTTTAATAATTCATCAAATCGAGGTAAAAATATCGGCTCTTAATTATCACCTAATAATTCATGTCCTTAATCAAGTCACACATAGCTAAGCATCCAAGCTATCATTGGCAATTTCATCATTAAGAAATAATCTCGTTAAATCTTCCAATAATATATCCTGGTATTTTCCATTCTTCTTACGGCTTTTCACTAACCGCAAGTGCCTACACCTCATATCAATAAGCTCCTTATTTTCATAACTTGCTGACATCATTTTAATGATTGTATAGCTATACATCTCTCAATTTGCCTACCACAGCTACCTAGACCAACTGTCTAACCACATGGGAGTTTCTTTCTCAAAATTAAAAAAATCCCAGATCTCTTAATCTGCAGCTTCCCCTACTGCAACCTGTCATCCTGGCGCATCCGTCATAACTTGATTCTCTCAATCACATCAAAGATTTGCACAATCTTTAAGACGACAATCCATAACCATACTACCAACTAGAGCAGGTAGGTACTTACGTCACCTACGGTACTCCAATCCTCACTGGATTTCTTCTTGAAAACTCTAAAGTTCCATTACGAATCCCTAGATCCTCAATTAGTTCTTTCAAGAAATTACTCAAGAATCTCAAATCGATTTATCTCCAAAAATCCCGAATTAGATTACGATATCTGGTCCCATTCATCTTCGGTGAACTTGATTTCCTTGCAATTGTGGCTCTCAATCCACCACTTATCATGGCGCTTCCACGTTCGCTTTGTTGGGTTAACCACCAACAACTTTACCTAATTCCATTGATCCATCTAGCACAATGAACCATAGTCACAACCTCTGTTGACTAGGTCTTCTCATCATTCTCTTAGGGTCAATATGACCTGCCAAACAACTCTTTCTTTTCGATACCTGAACTCTACTTTAAACCGAGATTGCCTTCTCACAACTCGCCATTATCGTTTTTGGACTATCCCTACTCCACTACCTGAAATCTCATTTATCAAGAATCCATCGATTCTCGCATTCCGTTCTTCATATCTAGCTAACCATAGGCACACGACCATTAAATTAGTTCTTCCTTGGCATTACACTTACCGCCAGCCAGCACACAAGTTGTCATCATCACCCCTATCATATAGTAGGCTTACTCCTACATCATACGTTAACCCTCAAATGGGCACACCCTGAGTGAAAATCGCACGGTCTCGTCGTAGTCCTTCAAGAACTATCATTCATTGTCGCTACCACGAGTCTAGCTTCTTCTATAAAAACATTCATTCTAGGCCCTTATCACGGTCGGTGATTTCCTCACCTCATAGGTAACACCTAAACAGCTCACGAGCATTCATATATCATATCCATACGTCGAGTATATTTTCCTTGCAACCTAATTCTTTCTTTGAGGCAATTGCAATAAAACCATCTCATGATCTCACTTGGCATTTGCCAAACTTGACACCGAGGGATTCTTCTCCTCGAGCCTCGTACTATTTGTCGCATTACCCACACCCAAGATGATTGCAAACTTTGATGCAATCCTTTAAATAGAACACCTAGTCCATATTCAATCCATCTCATTTAGATTCCCGAGGTTTCTGGCCTCGATCAATTAAGCTAGCGGCACACCTCGCACCCTAGACCATTTAGGACTTGGACCCCACACAAGGTACATATCCTACTGGGTTGTCATAGATCTTCAGCATCTGATCATCTCCCAAGCAGTTCGCTATGATGCTTCGGTCGACGGGACTCCCGTACCTTACCACTAGCCATCCATCAGCCCTCTGCACGTGGGTCCCTAGATCTAGATCTGTTACTGTGAACACCGAACCAGTAGTGCCATCACGTTGGTAGGGTTCCCTATCCCATCTCTGCAAGTCACGTCGGTTGAACTATTATCATCTCATCGATTGACATAACTCACACGCCATTTCTAGGCCATTTTTAGCCTCTCGCTTAACCCAATCCGTTGGATCCCTGATCCACTCATCTTATTTTCGAGACACTAAATGATCCTCGAAAATCCTTATCATTCTATCATTAACTCATCAACTATGCCCTGTCACATCAGACTAACTATCCATGATTCGTTCATCCTTGATAACCACAATTATCCTATTTTTCATCGTAAGGATTTCGACTAGTGACCTCAAATCATCAGTCTCTAAATCTGTCAGATCCATAATCATGGTTACCAAGTCAACCTTAAACCTGAATCATATCATCAGATCCTAACTTCAATAGCTAGATCATTCTGCTGGTACTAGCTTCCATCATTCTTCTACTATTCATCGAGAATAGTAGTCGTATACTGAAATAGTGTTTGTATGTGAATAGTATACCAGGTAAGTTCCCAGGAAAGAGAGGTGGGTCACAAACGGACACACTTAAATACCAAGTCTTTCCTTAGCCAAAACTTTTCTAGACATGCACTTTCACTACCCCACACTTAAATCTAGTAACCTTTAAGACTTCAACCGACAAATCCCCAATTTCTAAGTAGGGATTTCTTATGAACCTTTAGTCTATTTTCCTTTAAGCCACCACTTGGGGTTTCTACTAATTGGCTCTAACTGTATCTGATACCCTTAAGTCTCCAAATTGTTTTTCCCCAAATCTCCAAATAGGGTTAAGCTCTGATACTAACTGTAACGTCCCGCTTTTTCGAGCGTTAAATAACTTAGGAATTTTGGAAATAATTTTTTGTTTTATATATATAAATCATTTCTCGATAATCCCGTTCTACCTTCTCAACACTCTAAATAAGAATCAATAAGTTAAGACAGGTAAACATCATAATTGCGGAAACTTAAAATCGAAACCTGATATGGTACATAATCAATTCACTTTATTTATAACATAATAATTCGTACCATAGTTAACATCATATCCTCAATATTGAAATACAAAAATACATGGAGATTCCATAATATTCTAACAAGGCCAATCATCAATAAAGTATCAGCTAAAACATATCTGAGTCAGCTTGCTGAATCCATCGGCCACGCCATCACGCGCTGTCTCATCTCAACCTGTTCCTTGTCTAAGCTGCAAGTCTAAACTGGAACGTTGAATGTTCCAAGGGCATAACCCATTAGAAGATGAAACTTCTAGTGAGGGTCCAAAAACATATATGCATGATGCAATAACATGAACAACATTTGCCCTTAATGTAACTTCCCAGGCCCACCAGCCTGGCACAGAATACTAGACAAATCCCGAATCCTCTACAGGACAAGCCTAACATTATTCCATCATTGCCCTAGGGGAATTACGGCTACACTCTGGGGTGACATCCTATTCCCATGCACAAATATCAATGTAACAATAATATTGTGCCATGCAATTATCATGACTTTCCATGCAATTAACAAAATAAATCATATCTTTCGTAAATATTATGCATATATAAGCAATCATATCTTTCATAAATGTCATGCATAATATACAATCATATCATATAGGATAGGAAAAAACTCACATTTGCCCAAAGATCAAATCACCTCGAAAAGCGTGCATCGTCTCGATATGCGTGTCCGACCTCGATTCTCATGCTAACTCTCAAAAGTCACACCAATCACATCATCTCGATCACCTCAACCATAAAATGATATTTAATCACTAAATATCTCAATATTCCAATTTCTTCCTATTTTCTTTCATTTTCTTCTATTTTTTCTTCTAAAAATCCTAATAAATACCATCAAGACTATTTTATCAAATCTAATTTCACAAAAATTCATAATAAACTATGAACTTCAAGGGAAAATACTGAATTTAACCAGATGTTGCATTTTCACGCAAAACGAGGCTTTTTGGTGCAAAAATCGAGACATCTAGAAGTCCAAATCCAAATATTTTTGCACAAGCCTCTAGAACTTGATTTTAGAGGAATTTATAAAAAAATTTCATAATTTTTGGAGCCCGAATGCGCCCGCACTCGCCCAAACAAGTTGACTCACGCACGCTCAGCTAGCACGTGTGTCCCACACGCCGATCGTCTTCTTCCTCCAGATTCCGGCCAGCTCGCGACGCCTCTGGTTTAATGGCCATATCTCCTTCATCCAACCTCCGATTGACCCCTTGTTTGAACCTATTTCTTCATCTTTTCGCCCTCTACAACATGATACCAAAAAAGCTCACAAATGAAGCCATTTTCAGACTGCTCAAGCATGTTTTCTGGTGAAGCTCATTTTTTCGACGAGGCTTCGGATCTCACTCATCTCTCAACCAAAATAGCTCAAATTGCATAGAAATGAAGCTTAGGATATGGGAAAAAAAATTCCCTTATCCAATTCTCTCAATTTATTCACAAGCTCTCAGATCTGAGAGTTTAAATTTCTTCTATCTTTGAGCATCTCTAAATACCTCTATTTATAAGCGATTTTGGGCCCTTAAACGACGGATCTCACTTCATTCAAGGTCTCTAATGTCCCCTCTTGCCCTTAACAAGTCCAAATCCACCGAAAGAGCTCCAATCTTGCCATTTCAATGGCTAAACTTTCGGCCAAAAATTGGCTCAATTTTGACGCCATTTTGGCCATTTGTTGGCCAAGAAGTTTGTCTTGGCCTTGACCAGAGGCCCCCCAGCCACTGCCTTGGGTCTCCCATGGCTGATTTCAGCGATTGGAAGGTTGGTCGGCCATGGATGCTTTGGAGCTTTTCTTGAAATTACACTTTGACCCTTAAAATTTTGTCTTTCTTCATTTGGCCCATTTTGCAAAGCCCCTCAACTTTTCATAGTTTCGATTAAGACCCTCAAGTCTTAAAACATTCATTTAACCCCCGAATATTTCAAGAAATTATCGTTTTGACCTCTCTCTGGTAATTTCAAAAAACTGCACTTAGGCCCGAATCTCCGTTTTGGCCTTAAACCCTTTCGTTTCTTCTTGAAACCACTGAAGGGTCATTCCTTATGAAAAAATGAAGCCCCTTCAAGCTTCCATTGACTTCCCAAAAATCGTCTATAATAATTCGGTATTGCAGCCAAATTGGCAGCTGCATTTTAGATGTACCGAAAATCGTTCCCGATCCTATTTCTTTTGGCACCATAAATCCTATCTCGGGGTGCTTGTTAATGCCACGCCATTTTTCTTTGGCATCTCGGCTCTGGGGTACTCTTATCAGTTGATTCGGTCATCTATACGATAATAAATTACCGTCATACCTTCTATTTATCCTTAAATTCTATTTTTGCCCCAAGATAAATTACTCTTGAGTCCTTTAGAATTTCTTGAGTATTACAAGATGGCTCCCGAACTTACCAAGAAAGATGTGAGGGCTCGTTATGATAAGAAGAAGGCCTCAGGGAGTTTCGAATCGTCAGGCCGAGCTATCGAGAAGGCCCCAGTCCCCTTGAAGCGCTCAAAGCCTTCGAAGCTTTCCTTGGGTAAGGCCCCCGCCTCAAGCAGAGCTATTTTTCCTCATCTGCTATAGGCCCGATTGTCGACCTCACCATCTTCCTTTCATGCCCCATCCCTGCCTCTTTCTCTTCACCCATCCACAAAGCCAACAGTGACCGAAGAATTGGTGCTCCACCGAAAAAGGCAAATGGTGGAAGAGGCGGGGCCGAGCTGCCTTACCTCCACCTATAACATCCCAGAATTTTGGGAGATAAATAATAATTATTAATTCTAATATTTAAGGTGATTATTGAATAATTGTGGATTTAAAGGAAAATATTAAGGGCCTGTTCTCTTTGTCGTTTTTGAGCCATTTTATGTTTTCAGTTTTTCAAAACAATGAAAATATGTTTTCTTTATTATTTTCAAAAACACATTTTTGAAAACAAGAAATTTTTTTGTAAAGGAAATGCAAAGCAACAAAAAATCGTTTTGGCTATTTTCAACCAAAACACGGTTAGATAGAAAAACGCGGAAAATAGTTGCTGCATCTTCTCTCTCCCTTCTCTCTTCCAGATCCGATGAGCTCCCT
The DNA here is from genome assembly GCF_014633365.1 of Diospyros lotus. Classification (NCBI taxonomy): domain Eukaryota; kingdom Viridiplantae; phylum Streptophyta; class Magnoliopsida; order Ericales; family Ebenaceae; genus Diospyros; species Diospyros lotus. The sequence continues at coordinate 29,438,614 of NC_068343.1, read as the reverse complement.
CCCTTCTCTCTTCCTTGCTTCATCTCTCTCTTCCTTCTTGGCCAATGACGCACTTGCCACGGCCATCTTCGCCGCGAGTCGCAGTCTCGCTCTTCTTTTTCTCTTCCAGATCAGAGTCCTTTGTCTCTTCCTCTCTCTCTCTCTCTCTCTCTCTCTCTCTCTCTCTCTCTCTCTCTCTCTCTCTATCTATCTATCTATCTCCTTTGTTGGTCGGCGATGAGTCTACCATGGCTATCACAAGCGCGAGCCGTCACCGCCACGACCAGCAACCCATATCCGCCTCGCCTTTGTCGTTTTAGCAACTCTGCCACGCCTTACCTTCGTTTATGCCCGTCATTATAGAAACCCAGATCCGTCATTTGCCATTCAGCTACGCCATTGATCACTTCCTCTTGTGACTCTTCCTCTTTAGGTTAAAGCCCTTGTACTTGTTGGAGGATTATGTATGATTTTGTATTTTTGTATGGTTAAATCTGTATCTAGATCTATGAATCTATTTGAGGAAATATGTATGATTTTGTATTTTTATTTCTAATTTGATGATTGTTAGTATGATAGATGGGATTCTTATTGGTGGTTCTTTTAAGTGGTTAGGTGATTCTTTTGAGTATAATTTGTTTTTCTTATTATTTGAAGGAAATATTCATGTTCCCTTTCAAGTTTTTGACTGTACTATTCACTCAATTCTTTCATTTGATGCTACTAGCTATTCCTTTGGAGTTTGTGTTCTTGGGTTGTTGTAATACAAGCTTGGGGATTAATTCTCATTGTATTATGTGATGTATTTGAAAGGAAACAAATAGGATAGATTTTAAGAGCAGTGGGAGCCAATCCAATTGAATGAAAAGAACTATGTTTGCCTTTGAATTGGGCCAATATCCCATGCCCCATTATTGTTTCATTTTTTTCTATTAGTTTTGTTCATCGAGTTTATTTTTAATTCTTATTTTATATTTTATATTTTTTTATCAAAATTAATTTATTTCTTGTTTTTATTTTTTTATAACAAGAAAAAAATATTACAAATTCACCAACTTCAAAATATATATATATATTATTTAACAATATATTAGTATTAAACTATTTTAATTTAATAAATAATCAAATTTATTAAATAAAATATTATAAAATAATTTTTCTCAAAATTCAAAGTAAACGCGTTTTCTAGTTTTCATTTTTGCAAAATAGTTTACCAGAATAACAAAAAGAACGCATTTTCAGTAATCTCAAAACAGAAAACTAAAAATGAATTCAAAACTTAAAACTAAAACACGAAAAGAACACCACCTAATTTATGTTGATTTAAGGAAATAGGTAAGTATTCGGTAAAATTAGGTGTAAGTGTTATTATTAAGTGGGTTGTAGGTGTTAATCTCTAGAGGTTGCGGGGTTTAAGTGTAATGGCCGGAAGAGGTTTGGAATCTCTTTAAGATTAAGTGTGTGCTTACCGTATAGTGAGGATGTGGTTGGAGCGGGTGGGCGCACGTGAGGGGAGGCTTGCAGCAGTCGTGGGATCGAGTTGTGCATGGGGGGAGATGAGTCAAATGGCTGATTTTTTCAGCCAAGGCCAGCCCGAAACGAGCTGAGCGGCCTGCATTTCTGGCTGCCACGTGGCTGGTTTCTAGTAGCTTTCACCTATGACTTTTTTGCCCCCAATCTCCCATATATATTGCAACCCTTGGGTAGCAAGTAAGGCAAGATTGGAGCAATTTGAAAGAAGAATTTAGGAGAAGACACTCGAGCAGAAGCAGCAAGAAGAAGAGGGAATTAAGAAGAAATTGGATTAAAATTTTATGCAATTAGAGATTAAGGAAGCCAAGTAAGTGGGGTAAATTATTGAGATTTTCATATCTTTAAATTATAAGTTTTACACGGTTAAATTTAATTAATTTGGACTATAATTTTATTATTTTCCATAAAATGTATTACTTTGTAGCGGGAGTGCAGGAAAAATGAGAATCGACCAGTTAAAGGCAAGTTCTAAACCCTCTCTTCGTGCTTTTCAATCCCTATGCAAGTCCCTGTCGTTTTACATATTTTATTCTCTCCCTTACCATGATTCGATTCCACTCATTAATTATGTAACTACACGTGACAACCATTTTATGAGTTGGCCGTTATTTCTTGCTAACGGACACAGGGCTTTATATCGCCCCAATTCCTTGGGAATGATGTCGCACCTGGTGGGGTTAGGTTTTAGATGAGTGATTAGGTGACAGCTGTGTGTCTTAGGTTTTTGTGTGTGAATTTAATATTTATTTAATTACAGTTTGATATTGATAATGATGTTTTGGTTTTGATGATTCTCAAAACTTCTCATGTTATGAAAACAAAATCAATTTCAAGCCATCGTATGAAATCAAAACAACTTAAGAAAACAAAAATCAAATTCAATAAAAAACAAACATTCATTTAAAACAACTTATTTCTATGGCCCATTTTTCTTAATAGAGATTAGTAGAGATAGAAAAATCAAGATGAATTATATTAAACACATTGGCTAAAATATTTTCAAAAGTCGATTCTAAAATCGTTGGAGAAAACATAGCATATTTTTGAAAAACATGAGACAACCTGTTGACCGGTTATATGAACCTATCAATCAATTTTTGCTCATGTTGTCGACTGTCCAGAATAGGTTGTCGATCAGTTGCAAAACATGCTCTCAGTTGTTTACTGTCGACTGCCTCTACATCAGGACCTGTTGACCGTTCTTAAGAAGTTGTTAACTGCCTTGATCCATCTGTCGACTGGTGTTCAAATATTTGAACTAACCTGTCAACCAGTTAAATGAACCTGTCTACCAGTTCATCGCAAACAGCATGTAACAGCTAGTTCCTTTACTTTCTCAAAGTGATCCTTCCACTATCAACGACAAGATTCTCGATCAAGCCATCAAGACTCTATAAATAAAAGTCAAATGGGAGATCCAAAAAAACCCAAGTGATCCATCTACAAGCTCCCAAGTGCTCATCAATGATTTTGCTTCAATTGGTGTTCTAAATCTCTTTATTTCAAGGCTTATGTTTAATTGAGTAGAATTATATTTCTAGTCTTGCATTTAATCTTGATTATACTGTAACTAAGAGTGTACACTCTTAGACATCTCTCTATTGTATTTCAAATTGTGTTCCTAGCTCGTATAGTTAGAGGACCTACTTGTGTTTTAAGTAGGAGATTGTATTTTACCTAGCTTTACTAGAGGGCTTGCTTGCTTAAGCAAGAGGATTGTAATTTCCTACCTTGGTGCTAGAGGGCCTATCTAGTGTGATAGGAAGGTTATAGTGATTTTCTTGAAAATTCTTAGTGAGGAGTTAATGTAGTGGATTAGGGTTGTTTTAAGCCAAATCACTATATATTGCTTGTGTCACTCAATTATGTTTATTTTTCATTTCATAAATTGTAATTTACAATCTTTAACTTGCATCAAAATTTGTATCCTTCTTAAGTAAGAAAATTTTCAAGTTTTATATCTATTTTTTAAATAACGCAATTCACCCATCTCTTGGGTATCATTGCCATAGCTATACCATACTATCAGACAGTGGGTGTCAGGATTTGGGAATTGCATCAATGGGGTGCCATACCCTATGAGGTGTGCCTTAGGGCGTTTAAGGTGTACCTTACACGAGCACTGCATTGAATGTGTATTACTATATGGGCGAAGCATGGCTTAATGCTTGGTTTATGGGGGTCTTGTATCATCTTTATGCTTACTATGCCATTGCATTCTTACTTATGCATTTGATGGTTTCATTGCACGCGACTATTATTGTTATTATTATTATTACTATTGTGCATAGCGAGAGGACCATGCCAGGGAGGGTGATGGGAGTACTGACCCGGGGGAGCTTCGGCTCAGTTTTCTTAAACTATCTCGGGGGCAACCCAAGGGAAGACTTTTAGACTAGCTCGGGAAGGTCCCGAGGGAAGACCTGATTGGACATGAAGATCTATGTACGTGATTTACAGGTGAAAGGACTGACCCGAGGAAGCTTTGAATTCAACGCTGGAGCGCAGAGTATTTACACTTGCCAGTTCATGGCAGCTGCATGTTTGTTAGGGACTTGGGTGCCGATGTCTTCTATATGGGCCCTAAGGATCAATATGTGCATGTTTATTTATGCAGTTATTCTTTGTCTTGTGTTTTATGTTGTGGATGTGAATGTCTTAGGTACGGAGTGTACGGGTGGTACTGGGTTATCCTCCCAAAGTCTTAGCCTTCATTTCATGTATATACTTGTTGAATCTTGTGACTCAACCTTGCTTTCCATCATTCAAAGTAGGAAGGACGCCTGAGTTGGCCAATTCATTAGGTGGTGCTGGGATCTTCCTTTCTGGTTATAGTATACGTGTAGAGCTCTTCTGAAGATAGGGTCCTGGGTGTAGTTCTATTTTGTTAGGTTAATACACTTTTGTTTTTGGGATCGATGGATGTTATGTAGTCCCGATTTGTCATATGTTGTGTGTGGTTGCATAAGAACCCGATTTGAGTAGCCATGTGGTTGACTATGTAAGGGTTGTTATGAAATGTCATGTGATGTAGTTTCTCTTACTATATACTTGGTGGAAATTGTTCTATATCATCCAAATAATGCCTCTATGCTAGGAGGGGCTCGGGGGGGGGGGGGGAGGGGCGTTACACCACCACCCCAAGTGTGGCTGTTGGTGAAGCGCGATCAGTCGACCTCCACCATCTCAAGTTCTAGACTTATCAATTCATTGACGAGCATTTGATCTCGGCGAAGGATCGGAAGAGGCTAGCATCCCTTGGCCAGCTCAGGATGTTTTGATGCATCGAGGTGTAGGCCCTCAATCTTGCGGTGGCAGCTCGAATCATGGAGGTGGAGATGCTAGACCATCTATCCAGACTCTACCGCTCTCATCTGGATGAAATTAGAAAAATAAATGAGAGCATTTGGGAAGAGCTGGATAAAAATGTGGACAAGTAGATGGCCGAACTACAGCCGAGGCTTAGGGAAGCTCATGAATCATCTATCAAGACTAACCGAGTTGCTAATAAGCTGCAAAGCCAACTGTAGACAATGGAGGAGGAGAAGGAGAGGTTGAAGTAAGAGGCTAAAGCGGCCGCTGTCCGAAGCCAAGAGAAGGAGATGGAGCTCAAGGCCCTCCGAGGTCAGTTGACTTTCGCCCGTGCAAAGGCAAAGCAAGCCAAGCTAGAGGCTGTTAAGATGAATGAAGCAACTAATGAGGCTCAAGCTGAGGTTGAGAGGTTGGCGGATGAAGCGACTGACCAATACGTGATAGGCTACGAGACAGTAGTTTTTCATGGTCAAGCAGTCATCCTTAGTGCTGACTTCGCTTTGTTCGAGCCTTTCAAAGAGGTTAAGGACGACCAACTTGTGGATCCTTCTAAGGAGGATTAGGCTGGTCAGGCCAAGACCTTGGCAAAGTTTCCAGAAGTCGAGGTTAATTGGGCTGGGGAAGAGGCCTCTCAGACCGCGGAGCCTGCAGTCATCGACCTGATCTCGGGGTCACCCGCTGTCCCCGAACTTGCTGTTGGAACACCTCCTTCGCATCTTCTTCATTTTTGTAATAGTATAGGTTTTGTAATAGAATAGGTTTAAACTTGGAATTTATACTTTGGTTTAATGAAAATATATTTTTACTTGAAGTTTGTGTGTTATGTTTTTTGGTTTGTTTGTATGCGGTCCTTATGACATATGCTTTTGGTTTTTCTTCGATGTTGTGTGTTTTGCTTTGCTTCTTTGGAGACTTTCCCTTTTTCTTCTAAGCACTAGGTTGGTCTTGTGCATGCTTTATGTCGATTTTAGGGTGTGTCTTTCTGATACCTTTTTGAGATCATTTTGAAACATGGTATGCTAGCGGTAGACCTAAGGTTAACGTACCAAACTAAATTTAGGTTGGCTTTTCTTGGGTAGATGGTTTAGGTTGACCGAGATGAGACCACATGTTAGGATTGGCCTGGGTGCTTTGGTGTGGCCTGGCTAAGGTATGGCACGACTGTGGTGAGGTCAGGGTAAACCCAAGGTCTGCACGCCTGGATGGACCCGGGCGCTTGGGTATAAGTTGATCGTGTCAGTTTGGGACCTAGGCGCAGCTTGTGGTAAGGTCAAGGTAACCTCGAGGTCTGCACGCCAGGATGGACTTAGGCGCTTGAGTGCAGATTGACAGCGTCGATTTGGGCCCCCGAGCATGTCTTGAGGTGAGGTTGAGGTAAACCCAAGGTCCGCATGTTGGGGTGGACCTAAGCACTTGGGTATAGACTAACCGTGTCGGTTTGGGAGCCCAAGCACTGCTTGTGGGATCGAAGCAAATGTATAATCAGGAGTGCTTGAATGTTTGATTTTATTGATGTACAGGTGCTCGATCAAAGAGCTCTTGTAAGAGTTGATAACTTTGAGATCATGGAAATGCTGAAATAGAAAATCACAAAAAACCAAGCTTGATCCTGTGCTAAGTGTCAACATGCAATTTAGTTGAATCCATAAATAAGGTTTTGAGCTAGGAAAACATGAATGATTCATAAAACAAGATCAAGTTGCGTCACTTAGCTATAGTATTTTCGTAGACTTGTCGCATTCCGCACTCTTGGCAAGGGTCGCCTTGAGAGCTCGGTGAGGTGCTAGGCTCCGTTGCTAAGGTTACAAGTGACCCAGTTAGGACCTTCCCACTTGGCATTGAAGGAAACTTGGTCCAGGTTGCCGCCTTGTAACTTCTACCTTCCTTAGGACTAGGTTTCCTTCCTGAAAACTTCGAGGCTTGACCCCAGAACTGTACTTCCTGGCTTCCCTTTGCTCGGTCTCCTATTCTCAAATATGGGCTAAGTCTCGTACCTCTTGGAGGAGATCCAAATCAGCTCTTTACTCGTCGTCATTGGAAATTCCTCGAAAGTGCTGCCTTTGGGGGCTCAACTCCCTAACTTCCACTGGTACCATTGCTTTCGACCCATAAGTGAGCCTAAATAGGGCCTCTATCATTGATGTATGTATTGTGGTATGGTACAACCATAGCACCATAGGGAGCTTTTTCGCCCAGGCCCCCTTTATAACACCGCGATTTTTTACCTCGCCGATTGTGTCACTATGCTGGGTCCCACCATAAATACATTATGCATAAATTCCTTTTCCACAGTACATATCTTAAATCTCAAGTACCAAATTCCAAACAAAACCCTTCCCAGCATATCTTTCACAATGCGAAAGCGATAATCGGAACTTGATATGATACATAATCGAATTCATTTCCACTATTCACTACAAATAGTAACCGTATACAGAAATAGTGTGTTTACATGAATAGTACATCAGGTAAGTTCCCAGGAAAGAGAGGTGGGTCACAAAGGGACACACTTAAATACCAAGTCTTTCCTTAGACAAAACTTCCTAAACATGCACTTTCACTATACCACACTTAAATACATACACATACAAATTCGTACCATAGAATCTTCAAATATAAAATACATGGAGACTTACTTCCCGAGAAACCAACTAAGCACCTCTGATACTATCAAATGAAACCTCAACGTATCCAATACGTACATAGGTTCGCACATAATCAAAACATGCTAGACATGCTACAGGCGACAAACTTAACTTATTCTTCAGCTACCTCATTTCCCTTATAGCCGCTCGTAAAACTTGGAACGTTTGAAAATTCCAAGGGCATAACCCAATTAGAAGACGAATCTTCTAGTGAGAAACTCCAAAACAGTTTTATATCAATGCATGAACATGTATAAAATATATGAAAAAACAAGAGAACTACTACGAAGTGCCTCGTGAACATGGACGCCTCCAACAAGAGCTTACTCAACGGCGCACGCATAGCGCCTCTCGAGAGATCCCTAACCATGCCATCCTTGCCCAACCTCATAGAACTCATGCAAGCACCATATCCATTGCCCCTTAAACTCACGGCCTTCCCCACGAGAGCTTTCTCTATGGCGTATGCATAGCGCTTCTCGGGGGATATCCGACTGTTGCCCTTGGCCATCAACAGATAGATACAACAGTATGACCACACGAATTTTATAAATGCAACAGTTGAAAAGCTAACAGCATATATTTTCAGAAATACATTTCATATATGCAACATGATTTCTCGTAAGAGAACAAAAAGAGTTTACGTACAGAAATTCCACAAAACACATTTCATGCAATAGAAATCTCACATAAGAGAATAAAAATAGGATTTGGAGTATAGGAGTCTTACAAACCAAGTTTGGGGTAGGAACTCTCACCTTTGCCAAAATTTTAGAATGCCTCGAAAACCGCGCACTACCTCGATTTACATGCCAGACCTCAATTTTCGTGCCAACCTCAAAAGTTGCACCAATCACTTTACTTTAAACCTCAAGTCACCCTAATCAACATATAATCATTAAAATATTTTTTTCCTTAATTTCCCCATATTTCTCCCATTTTCCCCTCCAAAAATCCAAATAAATATCTCCTTAACTATTTCTCAAATCTTCCTTCACAACAAATCACAATATACTAAGAACATCAAAGGAAAATTACTGGACTTACCTGGATGTTTAGTTTTCATGCAAAATGAGGTTGTTCGGTGCGAAAATCGAGACAATAGAAAGTCCAACTTCACAACTGTGCCGAGACAATAGAAAGTCTAACTTCACAACTTTTTGCACAACTACCTAGATCTCCATTTTCTAGGAATTTAAGGATTTTTTTCATATTTTTCCTCAGTCGGACGCGCCCACATGCGCCCCCAAAAGACCTGCCACGCTTTTGCGCGTGATGACAGCGCGTGCAGCCCACGCGCCAGTCATCTTCCCCGGCCACGGAACATTGAAAAAAAATTTCGACTCCACCATGATGATCCTCTTGCCAGTCAATCAAGATGGTATACTTTGATGCCCGAAATGAGCTCCCGAAGTGCCTCAACTGGAGGCTTAAAGCCTCGGCCGACCGTCCGCCTCCTTCTTTCTAGCGAGCTTCGAAACCCTAGCAAATGACCACCAAAATGCACCAAACTTTCTAGAAATAATCTACTCCTCATGGGAAACAAAAACCCCTTATTTTGGTCGCTCAATTTGTTCAAAAATGGCTTCGATATGAAGCTCCAACTCTTGCAATTTTTGGCCTTCGTGAATGCTTATTTATAGGCAAATTCGAACATCCAAAAGCCTTTGCTCGGCCAACCCATGGCCTTAAGAGCATTTACCTACCCTAGATCGACCTCGAGGCAGCCTTTTTTGACCACGAAAGCAAGTTGCAGGTGTTCGACCATTCGGCCGAATTCTTGGTCGATTTTCTTCGAAATCCGGCCACCCCAGTGGCCCTTGTCGACCCACGCCTTTACAAAAATTGCTCCCCCGACCATTCCCTCGCCTTCCCCGTGGCTGAAATCCATGGTCGGCAACCGGCCATGGGCGGTTAGTTTCCCACTTGGCCAAACTTCTCTGAATTTGCACTTTGGCTTCTCCAAGTTTGGGCTTTCTCACTTTGGCTTATTTTCACTTAGCCCCTCAAGTTTCCACAATTGCAATTAAGACCCTCAAGTCCTAAAACTTCCATTTGACCCTCGAAGATTCTAAAAAGTCATCATTTTGACCTCTCTCTAGCAATTTTGGAAAACTGTACTAAGACCTGAATCTTCGTTTTGGCCTTAAACCCTTTCGTTTCTTCCGAAAACCGCTGAAGGGTTGCTTTACATACCAAATATGAACTTTCTCGGGGCTCGTTGACTTTTCAGAAGCCCCCTACGATAATTCGGTATTTCAGCCTAATTAGCAGTTGCATCTTTAGCTGTACCGAGAACCATTCCCGATCCAATTTCTTTCGGTGCCATAAATCATGCCTCGAGATGCTTGACAATGCCACATCATTTTCCTTAAGCATCTAGGCTCCAGGGCACTCCTTGTACCTGATTTGACAACTAATTGCCCTTTCAAGCCCATTTTTTGGTATTTTAAACTCACTTAAAATACGTTGCAACCTTACAAAAATATGGGGTATTACACCCTTTACCTAGTCCATTCGTTTCTTGAGCCCGGTGAGGATAACCTTATTGGCGGCTTCGATTTGTCTGCTTGTTTGGGGATGTTCGACCGAGGTAAAACACTGATGAATGCCAAGCATCTTACAAAATTTGTGAAACTTTGCATTGGTAAACTAAGTGTCGTTGAAGGAAATGATTAACCCGGGCAGGACATATCTGCAGATAACATTTTTCCAAACGAATTTTTTGACTTTCTCTGACGTAATTGTTCCTAAAGGTTCAGCTTTGATCCACTTGGTGAAATAATCGATGGCTATGACAATGAATTTGAGTTGGCCTAGGGCTAGCAAGAAAGGTTCGAGCAAGTCAATTCCCCATTTATAGAAAGGCCAAGATACGTCGAGGCTATGGAGTCCACTATAGGGCCGTACAATAGTCTACCCCAATGTCACCAAACAGCCGACCCTTGCCCCACTGCTCGATAGCTCTAATCAAACCATAAATAACTCGAGAAAATCATAAATAACCCACAAGTCTAGGAACCTAGTCCCCAAATTGGGTTCAGCATCATTCTCAAGAGGAGTGGGGGCGGTACAAACCCCCGTAGGCTCACAAAAAAAAAATTCTAGAAGTCTCGGATTTAATTTAAATTAGAACAAATGAATAATAACTCAATAAATAGTGCAAGAAGCCGAATTGGAGTAAGGGAGAGGATAGAATACGAGAAACCACGGAGTCTCTCATAAGAATTGAAGAGCAGGAGGAATGGGTTAGGAACTTGCCTTTACATGGTCGTTTCTTGTCTTTCTTGCACTCCCGCTGTGAAGTAAAACGTTTAATAGCGATTAAAAAAACGTTAGCTCACATTAATTAAATCTAACCGTGTAATATAAATAATTTAACCATCTAAAATCCCACGTAGACGCACTACAATTAAAATCTCAATGAGTCTCATATTTATTTTAAATTAAATCCTGCTAATAAAATTCTCGTTTTGAATAATTAATACGCGAAACTGAAACGAGTTAAGGGAATGCGAGGGGTTCATAAAATGGAAAGAAATTGTAAAGGTAGATGAGAGCTTGCCTGTATCTAGTCGTTTACAGCGCTTTTACATTTAAATGCTACCAAAATAATACACGCTGTAAAATAGAATAACTCTCAAAATTAATAAAATTGGACACAAAACAAAATTTCAACCGTAGAGAATGTTTAATACATAATTCTTTACGTACCTGGATTATTAAATCGCAATTAAACTGAATTTAATCCAAAATTTTTCCCCAAATTTCTCCATTTCTTCATCACGGCGACGCTGCTTCTTCTTCATTTTTTTTCCTTCTGTTTGCTGCTTCAGAAACGCCGGAAATGGGCTTTAAAATGGTGCAAAAAGGGCGGCCAGAACGCGGCCATGTGGCGCAACCTGCAGCCGCGCAAGCTGCCACCGCCATGGGCCGAAACGACGTCGTTTTGGCCCCTCCTTAGCCAAATAAAATGGCCAAATCCCGCAGCCTCACGCGCACACCCGCGGATTCAATCCCGCGTTCGCCGCCTGGTCGCCCTCGAGCACGACCGCTCGCGCCAGCACACGCCTTCAACATTAATATGCCTTCAGTTATATTTAAAGTGATTTGCAGCCATTTCTGCAAATCACGTTTTAACCCCCATAGCATCCTTGAATTACACATACACCCCACATCTAACTTCCGAAAATGCCACTCACACCCCACACTTCTTTTATTCCTTATTTCATTTTCACCCCCAAAATTTTCAGAAAATCCACTAAATTAATTTATTTTCCTATTTCATAAATACCCTCAATTAAATTAATTAAACCTAAGTTTCCTATTTCCTCAAAATTACATAAATAAACCTTTTTCTTAATTCTCCAAATACCCAAATAAATTAATATTTCCTAACCCACAAATATTCAATAATCAACACAAATACGATAATTAATACTTATTAACCACTTTCAAATAATTTAATTAATTACCTTTAATTCCTTATTTTCCTCAAAACCACACAAATAAATATTTCCTTGTAAATTCCCAAATATTCAATAATGTCCTCAAATACCGATTCGAATAATTATTATTTATTTTCAAATTTTGGGATTTTACAATTCTCCCCTCCTTAATAGAATTTCGTCCTCGAAATTCACATTCAGCCCATATCCTCAAGAGACGCTCACATCTCGCAAGATATTACTCAACATCACCTCTGGGACATTCTATATCATCATTTTCCAATATTTCCACAAGTCCAAGTCCACTACTAGACTTAATACACTAGCACATCTCTCAAATCCATTACCTCAATTGAGCCACGTTATGACCACTAATACCTTAACCAGCTTAAGGAACGTCACCAATCATATTACATACAACAACAAGGTTCTCCTATTACAAAATCACAATCCAATTGTTCCCCAAAGCTATCTCAACCACACATCAACCTAAAGGCAAACTCGAACTTCAGGGGTACTCAATCCCAATGGTAAACTGATTCGCCGTACAAAGCTCAATACAAATGCAACTAACTTCAAATACCACCTGTAGTGACAGGAGTAGAGCCACCCTCTTGCATAACGAGAGGCTAATACTCGGTAACGTGACTGGGACCTGCCACGTACCTATGAAGCATAAGAGCATAGAAACGATACTACATACTTAACCAAGAATTCAACAGCAATATCTTTTAGTCTGACTTTTTCCAACTGATTCTTAACCAGGTACACAACATTTTCTCGGTAGTACTTTCTCCCAAAATTTGTCGCGTATGCTCGGGGTCCCATTAATAAATATGGGTAGTTGTTTAATCAGGACTATCAAGAAATAAACGCTCCCCACTCAATACATCTCGAGATCTAAAATGTCACCAGATCTCATCTCCTAAGGAAACGACATACCTAATTATTGCTTCCCACTACAACTTATTCAATGACCACCAACCTTAAGTCTTGTCCTACTGCTGATCTTAACTCCAAATAGCTAATGGACCATACTTCCTCTTAACTGCTAAACATTAACCCTTACCTCCTCAAAGACTCTATAAGGTAGCTGGGACTCGATCTTTAGTACCAGTGTTATCTGCTCCGTAGCCTGTGCGACTAAAAGCACCTCGCTGTATCAGTAACTGTTCTAATCCCTAGGGCATCTCATAAGTCTCGCTTTTGGGGAGAAGTAACTTAAAGATGTAGGTTAAGCATTCTTCGGGTTGGCATAACATGCTATCTCATGGTTCCGTCGATGTACCACTTGACCAGCACCCAGAGGAATCTCATCCCCTCAATCGGTCAATAATCGACCCTAGGGTATGTGGTCCCTAATTAGTACCGCGCGTACTCACAGTAACCACTATCCTTACAGTAAAACCCAACAGTGACTTAGACAGACAACTAACTTCGGTCCTAGCTATACACCCGGGTATCTCTCACAACAACAATCTTAGTGGGGTTTTCTTATTCCTAATTCACTTTACTCCACGAATGCTCCACGACGGCCCAAAATGTCTACTACCACCTTTGCTTAATCCTATTTACTACAGAATCTCACAGCCTTAGTCATTCGACACGCCAATCGCGACATCACCTGAACTTCGTTCCACCTGTGAGAACTAAACACCTGCTCCCTAGCCAGGTAGTGATGCCAAATCGCCAAGCAGCATAACTGTTGTAAACTCCAAGTCTACAATTCCATAATAGTCCTTCAGTTAATTTCCATCACAGCTCTCTCGTCCGAATATGAACAGATAGTTTAACTGTTAATTACACATGAGCTATCGCATTACCCGACCTTCAGTTTCCCGTCTTAGTACACCATGTACACATCTCGGTACCTACGGGTCTACCATTTACCATCGGACTCCTATAACATATTCCCACCATGTGGGACCTTTCCGTACCACCCCTGGCAAAATCCAATCATGGACCTCTAGCTCACATGCTATCACGACCTCATCTCTCATGGAATTGATGCAAACCTTTGTAAGACGTCGGCAACGACTGGCAATACCAAAGAAACTCTAAACCTCTATCTCTACCGCTAGTCCCGACCAATCCATAAATACTGCGAAGGCGACGGTTAGCCCAAATGGCATGGCCCGAACTCATAACAGCCGTACAAGTACGACACACAATCGTTAGAAAACACCCTGAGGTTAGCTCGGCAAATCATCAACTCGGAAGGAAGGAACATTTATGCCTCAAGGCTAACCGGCTCAATTGCAGGGTCAATCCCTTACTAGGGCAGCCTCCCTGGTAAATCTCCAAGAAAATCTAGAGTATCCCTCACTCACTCACAACCAGGAAATGAATCCAGCCATACACACCCTTATCATGAGCAGCGTACGCCCTAAATGCAGCTTTAAAAGTTCCCTTAATTCACTTCCCTTAGACGAGGTATGTGTTATCTCCAATCCACATCACCAATAGACAATGATTAGGGACCCAACAAGTCCACCACAAGTCAGGTGTCCGGTCCACTCGGTCTTAGTGAAAATAATTCGCAACCAAATGTCCATCGCAGGTTAAACCTATGACTTTCCAAGTCATACTATTCATCACATCAGGTCACTAGGATACTCTTGCTAATAGCAACGACTACTTGATTCCTAAGAATCCCAAGACTCACAAGTTTACTAAATACAGCTCATCACCTAATACCTTCAAACATGATACATGATGTATCTCACACAATTCCCATCCTTACAAAACTCATAAGTTACAATCATACACTTACATTACAGTCCTCTAATAATCATACTAACTAGAACTCCCCTCATCCCACCTGGCAACCAATGTAGCTTCATCTACCAAGTAAGCTAAGTCCTCATCACTAGCTATGCTGGGGCTAAGTCCAACAGGTTCCTCTAGCGGTTGTGGCAGTACCCTCACGGTGGCTTGGACTGACTGGGTGTCAGGTAGTGCTCCAATCCTGGGCACATCTTGTATCGGTCCCTGGCAAGGCTCCCAAATGGCAGCTTGTTACCTCACAGCCCTGGCAAAAGCATCATAATGGGAACGAAGGCTCACATCATTCATCATTACTTCAGTTAGCCGCCTCCACACGTCATTCATGTGCTCACGGGCGAACAGGACTTGTCTCTCTGACAATCCCCAAAAGATCTTATGAATCATCTCTTAAAACAACTCGTCAAGCCGATGCATATAACTCACTAGATATTCCTTTTCGTCTTGCCCGCCTATCCATCCAGAAGTGAACTCATGTTCCCACAGACACCATAAACACTCAAATGCTAGGAGGTCATCCCGATTAGGTAGGCGTACACAGGGATCTAGTCCTCCGGGTTCCATTAGGAATACTCAAAATCTGCATACGGCACCATATATCAGGCAAACACATTAAGGCTAAACCAACCTCTTACCCAAACACCTAGGGGCAGGTACAAGTCTTAAATAAATCTCATTCATACCACCTCATGGCCCCATCCTAACATGCACTTCTCACCTTTGCACAAATATAAATTTGGGACACCGTCTCTCACACTAATCAACAAAACTCAACTTGACGAAGCCTGACCCTATCCGATTCACCTAAACCTCCCTAACTCTACCCAACAACTTTGGTGTACAGGAACTCATTCGTAAAACTGACTCAAACTACGCTCTGATACCAACAATGTAAGCACCCCCGCCCGGATATCCCAACCACTCGAACTAGCCAAACGGGAGCGCTTACGGAAGGGAGAAAGAATGAAACATAAGACAAAAACCACCCTGGCATGCATACACAAAAATAAGAACAGCGGAAGCAAAGCTAAACACATGCATGCACTATGGGTACCCCGCTAACACAGCGGTCACATAACAAATAAATGAACACAGACTCTTGTACCGATATACATGAGACTCGAGGAATGACCTGGCACAGTAAAAATAACAGAGTAAATCCTACTCAAACATCAGAGTTGACGGGGTCTGACGGGACTACCTGTACACCATACCGACTCGGCCGCTAGACGCTGACTCCCTTGCTCAGACCCATGCTGGCACTACCTGGAATGATGGAAAGCAAAGTGAGTCGAGAGACTCAGCAAGCATAAAGAAAAGGAAGGCTGAAGGCTGAACATAACCAGAAAACTCTCCCCAAAATAAACCCCCAAATACACACAAGTCATGAGACGCTACAACACAATAGTAGAGCATAATAAAAGCACATACCGGTCCTCGGGGCCCACACAAGACACACGGCACCCAAGTCCCATACCAACCTGCCGCTACCCTGAAAGGCAACAAATATCTCCACAAACCTGTGCGCGTGATCCCGAGCCGGTGCTCCCGTCACCCATGTGTCCGTGTCGGTACTCTCGACACCCGAGCCATAGGCTCCCTCGGAACGGTCCTCCCGTCCGAGAACTAATAACTACCAGTAACCATGCAATGCACATAAAAATGCAATGGTGTAGTGAGCATCAACGTGATACACTAGCGCCCATACATCCAGGCATCAAGCCATGCTCCGCCCACATAGTAAACCACACGCCATGCATATGCCAGTGCCAGATGCAACCTAACTAAGCTAGAATGCCCGTGTCCAAGCATGCTCAATAAATAAATATCCCAACATGCATCCCGTACCCATGTGCATATCAAACCATGAACGATAGAACAATATATCGAAACGTGTAGTAAGTCACATAATGGTAGAGCTAATCAACAGTGCTCGGCATTGGTCAACGGTCAGTGACTAGGAGTGTCCGCCTGACGGTCCACTATAGGTCCGTACAATAGTCTACCCCAATGTCACCAAACAGCCGACCCTTGCCCCACTGCTCGATAGCTCTAATCAAACCATAAATAACTCGAGAAAATCATAAATAACCTGCAAGTCTAGGAACTTAGTCCCCAAATTGGGTTCAGCATCATTCCCAAGAGGAGTGGGGGCGGTACAAACCCCCATAGGCTCACAAAAAATAAAGTTCTAGAAGTCTCGGATTTAATTTAAATTAGAACAAATGAATAATAACTCAATAAATAGTGCAAGAAGCCGAATTGGAGTAAGGGAGAGGATAGAATACGAGAAACCACGGAGTCTCTCACAAGAATTGAAGAGCAGGAGGAATGGATTAGGAACTTGCCTTTACACGGTCGTTTCTTGTCTTTCTTGCACTCCCTCTACGAAGTAAAACATTTAATAGCGATTAATAAAATCGTGGCTCACATTAATTAAATCTAATCGTGTAATATAAATAATTTAACCGTCTAAAATCCCACGTAGGCGCACTACAATTAAAATCTCAATGAGTCTCATATTTATTTTAAATTAAATCCCGTGAATAAAATCCTCGTTTTGAATAATTAATACACGAAACTGAAACGAGTTAAGGGAATGCGAGGGGTTCATAAAATGGAAAGAAATTGTAAGGGTAGATGAGAGCTTGCCTGTATCTAGTCGTTTACAGCGTTTTTACGCTTAAATGCCACCAAAATAATACACGCTGTAAAATAGAATAACTCCCAAAATTAATAAAATTGGACCCAAAACGAAATTTCAACCGTAGAGAATGTTTAATACATAATTTTTTACGTACCTGGCTTATTAAATCGCAATTAAACTGAATTTAATCCAAAATTTTTCCCCAAATTTCTCCATTTCTTCATCACGGCGACGCTGTTTCTTCTTCATTTTTTTTTTCCTTCTGTTTGCTGCTTCAGAAACGCCGAAAATGGGTTTTAAAATGGTGCAAAAAGGGCGGCCAGAACGCGACCATGTGGCGTAACCTACAACCGCGCAAGCTACCACCGCCATGGGCCGAAACGACGTCGTTTTGGGCCCCCCTTGGCCAAATAAAATGGCAAAATCTCCCAGCCTCGCGCGCATGCCCACAAATTCGATCCCGTTTCTGCCGCCTGGTAGCCCTCGCGCGCAACCGCTCGCACCAGCACACCCCTTCAACATTAATGTGCCTTCAGTTATATTTAAAGTGATTTGTAGCCATTTCCGCAAATCACGTTTTAACCCCCACAGCATCCTTGAATTACACATACACCCCACATCTAACTTCCGAAAATGCCACTCATACCCCACACTTCTTTTATTCCTTATTTCACTTTCACCCCAAAATTTCCTAAAAATTCACTAAATTAATTTATTTTCCTATTTCATAAATACCCTCAATTAAATTAATTAAACCTAAGTTTTTTATTTCCTCAAAATTACATAAATAAACCTTTTTCTTAATTCTCCAAATACCCAAATAAATTAATATTTCCTAACCCACAAATATTCAATAATCAACACAAATACGATAATTAATACTTATTAACCATTTCCAAATAATTTAATTAATTACCTTTAATTCCTTATTTTCCTCAAAACCACAAAAATAAATATTTCCTTTTAAATTCCCAAATATTCAATAATGTCCTCAAATACCAATTCGAATAATTATTATTTATTTTCAAATTTTGGTATTTTACAGTCTTGATTCACAATATTTTTTTTTTTGTATTATTAATGAAAATTAAAAACAAAAGAAAACATATCAATAATATAAGTGATCCACGTAGCTGACCCACAGAGAGGGGAAGGGAAAGGAAGTGATATGGCAATGAGGATCAAATTCCTAATCTCTTGGTGAGAAGGGGAACTTGCCTTACCACAAGGTTAAGCCCCTAATCGCGGTGATTCATATATCAAAAAATGAGTTTAATTGGTAATTTTGGTGAATTTTTGTTCCATTCACAAAATTCACTGCTTCCATGCAGACTGACCATGTTTTTGATTTTTGAGGCATAACTTCCTACAGTTAATTCTGATTTGCAATCCATTCATTGTCTTAGAAATTAGATTTTTTAAGCTTCGTTATGATATATTATGTGTATTAGTTAGCTTCGTATTGAGCCCATAGTGGCCTTGTTAAACTTTGTCAGAAATTTTGTAATTTACTGTAGTGCGTGATCTATCTTACTTCAATTTTTTTGGTATAACTTTATGTGGTTATATCCGATTTGAGATCCAATTTTTGTGTTGTAAATTAGACTTCAAGGGCTCATTTTAATATATAGTTTGAATTATTTGATTTCGATATGAGCCTGCAACACCCTATTAATCTTTGCTCAAAAATCTGGAATTTTTTCTACTTAGGTAATCTGCCTGCTTTAATTCATATAACCATCCAACCATTCTTCCCTACTCGTTAACTGGGTTTGTCAAACTTCAAATAACTCTATAAGGTGTTGGTTGTCAATGCTTATGGAAATTTCATTTACATGTGAAAATTTAAATTACATATGATGAATGTATTTATCCAACTTAAAGTGTATTTGAACCATGTTGTTATGCGTGCATCCACAGCCATGGAAATGTGTTTAATATTTCTTCATGTGTGAGCATTTATACGTGGCACTTGAATAAGCATGACATTGGAACTATTGCGCACGACACACTTAATCCACAGGGATGCATCCACTAAGCTCAGTAGGCGTAAGGCCTTGACTGTGGGGAGCTTCGGTGCAAAGTGAACAATATGTGGTTGTGTGGACTCTAGTCGTTACAGTGAGACCCAGTAGTATAGCCGATGAGCCTTAGGCGAATCCCACATCGGCCATGCAAAAGGGTGTGCCTAAGTATATATATGTGGAGGATGCTCTACACATTGACACGTGTTTTGGGATGAAATCACAGAGCGACAAAACCATGAGTGCACAGTGCCCATACATTGTGTTAAGCAAACAATACGTGGTTGTGTGGATCCTGGTCATTACAAAAATAATAGCCTTTCATAGGGTTTTCACCTAAAGTTAAAATAAATAAATAATCTAAGTGTTGTTGTTTGGGTATTAATACTCTTTTTGGTTACTATTTTAGTTTACATAATTTTTGAATGATTTAAATACCTTTTGATTTAATTGGATGTAAAAAAAAATATTTTGAATTTGAAATCAAAATGGGAAAAAAATGAGCACCCAATTTATCCAAACACCACCTTCACTTAAAAGTAGAAGAGGTTGAAGCCTTTACCTAATTGTTTGGTATACTTTTCCTTGACCAAAAGATTATTTAGGGATTCTAACTTTGTTTATCTTTTTTTTGTTTTTTTATTTATTTAGGGTGTCTGAGTTTTATCCGACTAATTTCTAGAGGCAAGTGACATTTATCCCTGATACACCTTTCGGGTAAATTCAAATGCAAACATAGTCTATACACACCTAAAATTAGACATTCAGTGTAATCTATGCAAAATTTTAACTTTTTAGCAAGTTTCCGCACTAATTTGAACCCTAATACTCCATATGAAATTTCAAATACTTTACCAGTGCACCATATTCATAGGGACAATTTTGACTGTCTTTCATTTGATGTGATAGCTACTAAAAATGTGTTAATTAAAGAAAGATTATAGGTTGAAATTTGTGCATGGGTGTCGTGAGCAATAAATAAGGACCGTTTCAAAAATTTTAATTTTAATTTCAATTTGGGTTTAGACATTGTTTGATGTTAAAGTACTATTTAATGTGATAGGCTATGAGAGTGATTTGAACTAAAATAGTTTGAGATTGAGATTCAGATTGAGATCAGGAATTACCAAACAAGGGCTAAAATATATGTGCATGGGTGTCGTGAGCAATAAATAAATGTGCATGTGATAAATATATGAGTAGTGCTAAATGAAACAAAAGAAGAATTTAAAGAATGTTGATGTCTTGTCTTAATGGTTGTCGTACATTAATATATAAACCTGTTTTGAATTTAACAATTAGTTACCGTATATAATCTCTCTATATATAGTTCTGTTGATTCCATGTGGAAGCCGTATACAAATTCTTGGTCAAACAGATCAAATCGATAGTAAAATGAAAACAAAAAATATAACTTCAAACCGCCAATTCATAAAACACACAGACATATTTACGTGTTTGTATCCAAAATCAGGTCTTACTTATGGCAGGGGTTTTCGCCCCTAGTCAATCCACTAATATTGAAGTGATTACAATAGAATATTACAATCTTACAACAAGTATAACAAGAATGATTTCAGCATTGTAAAAAAATAAAAGAGTTGATTTACAACACAGGACAATTAAAAAACCAACAGACTACCTGTAAAAAGTCTCTCCTTACCGATCTTTCACGCCTCAAGCGATTTTGGAACAAAGATCAACACAATACTCACCAGATGTTCTTGAAGATCTCAGGGATTCACGCGTTGTGTCTCACCTTCATGCATCGAAAGTAGAGTTTCAGAAAGAGAAGTAATGAGCCTCTTTAGATTAGGGCATCAAGAAGCCCTTATGTAGCAGCAATACCAGGCTAGGTTGGAGAGAACGCATGGGCCACACTTGGGCTTGGCTCAATATAAGATCTTGACCCACATTAAGAAGTTGGTCCTGCAATATTAATCACCAGATTACATATACACAATGAATAAACTCAATTGCATATTAAAGGAGAAAAATAATACAAACAGAATACACATGAAAACATAAATGATGAAAATCATTTTAATGCATTTTTGAATCACCTTATTTAACCAATTCTTTTAATTAATTTGAATAGATAATTTACAACTTGGAAGATGGAAGAGTCGAGTGAGTGAGGAACGATAGTAAGGGACATTCGTTTATTTCCAAAGAGAATATGAAAAAAGATGCCAAATCAAAAAGTGAATCTGCAAGCTTTTAGAGAGACAATGGAGAGTTAGATGCAAAAATGGTACCCAAACTTTCCTATTTTTTTCATTTGAGTGCCTAAACTTTAATTTTCCCCATTGTAGTACTCGAACTTGTAAAAATATACCTACCAATGTGGTACCTCTCTCAATTAAAAATGTTATCTTAATATATATTAAAATAATAGAGTTGCTGCATAAAATTTTTCCACCTAAAATCAGCCTTAATTTTTTTTTTATCTTTTTCAAGAACTAATATTCCTTTCACTGGAAAATGTGTTTTAACAATTAATATTTAAAATTTTTGTTGTTATTAATTATTCACTATCATTATTAATCAGCTAACATAATCAAACAATTAATATTTTAAATTTTTGTTGTCATTTAAAAGTGGACACGATTTTTTTGCTCTTCTTTGATTTTTTATTAGTTTAGTTTTCAATGTAACCTTCATATTTCCTAACAGTCACATGTTTTAGGATAATCAGCTGGGGGCAGCTTTTATGCAATTACATTAATTATTCACTACCATTATTATTCAGACAATTAATATTTTAAATTGTTGTTGTTATTAAAATGAAACATCATTTAAAAATAGACATGATTTTTTTGTTCTTCTTTTGTTTTTTTATTGGTTTAATTTTTTATGTGACATTCACACTTCCTAGCAGTCACATGTTTTGGGATAATCTGGGAGTAGCTTCTATGCAGTTACATTAATTATTCACTACCATTATTAATCAGACAATTAATATTTTAATTTTTTTTATCTTTTTCAAGAAGTAATATTCCTTCTACTAGAAAACGTGTTTTAACAATTAATAAGCAACTTCTATGCAATTACATTAATTTTCTACAAACATCTGGCCACCACTTTCAAAAACACGAGAAGATGGGGGCAACTTTTGTAATACCCAAGAACTTTGGATTATTATTTTAAAGGAAAAATAGAAATTCAAGGAAAATAGGTATCTGAAGAGCCCAAAAAATGTACCGAATCAGCCGAAGGGAGAACCCTGAATCTTAAAATGCCTAAGGAAACAGGAATGCCTTTAACGAGCGTATCGAGGCATGATTTTTAAGACCGAAAGAAATCGAATCAGAAGCCATTTTCGATACAACTATGGATCAAGCTGAAAAACCAAATTGTCATAGGAGACTCCCGAGAAAGTAGCAGAAACCTTGGAAAGCTTCAGTTCATTGAGTAGGACAACCTTTCAAAAGTTTCGGGAAGAAACCAAGAAGTTTAAAGCCAAGATGGAAATTCGAGCCTAAGCATAATTTTCCAAAATTGCCCGAGGGGGTCAAAATGACATTTTTCTGAAAGTTTCAAGGGAGATATGGAAATGTTAGAACTTGAGGGACTTAATGGAAATATTCAAAAGTTGAGGGGCTTTTGTGAAAGAGGGCCAAAATAGAAAAGATAAAATAGTGGGACAAAAGTGCAAAAAATGAAAATCTTGGCCATGGAATCCGACCAGGCCATAGGGGATCACCAAAAGCCACTGGGCTAGCATGGGGGGTGGTCAGGGATGGCCAAGCAATGATGATGAACCGACAATGGCCACCAGGGTAAGGGGATTTTTGAGAAATTCGGCCAAGAAAGCTGACCGAATTATCGAAGCCTATAACTTGTTTTTTCAGGCACAAGTGGATGCTTTCAAGTCGATCCAAGGGAGGTGAGGACGTTTAAGACAATGGGTGAGGCGGCCAAGGCCATTCGAGCTTCAACTTTACCTATAAATTGAGCATGTGTTGGCCAAAAATTTTAGAAGATTGAATCTCAAATCAAAGCCATTTTCAAACAAATTGAGAGGCAACAATAAAGGGTTTTTGTTTCCCATAAGTTGGAGAGCATTTCTGGAGAGTTTCGTGAGAACCAGAGCAAAACCGAGCAAGATCTGAAGCCTCGTCAGAGCCCTAGGCAGACGCTCTTGCCGACATTTCGAGCCTCCGATTGACCGGCTTCCGAACCTCATTTCAGGCTAATTCAGGTACCATCGTGATCAATTTGGGCTAGGCTTCGTCGTGATGTAAAAAGCTCAATTTTCCAATGTGTCGTCACCGGAGAAGATGACCAGCGCGTGGACTTCACGCGCTAGTCTCACTCGCCCTACCACTCACTAGCGCGTGCGGGCGCGTGTGAGCTTGAATTTTTTTTGCAATTTTTTTTAATATTCTTGGAAAATTATTTTAGGATTTTTTGTGAAAAAACAAAGTGATGTATGTATTTATTTTGGATTATTAGAGAAAATAATTGAAGAAAAATAAAGAAAAATGCAAGAAAATTAAGGAAAAACAGCTTTTATTGATTATTTAAAAACAAATCTTGCCTAGGGTGCCTTGGGATTTGAGGTGAAACAATTGGTGCGAATTTCAAAGTTAGCACGAAAAATGAGGCAAGTTACACACTTTTCGAGGTATCCCGATTTTTGTAAAAGGTGAGTGATTTTGTCCCTGTAACCTGTGTGCGACATGAATACCTCTCTACGCATGATATTTATGTATGTTATGATCATCTTCGTCATACTTGTTCATATTCTATTGCATGGGATTAGAATGTCGCCTTAAGAGTGTAGACGTAATTCCCCAAGAGCAATTGATAGAACAACGTTAGGCTTATCCTGTAGAGGTTCGAAATTCTGCCTAGGGTTCTGTACTGGGCTGGTGGGCCAGGGAAGTTACACGTATCTGTTTATAAATGTCCATGCGTCATTCATTCATGCTGATCTAACCCTCATTTAGAAGATTTCAGCTTCTAATATTGGACTATATCCCTGGAATATTCCATATTCCAGGTGAGGCAAGCAGCCGAAAGGGCAAGGAGGTGATCGAGGCTTGATCACAATGGAAATTTTATGGGTCCCATGTGGGACTAGGACCATATATTTCATTCGGCTATATTATTTAGATTTTAAATAAATGCTCGTAAGGATTTGTTGGGTAAACAATGTTTATAAACCCATGTTATCTTTTTGAGGTTTCATGCAGGTTCTAATCTTACTTCCGCTTATGTTTTAAAATGCATCATTCCTTCACTATGTTTGGGAGTGTTATATATAAAGGTTATGTTGAGGATTTATTGTTGATTTATGTTTGATGAAAAAAAAATTCTAGCATATATTTTAATGCCCTGGAAGGCTGGGTGTTACAGTTGGTATCAGAGCCAAAGTTTTATTTGGGGGTTTAGGATAAATCATTAGGGATCTATGAAACTAAGATTTAGAAAAACTTAGATTAAAAAATCCTTACTTAGGGATTATGGACTTAAGTGTGCTGTAGTGAAATTACATGTCTAGGAAAGTTTTGACTAAGAAAAGACTTGGTACTTAAGTGCGTCCGTTTGTGACCTACCTCTCTTTCCTATGAGCTTACCTGGTGTACTATTCATATACAGACACTATGTGTTTACTATTCCCTATGAATAGTGGAAATCTAATCGGTTTTTCAATGTCAGAATGGAAGGAGATTATCTTGAGTAATTCTGGGTGACCCACTGGACCAGCTAATGGGTGGGCAATGAACCAATAATGGTAAACGTCTTCGGTCGCCTTGATCTTCTCGAAGGTATACTAAGAGATGTGCCGCCGAGCAGTTTCGTGCGGCTAACCCTGATGCACGCCCAGGTGGAATTTTTGATAAATCACATGGAAGAGGTTTAGAGAGACCTAGCTGAAGGACTTCACCTTCAAGGCAATTACACATCCTTATACTTTTATTGCCAACAGTTCCGCTACCACGCCACTAACATGTACGAGGGGACTGAAGTAGAAAGAGAAGAAATGTTGGACTCATATGGAGATTGGGATGACATCGAGGCAGTCAAAGCCAATATGATGGGGACTGGCTACCTTGACTCGGACGACAAAGAAGAAGGAGCAACTGTGCACGACTACCTCGATGGACCCGCAACCAAGTCTGAAGACGACACAGCGAATGACGATGCTTGTGTCTGGATGTCAACTAGCCCATAGAAAGAATCATGGATGATTTTATTTTGCTTATTAGTGTGTCAAATGTGTACTTTTCTTAAACGATGTTATATATATCGTGTTATGAAATGAAATGCCGTTTTGAAGAAATTCTCGTGGAATGAGATTTGTCTTGTCTTTCAGATGGTAACTACAAGGCAACAAAGGAACATGACTCCTGTCAACCCCAATCGGGAAATCGAGGATGTAAGAAACAGTGGGGATCGCCACTACAGTCTCGCTGATAGTAGTAGCATCTGGACTGGGGAACAAGAGACTGAATCAATAGTTCCTGATGGACGATTAGACCGGATAGAAAAGGTCCTAGAAAATCTCTTAACCCACACAATCAGGGGAAAATCAGCTAAACACACTGATACTGTGCTGGAACAGTACCAGCGACAGCGACCACTAACATTCAAAGGGAAACCCAATGATGACCCCAGCATGGCCGAGTACTGGTTGGAGCAAACAAAGAAGTTGCTTCGACATCTGCAGTACAACGATGAGCACAAATTGAATTGCGTCACTTTCATGTTGAAGGAAGAAGCTGGAAGATGGTGGCAGACAGAAGAATGAACTTTACAACTATCTCACTTGAGGCAAGGATCAGAATTCGATGAGACTCCGGTATCAGTCTAGGAGGCATTTAAGAAGGCCTCCAACGATAAATATTTCCTTCTTAGGTGGAAGCATGAGAAGAGCTGGGAGTTTACAAACCTAAAGCAGACCGGGGAAATGTCGGTGGCTCAATATGACACCCGATTCAATCAACTCATTAAGTACGTGCCAATGTATGATGCCAATGAATGGCAAAAGGCACAAAAGTTTATGTCGGGGCTTCGCGTGGAGCTGTTGTAGGCTTTAAGCACTTGGTCGATCGACTCCTATGAAGAAGCCTTGAGTAAATCTTTAACAATAGAAAGAAATCTTCTGCAAGTGAAGCTCATTAGATTTAGAGAAACAAAGGGGAACTCAGAACAGAAATCGGGAAATAAAAATCCCCAAACAACAGGCAATGCCCTAAATGCAAGAAGAACCATCTGGAGAGGAAATGCTTAGTGGGAACGTCCAGTTGTTACTCGTGCGGAGAGCGAGGACACATCAATAGAGAATGTCACAAGAGGAAATAAACACCTCCAATGAAAGATCTATCGAGGGTAGTGTGTTTTCAATGCGATCAACCAAGGCACTATTCAAGGAACTGTCCGAAGAAGCTGAAACTTGGACAAGCAGACGGACCAACTGAAAAAATAGGAGAGGCTCGTGGGACTCGTCAGGGACGCATCTACAACCTCACCAAGGAAGATGTGGGAACAGATCCAGCAATCGTACAAGGTACGTTCTTTATATTGGATAGACCCTTGGTCCGGCAGTCGTACAAGGTACATGCATTGATAGACCCTAGGTCAATGCATTGATTTATGTCATATGCTTTGGCTGAGAGTTTGGGGATAGAAACCAAACCTATGGAATCTTTGATAATAATTTTAACGCCCATGGGTAAAAGTGCAAGGTCTTCAAAAGTGATAGAAGGATGCGAAATTAGCTTAAGTGATGCTCAATTTCAAGTTGATATAATTTTGCTAGAAGTGTATGACTTCAACGTAATCTTAGGAATGGAGTTCTTGTCTAGATATGATTCTAGTATAGATTGTCGAAGAAAAATAATAACCATAAAGAAAATCGAAGGGGAATGGGTCAAATTTTGGGGACAGGGTGACCCCAAGAATGGAAAAATGATTTCGACCTAGAAGATAGGAAAGTTAATAAGCCAAGGAGCCCATGAATGTATAGCTTATGCTTGATTAGAAGAGAAAGAAGTACTAGAACTCAAGGAGGTACGGATAGTACGAGAGTATGAGGATGTGTTTGCGGAAGAACTATCAGAACTACTGCCACCTCGAGAGATCGAGTTCTCAATTGAGCTAATGCCAAGAACCAAACTGATATCAATTCCCCCATATCGAATGGATCTCGCAGAAATGAAGGAATTGAGGAGTCAGCTTCAGGAACTGACAGATTAAGGATTCATTAGGCCAAGCACATCACCGTGGGGCGCACCGGTGCTATTTGTAAAGAAGAAAGATGGAAGTTTGAGAATGTGCATTAACTATGATCAGTTGAATAAAACCACGGTAAAGAATAAGTATCCACTTTCAAGGATTGATGAGCTATTCGATCAGCTGCAAGGAGCAAAGATATTTTCAAAAATTGACTTGAGGTCTGGATATTACCAATCGAGGATTAAGCCTAATGATATTTCAAAAATGACCTTTAGATCAAGGTATGGCCATTTTGAGTATTTCGTGATGCCATGTGGGTTAACGAATGCTCCAGGAGCATTTATGGATCTCATAAATAGGGTGTTCAGACCCTATTTAGATCAGTTCGTGATCGTATTTATAAATGATATATTGATGTATTCCTCGAATGAGAGCGATCATGAAGAGCATTTAAGGCCGGTGTTAGGAACTCTCAAGAAGCATCAGTTGTACGCCAAGTTTTCAAAGTATGAGTTCTGGCTACCCCAAGTCGCGTTTCTTGGACACATGATCTCTACCGAAGGAATCTCGGTAGATCCGGCAAAAGTTGAGGTTGTTTAGGGATGGAAGCAACCAACAAGCGTGATGGAGGTACGAAGTTTTTTGGGATTGGCAGGCTACTATCAAAGATTCGTGGAGGGATTTTTGAAATTAGCGACACCTATAACGAAGCTTATTTAGAAGGATGTCAAGTTCGAATGGACTGCCAAGTGCCAGGAAAGTTTCCAAGAATTCAAGGATCGACTAACCACAACACCTGTTTTAGCAATGTCAAGTGGGCCTAAGGGATTCGTTGTGTATACGGATGCCTCTAAGATAGGGCTAGGTTGCGTGTTAATGCAACACAAACAAGTGATCACGTATGGATAGCGATAATTAAAGAGGCACGAAGTAAACTACCCGACGCATGATCTAGAATTGGCAGCCATGATATATGCTCTGAAACTATGGAGACATTACTTGTATGGTGAAACCTTTGAGGTGTTAACGGACCACAAAAGCCTGAAGTATGTGTTCTCGTAAAATGAGTTAAACCTCAGACAGCGACGATGGATGAAGTTTCTTAAGGACTACAACTACACCATACAGTATCACCTGGGGCATGCCAATGTGGTGGTTGATGCACTGAGTAGGAACGTGCTTATTTCTATGGCCGGGATGATGGCCTGTGAGTGGCAGATGTTGGAGGTTTTTAGTCATCTGACGGTGAGTCTAGTATCGAAGGAATCGTCCGTCCTTATCGTGAGCATGGTAGTTTAGCTGGATTTGGTGAACGAAATACGGGAGGCA
Source organism: Diospyros lotus (assembly GCF_014633365.1). Lineage (NCBI taxonomy): Eukaryota > Viridiplantae > Streptophyta > Magnoliopsida > Ericales > Ebenaceae > Diospyros > Diospyros lotus. The sequence goes on along the minus strand of NC_068343.1, from coordinate 29,409,726 downwards.
TATGTGGATGATAAGCGAATACATCTATGGGTGGATGAGCATAGCCAACCTAAGAGACTCGATTTTGAAATGCATGATGGCATACTAAGATTTCAGGGAAGGATCTATGTGCTAAACCTGAAAGACTCGAGGCAAAGGATTTTAAATGAAGCCCACATAACTCGTTATACAGTACACCCGGTGATGTTCTACCCTTGTGTTTAGTTTTGATGATAAAAATAATACCGTGTTTTATCCCCAAGTCATGAGTCAAGTTTATGTTTTTCAACAAAAATCAATTTCAAATACTTTGTTAAAATGAAAATCAAATGATTTATATTCTTATACATGGAGATTTGTACAAACATGTTTTATGATGAAATCTCCTAAAATGATTTTCAAATTAGCTTTGAAGTCGTTGGTCAACATAGAGCTAAAATTGTTCTAAGACAAAAGACCAACTAGAACATAAATGTGTTTGATGAAAAACTAATCTTAAATATGAAATATCATTTATGTTAATCTCATATTTCAATATAAGCTTTTCATATTTTGAAACATGCATGAAAGGTTTTGGCTTGAAATTCAAATGTCTAAAAAATCCTTTAGTTCATGTATCATGTTTCGAGACTCTTTTTGGTAAGGTTTCAATATTTTTCAAAGTCTGGAAGGTTAGTACCTTATAAGGAGACATATATGAAAATATTTTCTTTTTAGAAAACTAACTCCCGGTATTTCAATAACTAACATTCATTAGTGATAAAATGATTTTTAACGAATTTTTTAAGAAATAAAAAGTGTATATCTTGGAGGTGGTAAAATCGCAAAATCCTAAGTTTGTACTAAAACCCAAATTCTACTTTCTTATTCTTATAGATTTTGATTTTCTAGATATTTTTATTGAATCCAAATGGGGGGGGTACTTTCTTATTTACATTTATGTATTAAAGTAAATGGAAGGTAAAATATAAATTAAACAAAATGAGAACATTTAAGTGTGCTTCTACATGTTATCTGTTAAGTTTTAGATTTTTCAAATGGATAGTCGACTATGTGTTTTAGTGTTGTCGACTATGCCTGTCAATAGTCGACCATGTGCTTGAGGATAGTCGACTTTGCCTAAGGATAGTCGACTATGCCTATATGATCTGTCAACTATGTATGCCTTATGTCGACTATATTCCATTATGTCAACTATTGTGCAAGGATAGTCGACTATGCTATTTATTCTGTCGACTATGTTTGTGCATGATATTTGAAATTCTCTTCATAAGTTTTCATCTGTCGACTATGAGAATGGTTTTTCGACTTTGGATAGTTTTTGTTAGAAAATAGTTTACTATGCCTTCTTCTCTGTCGACTATGCCTTGTTTTATTTATGAATCTGTCGACTATCTCTTCTCGCAAAAAGATATAACGGCTAGTTTTTCAAATCACAAACGGCTAGTTTCGAGCAAAGCTTTTGGGATGCCTATTTATACAAGTCATGGATGAACTTGAGGAGGCTAATGGACGGGAACGAATTGATTTGAGCTCACATTTTATATTTGTTGGTATTTACAGTAACTATGCTTCTATTTTCTCTTTTCAATGCTTTGATCTTAATCTGTATACATTCATTTAAGCCTTGTATCATTTTTGAGAGACATTGTAACTAAGAGATTTGTCTCTTAGATCCTCTCTTTATTACATTTATTGTATTTCCTAGCTTATATAGCTAGAAGGCTCATTTGAGTGGGAGGTTTTGTAATTTTCCTAGTCACGGACTAGAGGACCTGCTTGGTTTAAGTAAGGGGTTTTAGTGGATGGTTTGGAAAATCCTTAGTGAGGAGCTAAGGTAATGGATTAAGCTTGAGTTAAGCCGAACCACTATAAATCCTTGTGTTCATCTCTTGCTAGTGGTTTTATTTCATTTATTATTTCAAGCAATTCAATAAGCCTCACTTGCATCAAATTTTCCATCAAAAGGACTTCAAGTTCTATCAAGATTTTAAAATACCCAATTCACCCCCCTCTTGGTGTGTGCCATAGCACCTCCCAGTCTAACACCCAGGAGCCACAAAGATGTACAGAGATCTCCAAGTCTATTAGTGGCCGGGAATGAAAACAAGTGTGGCAAGGAAAGTAGCTCAATGTGATACGTTCCAGAGGGTAAAGATCGAGCACCAGAGACTGGCTGGGCTCATGAGACCATTAGATATTCCAGAATGGAAATGGGAGCATGTCATGATGGATTTTGTGACAAGGTTTCCCAGGGGTCAGAAAGGTAACGATGCAATTTGGGTTATCATAGATAGGCTAACGAAGTCAGCACATTTCTTACCTATGCAGATGGATAGGCCAATACGAAAGTTTGCGGAGCAGTATATTGGAGAGATAATCAGACTTCATGGCACATCGGTAAGAATAGTCTCCGATCGAGATCCAAGGTTTACCTCAAGATTTTGGGGAAACTTGCAGGAGTGCATGTGGACTCAATTGAATCTTAGTACGGCTTATCACTCGCAGACTGATGGATAGTCTGAAAGGACCATTCAAACACTAGAAGACATGCTAAGGTCATGTGCCTTGGATTTTGAGGGTAACTAGGAAGAGCATCTGCTCTTGATATAGTTCGCTTACAACAACAGTTACCACAGCAGTATAGGAATGGCACCTTATGAGGCTCTGTATGAAAGAAGATGTCGATCACCTATCTGTTGGACCGAGGTAGGAGAGAGACAAATATTGGGACCCGAGTTGGTTCAACAAACTACGAAAAAGATTCAAAAAATACAAGAGAGAATTCGAACTACACAAAGTTGATAAAAGTCTTATGCGGACAAAAGGAGACGAGATTTGGAATTCGAGGTAGGAGATCATGTATATCTAAAGGTATCGCCTCAGCATTTGGCAACACAGGAAAAGAAGAAAGGTAAGTTGAGACCCCGATTTATAGGACCCTGTTTGGTCAAAGAACGAGTTGGACTGTTGGCTTACCATTTAGAACTTCCTATTAGCCTGTCCAAAATCCACGATGTCTTCCATGTGTCTCAGCTTCGGAGACATATACAGGATCCTACCCAAGAAATACGAGTGGAAGTAATCGAGCTAAGAGACGATTTGACTTATCCAAAGTCGCCCGAGCAAATCTTAGATTAGCGCAACCAAGCTCTGAGGAATAAAGTCATCCTACTGGTAAAGATTCAATGGAGAAATCACATTGAGAAAGAAGCTACAAGGGAGCTTGAGGATATGATTAAGGAAAAATATCCCAGTTCGAGGAAATAGAATGAGAGTAGCAAAATCTTGTGGTTTTCATGAAATGTACCAAGAATGTTGTGAAATAAAGAGACAAGTAGTACGTTTACATTTGAGAAAATATAGACTATTCTTGATGTGTGTGACCCATGGCAAAGAGCAACAATGGGATATTCTATAAATAACACAGTATGCCCGATAGGCATTATTTGTGTAAGTAGTGCAAATTGATGGGGTTGCAAGAAGATTGACGATAATGCTTGGCTAAGAGATGGAAGGCATTGCTCTTATAAGTTGTTAGCCAGATATCAATGTTTTAGTATGTATGAATGCAAAAATTTCGAGGACGAAATATCTTTAAGGGGGAGAGAATGTAATACCCAAGAACTTTACGTTATTATTTTAAAGGAAAAATGAAAATTCGGGGAAAATAGGTATCTGAAAAGCCCAAAAAATTTATCGAATCAGTCGAAAGGAGAACCCTGAAGCTTAAAATGCCTAAGGAAATAGGAATTCCTTTAACGAGCGTATCAAGGCATGATTTTTAAGACCAAAACAAATCAAATTAGAAGCCATTTTTGGTACAACTATAGATCGAGTTGAAAAACCAAATTGTCATAGGAGACTCCTGAGAAAGTAGCAGAAACCCTGGGAAGCTTCGGTTCGTCGAGTAGAACAACCCTTCAAAAGTTTCGGGAAGAAACCAAGAGATTTAAAGCCAAGACAGAAATTCAGGCCTAAGCGTAATTTTTCAAAATTGCCTGAGGGGGTGAAAATGACATTTTTTTGAAAGTTTCAAGGGAGATATGGAAAGGTTAGAACTTGAGAGACTTAATGGAAATATTCAAAAATTGAGGGGCTTTTGTGAAAGAGGGTCAAAACAAAAAGATAAAACAGTGGGGCAAAAGTGGAAAAAATGAAAATCTTGGCCATGGAATCCGACCAGGCCATAGGGGGTCGCCGAAAGCCACTGGGCTAGCATTGGGGGTGGTCAGGGATGACTAAGGAATGATGATGAACCAACAATGGCCACCGGGGTAACCGAATTTTCAAGAAATTAGGCCAAGAAAGTTGACCGAATTATCAACGCTTGCAACTTGCTTTTTCAGGTGCAAGTGGATGCTTTCAGGTCGATCCAGGGGAGGTGAGGACGTTTAAGACAATGGCTGAGGTGGCCGAGGCCATTTTGAGCTTCAACTTTGCCTATAAATAGAGCATGTGTTGGCTGAAAATTTCAGAAGATTGAAGCTCAAATCGAAGCCATTTTTGAACGAATTGAGAGGCAAGGATAGAGGGTTCTTGTTGCCGATAAGTTGGAGAGCATTTCTGGAGAGTTTCATGAGCAATGGAGTAAGAACGAGCAAGATCCGAAGCCTCGCCAGAGCCCTAGGCGAATGCTCTGGCCGACATTTCAAGCCTTTGATTGACCGGCTTTCGAACCTCCTTTTAAGATGATTCAAGTACCATCATGATCGATTTGGGCTAGGCTTCATCGTGATGTAAAAAACTCGATTTTCCGGTGTGCCATCGCCAGAGAAGATGACTGGCGCATGGGCTTCACGCGTCGCCCTACCACGCGCTAACACGTGCGAGCTTGGATTTTTGTGTAATTTTTTTTAATATTCTTGTAAAATTAGTTTAGGATTTTTGTGAAAAAAGATTTGAAAAAAAAGTTATGTATGTATTTATTTTGGATTATTAGAGAAAATAATTGGAGAAAAATAGAGAAAATTAAGGAAAAATAGCTTTTATTGATTATTTAAATAAATATCTTGCCTAGGGTGCCTTGGGATTTGAGGTGAAACAATTGGTGCTAATTTCGAAGTTGGCACGAAAAACGAGGCAAGTTACACGCTTTTTGAGGTATCACGATTTTTGTGAAAGGTGAGTGGTTTTGTCCCTATAACACGTGTGCGACATGAATACCTTTCTACGCATGATATTTATGTATGTTATGATCATCTTCGTCATATTTGTTCATATTCTATTGCATGGGAAGTTGTGATATTCACATGGCACGATATTATTATCATATTGAAATTCGCGCATGGGATTGGGATGTTGCCCTAAGAGTGTAGCCGTAATTCTCCAAGGATAATTGATGGAATAATGTTAGGCTTATCCTGCAGAGGTTTGGGATTCTGCCTAGGGTTCCGTGCCGGGCTAGTGGGCTAGGGAAGTTACACTAGGGTATTTGTTTGTAAATGTCCATGCATCATTCATTCATACTTATTTAACCCTCACTTAGAAGATTTCATCTTCTAATATTGGACTATGTCCTTGGAATATTCCACATTCTAGGCAAGACAAGCAACCGAAAGGGTAAGGAGGTGATCGAGGCCTGATCGCAACGAAAATTTTGTGGGTCCCATGTGAGATTAGGACCATATATTTCATTCAGATGTATTATTTAGATTTTAAATAAATGCTTGTAAAGATGTGTTGGGTAAATGATGTTTATAAACCCATGTTATGTTTTCGAGGTTTCATGCAGGTTATAATCTTGCTTCTGCTTATGTTTTAAAATGTATCATTCCTTCTTTATGTTTGGGAGTGTTATATATAAAGGTTATGTTGAGGATTTATTGTTGATTTATGTTTGATGAAAAACAAAAAAAAAATCCTAGCATATATTTTAATGCCCTAGAAGGCGAGGTGTTACAACTTTTATGCAGTTATATTAATTACTCACTACCATTATTAATCAACTGGTATAAAAAGCCTCACGTTCTGAGACAAGCACCATATTCAGTCCTATTTCATATCACTTAATTTGATATTGTATTCGATCTTGAAATGGCTCCTTTGTTTCAAATGTTGAAGTCTGTGGATTCTACTCGAGCTAATTGGGCAATCAAAGTACTCGTGGTGCGCAAGTGGAATCTGCCAAGGTTTGAAGATAAGTTTCATATTAACTCCATGGAAACGGTCTTAATAGACCGTGAGGTAAGTTTTTTACTCACTATTATGTGTGTAAAAACGAAAAAATAAGTAGGTTCTTTTAATTACTTACCTCATGTGATTGAAGTAGATTGAAGATTTGCACACTTCTCCCCATGAGTGTTATCTTTTTCAACACTACTTCTTACCCCTATTGATCCTTATTTACAACATTAATCAAGCATACAATATTTTTGTAAATATTTTATTTACAACATTAATCTGTTCATATAGAGAAAAATAAAAAAATATAAATCCCTTACAAACAGTGAGTAAGGCAGGGCCGTATGACAGTGAGTAAGCATATAATATTTTTGTAAGGCAATGAATAAGTAGTAAGCTAAGCTAGGGAGTACTCACTGCGAATGAGTAAAAAAAAAAATCCCTTACAAACAATGAGTAAGGCAGTGAGTAAGCATACAATAGCTTTGTAAAAAAAAATTCCTTACAAAAATCTTTCACACTTTCTACTATTCGAAACCAACTCAAGTAAATTAGACGGTGAGGGTGAGGTTACTTTTCACTTTTCAAATCTTTTGAGCAGCAAGCTAAGCTAGGGTTTACAACATTAATCTGTTCATATAGAGAAAAAATAAAAATCTTTTACAAATAGTGAATAAGATAGGGTCGTATAGCAGTGAGTAAGCATACAATATTTTTTTAAGGCAGTGAGTAAGCAGCAAGGTAAGCTAGGAATTACTCACTGTCAGTGAGTAAAAATAAAAAAATAAAAAAAAAAACCCTTACAAACAGTGAGTAAGCATACAATATTTTTGTAAAAAGAATCCTTGATAGACGATGAGTAAGTCTAACCAATGATTGATAAAATATAGACGATGAGCAAAAATTTATAATTTGCCAGACATAATTTAAAAAAATAAATCAAAAACAATAAATATAAAAACTTACAGATAGCCCTAATATTCACAAATTTTTTAGTGTCGTGCATACATGCAAACTATATACCAGTTGAAATTATTATTATTACAGTGACCATCAATAAAAGTCAGGGGTAATCATTGTTGCATGTAGGACTTTATTTCAAAAAAACTAGTATTCAGTTATGGTCAGTTATACGTAGCTATGTAAAGAGTTACAAGTCGGAATGGTTTAAAGATATTAATATGTGATAAGGAATGAGAATAAACAAACTTAACCATAAATATTATATTCAAAGAAATTTTTCAGAATTTGTAATATTTAATCTTATTATAAATTTTATTTGTTGTGATATTTATAATCTAATAAAATTAAATTATGGTGTTTTCAATATTTATTAAAATTTTATATATTTTTTATGTCTTCATTTGTGAATCTATTTTTTATGCATCACACAGGTGAAAGAACTAGTTGAGTGACAAAAAAACACAATGAAAGGATGTCATTTTTGTATAAAAATGCGCCAGTACAGAAAATAGACACCAACGTGGATGCCAGTGTGGATTCCGACTCATTTTGTCATAACTGAGCCAGTGCCATTTCGATTTGGAGAAAATATAAAATTGTGTTAGAATTCACACTGGTGTCCACATTAGTTAGCGTCTGTATTATATGCTGACACATTTTTATCCAAAAACGATATTGTTTCATTGTATTTGGTCACTCCATAACATTTTTTACTAAAGGAGGCACCATAATAGACATGTTTTTAAAAGTTTTGGCAACTACAATAGAAAAAAATTAAAATTTGGGCACTCAAATAGGAAAAATAGAAAAGTTTAGGCACCATTAATTCTTGCATTTAACTCAAGGAGTGACGAAGTTGCAGGAAAAAAAAAAAAAGCAAAAGCCTTTGTATAAAAAAAGGTTAGATTAATGTAATTATTCACATATAAGCCTTATTTAGAAAAGGTACCCACTGTTTACTTTCGTAAATTTTCGTTAAATTATTCTGTTTAGAATAGCATTACTCTAAATATATTCTAGTAGACCAAACTCAACATGATATTAATATTTTATTATTGAAGTGGAAGTGGAAACACAATACAACATGATTTATTCATGCCCTCTGATCGATACAGAATGCATACTACGTACATCTTTTATTGGGGGCATTCATGCATATTAATTACTTAGGCACGTAGATGGCCAGGCCAAATAGTAAATACTATCAGGCTGGCATTGTACGTACGTACTCACAAACAACAGCAAGGAAGCTAGTTACGGATGCGAAGCCATTTCTGATCTGGATTGCCAGTTGGTGGCCATATAACGATTTGACGACGGCTTGGGTCGGAATTCGGCACAGCCATCACCATGCCGTTGAACAAGTTCAAAATGTAACCATCTTCCGTAAACATCCAGCGCTGGCTAGCCCACCCAGGTGAGCAAGAGGTAATTATGATGTTTCTTCCTTGATCATGATTATTGCTAGTTAAGCAGTGGTCTTGTCTCTCACTCGGTCTTATGGAACTATCTGGATAAGAAACCCATTGCTGTTGCAAATTGTTCCTTTGACAGGCTGCTACCCACACATCTCTGTTGCTATAATTTCCTTGCAAGCAGAGATCCCTAAATCCAACAATGGATGTCACTAAATCTCGCGTGTTATTGGTGGCAAGCCATCCTTGTCGGGAGGCATAAATGTGGGTATCCACAGTGAGTGTAGTGCCACTATCTCCAGAGGATGCAGTAAGGGCAAGTCTTGCTCTGGGGTTGATGATGCTTCCGTTGACCCATACTTGCCAAATGGTGGCATCCCTAGCGGCAGTTGAACAGTCGTAGATCATCACATAGACTTCCGGACTGTATCCAAAAGTGGTCAAACATTTACCATTAGAACGGATCGTGCCATCCCTTTTCAAGGTCCATAATTGGTTAGCATCATTATTGGATTTGCATGGCCACAATACTATTGGATTTCCATCATTGTAAAATCCTCCATGAACGTCAACGCAGAGACCATCTCGACCACGAATGCGCACTGTGGGCTCTTCAATTACACAAACATCATCTGCACTTACTGTAACAGGTTGTATAAGCATATTATTATTAAGGAATTGAAGTGCTCCTGCGTTACTAGCACTTCTGCAGGCGAATAGCATGAAAGCAAGGTTTCGAATAACGCTTATATGATTCACATTGTCCACATACTCAGTTTCAAATGTCGTGGGTGATAATAATTGAATTGCTCTAGCAAAGACTCCTCCGATAGCCGTTTGGACTGCTTCAGAGAGCGCACCCCAATTATTTTCGAGCCTTATAATGCTACGGTCTGGCAGAAAATCTTGGCTTTCTGAAATGCTCTGTCTTACTCGGTTTTCAATTTGTCTGAATCGTGCAGCCTCAGAAATCATTTGAATGCAAATTATGAGCGCACGAGCAACAAGCCTGTTATTGCCCTCACCGCGGTAATGGTATAGATTCGAGATTGCGGAATCCAACTCCTCGATTCCAAGGGGGATTTCTCGTCTAGTTTGGACGGCAGCGCGTTGAAGGGAAGCATAGGTACTACTGAAGCCAAGGAAATTTTGGTTTGTACCAGTAAAAAGATAATTCCCTGAATTTTCGGGAGTATCGTCAACGAAGAAGGATAGGCCTCCAGTTCTATAACCCACGACATAGGAATTGGTTATATCAATTCCCAACGCAATGCTATCGCCTGCATAGTTTGTCAGGCGAACCAAGAAATATCTTTGGGAGTCCGGCACATTGGATGGTTCCCGCGTCACTGGTATTTCATTACTAAACTCTCCGCTTGCCAATGTATCTCGTAATAGTGAAATGAACTCGAAGTAGCTCTCCGCCGTGGCACCATTTGTGGTAAAACGAATCTCGAGCATGTTGTTGAAAAGGGGATCAGAGTGTTGATCCACCACCGCCAACGACGAAACCGGTTCAGCCACAACCAACCACCAAAACCATAATGGGATTGTGAATGCCACCCATTTTATGCTGCTCACCTCCATAGTTGCGTAATATTAGTGATTGCAAGCAAGAGATGATGGATCGATGGGTATATGCCAGGAAAAGGATGACCCTATGCAGCTCTATATATATAGAAACAGGAAAATGATTAAATTAAATAAAAAAACAAAATCTAATTAAAGAAACTACAGGACTTTGTACTTGTTTTATACTTATACCCATACTTTAAAACTCGACAAACTTTTCAATTAAAAAAAAAAAAGAAAGAGTATTTTTACTTTCATACACATCTTAAAATTTTATTAATTTCTCATATAAAATAAACTTTAATTATTTGTAGTCTGTAAATAATATCATGTAAAATCATATGGATCCTTCAAAATTTTTGAATCAATAGAAAAAGTAAAAAAGAAGACACTTAACATTCCTTTAACATTGAATTCCACCACCAACACGCAAAAAACAAAATGGCATGTGCACGGAGTCATTGTTGTGTGTCAATGTGTGTGAGTGCGTGGGTGTGTGAGCAGCCCATGTTTTTCATATCAATAATATAAGTGGTCCGCGTAGTCAGGGCAGAGTCAGAAATTTTAAACAGACGGGATAAAAATTAAATAGTATAAAAAATTTGAAATAATATAATATTAAAAAACATATATCAATAAATTATATACTCATGCATTCCCACATTTTAATAATATCACATAATAACATTATTATTAATTTTATTAAATATTTATTCTTTTAATATATATAATTAAACTGTCGTTCAATTATTAATCTTAAATTTGATCGTGCAGCCGAGTCTTGATAAACTTCATGATAGACTATCATTCAATCATTGATCTCTAATTTATTTGCGTAGTTGAGTTTTGACAAGTTTTATGACAAAAAATATATTTTTTGCCATAAATTTAAATATGTAATTGACAAAATCTAACGACTAAATTTATCGATCAACATATCTAAAATCAACAAAACCTAATGGCTAAATTCCATAGATCTAAACTTAAACTTTCGACCAAACCCAACGCACGTAAAAGAATTGACAGTCGCTACCAACCATCATGATGAGTGATTTCATGCAATCAAAAGTAACCACCCAATATCCTTATCCACATCGATCAATCGAGAACTGATCTTTTTGGCGGGTATTTAAAAAAAATAAAAAAAATTATTAAATTATTATATATAATAAAATTTTGTAAAAATCTGGTTGGGCAAGGTGGGCAGTTAGGGTGGGCGGGCAGGGTGCCGGTACGTGTTCCGCCCCTGCGCGTAGCTGTCTATTTCATTCCATTTGCAGCTCCGAATATTTGATTAATGCGAAAAAAGAAAATTGATTACAATAAAGTTCTTTATACAATTGAAAAAAATAAAAAAATGGAAATACATCATATAATTTAAGTGTTTTGCATGCTGTTTAACCCATTCCATTTGTATCTCCAAATATTTGATTAATAATATTAATTTTATAAAAAAAATTAATTTATTTATCTATCCATCTGAAAATAAATCTTTATATTATCTTTAAACTGATCTCAAAACATATATCAAATATCACTATTATATGTAAAAAAGATGATATATATATATATTATATTTCTTACACTATATTACAAGAGGAGGGAGACCCACGTAGACAAGGAAGGGAAGGAAGAGATGTGGCAACGAGAATTTCTTAATTTCTTAAAAATGTGAAACTTCTTTTCTTAAAAGTTTTTACAAATTTTTACTGTTTGACCTCACAATTATAGTCAAAGAGATAAATTATAAAATTTAATATCAAAAATTAAACACGATAACAACACCGCATATATAACGATTATAGTTCAAACCCTTTCGAAGACATACTCACTCCCAACCGCTAAATTATAGCTACTAGGGCATCGAATTCCTAATGTTTGAGAAGGGAACTTGCCTTGCCACAAGGCTAAGCCTCATAATGAAATAGATGAAATATACATGATGCACAATGTTGCCCGCATCAGGCAACAATTATGTGGCTTTGTCACATCTGGGCAACAAAAAAATATTCCCCACAAGCACCCCACCACCATCACCCCCTCCCCAATTTCCTATTAAGCCCCAGCACCGTGAGTGAACCAACCCCCCCCCCCCCCCCCCCCAAATTAACTAATATATTATATTTAAATAATTTAATAATTATGTCTCATATATTACAATTATTTTTAATATTATATTTAACTACACATTTATTTTAATAATTTGCCAGCATAATAAAAATAATATATTAAAATAAATAACTTAAGTATATTATATATATATATATATATACACAAAAATACTACAACGTACTACTTTTTTTTATTTTTCTATGAAATAGCTCTAGAGAGACATAAAATTTATGTGAAGTAGCTTTGGACCATTTTTCACATAAATGGTCCAAAGCCACTTCACACATAAATGGTCCAAAGCTACTGGTCCAAAGCTACTTCACATAAATGGTCCAAAGCTACTCCACATAAATTTTATGTCCCTCTAAAGCTATTTCACGTAAATTTTGAAACATGTGAAACATGTCTCTCTAATGTTACCTGATCCCACGTACCATCATTATGAAACATGTGGTCCACATTTATGTAGTGAGAACAAAATAGGACCAGAAACAGACGAAATGTATATGCATAATACTGATTGCAGGTAACATTATTATGAAATATGTGGTCCACATTTATGTGGTCCACATTTATGTGGTAAGGACAAAATAGGACTAGAGTCACGTGATAAAAAAAATAATAAATATATATACAATGGCTCTAGTTATCGTCAGAAGAGTGCAGTGTTTAATTGACTAGACTCTACCTACACTCATAATTTGTCTTTCTTAAGGGAATTTCGAGCCACGTTTTAACTCTTCATAGTTATATTTTAATATACTTAAAATATTATTTTTTAAAAATTCATTTTTACCTTCACAATCACTTTCTCTCTCAGCTGGTCATACACAACCACCCACCTATTCATATCCATAACGAAGACAATGCAACAAAAAATACACACCAAATCTGATATGAAAATGAAAAAATAGATGAAAATATAATAATAGTAGAACACATATATACACAAACACACATATATACATTAAAAATCATGTATGCACCCAATACACAAACATACACATATATATAGAAACACACACAGATATATATATATACGCGTGCGCATACACACACACATATATATATATATACGCACACAAAGGAAGCAACGATCATGAGGTCAGCCATGGCCACTGGAGGTGTGCCCCGAACCCTAGGGTTCGAGGTGCACTAAAGGCCCCGAACACTGGGGTTCGGAGAGCCTTAATGTCCCCAAACCCCAGCGTTCGGGGCCAGGGTCGGCCCTGAGATTATAGGGGCCCTAAGCTAAATTTTTTATGGGGCCCTTTACAACTATATTTAAAAATAAAATTAATATAAATAAAAAATTATTATATAAAATTCACAATATTTCATTTTAAATTTATTTTTTTAGTAGTTTTAGATGAAAAATTAATAATTAAATTATTATAATTAATTTATTTTAACATATATTTTTCAATAGGCATAATCGTCAATCCATTAGTGTAGATTCACTAATAAGAGAGAGATCACAAATATTAAAATACAAACATAAAATTAATTAGTAATTTAAGGACTAATAAAAAAAATCAAAAGACATAACTGATAAATCACACAACGGGATGATGAGCACGAAAATGGAATCACAAAAGAGAATGCATAATTATGAAATCAATTGAATTGAAGACTTACACCTGTGCAAATTGATGGCAGATACAGTGATAATAGATGGATAAAAAATTGAGAAGAAGTGGAACTGAGGAAAACGATGGAGTCGCAACCATTGCCAGATGCATGGAAATAGTTGTGATACAATCATATAAGGGAGAGATTGAGATTAATTAAAAATGCATGGAATAGTTGTGAGGGGATGGGTGCTATTACCAGACGCATAAAAATGGAATTGATTATTAATAGTTGAGATTAATTAAAAATTATATCGATATTCATGGGATTAATTATTGATAAAAAAAAGGTGAGGGATTGAGATTAATTAAAATTTTACAATGGTTTAAAATAGGCATGTCCCCTAACGTCTCTTTTATTTTTAATTTATTTATTTTATTAATTAATTTAAAATTTGAAAATTAAAATAGGCATGGCCCTACTGGCTTGAAAATGGGCATGGGCCCTAGGCTGCTGCCTAGGCAGCCTATGCCCAGGGCCGACCCTATTCGGGGCGCACCTCCGACAGCCATGGCTGCCCCATGGCCGCTGCTTCCTCTTTATATATATATATATATATATATGTTTGTGTTTTAACTATAAAATTATCAATTACTTATAAATCATATGCACTGACCTCTTCACTCAACAATATCTCATTAACATATCTAATTAAAAGTTTGAGAATAACTTATTAAATAAATATTAGACCATCAAAAGAGAAAGAAGAAGTAGGAAAATTAAAATGCAAATACACAAGTTCAAAAAAATGTCATTATCCATTTGAATTATTTGCAGCTATAAAATGATAAATTTGTCCCTCTAACAATTATAAGCATGGTATGCAATATAGATTTAATAAATTTTTATCAATAAATATAAATATTAACTATAAAATTATCAATTACTTATGCACTTACATCTTATCTCACGAACATATCTAATTAAAAGTTTGAAAATAACTTATTAAATAAATATTAGACTATCAATTACTTTTAATCTTAATAATAATATTATTATTATTATTATCATAATATATATTATATACATATTGTAACATTACATTAATTTAACTACAAATTAAAATAATGGAGGATCCGTGCCGTGTAATATATCATATTATATAATATATAAAATGAAAATTAAAATATATAATATATTATATTATATAATATATAAAATACAAACTTATATTCCGTTTTATATATTATATAATATAAGTTTCCGTTTTATATAAATATAATATATTTATATAAAACGGAAACTTATATTATATAATATATAAAACGAAATATAAGTTTGCATTTTATATATTTTAGGAGCCTTCGAACTCTAGAGTTTAGAGACTCCTAGCGCCTCCGAACTCCAAAGTTCGGAGGTAGAAATCTTAATAATAATATTATTATTATTATCATAATATATATATGTATTATATGCATATTATAGCATTATATTAACTTAATTGTAAATTAAAATAATGGAGGGTTTGTGAAAATTAAAATGTGTAATATATTATATTATATAATATATAAAATAAAAATACAAATATATAATATATTATATTATATAATATATAAAATAGAAATTGAGAGCCTCCGAACTCCAGATTTAATTTTTATATATAATATATTATATTATATAATATATAAAATAGAAATTGAGAGCCTCCGAACTCCAGATTTCGGAGGCTCCCAGCACCTCCGAAACCTGGAGTTCGAAGGCGGGGCCATTTTGGAAATGGCCCAAGCCTCCGAATTCTAGGTTTCGGAGGCGCTCTGAACCTAGTTCAAAGGCCATGCTGGCTCCAGTTCGATAGCGGTGATCGATTCGAACCCCGGCGGCCACCACATTCGTCTATCGAACATCTCCCTTTCTAGCCTCCAAGTTCAAATATGTAAAAATTACATGTGTTATCACCAAGTGTAAAGCAGAGAGACGCGGCTGCAGAGAAGACGACGGCGGTGAGTAGGGGTTGCAGAGAAGCAACAAATGCTATAGAGAAGAGGATGATGGCGAGTGGCTGTAGAGAAGAGGACGACGTGATGTATGAGATATATATGAGAGTAATTTTGGAATATAGGTGGCTGGAACAAGTAATAATAGTATGTGTGAAGAGTAATTGTTAAATTTATTTTAATTATAACTACGAAGAGTAAAAAGCTGGTTGCGAATAGAATTTTCCCTTTCTTAAATGATGTGTAAAAGACAGCTTATAATAAAATTACAATCTCACCCTTGTTTTGCACCTTGCTTTTTTCTCTTTGGAAAAAAATAAATTTATACACCGATATTGGACATCTTTGCTTCTCCAGGGGCCATCACTTTTTCTCTTTCCTTTTTTCTTCCTTTCTCTGTCTAAAAGCGCATAGATCTTGCAACAGCTGCAAAATCTCTTTCCTTTTTTCTTCCTTTCTTTGTCTAAAAGCGCATAGATCTTGCAACAGCAGCAAAACTGAAGAAACTCTTGGTGATCAGTTAAATTCAATTGGTGGTATCTTTTATTGAAAAATACATAATCAAAAACACTAAAAAAAAAAAACATATTTTATTCAAATTTGAAGCACCTTAAACTGAAAGTAGAGATAGATTAAAGAGTAAAACCATTTTTCTCCCTTAAATTGAGGTCAGATGAGGACAAAGAATGGGTGAAATAGCCATTATCAATGTTTTTTCCCCAATTAATTGTTATTGCTTGAGCATGCCAAAAATTGAAATTGTGAAACAAATTAAAATGAGAGCCAGCCTCTTCATGTTTCTTAGCTTCCTCATTGATATATTGTCCAACCCAAAAAAAAAAAAAAAAAATCCATAAAGCTAAGTTTCATCTAAAATCTTGCAGATATTATCGAATTGGCCACATTTCGCATACAAAACATCAATATATAAACCTAATTTGAATTTAACAGTTAGTTATGTGATAATTATGACTTTAAATCTTTATTTATCTACGATTGAGTATCCTAAATTAACTGTGATTATGGGTGTTCGTAGTTCGGTCTAACCGATTTTAAACCGATTTAATGCGCCGAACCACAAGCTCGATGGTGTGGAAAACTGAATCGAACCGCACTGCATTTTGCAGTTCGGTGCGGTTCGATTTTCGTGATTTCAAAATATTATATATATTATGTATAATATATAAATTATATATATTTTTTAAAATTATATATCATCTATGCGGGCGGTTTGGTTTTGAACCGAACCGCCGGTCTGTCAAATCGTGAAACGAACGGTTTGACAGTTTTCCAAACCAAACTGGACCGCAAGTTCAAAAAAATTAGTCGGTTTGATCCGATCAGGTTTGGTTCGATCCAAAACCATGGTCTAGCTTCTTTTTTGAACATTTCTAATTGTGATGATGTTAAATTTAATTTATATTTATCTAAGATTTATCTTATCTAGAGAAATATACTCATGCGTTATCTTCTTATCAAAATAAAATTTTCTGTGTACACATACATATGGTTTTAGGTTTATAAATAGGTGCTCAAGTCATTAGATTCAGTGTGTCAATATTACTTTTGTATTACTAATTTTTGGTTAGTGATATTTTATTCGTTCTATTTGTGTTTTTTCTTAATTTGAGTTTTTCACGTAAAATTATATGTTCGTTTGTTTGGTTGTTGGTATGATTATTGATTTGTTTTCGATTCTAATTTCGTAACAAAGTGGTACGAGAACCAATCAACTGTGGGTTTCAAGAAGTAGCAGCAGCCATCATTGTTTGTCGTAGCTATCGCCGCCGTCAACCGCGTCCACCGCCACCATCACCGCTGCAACTGCCGTCTTCATCCGATAGTCGCTACCACCTTTGTTCGACTGTCGATCACCTCTATTCTTTGTTTCAGGCGTCAGTCGCCTCCATTCCGTTCCCCCTAGTTGCCTCGTCATCACCGTTCACTGCTTCCCCTTTCTGTTGATCTAGTTTTCTTCTTGGCCGACCGCCACTATATATAGCCATCTCATCACTCACTTTCGACCTCCTCCTCCAGTCGCCAATCTAGTTTCTTCTTGGTTGATCACCCCAACGTTCACCGCCGACTGCCAAGCGTCTACTTTCTCGTCGACCAATCTGCTTTCTACCCTCGTCGATTCCTTGCCTTACATTCGTCGACAGTGCTTCCATCGTTGCCTGCAAGCTTCGCTTCTGCCATTAAAAAAGCTTCATCCAAGACCCATATCTCTATTTAGATCTGGCTTGACCCACTACACCTTGACCCGCTAGTTCCACCAGCCAAGTCCAATAGTTTTCGATCTGTTACTTGCCCAGATTTGGCCTAAACTTGGTATTTTTATTCATTTTTCAGTTAGATTTATTATTTAAATAATCTGATATTATTTGGGAATATTTAATGACTTTATTGAAGTACAATATTCCTTTGTTAGACCAGAATATTAGATTTTTGCCGTGGCAGATTAAGATACATGTAATTTTATTGCAAATGGATTTAGATGATGCACTTTTGGACTTAGAAAAAATATCAAAATCATGGAGTATTGAAGAAAAACAGTGTAAGGATTGTAAGGTATTGTCTCATATACATCTTCATTTATTAAATCAAATTTTGCAAGATGTTTTGAAAAAAAAAAAAAAAATCACTATCGATTTATGATTAAAATTGGAACAACTGTGTATGACAAAGAGTCTAACTAGTAAGTTATATCCCAAGCAGATGTTGTATTCTCATAAATGACTAAATGTATGACTATTGAAAGTCATTTAATAATTTTTAAAGAAATTGTTTTTAATTTAGAATCATTGAAAGTTAAGTATGATAATGAGATTTTGGTTTTCATTTTGTTGTATTTTTTACCAGCCTCGTATACAACATATAGAGACGCTATACTTTACAGTTGTGATACTCTCACCCTTGATGAAGTTTATGATACTTTATTTTCGAAAGAAAAAATTGATAATTAATCAACGAAGATTTCTAAAAATTAGGAAGATGGTCTGTTGATTAATGGGAGAACACAAGGTAGAAATTTTAGTAATAGAGGGAATAGTATATCCAAATCCAAGAATAAAGAAGAAATTGTAATAATTGCAAGAAAAATGAACATATAAAGAAGGAATGTTATAAGTTGCAGAATAAACTTAAGAGACAAAAATTTGACCAAAAGAGGAAACAACTTAAAATTTTTGGTAAAACCAATGTTGTTGAAAATAATAGTAATGATGGGGGAACTTATGATAGTATCTAATAAGGTTATTAAGTCTAGTCAATATTGGATCCTCGACACAGCATGCATGTTTCATATGTCTCCTAATACGAATTAGTTTTTGACATATAAAACTTTAAATTTTGGTGATGTATTGATAGGCAAGAATTCTTCTTATAAAATTGCTAATATTGAAACAGTTAAAATTAAGATATTCGATAATATTATTTGAACTTTGGTGAGAAGCCTATTCTTACCACATGGCCAAAGAATGAACGAGTGTTTCGAAACGAGGCAAGGGCTCCAGACATGTGATGCCTATCTTTTCTTTCTCCCTTTATTGCACATGGCAAGGGTTCCAATTACTTTTTTTTTTTTTTTTTATATTGACCATATTATTGGTATCTCTTAAGTTGTACCTTGAACTATATAATATAGGTAAAATAATAAAAATACTCCTTATATCTCACTATCTTAGGTAAAAAATATTTTAATTATGCGTCTCACCATGTCACCATGTCATTTTACCTCACCATCTAAAAAATATTTTTATTATTATATATATATTATATAATTTAAAATATAATACAAAAAGATACCAATAAGATTTTTCATTCGATATTTTCAAGTGCCATTATTGATTGGTGACACTCTTTTGGTTTGGCTGTTGAAGTAGAAGTCAAAAACGGAGGCGTCTCCTTTTTGACAAAAGAAATTTTTGCAGCTGTGAGAGGACAAGGCGTGGCAATGAAAAAGAAAAGCAAAGAAAACGAAGCAGAACCAGCCAACAGCCGGCGACCTAAATTTAAAAAAGCATCTTCCAAAATTTAAAAGATTATTATTATATATAAAATATTTAAGGTGATAATTAGAAGGTTAATCGTATTAATTGTGATAAAAAAGAAGGTTAATCGTATAGTTTATTTTCAATTTATATACATATTAGGTGGTCTCCTCCTATTAATGAATGGGTCCCTCACTCATTAAGTACGTACAAATAAATTAAAAGACCTCTTTCTACCTTCGGCATTAATAATAGTTAAACAAAATCTCTTTGTACGGATGAAATGGCATCAGTTAAACATCATACTAATATATACATATATATTAAAAGACTTCATTCATATATACTTTTCTTCAGTCAATAAATATTGAGTGGTAGTGTCAAGTAAAGGGTTAAGGAAAGGGACGGGAAAGAGGAAAGCTGCGTCTTTTTTTTTTTTTTTTTTATGAACTAGGTATATATTGAAAGGTTGTTTTATTCAATAATTGAGTTGAATACAATAAAGCCAATAAATGGTTTGTTTGTATATGAGTACAATGACACAAGGACCAAAACCGCATGATAACAATAATGAATATATAAACTATGGTTGTGGTCGCTGTCAGGACTTAGAAGAGTTATGGCAGAGTGCAGTGTCTAGTGTCGTGACCCCATCTACACTCATATAAGAGAGAAATCTTATACTTTATGTCTCTTCTGGTCTCCAAGGGCTAGGCTAATAGCTGTTGTAAAGATGGGTGTATCCAACAATCCAAAATCTGGTACAATGAATGGCCCAAATTTACTAACACTATGATTGGGAGGAGGGAAAACGAGGATAGAGAGAAGGGAAGAGAAAATAGAGTAGATTATGATTTTCCTTTGTCTGGATGGAGAGGAAAAAGGGGAGCAATGGAATTTGGATGGAAAATAAAAGGGAAAAGTGATGTGGGACTTGTACTTTTTTTTTTTCTTCCCAACTTGGCGATGATTATGAACAGCAATTGGGAAAGCAATTAGGTTTTTCATGAAAAGACAAATTTATCTCTACCTATTCCAATAAAACAGAACTTTTATAAGGGTAATATAGTAAAATACAAGTTATCTAATTTTTTTTTTCTCTTTCTAATGATTGTCAAATTTAAAAAAAAAATAATTTCACCTCATTTTTCTCTCATACTATTTATACTATCCAAACGATATGAGGTAACACAATTTTCAACTGATAACATGTGGAAAACTTTCCCACATGAGCCACACAGAAAGATAACATGTGGTGGAGTTCACGTGTGGATCATGCCATCTGTATCTCTTTTGGTGTACCATAAAGTGAGAGAATTGTTAAATTGCTTCAGTTTACAATACTCTTCAGTTTACAATCAGGACTAACCAGACCATGAGTTGCAAACGGGCCCTAAGTGGAAAACATATTGCTTTCTTCTTTATCCAAAATCTGATAGATGTTAATATATATATATATATATATGATAGTTGTGATTCAAAATTCTTATTTATCTATTATTGAGTTTTTTAATTTAATTGAGACTATGATTTCGAATTTGACTATGATTACGATACTATCAAATTCAATTTTATCTAAAATTTATCTCATTTGGAGGAATATCGTCATTTTCTGATCAGGATATGATGTTTTGTATTCATCCATAAATAATTTTAAATTTATAAATAAATATTTATGTCATATCAAATCAGATAAAAGTGACATACAGTATGTGTGCTAATATTATTTTTGTATTACCAATTTTTTGGTTAGTGATATTTTATTCTATTTGCCCATAATTTTTCCCGATTTGAATTTTACGCATTAAATTCTGTGTTCATATGTAATTAATTAATTTGATTTTGGTTTGTTGTTGATCCAATTCGTAACTATATATATATATATTAAATGTACCCTCTTGCACTATGTTCTAATTAATTATTCACACAAGTTACAAAATGAAGAACAACTACACATGAGCAAGCTTAAAAATAAAAAAAATAACTAATGAACACAAGTGAATGGGCCAGATGATTTTTCAATGATCACAACATTGTCAGGTCAAGCCCAACAGAAATGGCCCATTTCACAAGAAAAGCCCAACCTGTACTATCTCTCCTGGGCCCACAGATAAACTAGCCCTATAGGCTCCTTGAAGGCTCAAACTAGTAGGCTTAGGCCATCTCCAACACTTTCCACAAGTGTTGCCATTGATAGCCAAAGGCAGCAGTCAGTTTCTTGTGATTATCCACTGACAAATAGCAACATCTATTTCCACCTAAAGCAGCGGTTGCAAATTGAGAAAAGGCAACAATTATTATTACAAATCAATAAGGCAACACTTTTAAAAATATAAAAGCGCGTCAGTTCTACCATATAGAAATCTGAAGCAAAAAAAGCAGCAGCAACCACAAATTTAAAATGGCATATGACATATTATATAATAATAATATAACTCATACGAAGAAAATCTACAACTGACAAATTTCATCTAATTTATTTAACAACAATTGTGTCAGATTTTACAAATGAACTACTGATCCTTCCTTCAAGCCTCTCTCGAGCTCATCAGCTGGTTCACCTCAGAACCAAATTCGTCAAGCAGCTTCTTAAATGCATCATGCCCAAACCTAGACATCTCGGCAGCATGTCCTCTTTTTGTAGTTTAAGCCTCCCTGCTTATGGTAAAATATCTGAAATTCACCAATCTATGATGTGTTAGCTTCATGTTCAACCTGAGCTGAGCAGTGAGATTCTTTATCTGTACAATGAAAGGCTAAGGTAATTTTAAGTGCAAGCTCTATCTAGTTTTCTGTAGTTTCTCCAAATACTAAAAGCACATTGAAAATTCAAATAAGTTCTTAAAGACCCTAGAATTTCTAGCTCTTCTTGTCCTGCTTCATTGAAAACCACTATAGAAAACTTGATGTGCCTTGCAAAAATTAATAAATAATAAATGGGGCGGGTCCACAAATATGGGTCGGATGTAACCCAGACAAGCAATCCACAAAAAGATAAAGCCCCTGAAGAATCTGATTATACGAAGATTATCAAATAAATAAAGATAAACATTATCTAGAGTTCTAACACGGCCAAAATTGTAACATCACGTATCAAGTTATAGGAATAATTATAATAATTTATGTTGATGGGCCTACGCGAACTTCTCAGGAGGTCATCTATACTTGAGTTTTTCCAACTCAAGCACGTTTAACCTGAGAGTTATTTGTCTACATTCGACGCAAAATATATCCAATTGGTATTGTTTAATTTCTTACTTATCCTTGATATATATAATTGCACTCTTCACCCTGCAATTAAAATACAACAAAACCTATATTAGATTTTTTCTTTTATTTTGGTGAGAGGTTTATACTTGCTAGTGTACGAGTGCAGTTATAGTCCAAATTTAAATTTGTATTTTCTGCATGAGTTTAGGTCGTCCACTGAGAGATTCATTTATAGTAAAAGAAAAAGAATATCACACACACACACACACGCATCTGGATGAATTGGCAACACGATTTTTTTGTAGATTTTCAGATAATGCCCGCTAGGAAATAAAATAAGGCAAAAATTAAAATAGACACTAAGTTTGATAATATAGAATTGGATAACACTTGAATTAAGACAATTTCAGCACCAACCTACTGATCCCCAATTTTTAGCAGAAAATATTAGCTACATTAATTTAATTTCATATATGAATGTCTGCTATTAAATGCAATTAGAGATGATGATAGTTCTAATTTAAGTAATCTCCATATATGATATGCAGGATTCTAGTTTAAGCAACTATTATAAACCCGATTGCAATTAATACACAAAACAACTAAATTAATCATTCGGATTTAGGTATGATAGCGTTTTCAGTTCTAGTAACTCTCATACATGGCATGAAATCTCTAAGTTAGGCTTACGCTTCAATCCAAACCTAGTGATTTCTCAATAATTAATACGCACTCATACTGAAATTTAAATTAATGTCACTTATTTAAAACGCAACTTTTTTTGGGAATCATTGGCGTTGGACACTGTTCTTGGCTTAATCCAAGATTGGATTTAGCTACTCATCTTCATTTGAAAATTAATTGATAGGAATTAAAATAATGAAAATTAACCGGCCATTTAGGCGGTGGATAATAAAAAGACAGAATTAAAATAACAGAAATTTAATGGCATAAATTAACCAGCTATTCAGGCGATGGATAATAAAGTAACAATAAATGACATGAGAATTCAAGAGAAGAAAGAAAAGAAGAAAGATCACAAGAGAAGACAAAAGAGAAAAGAAGAGAGAACAAGAGCAATTCTCAAAGAGAAACTCTAAGAACACAACTAAACTTTGATTTAAGAATAATGGCCTTCTCACAAGTGCACCCAAGTGAGCTATTTATAGCCCACAAGATGCAATAAGGACCACACAAATAAAATTACCCTATTATCACAAAACATCCTCATAACTAAGCTAATAGGGCATTTACCAAAAAAATACAAAAGATTTTAACTAGTGGAAAGACACAAAATACAAAAAACTTTAGGTAGTGGAACACTCATAAGAATACAAAAGACTTTAGGTGGTAAAACACTCATAAAAATATAAATAAAAGAAAAGTCTTCTGCCTTTGGTTGGTCTTGGGCCTTCTATATGATTAAAATGCTTGGGCCTTCCTTGTGATTAAAATGTTTAGGCTCCATTTAATAGTTGACCCAATTGTACTTGAAACATCTTCTAAACTCAATAATTGGCTCTTGAATTTGAGCAGCAATAATGGGTCATCTAATGTCTTCAATTTATGCCCCTAATTAATTGTAGAAGTCAACTTACTCGCTTCATCCTGAAAATAATATGTAATGCGTATAATTATTTATTTTAAGCATAAATATAAAAGCAAAATGAGGATATAATTCATTAAGATTTAGGAAACATTGATCCCTCATCACACGCCCCAACTTGAATATTGCTAGTCCCTTAGCAATCAGATTATACACTAGCCATGATTTAATCGCAATACTTGCATGAATATAAAAATTTCAAATTCGAAACCAAAATGCGTAGAATAGAATAAGTAGTTTGGCATACAGTCAAACATTCTAATTTTTTTTCTTTTTTTTGTTAAAGGTCATACAATCTTAGGAATAGCAATCAGGATGACTAACACATAGACTTATTCCCTTGAAGTTTTGACTTTAAACCTTACTGTGAATTTTCGCTCCAATAAAAATGATTCCTTAAGTGTACACACAAGGGGGTGAACCTTTATAAGAGTAAATGTAGAACAAGTTCAAAACACGGTGTCATCGAAAAAACAAGGAATATATTTTGATGAAATAATAGGAAAATTGACATAGTTTCATGACTGGAATAATGCCCTAGATCAATAACTTCTGAATTTAAACATAATTCCCTACTCCGAACTTGAATCCTGAGATCACATGATTTATAGCATCAAGAGGGACTAGATGGGGTTGTAATAGGGCTATGAGGTTAATACGAGTTGTCAAAGAAAATGATAAAATGTGTAAAGGGTGTGTCGGGATTTTTTTTTTAACACTAATATCAAATTGGACATATTGTTTTTTTCAGCATTTATTTTGAAACACTTGTGCTGAATGGCTAAGAGAACTTTTTTTTTCTTTTTTCTTTCTCTCTCTCTCTTTTTTTTTTTTTTCTTATATGTATATGAAAATATCGAGATAGACTAATTCTTAAAAAAACACACCAAGATTGGACAAACTTCATGTGGTTACGGTTTAGATGAGGGTAAGAAAAGAAATTATTGTAAGAATAGTTTGAGTGGGCTAGCAATGGAGGTTAATGTAAAGAAAGAAAAAGGTTAATAGGTCTAAATTGAAAGAAATTGATCCCCTTATCATGCTTCTATAAAATGATGTTACTCTATCAACTAATTCAAAGTTTGAAACCATCCAAATTCATCCGCTATCATACTAGACATTCAAAGCGAATTGATATTTTGAAGTTATTGAAAATATGAGATAAATAATAAAGCACATTTAGAGTAAGTGTTATTTCACTTAGAATCAATGTTTATTAGGCTCAAATAGTCATTTGGGTAATAGTCTCTACTTCTATTGAGGGATCATATGGTGTACTAATCATTTAGTTACTGTTACCTTTGACTTTATGACCGATAACCAATTTCTAATTTTTGAATACCCGATGAATGCAAATTACATGTTCTAATGCATAAACGTTTTCAAATAAGAAATCAATGTATTCATGTTTCGTATTGCAAACTTAACCGACTATCAATGCATAACTCCAAATCTTTAGGGATAACATTATTTAAAGCACAATTTTTTTTTTTAATAATAAGAGCAGATAAAGATAACCAATCCACACAAGACTATAAGCAAGCAATAACAAATTCACAGTTAAACATGAACCAAATAATTCATAACTAAACCTCACTCCCCCCAACTTGAATTGCAATAATAAAATAGGATTGTTATGTATACCTGTAACTCCACAAATCCATAGATTTATTGTGAACTACTAAAACTCAAACAAACAAATGAGCATACCATATATATATATATATATATTTTCACACCAAAATAAAAAAAATTTCATGCAAGTCATAAGATAAACAAAATGCTTCTCAAGAGTACAAAAAGTACTCCTTACTCAACCATCTTATCATAGACTTGCCTAACAACATTTCACAGTTTTTTTTTTTTTTTAAGAACATAACCAAGAAAAATCTTGCAAGATGTAAAATAAATAGATGCGTCTCAAGAGTACAAAAAGTACTCCTTACTCAGCCATCTTAACAAAGAGCACTCCTTACGGTGATAAATCTAAATTAATCAGACTCCTTTGGTGATTGTTTCTGATTGCCTTAGACTAGTCTATCTGAATCTCATAAGGATCGTACTGTGGAACATAAGCATGTAATTTCTCTAGAAACTCCTCAATAGTGGATGCGGAAATGAGATTTTTTAATTTTATTATATTTTATATATATATATATTTTTATTTTTTTAGGGGTCCAATAAAATCATATATACCACACAAGACAATATTATCGAGTCAAACAAAATTATTTACACAATGGATCAATTTCAAATACCAATGAATCAATTCCTAAGTACACCTTATCCCCTAACTTGAATTGCACGTTGTCCTCAATCGGCAATAAAAAGGAAAAAGGATAGGCATACCTGGCGGTCTTCGATGCATGAACTCGTATGCAAAAATTTTGTTTAGACTGCACATAGAGAAACACTATGTGAGTCAAAGTCAATTAAGTAATGCAGAAAAGGAAAAATTTTATTTTATTTTTTTATATATATTTTTATTATTTTTTATTTTTTTATTATATATTTATTTATTTATATATAATTAATCATTCCCTTTTTTTCTGGATCAACGAAATCCATATCTTCCTCATCTCCAATCGACTTCTCTAGATAAGGCTTTAACCGTTGCCCGTTGACTTTCAAAATTTGCCCCGACTAAAGATCTTCTATTTCACATACCCCGTGATTTGAGATAGAGCAGACCTTGAAATGTTCTGTCCATCTGGACTTAAGTTTTCCTGGGAATATGTGGAGCTTTGAATCATAAAGAAGCACATGTTGCTTGACTTACAAAATTTTTCGGTTAATGTGCTGGTCATGTAACTTCTTCATGTGGAGTTTGGACATTTTAGCATTTTCGAATGTTTCATTTCTTATCTCCTCAAGCTCATTCATTTGAAGTTTTCTATTGACACCCGCTTTAGTGAAATTTTCATTGATTTGGAGGACAACCCAATAGGCTTTGTGTTCTATTTCCACAGGCAGGTAACACAACTTTCCAAAGATGATCCTATAGGGAGACATACCTAAAGTGGTTTTATATGCGGTTCAGTATGCCCAAAGAGCATCAACTAACCTAAGGAACCAATCCTTCCAGTTGGAGTTGACAGTCTTTTCTAAGATGCGTTTGATTTCCCTGTTGGCTAACTCTACTTAACCATTGGTTTGGGGATGATACGGGGTTAACACCTTATGAGTTACCCCATATTGCTTCATTAATTTTGCTACGGGCTTATTGCACAAATGAGAACCACCATCACTAATTATTGCCTATGGCATCCCAAAATGACTGAAAATATTTTCTTTTAAAAACTTTACTACAGTTTTATGGTCATTGGTTCGAGTTGGTATGGCTTCTACTTATTTGGACACATAATCAACAACAAGCAGAATGTATTCGTATCCAAACGAATTGAAAAATGACCCCATGAAATCCATACCCCAACAGTAAAAAATTTCAAGTATGCAGATGGGGTGTAAGGGCATCATGTTTCTCTTAGTAAGACTTCCCAGCCTTTGACATCGGTCGCAAGAAGAACAAAATTGATGGACATTCTTAAATAGTGTAGGCTAATAAAATCCACTTTGCAAGATTTTTGCAATTGTTTTCTTGGTGGAAAAATGACCTCCACATGTTAAGGTGTGACAAAAATTCATGACACTCTGTTGTTCATGCTCAGGGATGCATCTTCTAAGGATTTGATCAGCACAATACTTGAAGAGGTAGGGCTCATCACAAAAGAAGGTTCTAACTTTTCTAAAGAATTTCTGTCTATCTAGCTTAATCCAGTGGTCTGGGATCAGACCAGTAGCTAGGTAGTTTGCAATGTCGGTATACCAAGGGACAACAGACGATGCAGAAATAACATTCACTTCAAATAGTTGCTCATCGGGGAAATTGTCATGGATTGGTTCATCAAATTGAGTGAGATCTTGACCTGGAATCCTTGACAGATGATCAACCACCAGCGTGATCAATGTAAACTATCACCAATGATCCCATCAAATATGATATGAATTTTTCTAGGGCAAAGACTACAACCAACAATTCCTTTTTAGTGGTGGTGTAATTTTGTTGAGCCTCATTGAGAGTTTTGCTGGCGTAGTAAATGACATATGGTCTTTTATCCTTTCTTTGCCCTAACACTGCTCCTATTGCGAAATCACTTGCATCACACATCAACTCAAAAGGTAATATCCAATCTAGTGCTTGGATGATGGGTGCTGAGATGAGTGCATCTTTCAATTTATCAAAAATATTTTGATAGGTAGGAGTCCATTCAAATGGAACATTCTGAGACAACAAATGGCACAAGGGTCTTGTTATGGTGCTAAATGAAGCAATGAATCTCCTAAAAAATCCTGCATGTCCTAAAAAACTTCTGATATCTTTCACATTCCTAGGAGTGGGGAATTTTTGAATGGTTTCTGTTAGATTTGAATAGCAATGGCACCAACACCAAGAGGGGGGGTGAATTGGGTTGTTTTAAAAATTTGATTGAACTTGAAAATCCTTTTAATGAAAAATGTGATTTTAGTGAAAGTGAGAATTAATGAAATGCTTGAAACAATAAATGAAACAAATAGCACAAGCATATAAGAGACACAATGATATATAGTGGTTCGGCTTAAACTAAGCCTACTCCACTACCTTAGCTCCTCACTAAGGATTTTTCATTCAATCCACTAAAAACCTCCTATCTCTCCGGATAGGCCCTCTAGCATCAATCTAGGAAATACAACCCCTTGCTTCAACAAGCAAGTCCTCTAGCACAACAAGCTAGGTATTCAACCCCTTGCTTTAATAAGAAAGTCCTCTAGCACAACAAGCT